>NC_069682.1:3237500-3868028 GCF_023699985.2 Odocoileus virginianus
GGTCTCTGAGCATTCCATGTCAAAAATTGGGCCTTTTCACACTGGCAAACCTGGTTCTAGTTAGAAGTTGTCCCAGGTGAGTTGCAGATTTAAAATTGTTGACCTGATGACATCCTCATTCAGAGGCTATCCTTTTCCCTGACATTAAAATTTATTTGGGTCAAAATCTCAATTGGATCATAGGTGGCAAGCTGCAGAACCAGTCTTAGGACACTTTATCTTTGGGAATTAAGCTCCTTTAAAATCCTATCTGTGTTCTGATAGTGAGGTGCTGGGTGGCTACCAAAGACACAGACTTCTATTGGTTGCTATCACTCACTATTTAAATGTCGAAGTAACTGTCATTGTTAAGCATATGCTTTTTGAGAACCATTGGAATAAATGCTTGTGCTATGTGCTAAGTCACTTCAGTCATGTCCAACTCATTGTGACCCCATGGACTGTAACCCATCAGGCTCCTCTGTCCATGGAACTCTCCAGGCAAGAATACTGGAGGGGGCTGCTATTTCCTTCTCCAGGGGATCTTTCTGATCCAGGGATCGAATTTGTGTTTCATGTCTCCTGAATTGGCAGGCAGGTTGTTTACCACTCGTCCCACGTGGGAAGTCCTGGAATAAGTGGTTGGTGGAGTTTGAATCCTCTTTAAAGGACCTTGGGTTGTTAAGTGCATGTTTAGTTGAGCTTCTAGCTCATTTCCTACCTCCATTTGGAACAGGGAGGGAGGCAGTATCAGCTTCACCTGGGAGCATTGCCTGAGGTCTATTCCTCATGGTGGAACTTCGAGTCCCTGCATGTTTATGGTATCTTCCAGTACACTGGCTGGTGTCAAGCTGCTCTCCAGAGTGGTTGCCTGCATTCCAACCCTGCCACTGCATGATAATAATTCTGTGTCCTATTGTTTCATCCTTTTCCTAACATTGATATCATACTTATTTATTTTTTTACCGAATTTTGACGACTGGAAAACTGTGCTTTGCTTCAATTTGCACTTTCCTGACTACTTGAGAAACGGATTCCCTTTCTAGATGATGATTAGACATCTGAATCTCCTCTTCAGTAAACACATCTTTTGCCCATTTTCTCTCCCTTTTGAGTTGTTGGTCTTTCTCTTGCCTGTTTGTGGGAGTGAATTCCCTCTTCCAGACAGTGATTCTTTACCATGCATGACCAGCATTGCAGTTACCCTCTTCCAGTATGTGGCTTGAGTTTATTTTTTTAACGGTGTCTTTTATATGTGTAATTCCACTTATTTGTTTTGTTTTTGGCTGTGCTGGGTTTTCGTTGCTGTGTGGGCTCTTTTCCAGGGGCAGTGAGCGGGCTGCTCTCTAGCTGTAGTGTGAGGGTTCCTTGCGGTGGCGTCTCTTGCTGGGGAGCGTGGACTCTAGGGTGCACAGGCGTCAGTATTTGCATCAGTGGGCTCAGTTAGTTGCAGTTCCTAGGCTCCAGAGCACAGGCTTAGTAGTTGTGGTACACAGGCTCTGTTGTTCCACAGCGTGTGGAATCTTCCCCGACCAGAGATTGAACCTGTCTCCTATGTTGCCAGGCAGATTCTTTGCCACTAAACCAACAGGGAAGCCTTGGTGTCTTTTAATATACAGAAATGTTAACTTTTAATGTTGTTGAATTTATTCATCTCTATTTTTGTGATTTGTGAGTTTTTGTTTTTGTTTTTTTTTAGGTATGTTGTTGAGAACCTTACCCTCAAGTCATAACAGATTCCCCTGTAT
Organism: Odocoileus virginianus; assembly: GCF_023699985.2. Taxonomy (NCBI): domain Eukaryota; kingdom Metazoa; phylum Chordata; class Mammalia; order Artiodactyla; family Cervidae; genus Odocoileus; species Odocoileus virginianus. The sequence goes on from NC_069682.1 coordinate 3,239,228, forward strand.
TGTCCCCATTAGGCCTTTAGACCACTTGAATAGACTTGTGTGTGTGGCATAGAGCAGGGACCTAATTTTGTGTGTAATGAGCTGTCCCGCCTGCAACATAAATACGTAGACCATTGCTTGCTCAATAAACTATGGTTCCTCATCTGTTACCTGTAACATTTTCATGTATGAGTGGGACTGTTTCAAGAGTCTCTATTCTGTTCTATTTATTTTCATCTCTGTGTCAATACTGTACTATATTCATCACCATCACTGTACTTACTGATACAAATATTGAATATTTGGGAAATGAGTTTCTCCCTCAATTCATCCTCGTTCTCTTTAAAAACTGACCTGGCTGTAATTGGGCCTTTGCTCCTCTGTGTAGAATTTATAATCTGATTATTAAGGTACATAAAAAATCATATAGACATTTTTATTGAAATTACATTGAAATTATATTTTAATTTGCTGATTAACATTTTTATAATTTTGGCTTTCCATCCATGAACATGGTATAATACTTTGAGTATTAAATTTATTTATTAATGCCCTTCAATGATTCATTTGTCTATGAAATACTTGCATATTTTTTGTTAGTTTCTTAGGTACCTTATATATATCTTTGGCAGTTTCTATTGTTTGCCACCAAGAACTCTGGCATATGCATTCACATTTATGCTCCCAGTTGAAGGTCTTAGGTGTTCAGTGAAAGTGAAAGTCGCTCAGTCGTGTCTGACTCTTTGCGACTCCATGGACTATACAGTTCATGGAATTCTCCAGGCCAGAATACTAGAGTAGGTAGCTTTTCCCTCCTGGGTTGGGATCTTCCCAACCCAGGGACTGAACCCAGGTCTCCCACATTGCAGGGAGATTCTTTACCCAGCTGAGCCACAAAGGAAGCCCAAGAATACTGGAGTGGATAGCCTGTCCCTTCTCCAGCGGATCTTCCCGACTCAGGAATGGAACCGGGGTCTCCTGCAGGGGGCTGTATAAAACATGGCTCTTGCCTTTGTGTCTCACATTTTCACTGAGGAGCCAAGACACATGGAATGCCAATCATCGTCAGAGCAAGTTGGTGCTGAGTAGTACAGAAGAGGGAAGAGGCTATAGATGAAGTGTTTAGCTGGAGAGGGTGCCATAAAACAAATGCAGCTGGAAAGTTGAGTTAGATTTTGATAACATAAGATGTATAAGTTGGAAGAAAGTCTGTGAACATAAATTTAAGCCTATGAACATCAACATGTGTTTAGGCAACAGAAGTTTGGGGTTAGTGAGAGACAAGGTTGTGGCCAGACTCTTGATGACCTCGAGTGCCAGGATAAAGCACTTGAGCTTCAGCTTCTTCATAGCGAGGCTTCTGAAGCTGGATGATACATCAAATTGTAATAGTTTGTTTCCTTTCCACAAAGACGCATGAGAAGCCCGCTTTCCTTGTGATAAATGTTTTAAATTTATTTTGATTCAGAGCTGGGTGTGAGTGGAGGCATGGCAGTTGCTCCACATGGAATCAGTACATTAAGGATGAGTTTTAGAGTGGGCATCGGTCTCAAACACGAGGAAAAGCTTTCGTTCCAAGAACTGCCAAGGAAGTGTGGCCCAAGTACAGTGTTCAACGTATCTTCTTTTTACCTTCATTTTCTTCCTGTAAAAAGCATTTTATTACCAGCATTTCCCAAGGTACTATCTTCGGGTTTCCTGAGAAATGGTCGAAGCATGGGCTAGAGCTGCCTGAGAAACACAAAGGGATCTCCAGCTGTCCATGACCCTCATGAAATAGTTCTCATGACTCCACTGCCGAACAGGTGATTTATTTCCTTCTCCCTCAAAATGTGTTTTCAATTCATTGAAAGTTTGCATGTTCTTTCTTCACTGATCATCATGCCCTCTTCCCTGAAAGAGCCAGAGTCCTTTCTCAGCAGCTGTGGCAGGGTCGCCTGAGAGTGGCGGGGGACTGGCAGGACCTGTGCAGTAGGGGCTGGGGTTGGGGCTGCCAGCCGTCAGAGGAGGCCTCCGGACGGCCACCTTCTCCTCTTAAAGCCCAGGACACAGCTCTCTGAAAGAGCCGCAGAGCATGCCTGCTGGGCCTGTGCTAGCACTTGGAAATCCAAGGAGTTATTCATCGGGAACGTTGATGTTCCAGGAAGACAGTAGCAGACCACGCTGCTATAGATTTCATTCTCAGAAGCAACAGAAGGCTCGGAGTCCACAGTATCCTTCAGTCCTTTCCCCTCACCCAGAATCTCTGCTTTTTCAGCTGCCCCCTTCCATTCTTCCTTCTCTAGCCTTCATCTCCTACAGCAGGGAAAAGCATTCCTGGCCATTTTGCAATGAAAGGCCAAGAAAAATGCACCCTGTTATTTCTGAACACCCCCTCCAACCCCTGCCAACACACACACGTGTGTCAGTGAGTCACCGCCGAGCACTCAGTATACAGTGGGCGTCAGATTTCTAGGCAATGGGCAGCCTGTGCCAAGTGAGATGTGTGTCCCGAGACCACATGAGACTCCTTGGAAACAATAGCTCCAAATAAACTTGACAGTTGTTAGGCTATTATCTCTCAGCTCTAAGCTCTCCCTGTATACTCTGTAATTCCTGGGCTCAGAGCCTGGTAATCCTGGTTTAGTTTTGCCAGCTGGTGCCCATAGGGGGTGCTAGATTGAGATGACAAGATTGGAGGAGGCAGTTGGAGCTTTCTGTTTGAATGGGCATCACCGGAGTATACTTTATTCTCTGGCAGCAGGAGTTAGTTGCAGTTTGTGGTTTATTTCCCATTCACAGCACCAGCTTGCTCGCACCCCCTCAGGCGCTCGGCACCAGTCGCCGGGGGATCGCCTTCTGGAGTGGCTGAGTCCTGATCCTTTTCAGTGGCCTCTTCTCAGTTCCGCAAGGCCCCTCCTCTCCTCCATCTAAATTTTAATAATTCAAGCTTCTTACCTTTGTTTCCCCAGCCCTGCAGCTGCAGGCTGCTTCCTCCAGCTCTGTCTCCTGAGACTCTGGCCTTCCGTTTTTGTCTCTTGAGTTATTAGTTGGAACTTTATGCCAGGTTAACAATTCCTTCTATTACATTCTCTCTTCAGTCTGGTGTGATTTCTGACTGGACCTGAGCAGACCAGTGGTTCTCAAGTTTTAAAGTGCATCAGAAACGCCTCATGAAAGCACAGATTTCTGGGCCCATTTCTAGAGTTTCCAATCCAATTGTTCTGAATGGGTGCAGGGATTCTCATTTCTAGCAAGTTCTCAAGTGATGCTGACCCTGCTGGTCCAGCAGTCACACTTGGAGAACACTGCACTGGACGATGCCACCTACCCCACATAAACCCCATTGGTTAATGAGTTAATGATTTTTTAAAAAATTTATCTTTCTATTTTTGGCTGTGCTGGCTCTTCGTTGCTGTGCGTGGGCTTTCTCTAGTTGCGTCGAGTGGAGGCTGCTCTCTAGTCGTGTGAGGGCATCATTGCGGTGGCATCTCTTGTTGCATAGCATGGGCTCTAGGCGTGTAGGCTACAGTACTGGGGTCATGTGGGGCCATTTGTTGTGGCTCACAGGCTTGGTTGCTCCATGGCGTGTGGAATCTTCCCAGACCAGGGATAGAACCCATGTCCCCTGCACTGGCATGTAGATTCTTAACCACTGCGCTACCAAGAAAGTCCCTTAATCATGTTTTAAAAATGAAGTAGTATGAGGTCCAGGATGCTGCCACTTGCCAAAATAATAAGAAAGGACCCACACCTCACCAGATTTCCTGCAGTGTGATGGGTCAGGAGGTGTCACTCCAGAACAGTGTGTGAGACATACTTCTGGCATTTCAGAACCCACAGGTCTTGGATCAGGATGGATTGAAGGAGGAACGACGTCTCAGTGGTTCTGCACAGTAGTATGTTTGAACAAATACAGATTTTCCCCTATATATTTTATCATGCCAATAAATGGATATAAAAAGTCCACATCCTACACCTGGCCAAGCTGAATGGCTTCATCTTTGACTGTTCTTCACACTCTTTACTTAAAGTATACATAGTGGTCTTATTTTTATTTCCCACCCTGCATGTTCTGGGAGGGCAGTGAGGATCCTAAATCCTCCTCGAAGGAATAGAAACTATGTAATAAGGAGACACTGCTCTTCTGCAACTCCTTAGCGCCATGCTTGGCTTGTTTGGCAGTGAGGTGAGGAGACCAGACAAGGGAATTGGAGCATGAAGGTCATCAGAAATCCAGAGGGAGGAGTCCAGTGAGGGACAAGATGGGAATGCCAAAGCTCACTGAAACCAGTTACTGTGACTATGTAACAGATTCCCCACAAACGAATGACTCAAACCAGCAGCAGCAAAAATATTCATTAATAACAATATTCATTTTGCTTGTAAATCAGTAATTCTGGCAGGGTTTGGTGGGAATAGCTCACTTCTACTCCATTCAGGGTTCTTTGGAGCAGCTTGAAGGCTGGACTGGAGGTCCTGTGATGGTGTCCTGTGGTGGGTGCTAGTCGCGGGGCCTTAGGTGGGACTGTTGGGGGGAGCATCAACATCCGGCCTTTCAATGGTGGCTCACCTGGTGGCTAGGTGCCCAAGTGTGAATAGGGAGAGAAGGAGACAGCGAGAGATGGAGAGAGACGTGAGCACCAGGCAGAAACGGCACCTTTTACATGACCTAGCAGCCTTGGAACTTCCATCGCACCACTGCCACCGTATTCTATCGACTGGTCAGAGCAGCTCCAGCCTTGGTTCAAGAGAAGGGAATCACACCCTGCTTCTCAAATTGAGGCGTGTTGAGGTTCTCAAGAGTACAGAGGACTGGTGGTTTGCAGGAGAAAACAGTCTGCCATCCCATTTATTTTCATCGGAAGCCCTGGCCATCTTTACACAGACAGACCCAGTCTTCCCAGTCTCTGGGGATTGGAGCAGAGGGGGACACGTGATGGGAATGGGGCCAGTTGGATTCTGCCCTGGCTGAGAATGTAAGTAACTCAGACAGTGAGATGTTTGTATCCCTGGATCTACTCCTGGAGCCATCGTGGCCTGTGGACTGGAGAGCTGGGGTAGGAAAGGAGGAAAAAAGGAAAGAGGAGATGGAGTCTGTTCCTAGTGGTTCCCCAACTTCTTCAAAGTGCCGCACCGGATTTTGCCATCTTGAGTTATGTGAGGCACTCTTGTGTGGTAAAAAAAACAATGCCCTCTTTACTGAGCTAGTTTGCGTGGATTTCTCTAGTCTGGGTGGATTGCCAGGCAGGGGAAGACTGATTGATTCCTCTCTGTTTTGCACTAGGTTGTCCCTGGATCTGTTTTCCATGGTTCCTGCCCTTTGATTTTATGCTGCTTATCAAGGATGGCCCCACCTACCACACCCATAATTCCTCAACTGGTATTAAAGGCTCAAGCAAATGTCTTATGGAAAGAGGCCAGGGTAAGTAAATGAGCATTTATTTACAAACTAGCTAGATTTATTTTAAGTTTTATTTACACAAAAGGCCGCAAGGGGAGATGTTTCATGAACACATTTTATTGATAAAAATAGGTGGAATACCCAGTCGTGGTTTCTGCCAGGCTGCTGCCCACACTCCTGGACCCACTGCTGGCTGACGGTATCATGCCTCAGCCTCTGTGTGCTTTGATGCCAGCAGTGGGAACTGCTGACCTTCTTCAGAGGACCGCCCTTGGGCTACTGTCGCTGCTTTGCCCATCCTGCAAGCAGGGCTCCAGAAGTACCTGGGAGCTTGTGTCTGCTGGCGCAGCCTGGAGCCAGTGGCCGACAGTGTGGGTGTGTGGAAGCCCCGCTCACTTGCTTCCAGGCGGGACAGAGCGTGTGCCATCATTCATGCCACAAGAGCCCACAGAATCAGACTGGGGCTGGGACCAGATCTGAAATGGCCACTTCCCGTGACTCACTTCTCCTGTCCTACTTCCCCATCCTTCTCCTATTTCTCTGGGAGTTCTTCCTGAGTAAAAGAAGAACTTGATCAATTTAAGAACATGAGACCTTGTCTCAGATTTTGCTTCTTGAGTACCTGGCCTAAGACATGGACATTCTCTAAAATAGAATGTGATATCATGGTAAGAGAAAAGTCTTTCAAATGATAGAATTTGGACTCTAATCCTTGCCTACAGAATTTATCTAATATACTGCCATGGACTCAGTTCACTTTCCTAATTTTGTCTCCATACGTAAAAATTGGAGGTAATAATTGCTACCTTGTGACTGCAATCTTGTAAACATACCTATTTTATGTCTATAAATCTGTAATTATATCCTAAACAGTATTTGAAAGCTATGGGTCAACACTGTCCAATGGGCCTTTCTGTGATGATGGAAATGTTCTCTGTACAATTCAATACAATGGTCTCTAGGCATATACAGCTATTGAGCATTATAAATGTGGCTCATGTGACCAAGGAACTGAATGCTTCATCTTAATTAGCTTAAACTTAAGTATAAATAGTCACATGTTGCTAATGGCTGCCAAATTGGACAGTTTGAGATTGATCAGGTGGTGGTATTGTAAAGTTAATTTCCTAATTTTTAATAATTGTATGGTTGATTATTTAAGCCTTGATTTTGGAAATACACACCAAAATATTTAAGGGTAAAGAAGCATTATGTCTGTTTTAACTTATTTTCAAATAATGTAGAGGAAATACATACTATCACTGTTTTATATATATATATATATACACACATACATACATATGCTTCTATCATGTTCTCTATGGCAGAAATAGAAGAATATCATATATATTCATATATCATGATTCTTGAACAATACAATGTGGGAATTGGGGCACTCAGCTTTGGCTCAGTCAAAAATCCACATAGAATTGAAAAGTACTTGTGCCTTGGTATTTGCCTTTCTTAATGCTCTCAGGCTCTGGGAAACTGTAGCCATCACCATGGAAACAAGCCTTGACCGGCCTGCTAGAGGAGGAGGGGCCCTGGGGAGGGAGACCCTGCCATGTTGGTCATCCTGGCTCTCCCAGCTAAGGTCTCAGATACGAGTGTGAGGCCATCTGACTCATCTACCTACCAGCTAACTCAACAGCTGACCTCGTACATGAGTGAGCCCGGCCAAGAACAGCAGAAGAACTGTGCTGCTGAGCCCAGCCCAAATTTGGCATCCCATGGTATCAGGGGCTAAAGGAGTGATGGTTGTTTTAAGCCACCATGTTTTGTGTGTTTTGTTTCCCAAGAAAAGGTAATTGACACAAAAGTGCTCCTCTAGAGAGTAGGATAAGATTGCAACATGCAAATATAACATGCCTTTAGGAATATGGATTTTTGACCTAAACCCTACCTTCCATTTCCTAGCTGTGTGATCTTTAAAAATTTCATTAACCGATTGCTTTTTCACATCTGAGAAATAGAAATGATAATACAAATTCTTATATTTATTCTGAGATTAAAGTTTTTAAAATACAAGTAAAAGACTCAGGTAGTGCTTGGCACATAATAAATGTTCCATAAATTTCTGGAGATGTGTGTGTGGTGGAGAAAGGCAAAGTAACACTGGGGTTGCAATCAGAGGTGGAGGATAATGTTAAGTACTCTGCATTAGGAAGAAAAAAGGAGAGTTTGATTCTTCTCTCTAATATCTTCTGGCTGTGTCATTTTTAGGCAAGTCATTTTTGTTTTCTAGACCTTGGTTACCTTGGAAAAAATTTTTATTAGTGGACTAAACTGTCTCAGTGAATTTTTTTTCAGATTCCAAGGACTGTGATTATATTTATTCTAATTCTGTTGTTTGTAAGAATCCCTTACTTTTCCAAAAAGAAGGTCATAGAGATCAGAGTCAGAATTCTAGGGTATAAGATGAAGATTTAAGGGCCAGGCAAATTCAGACACAAACATAGCTGCACAAATTAATGTTGTTAGAAAAAGCTAATTACTAAGGAGTTCCAGGAAGGAAGTATATCTTTTGAAGTTCATGGTGGGTATATTTCAATAAGAAATGGTGCCTTTCAGAGAGATTAATAATGGCTGAGTCAATGTAAGGTGAGACATTAGATCATGTCACAGACTTCCTAGGACGTTCAAAGGCATGTGTGCTGAGGTCATGTTAGCTGCTATAACAAAAGAACTCAAAATGCATAATCACTCAAACATGATAAAACGAGTTTCATTCCTTGCAGGTGGATCTGCCAACCTGACATCTTTCTGTTTTTAACACATGGCTTGATTCCATCAAGTGCAGGAGAAGACAGCATGGATGATCACCTGTGAGGGATTTCATAGCAGTCACCATAAAGTGACCCCTTCCATTCCATTTGGGCCGGAACACAGTCACATGACCACATCTAGGTGCAAGGGAGGATGGGAGAGAAAGTCTTGTGTGTTCAGAAAGAAGAGGAATTATGTTTTGTGAACTGCTCTCCAGTTTCTGTCTCGGCAGGTACTCACTGAATGCAAGTAATACTGGGGGCACAACAGTGAGGGGTGGTAGGGGGCAGTAAAGGGAAATATTGCCTCCGTGTCTAAATGGTGCCGGGTAGACATGCAACCCACGGACAGCCAGACCTCCCAGTCTCTAAGGAGCAGTGAGGCTTCTCAACTGATATGTAAAATCTCTTGATTGTAAAATGTTGGTGATGAATTTATTATAAAAACAACAAATATGTAGAGTGTAGGGACTTACCTGGCGATTCAGTGGTTAAGATTCCAAGCTTCCACTGGAAGGACCTGGGTTTGACTCCTGATTGGGAAAATAAGATCCTACACGCTACAGAGTGGCCAAAAAAAAAAAAAAAAAAAAGTATAGAGTGTAAAGAAAATGCCTATGCAGGTCCAGTGTTCCCTACATATTTCAGGCTACCAATGTATAGCACCTGTGTTGTGCTATGTGGGAAAGCCCTAGAAAATCAGGTAAGAACCTGGGAGGCAGATGACCTACAGGTGACAATCAGCCTGGACTGCCCTAGGCAAAAGGATAAAGGGGAGAAATCAGCCCGAGTTCTTGTTAGGCCTCCCTCCCAGGCCTAGGAGAAGCTCCAAGGGGATGGGGAAAAGCCCTTTGATTAGAAATTTCCAGACCCTTTTCAAAGAAGAACTGGTCTTGTCTTCTGTTGCCATGCAGGACACAGTAAGAAAGCAGCCATCTACAAGCCAGAAAGAGAGCTCTCACTAGGAACCCAACTGACTATCACCTTGACCTCTGTCTTTTCAGCCTTCACAAATGCTCAAAGGATCAAACATTGTGGAGACCACTGAGTGATATAGGATGCCCATTGTCACCTTAACTCATTGTTAAGGTGAAAAGTTCAGCATTCCAAGCTGCCTAAAAGCCTCTCAACTTGGGTCTAAACTTCTATGCCTGACCCTGAGGACAAATTCTTATATCTGTTTTTAAAGGAAAAAAAAAAAAAAAAAGCAAGGACTGGTGGCAAAGCTGAGGATGATGACTAGAAAGAAGGGAAAAGTAAAATGGTTGGGAAAGGAAGACCTATGTCTGCCTGTCTTCAACCGTGTCCTGCCTGCCTGTGACACCCAGAGAAGGTGGGAAGGGAGCAGGGCGTGGTCTCGGGAAAGGGGTGATTTCACGCTTAGTCACAGAGTCAGTGGGTACTTACCGGTCCAAGACAGAGGTCATGTCTGCATAGACACACATTTCCTGTAACCCAGGTTCAAGTTTTATACAAAGTTGTGGCTGTGTCCTAGTCATACCTTTGGTAATTTAGAAAGACTGCAAACACTGGAACTAAACGCCGATTGTTTTCCTTTCTTCTTGGTAATTTGGTGATGACCTCAAAGCTAAGACATGAATGCATATTTATATTGTATAGCAGTGTGGCAAAATCTGTCTCTCTGGTGTTTTAACCCCCGTCCTAATGGTCAGTGACATGCTGGGAAATGCCATTTTGTGTTGGGCACTGAGAGAAATTGGTTGATTATATACCCCTCCATTCTGCTGGGGGGTTTTATGATCCAGGGAAAGAAGCAAGAAATACACAGTATTGAAAAAAGCAAAACAGTGTTCAATACAGGCAGGGCATATAATTGAGAAATGAATGGTGGAAATGGAGGAGCTTGAGGCATAGATGGGGAAGGGAGATGGACTGGTGTAGGGTTAGAAGTAGACGCAGTGTCCTGTCTTACACAACAGTCATTCTTAAAGATGTGTCAAATATTATTGTCCTTGATTTTCTTATGCATAGATTGATGGTGCTCTCAGTTCAGTTCAGTTGCTCAGTCATGTCTGACTCTTTGTGACCCCATGGACTGCAGCATACCAGGCTTCCCTGTCCATCACCAACTCTGGGAGTTTACTCAAACTCATGTCCATCATGTTGGTGATGCCATCCAGCCATCTCATCCTCTGTCTTCTCCTTTTCCTCCTGCCTTCAATCTTTCCCAGCCCCAGGGTCTTTCCCAGTGAGTCAGTTCTTCGCATTGGGTGGCCAAGATATTGGAGTTTCAGCTTCAGCATCAGTCCTTCCAATGAACACCCAGGACTGATCTCCTTTAGGATGGACTGGTTGGATCTCCTTGCAGTCCAAGAGACTCTCAAGAGTCTTCTCCAACACCACAGTTCAAAAGCATCAATTCTTTGGTGCTCAGCTTTCTTTGTACTCCAACTCTCACATCCAAACACGACCACTGGAAAAACCATAGCCTTGACTAGACAGACCTTTGTTGGTAAAGTAATGTCTCTGCTTTTTAGTATGCTGTCTAGGTTGGTCATAGCTTTTCTTCCAAAGAGGAAGTGTCTTTTAATTTCATGGCAGCCACCATCTGCAGTGATTTTGGAGCCCAAAGAAATAAAGTCTGTCACTGTTTCCATCATTTCCACATCCATTTGCCATGAAGTGATGGGATTGGATGCCATGATCTTTGTTTTTCTGAATGTTGAGCTTTAAGCCAACTTTTTCACTCTCCTCTTTCACTTTCATCAAGAGGTTCTTTAGTTCTTCTTCACTTTCTGCCATAAGGGTGGTGTCATCTTCGTATCTGAGGTTATTGATATTTCTACCAGCAATCTGGCTTCCAATTTTTGCTTCATCCAGCCCAGTGTTTCTAATGATGTACTCTGCATATAAGTTAAATAAGCAGGTGACAATATGCAGCCTTGATGTACTCCTTTCCCAATTTGGAACCAGCTCCTTGTTCTGTGTCTAGTTCTAACTGTTGCTTCTTGGTACTTTAGTCCTTTTTAAAAAATAAAAAGAAGTGAAAGCATTTTAAGCAGAAATTTGAATATTTTGTTGAATTTCAGGCTTGTTTTATCACAGTAGCTTCGGTTTTGCCAGATGTGATGGTCACAAATATGGTGCAAGGTTGTAGGCTACATTGATGAAGAGACCGTAGCTTTCCACTGAAGGAGTGACCTCCTGGATTGGAAACTTAGAAATGCCCTTTCCTCTGAAAAATTCCCCACCAAGAAATCAGCAAAGCTCCCAGAAGTCTCTGCTTAGAAGGGTTGAATAAAAATCCTTCTATGGTTTTGCTCATTATTTATGTCAAAATGAAAAATACGTTCTTTACCCATGATTAGAAGTATCTTTTTCATGGTCATAGCACTAGCACTTGAGACGATGTCCTCCATTTGGCAGTGTGATAAGTGGAGAAGGGAATATCATGCCAACTTTGGACAACATATGATTGTGTATTTTTAGTTATGATCCAAAGTCACAATTTGGCCTATGAGGCTGGTTCTATCTCTTCGCCAAGTTGGGCAAGGAATCTTGGCTGAAAGATGCTTTTTAAAGACCTGGAGTATTGGACTAGATGTCAAGACATTTGTATTTGGACTTCTTTGGTGCCACTGTTTGAGAAAGCAAAGGTGTCCTGGCTTTGCTGTTTCTTTCCATTTTAATGTACCAGGAATGGTGCTGGAGCCCTCTTACAGAACATTGTATGGCTAAACCAGAACTTCATTTAGAAATATTTAGAATTGTTTAAGTTGGAGCATCTAGAGTAATTATTGTTTAATAATGCCATGTCTATTATTATTACTGCCGCTGTGTTATTACAGTTTTGGTCATGGTTGTAGTACCAGTGTCTCTGTTTATTATAAAGTGAGATGATGACTGGTATTCTTTCTAGACAGCCCCAAACTGTCCCAGAGAAATTAAAAATGAAAATAATTTATGTCACAGTGCTGAGGAAATGAAATACCCAGTGGTCAAGAAATAAATATGTCAAAACTTCTAGCAAAATATAAAGTGGGAATGTTGCTTCAGACTGTGTGGACCTACTCACTGCCTTTCACTGTGGAACTAGCTTTAATATTTTTGACCTCACTGTATGGCATGTGGGGCCTTACTTCCCTGACCAGAGATCGAACACGTGCCCACTGCACTGGAAACACGCAATCTTAACCATTGGACTACCAGGCGAGTCCCCAGAACCAGCTTTAGATCTCCATATTCTGATTTGTGTTAACTTTCTCAATATTCTAACTTATAAATCAACATTTTAGTTTATAGTAACCCTGTTTAGACCTATCTGAAGTTATACACAAAAGTAGGATTTTGACTTTGCATTTATATTGTGATGGGTGATAATGCTCTCCCAAGTCACAGATTTGGAGACAAATAGGAGATCATTTAGCACCACCTCTTCTTGCCTGACTACTTGAACACTTCTGTATTGTCAGTCTCTTTGGATAAAAAATATTTTTAAATTTATGAAAAGAAACCATACAGGACCCAGAAACAAGCTGGGCTTCAGAGTGTGTCATCCAGGAAGTGGTGCACAGGAGACTGCAGGTTGCAAACGAGTGTGAAGTCCACCGTCAGAATGAGCAGTGGCCGACACCAACCTCGGCTGGGAGCGGGGGACCAGTGCAGTAATGTGATTATGATAATGATCCCACACCTCTTTGTGTGCTGCCTGTGTTCCCTGTAACTCACTCTTGGGAATCGCAGTCGCTGTCTCTGGGCTCAGCAGCTGGCCCAGCCTCTGTGTTCCTGGTCTGTCGTTCCTGCCCAAGTCCGGGAAGCTCTGAGTGCCTTGCTCAGTGAATTCATTGTGGGGACAAAGATGGGGTGGTCGCATAGAGATGGCTATCTTTTGTTGTTGGACATTCAATCCCATAGAGCAATCCAATTACTTAAGCTGTTTCTATCAGTCTTATTAGGGCTGGCCATGGAGGCGGGCTTGGATGCTGACTGCTGCGTCTCAGAAGAATGTGGTGGAACAGATTAGCGCTTTAATGAGAGACCTTCTGAAGGCCAGATCTTTTCCATTGTATATATATCGAGATCTAGGAATCATTTTTAGGCAAAAGCCCGGAGTCACTGTTACAATGACTGATCAAAGGATGGCTGGAAATCTGTACAACTGCTTGAAGAAATTTTATGGGTTATAAAATATTGGCATGGCTTCTGTCTGTTATGGGCTATCTGCTAAAAATCTTTGGTAGGCTGGGAAAAGGAAATTGCTTATTGGCATTTATTCTGTGGGATGGATATCTTAGGAGTTTGCATTTGAACTCTTTCCTCACTGTGTTACAGGTCAAATTCTATGCTCAGCGCTAACATTCCAGGAATGTGGACTGCACAAAATCAACACAAGCCTTACTCTATATTCTGCTGCTCAGAAAAACAGACTGTGAGAGGGTGGCTCAGACAAGGGTGAATGGACGATTGCTAGGAACAGATAGCAAGGGTGGGGTAAGATTGCCATGGTTAATGTGTAAGGTTGAAACTTGATGTTAGAATGAAAGTTAAGAATTAAGTCTGAGAAGCAGCTTAGGAAACTCTTGCTCTGGCTGTTGAGAAAAGATGATATTGGGGTTTTGTTTTGGCAATTAGTTTTCATGTTGAAAGAAACAATATCCAGGCCTTATAGGTCATGCCTATGGCTCTGGGAATATTTCTGAAATATCAAATGCACACAGCTTTTATTTTAAAAGAAGGGCAGCTACTCCTATTTGGAAGGGTTTAAATAAATAGAAAAACATTTTTTTCATATAAATATCCTATTATTTCAAACAGACATAAAAGTACTCATTACTCAGCTTCAATAATTAATTGTAGCTAATCTTTTACTTATACTTTCTAACGTTTCTGGAAAACTCTGACCTCATATAATTTCGCCCATGACTACTACACTCTAGAAAACAGTAACTCTAGCAAAGCTTCAACTGCAATAGCTTTATTGTGCCTTAAAAATATTAACAATAGTTTCTTTTTTTTTGAACAATAATTTATTAACAGCCAGGAGTTTTAACTTAATTAAACTTCTCATAAGCATAAGATACTAAGATATTTGGCCAATTTTTTGGAAGTATTTTTGACATGGCATATTTTAGATAATAAGTGCATCTTTTCCCCAGGAGGTTATTGCTCATCTCCTTCTATGCAGACTTATTCCAGATTCCATGAAGATGTTAGAATAAGAATAAATTCTGTTTGTATGGAATTTTGTAGTTTTCAAAATGCTTTTATGTGTGTGGATATTTTAGTTGTTATATTAGCCTCTACAAAACAACTGAATCTATTAGAGATAAAGAAACAAACATAACTGGTACTTGAATTTAACTCTTTAATGTCAGCAAAATGTTCTTTCTCCTTTACTGTTGATTTTCACTCTCTTTCAATATAATGTGCTAAGTTGTGTCTTATTCTTTGTGACCTCATGGACTGTAACCCACCAGGCTCCTCTATCCATGGGATTCTCCAGGCAAGAATACTGGAGTGGATTGCCATGTCCTTCTCCAGGGGAGCTCTCTGACCCAGGGATCAAACATGCATCTCTTATGTCTCCTGCTTTGGCAGGCAGGCTCTTTACCAATAGTGCCAATGATTTCTATCAAAAAGTAAAATTCCATGGGCTTTGTCTTAGACTGAATTTCAGATACTGATTATACTCAGTTATATATGATCTTAGGTGAATTATTAACCAAGTGGAAGCCCAGTTTCCTCATCTGTAAACTGTGAGTGTAATAATGTAACTCCCTGGCTTATAGCAGAATAAAGTGAGCACGAATAAAGGGTAGCTGAGGATGCCTAGTTCCTTGTATCTTTGCTTCTCAGATAATGGCCTGGATGCAACCCCATCTTTCACAGTGTGACTTTATATCTACTTCCTCACATCTTGAATCTGAGCTGGACTTGCGACTTGCTTTGGCAAGTTGAATCAACAGAAGTACTGTCTTGCCGTTTCCTAGATCAGGTCTGAAGACGTTTTATGTGCTTATCTGTTTTCTTGGATGCCTGCCATGACCGTACAAGCCTTGGCTAGGCTGCTGGGTGGTGAGAAATGACCTGGAGAGCCCAGTTGTCGCAGTGGAGACCATCCTATATTAGTCTGTAATCAGTGACCTTCACAATATGTGAGAAAGCTTAGCTGACATCAAAGAGTTCCCTCGCTACCCAGCCTGACACTGCCCACACATGTGTGAGTCCTGCCAAGACCAGAAGAGCAGCCCGGCAGACCCAGACAACTATGAATGGTTGTACATTCTTGTTGTTTTAAGCAACTAAATCTGGGGGCAACTCGTTATACAGCAATAGCTGACTGATACACAGTGATTAGAGAGACAACATAAGCATTTATTAAGTTTGAGGGGAATTAGAGAATGCTTCCATTCTCTTACCCTCACTCAATCCGTCTGTTTTGTAAATGTTAGATAGATCACCTCAATAAAGTGATTTTTGCATGTTTCTTTCTACTGTTTACAACTTTGCAGCTCTTCGTTCCTGTAGGAAGTAGCTCAAAGTCTTCAGCATATGACTCAGCAAAATCTGACTCCAACTATCTTTCTGTTATTTTCTTCTAGTACTTTCCTTTGCTAATTTTTTTGAATTAACTTCTTTTTATGAACATCCGACTTTAAGTGTTTCTTTTTGTGCTTTTGCTCTGTCTCTAAGTCTCTACCTAAAATGTTCTTCCTTCTGGCTACAAGCTATTCAAGGGAGCTCTTAACTTCCTGAAAGCTTTCCCGAATGCCTTTAGTCACATTATTGGCAGCATGTCTTTATGTCACTGGCTTAGCAATAAGCCAGGTTTGCATTCTGACAATTTATGTTGCATCTGCTATTACTGTATGATTTTCTAATTGTATCCTTCTTGGTGATAACAATCATGTCTCATGTTTTTGTATCTAAGACAGTGGTTAACACAAAGAGTTCAATAAGTATTTGGTCACCGTTGAATTGAAGGTTAAAGGGTATGATGGTACATATCCATAGAGAGAAAGGGGAGATCATTGTGGCATAAATAAATTAGGAAGGCCTCTTGGAGAAAGAGAACTTGTGCTGGATCCAGAAGCCTGAGCAGAACTTCAAAAAATAGGAGGAAGTAGAGATAGGGCATACATATGGTAAAAATGCTTGGAGGCAGGGACCAGCACAGTGGGTATATTAGTTAGGATGGGCTAGCTTGTGATAGAGCAACAACTATCCCCCAAATCTCAGTGACATAAGCAATGGAGTATCACATATCAGTAGGAGGAACCTGCTGAAACTCATCTTCACTTAGGGATCAGGGTAATGGAGTTGCTACCATCTGGAGTTAATTGGTCTTTGTTGTAAAGAGGAGAAGAGGTGAGAAACATGAATTTTTTCTTAAATACTTTCACCCAGAGATTGTATATGTCACTTCTGTCTGCATAGAATTCATTGGCCAGAGGAGATCACCATGGGCACACTTCATGAGTGCCTGGCTGGAGAGGGTTAAAAGATATTAGTAAATAGTTTTAATCCTCTTGGGTAGTGTGGGTGGTCACCTGGGAAAAACTAGCCTAATTAGATAAAGGTTACACAGTGGAGAAAGGTAAGAAATTAGATGGATTGGATAAAATGGGACAAAATTATGGAAAGTCTTTTGGCCCAGGAGGAGGAATTTGTTGTTGGTATTAGGCAGTAGGAAGCCATTGTAGATTTTTGAACAGTAAAAGGGCATGATGACAGCTGTGTTCAAGTAAGACTGTCATCTTGCCAATAGGATGAAGAGGAGAGATGGCTAGGGGCCGTCCCATAAACTTTAAGGCTTGGAGTGCTGAGCAGTGGTGGGGACTGAGCTAAGGGGGATGTCTGTGTGTGTGTGAGAGAGAGAGATACAAGATACTTCAAAGTGAGATGCCACAGGATTTGGTGATGGATTGAAGTCATAGACTGAGATCTGGAGGATGGATATCTTTAGTATCTGCAGCCCCTTTCCTAAAGTAGGAAGAGAAGGAGCAGGAGGATGAGGTTCAAGCTAGCTCATACACTAAGCTAGTTTCAGACCTTCTGAATCTGTGTGGACTTCATAAGATAGTGATTGAAACAAAAAAGAAAGGATCTCATTCAAGTCATAAGTATGGTGTATGTGTCTGTCTGCCTGTGTGTGTGTACAAAGAAAAATAGACTTCCTTGGATCACTTCAATGCCCTGCTCATTTCTTTATAAAGCTGCAAGAACCAGCAAATGCAGAATTCTGATTTTCTTTTCTACTGAGACATGCAAAGCCACTGGTGCCTGCTTTCTTTGGTTTAAGAAAAAGAGAGTTGGAAAGGTCATCCAAGATAGGAATAAATAGAGGCAGAGGCGAATCAATGTTTAACTTGGAAATATTTTTCAGTTAATCATCTCTGACCGCTCACACTGAGAGGGCAGTCCCGGAGTGCTGGCACGCTTGTACTGCAAGCCACCAAGCTTCTAGTAAAAGAGCCAAATGTCAGGGTCCGTACAGTCAGAGAGACTGTTTACTATAGGTTTAACCTAAAATGGGGAGGAAATCTTCCACAAATATATACCTAGGGCTATTTTGACTTGTAGACTTTTTTCCAAGTCAGAAGTCATGAAACCATAAGATTTTCCTTGTTTCGGGGATTATCATTTAAAAGTTGGAGTTTTACCTGGTAGGAAACTTGTTGAAATGTGTGGGAAATCATCTTGAAATCTGTTTTCTGGCTTTCTTTTCCTGTTTTTACTGTTGGTATATGTAATTTTACAGAATACTACATAATATGGTTTCTTATTTGGGGGCTGTTTTGATGACTTTTGGGGTCACTTTATCAAAGGAAGCCAATCAATAAGAAAAGTTTGGAAACTTTATGGGGCCCATGGGCTAATATTTGATCTTATAAGAAATAGACCTTTTAAGTTTTTCTCCATTTTTGTATGTATGCAGATGGTCAGTGATGAGGAAACACGATGATTTTGACAGACTGTGTTCATTCTCTCTTCTGTAGGAGGTGAAATAATGATCTATCAGACAAAAGAGGTAACTTATCTGGCCTTTGAATATAATGTTCCCATTACATTCATGTAAAGCCCAGTTTGTAAAGAGAATTCTTAGTCCAAGCATCACCCTTGAGTTAAGGCCATTGTGCTTGTGAGCCTCAGAGCATACGGTGTGTTCTTTTGCAACCCAGCACTCCAAAGAGTCTCCTATACCATAGACATTGCTTTCCAAGCAGAGAGTAATGCAACCAGTGCCAAAATAATAAATACTCTAGGAGCTCAAAGATATATTTCTCTTAGGAGACCCGGTCTTTCTAGCATTCTCATTCTAGATAGGTGAAACAGCTTATAATAATCCAACAGCAGGGAAATTCAGTGAAGCTGTGTTTGAATTAAGGGATGTCTTAATTTTGGTTTTGCCCGTGTTTGTGTGTGTGTGTGTGTGTGTATGTGTGTGTGTGAGTTGCTCAGTCGTGTCTGACTCTGCGACCCCATGGACTGTAGCCTGCCAGGCTCCTCTGTCCATGGAATTCTCCAGACAAGAATATTGGGGTGGGTTGCTATTTCCTTCTCCAGGGGATCTTCCCAACTCAGGGATCGAACACGGGTCTCCCACATGGCAGGCAGACTCTTTACCATTTGAGCCATCGGGAAAGCCCTGGTTTTGCCTTTGGGGAGCTCAAAAGGAATCTGATTTTGAATGCTTTTGAGGAATTCACATAGATTCTATGGATTTTACAGGAAATATAAAATACTATGTTACATGTGTCTCATATTCAAAAGAACAAATTCTCTATCTTTTATGTTCCTTTAGGGTTAATGGACAGCAAGATACTGATGGAACACTAAAAAAAAGTCTTTTATTATGGATTGGATCTTTAATCTTGGAATGTCTTTAAATGATGTCACTTTAGATTTTTATTGTTAACAATCCCATTGTTTGGCCTTCCCAGATGGCTCAGCAGTGAAGAATCTGCCTGCAATGCAGGAGACCCAGGAGACATGGCTTCAGTCCTTGGGTTGGGAAGATTCCCCTGGAGGAGGGCAAGGCAACCCACTCCAATATTCTTGCCTGGAGAATCCCATGGACAGACGAAGCCTGGCAGGCTACAGTCCATATGGTCACAAAGAGTCAGACACGACTGAAGCGACTTAGCATGCACGCATCCCATTGTTTGGGACCTGGGTTTCAGACTTCTTAGCTTGTACTATATCCTGGTCACCACCTTGGTCCACCAGTAAAGTTTGGCCATGAATTTATTATTTATTTATTTAGGTCAAAATAAGAGGTGTGTTTCCCTCCTGTTGCATGATTCAGTCTCCTTAGATTTTCCTGAACAGAGGCCAGATGATGACTTTGCCTGAGCAACAGTTAGCTATTGTTGCATAACAGGCTCCTCCAAACTCTGGCCTAAAAGAGTATGACTTACTGCTCTTGGGTCAGATGGACAGCTCTTATGCTCTTGATAAGGCTCACCACCTATCTCCTGCCAGCAGTGGGCCAGGTAGGGAGCTCTGCATTTCTAGGCTGACTATGGGCTGGTCTGAGGTCACCTTGAATGGGACAGGTGGTGTCTCCTTTGCAAAAGCTCTCATCGTGCAGCAGACTTGCCTGGACCTGTTCACATGGTGGTGATAAGGATCTGAGAGAGAAGTGTGAGTGTCTTTTCAAGACGGTACACCGCCATTTCCATTGCAAGTTGACCAGCAAGCCACAAGGCCGGTCTAGACACAAAAGGTAAGGGAGTAGGCTTCCTCTTGATGGGAGGAGCTGTAGAGTCTCTTGGAGACAGTGTAGATGCAGGGAGGCCATTGCTTGCAGTCACCAGTACGACCAACTGATTGCATCATAATGGGAGTAATCATCAACAGGGCTAGTGCCCTCTGCCCCAGGTGAAAGGTCCATGACTTACAGCCAATTGCCCGAGCCATATTTCAACAGGTGCAGTCTGCAGGTGCCGTCCCTGCCACATCAGAGGCACTGTAGGATTGAGGTGCCCTAAATCTGCTGCATTATATTCTGGGGTGAGTCCCACAAATCTTCATGTTAATCAGTATTCCCAACCCTACCCCACAACACACGCAAGTTTCAGAATCTCTGCTTCAGATTCTCCTACTCAACATGAGGAAAACATGTAGAATCAAGTAAGGGTATGTTTTTTCAGATACATAAAATTTACTTTGAATTGAATTACAAAAAATATAGCTAGACTTTTCCAATGTATTGCCTTAGACAAATTCTTACCTTTTCCCAAACTATGATAAATATAATATGACAAAATTATATTAATTAGTAAACTCATACTGGTAGGATAATCACTACTTTTGCTCCTTTGATTTTGTACCTGCAAAGGGTCCCTAAAACCTGATGCATCTCAAAATTGGGCCATTTCCCCTTCCTCAATGATAATGTCCAAGTCAACATTCCTTTGGTTTCTTTCATAAGAAGACTCAGAAACCTACCAAGATGTTACCCCCTAGCAAAGATGAAATATTCATAAATTTATATTTCAGGAGAAAAGGTCATAGACATATGGGAGTCGTAGGTTTTATCCAGCGCCTCCTAGCATACGAGTAGGGATGGAAGATACTGTTATATGTTTGAAATCTATATCTTTGTCTTCCATTCAGAAGTCTTCAATGAGAGTCATTCAGATGCCCTTCATGTAGAGACCAACTCTGCATGTGTGTGCGTGTGTGTGTGTATGAGTGGTGTGTATATGTGTGTGTGTGATGTGTGTGTGTATGTGTGTGGTGTGTATGTGCCTTTGTATGTGTGATATATGCATGTGTGTAGATATATGTGAGTGGTGTGTCTATGTGAGTGTGTGGTAAGTACATGTGGTGTGTGTGTGTGTGTGTGTATGTGAATGAGTGGTGTGTGTATGTGTGTCTGTGCACAGAGTGTGAATGTGTGTGTGTATGTATGTGTGTGTGGTGTCTGTGTATGTATGTGCCTGTGTGCCTATAAGTGAGAGTAGTTCTATCATTTCACTGGAAACTGCCTTTGAGCCATAGACTGAAAATTTAAGATATTCTGGAAGAAACTTTGGGGATCAAAACTGTATTTTAGTGAACACTCAAAGGAAATAAACCTGAAAGAAGCACAAAAAGAGCTTTAGAAAAGACCAGTGCTTGAGTTAAACTAGTCTCCTTGATTCCGGTCTTTACTGGAACAAATTTAGCCTGTGCAGAGAGCAGACTAGTTGTCTGGAAGCAGCCTTGGCCTCTCATTCTTGCCCTTTGTTTGAAAACCTTCACGGTACCGATTGCCTCCCTGGGTTGTCAAATTCAAATACATCACGGGTGGGGAAAGCACAGAAAGTGAGTGAGGCTGGGTGGTTCTGAGTAATAGCAGCGGGGGGTCTGTGGGAAACTGGAAAATGGAAGTCTCCCGAGAAGTACTCAAAATCATATTTTTAAAAGAAAAATCAGACCTAACCAAAAGAATAAACATGTGGCTCAGTTCACGTCTTAAACCACCTGTGTGCTACCTCTGGGCTGGCTCAAGTTCAACCACGATAATCTGGTGTTTAAGATTCTCTATGGCCTGGCTTTCCTGGTGGCTCAGATGGAAAAGAGTCTGCCTGCAATGTGGGAGACCTGGGTTCAATCCCTGGGTTGGGAAGACCCCTTGGAGAAGGGACTGGCTACCCACTCAGTATTCTTGCCTGGAGAATTCTATGGACGGAAGGGCCTGGAGGGCTAGAGTCCATGGGGTTGCAAAGAGGCAGATACAACTGACTTTCACAGAATGGCCTAACAGTGCTGTGAATCAGTTCAGTTCAGTTCAGTCGCCTAGTTGTGTCCGACTCTTTGCGGCCCCATGAACCGCAGCATGCCAGGGCCCTGTCCATCACCAACTCCCGGAGTTCACCCAAACCCATGCCCATCGAGTCATGATGCCATCCAGTCATCTCATCTTCTGTCGTCCCCTTCTCCTCCCACCTTCAACCTTTCCCAGCATCAGGGTCTTTTCAAATGAGTCAGCTCTTCGCATCAGGTGGCCAAAGTATTGGAGTTTCAGCTTCAGCATCAGGCCTTCCAGTGAACACCCAGGACTGATCTCCTTTAGGATGGACTGGTTGGATCTCCTTGCAGTCCAAGGGACTCTCAAGAGTTTTCTCCAACACCATAGTTCAAAAGCATCAATTTTTTGGCACTCAGCTTTCTTCACAGTCAAACTCTCACATCCATGCATGACCACTGGAAAAACCATAGCCTTGACCTGATGGACCTTTGCTGGCTAAGTAATGTCTCTGCTTTTTAATATGCTATCTAGGTTGGTCATAACTTTCCTTCCAAGGAGTAAGCATCTTTTAATTTCATGGCTGCAATCACCATCTGCAGTGATTTTGGAGCCCAGAAAATAAAGTCAGTCACTGTTTCCACTGTTTCCCCATCTATTTGCCATGAAGTGATGGGACTAGATGCCATGATCTTAGTTTTCTGAATGTTGAGCTTTAAGCCAACTTTTTCACTCTCCTCTTTCACTTTCATCAAGAGGCTCTTTAGTTCCTCTTCACTTTATGCCATAAGGGTGGTATCATCTGCATATCTGAGGTTATTGATATTTCTCCCAGCAATCTTGATTCCAGTGCTGTGAATAGAGTAAGTTTTTCCTGCTCACATTTTTAAAAGGTGTTTTTGATGTGGACCCTTTTTAAAGTCTTTATTGAATTTGTTGCAATATTGCTTCTGTCTTATGTTTTGGTTTTTGGCCACTGGGCATATGAGATCTTAGTTCCCTGACCAAGGATCAAACCTGCTCTCCATGCAGTGGAAGTGCATAGTCTTAATCACGGGACAGCCAGTGCAGTCTCTTCGTGCTCATTTTTAATGCAATGAGGTGTAGGGCAAGATCATTGGGCTGTGGAATTCTTGGGACAGAATTCTGATTCCACCACTCACTTGCTCCTGCGGCCTCAGATGAGTCATGTGTGTTTTTTATATGTACAGTGTGGTCTGTGATGCCTGCCCTGCCATGCTCCTTTTTCCCAGGAACATACAATCATACCGTTCAGAGCTGTGCCGCTGGTATGGCAGCCACCGGCCTCGTGGGGCCACTGAGCGCTTGGCATAGTGTTACTGCCACAGAAGAGCTTGATGTTTTAGTTGCCTTCAAGTTTAATTCATTTAAATTGAAATAGAAAACCTGCTCGATTTAGTTTTCAGAAAACTTTTTTAAGAATGACTGGAATAGCTGAATTTATCAGTCTAGTTTTTTTAGCTATAATTTTTTCTGAAATATAAATGCAGATCAAACATTTCTCATGAAAATTCAGCATCTGAATTGAGAGATCTAGATGGTACTGACGTACACAGTGGATTTTGAAAAGTTAATACAATAAAGAACATAAAACAGCTCATTAATAACTTTTTATATTGACTACATGTTAAATAATATTTTGGACATAGTGGGTAAATTAAGTATATTGTGTTTTCCTTTCCACCTCCTCCACCAACCCCCCTCCCTCAGTTTAAGTATATTGTTACATTGATTTCACCTCCACATTAAAAAAAATGTAAAATATCACATGTGGCTCACATTATATTTCTATTGAGCACTGCTGATCTACATGAAAGCTTTTAATAAACTATGATGTTTTTATCAGCAATAAATACTGTACAAGGAGGGTCCAATATTTGTGAGAGTAGCGATTACATCTGTCGTGTTCCCCATCTTATAACTGGGGCCCAGCTTGTTCCCTGCACAAAGCAAAGGTGATAAAGATTCTTCAAACAAATGAATATTTAAATAAGTTTAAATATTTATGAAACGATCATGTATTCAAATGGTGTCTGTGTTGCATTGCCTATAAAATGAGGGAGATGTAAAATGATATCGAAGTGTCATCCAGCTCTAAAAGACAGTGAAACTGATTGACAAGGTAACTATTGCGCTGTATAGTGCAACACGCTGCCACTCCATGGGTAGATGTGTGGTCTTTTCACTTGGCTGCCCTGTTGGGATTTTGATAGAGTAACTTTAAATACAACACATCCCAATGCAAGAAAGACAAGCAACTCTTCATTGCATGACAAGAAGTAACTCATGTTGCCAGACTGTGATTAGGAATGAGGGAAGCAAGCCTGGCCCAGGCCAGCATCTGTGTTTTGGACCTGGTCATGTTGCAAGTTTTGCTTTTCAAACTACAGTCTTATTGGAAAAATCACTTTCGTAGACTTTCTTGCCTACAGATTGGAAAGTGTTTTGTGTATCTGAATATTCTACACCTTGAAGTGCGAATTTGCTCTTGGGAAGTCACATGCTTTCTTGGAGAATGAATTGTCACCTCACATGTTCCATCTGTCCTCAGGAAGTATGTTTATTTTTAGTAAGCAAGATAAACCCTAGGGGGTAAGTGTAGACTCCCCCACTTCCTTTTATTTTGTATGGAGTATAGCATTCTCTTGATAATTAGCATGTCAGGTTTCTGAGATCCCTGGAGCTCCTCTTACAAGGAAAAGTGTGTATGGTTGTAAATTCTACGTTTAATATATGTATATGTGCTTCTGTTTCCATGGGAGATGTTGCAGTATGGTTTATTGCCATGTGTGAAATTTCACATTTGGAAGACCAGCCTTTTCTTTTGGAGTACAGTTGCTTTACAATGTTGTGCTACTTTCTACCGTATAGCACAGGGAAGCAGCCATAGGCACACATTTATTCCATCTTTTTTGGATTTCCTCTCCATTCAGGGGAAAGACCAGCTTTCATTCCATGGGATTAAAGGTGAGAAGCTATACTGTGTTGTGGTATTTCTTGGGAAATGAATGGGAGCTTGGCGTTTTCCTCTGCTTCTTACTGATGGAAGTTGTGAGGATTCCAGTGTCTTCCCCTGAGAGATTATCTTCCCTTGGCTGCCATCCTGAATTTTGAGATGTTTATTCTAGAAGCAATTTAAACAAAAGGGAGGAAATGCCCTGGACTAGTGGCCGCATGTAATCATCATGAAAAATGCTTGATATTGAATCAAAGGAGTGGAAGATGTTATCGATTCTATACACTCTTATCTCTTGGGATGGGACTCTTTTGGAGTAATGAGGATAAAAGAAAAGTGTGTTGGGGCAAAACTGGCCCATTTACAGTGCACGTATTTCCCTCTGTCCTTTTCATTGTCACCCTGTGGATGAAGAAACCTGATGAGTTGTATGCTAATACAGTCTATGGGTTTGTCTCCAAAAAGGGTTTCTACAAAACCCTTTCTCACTGTCAGTGTTCAGTGAGTTAAGTTTCTACAGTGTTACTTAAATAAAAAAGAAAACTCATGAGCATTATAATGAAAATGGATTCAGGCAGGAGTCCTCAATGGATACTTAATCTAGAGGTGGAGATTCCATGGAGAACAGAATACTTACATAATCTCAAGGTATCTTAAAGTACAGAAGGGAAAAGTTAACTATGCAGTAAAGACATGGGACAGCACTGTCATCAAATGATAGCAATTAGCATCACCACAAAGGGGCAAATGGTATTACAGGCCCAGAGATGGGACAATTTGGGAAGAACACATCCTGATGTAGTATTCCAGCCCCAAAGGTAATCCATGAACTGGATCCTTCATCCCTAAAATGATTGTTACAATGGTCATTATTGAGGACACATGATGAAATTTGTCTGTTGACAGTAGACTAGATGAAAAAGTATTATGCCATTGTTAAATGTCTCAAATTTGATAGCTGTACTGTGATTATGTAAGACTATTCTTAGGAAATACACATTGATATATTACAGAGTAAGGCATCAAACATGGAGCCTATTGTCACATGGTTCAGAACTAATTATATCTACATTTGTGTGTGTATGTGTGTGTGTGTGTGTCTGTGTGTGTACACACAGAGAAAGAAAGGGCTACATTAAACAAACATAGCAAAATATTAAAGTTTGTTAAATGGGTGGAAAGGGAGTTTAGCCTTTGCAACTTTAAATGTGAAATCATTTCAAACGAAAAAGTTTTTAAAAAATAGAGCCAACCTCCCCACCACACACACATACACATGTGTCTCTTGGGGTAAAGATTTCTGGGAGAAGCATTTAGAATGCAAACAGCCTGAACACTGGAGGAAAAATGTGAGGATGAACCATGGAAGCACCTTCTCATAAATATTCTTGGAAGCAGTCATTTTACGATGACAGACTCCAGGATTTCTGGGTCCATCAAGGTAATCCCGTTAAAGAAATTTCAGATGCCTGCAAAGCCCCGAGAGTCCAGGGTGTAGGGTGATGAAGCCCTGGTTGGAGGGTTGATTTATTGGCTGGCTTAACCCGCTTGTTACCGGGAACTTGCGGAGCAGCGGTCTGGGTCAAGGCTGTGTGCCCTGAGCTAGCCCTCCGGAGGAAAGGCGCGCATGCGCTCTCCTGTAGGTTGCGTGTAGGGGCGGAGATGAGCCAGCCACCTTCTGTTATGCCTGGGCATGTCTGCGGTGGCTCCACGGTCGCTTGTGAAGCATGTGGAGGAAAAGTTGGTTCTTCATGCAAACTCTGGCATCCGGATAGCACTCATAAGTGACTCACGAGGTTTTAAGTGTGCAAGCTTGCCTCTCCTGTAGACTCAAGGCTGAGACAGTGCACCCGTGGACGCTGTTCACAGAGCCTTCTAGAAAGGGGAGCGCTTGCTAACCAGCCCATTAGCATGAGAGAGAAAGAAGCTGTTGTTCAATCAGTCCTGAGAAAAATCTCAGTGGGATCTCCTTTAACAAACACCTGTAATCTGGGGTTACACCAACACACAGTTAATTCTTTATACAGACCTTTGTCGTGCTTTTGGAAGCATCCTGTGGGGGTTACATAGAAAGAAAAATTCAGCTTTTTATTACTTAATCACATCACTCAGTGTTAGAGGTTTTCATTGTCTCATAAAATGCTTTCCAGGGGTAAGGAAAGGGAGTTTGGAAGTAAGTTTGTTATTGACTTGCCTCATTTCCAATTTTGTGAGCTTTCAAACAAAAATTCTTGTGTTCTCTTTTTATTTGTTGATTAAAAAAAATATGACTTTTGGGCAGACAGGATTGGTTCATTTCCATGGCCATTTTGTCCTGATATCAGTGTGCTTTAAGAATTATTTTTCTTAAGTGTAAATGGCATAGAGAGCCATAAATAATCCACACATATTTGACTATGACAGTAACTATTTTTGAGTGTCACAGATCAAAAACACAGCAGAGGATGGAGCCAGTGTGGATCTAGCAAGCTTTCAAAGGTATTTGCTTTAAAAGAAAAATGAAGTCCTAAGATGAAGGCTTCTACTTTTCAACGTGCTGTGCAGAATTTCAACTTCATGATCTCTTATCAGCTCTGAAAGGGGACACGGTTGTTGTCTTTGCTTAGCAACAGTTTTAAAAGTTTCCATTTTTAGTTCCATGGGTAGGGCTGTGATTTATTTTATTTTTTTAACATGATTTGAATTGTTTTACAGGTGGCTTTCCGTTCAAGTCGGGGACTTCAAAACTCTACTTTTTCACTTAGCACCTAGAAAAGAAGTCAAAGAATGAAAGAAAACGATTTTATTTTCTCAACAAAGACTAGACTAGAGACACACCTAAGCACAGCGTGAAGCTTTCTAGCAGGGAGTTCATTTTCCATGTATATGACTTATTTGGCAGAGTAATATGGTCCCAAGGCTTCTGATTTAACTCTCTTAAAAAATTCCATGGCTTAGCATGCAAAATGGGTGTGGGATTTCTAAGGCATAATTGCAGTGGAGGCAAAAGCTCTTTGGAAGCCTGGTGATTAAAGTGGATGACTGAGATCTCTTTCTGAACAGAGAGATGCTGGTGTCTCTCTGGGAAATGCTGGTCTGGAGAGGAAGCAGGAGGGTTCATTTCAGTGCCCGGTAAGCTGGGGCAACTGTCTGGAGTCCTCGAGATGGTGCTGACTTTCGCTGGGTATTTCTTACCTGCATTGTGCCTTTCTTGTAAGAAAGAAGATGATTTCTTGCACTATTGATTGGTCTTCTTTAGCTGGTGGGGTGTTTTGAGGTGTGTACATGTGTATCTGTGTGTATATATATATATATATATGCACATATATACATTTTTTAAGTTGGATAATTTCTAAATTTATTCTTCATTCTTAAGAGCCTGTGGTATCATGACTGCCCCTCTCGTGTGGCAGGAGCAAGTCTCAACTGCGACCTGAGAAGTCTCAGTCAAGTGAGAAGTAAACAGAAGGCTTTCTCTTTGCAGACCTTCCCACAGGATCCATTTCTTCTCATCACTGTTCACAGCAGTGACAGAAAAGGAGATAATTTTCCTTCTCTTTCTCCTTCATGTTCTGGCAACTGGACAACTTTCTCTTGGGACCAAAAGCATTAAGGCTGACCCTGGATTTCCTCAATGTGGCAGATTGACTTTGCTTAAAGAACCCAGTGAAACTCCTCTGAGAACACCAAGGCCACCAACTCTCTTTCCAAAAACACTGACTATCTGCAAGGTTTATCCATGCATGGTGCTTTTTTCCACCAGTTCTTTTAATGGCACCAAGCTCTGGCTGTATTGTAAACTATGTCTACTCATTTACTGCATTAAGAAAGAAGCAGGTATTTATTCCATTTCGTGAGGTGCTGATTGGTTGTAAAATGTCCTTGTAAAATCTGTTCTTGCTGTTAGCCTCATTTGTACAAAGAAAAAGTATTTGGAATTTTCCAGAACTGCTGAGCAGTCACAGAGCAGTCCCTCCGGCAGCCTTGTGTTTGTTGAATTATTAGAAAATCCTGAGCCTGTGAGAACCCCAGGAAGTCTTTTAGTGTGCTTCTCTGGCTCTGGGTGAATCAGCCCCTCGGAATGGTCATGCGCGTTACTGGGGCTTTCCTGTCTCACATCCAAGCATCTCCTGGGAACAAGATTACAAGACTTCCCTTTGTAATCTAATATGATATGTATCAACTTATGCACGAAGAATTCATCCTAAAAACTAAGCTGACATCTTTCTGGACTGACTTAAAGCCAGTTTTTGGTTGTTTTCTCCTCGGTGATAGGGGACTTTGATCTAATAACACTCCATATATTACTCAGCCACCCTGAGGGGCCAGTGTCGGTTCCTTTAGCCATTTCTCTCCTCTGCTCTTTTCCAAATCTATAACCAGTTTAGTTTTTGTCCTCTTTAAACAATACATTCTTTAGATGTCTATGACTCATGTGTTTTAAGGTTTTGTTTTGTTTGTTTGTTTGTTTTAAATTGAAGTATAGCTAATTTGCTTTCCTGATGGCTCAGCAGTAAAGAATCCACCTGCAAGGAAGGAGACAAAGGAGATGTGAGTTCGATCCCTGGGATTGGAAAGATCCCCTGGAGGAGGAAATGGCAACCCACTCCAGTGTTCTTGCCTGAAAAATTCATGGACAGAGGAGCCTGGTGAACTACAGTCCATGGGGTCGCAAAGAGTTGAACACGACTGACTAGTAAGATAGCTAATTGTAAATGTGTTAGTTTCAAGTGTGCAACAAAGTGATTCAGTTATAGATACACAATTATGTGTTCTTTTTCAGACTCTTTTCATGTATAGGTTGTTACCAGATTTTTTAGCATTCACAATTTTGTGCTACTTCTGTTCATGTTCCCACTGTTGGCGTCTTAACCCACATGCCGGCTGCGCCTCATTTAGCCAGGCTGAGAACACGCGTGTTATCCTGTGGTGGCACAGCCTGCGTCAGAGGTGCCTGCAAAAGACGCATGCAAAGAGACAGGAAAAGGACCAGGCATATCAACCTGTGTTTTTGTTTAGAACACGGACTGCAGAGGAAGTACATATTTAATACATGAATTCTGCATAAATAAAATTTCATTCCTGTTATTTTCCTTGCCACTGTACCACCTTTGCTATTAATCTAAAAAGTTTCCTATTAAGATATTTTGAAATTTAAAAGCTATTCCTCTTTTTTTAACCTTAGGATAATGGAATGTGTTATATTGGAGATTTTTGCATTAATTAGACCACTTTCTTGGGGTACAGAATTAGCAGTTTGGTTGATCTTTTAGTGACTGGTATTACCCAGAAGCTGTTGTGTTCCCCAGACTAACACTGATAAAAAGGGATTTCTCCCAGAATGCCATGGGCCTTTCCAGTTAAAACTAGGATGGGTGTAACTTCTTTACTTCCTGAAGCTATATCAGTTACAAATATGTGGAAACAAAGAAGATTAAGCTATTGTGGTAAATTTGTTTCTGAATAATTAATATTATTTTTCCTGTGTAGAACTGTTCATTCTCCCTGTTGCCTAGATATAAACTAATTATTGAAGGCTCATTAAATTTCTTCTGAATATCAGAATTCTAACCATGATGTTCAGTTTGGGAACAGGATGAGTTTTTAGTGCTCCAATGAGGAGGATGTAATAAAAGTTTTACAAAGAGTCAACTCTTTGCCATGTACTTTGACCATTATGTTTCACTAATAGTGTTTTTCTATCTTTCAATGATTGAGGGAAAGTAGTTTACAATTTTAGCTTAATTATGTATGGCTTTAAAATAAATCAGGGGTTCCCTGATGGCTCAGCTCCTGGTAAAGAACCTGCCTGCCAATGCAGAAGATGCAAGAAGCATAGATTCAATCCTTGCATCAGGAAGATCCCCTAGAGAAGGAAATGGCAAACTGCTTCAGTATTCTTGCCTGGAGAGTTCCATGGAGAGAGGAGCCTGGCAGGCTACAGTGTATGCGGTTGCAAGAGTTGGACATGGTTGAGTGCGCGCGCGCACAAACACACACACACACACACACACAAACACTGAGCTAAATCAAGATCATCTTTCAAATCATGTTTTAGTGAAAATCATCCTACCCTCAATTTTAAATCAATGAAATTTTAGGTGTTGTCATCTTACTGATAAATGTCTTCCCTTCTGGAAGCACTGCTAGCAGGCCGACTTTCTGCATGATTTGGTTTTCCGTCACTCTTGTTGAATGCAGTGCCGTCTTGCTTAGTAGGAAACGAGCTGTTTGAGCGCCACTGGCTAAGGAGCTGATGTTGTTCAAGTCTGTCTGGTACAGGGCACCCCTGGGCTATTTACACATGCTTGGCCATTTGACTTGTCAATCTCCCTTGTCAAGTAACTCATCTACCATCCCGGGTATTTCTTCTCATGTTATTTTCCTGGAAATGGTTTAAGGTCTATGTTTTCTCATCTACACCATATAAAGGCTCAATCCTGGACATAGAACAGATAATTCTGTTAAATGCCCACCACTGTATACTCATGTCTTCCCTTTTAACAGATATAAGAATCCCTGGCTTTTCCTGGCAAAACATCCACAGCCCTAATCTCTTCCTTTCTCTCCACCTGCTTCACCTTAAAAAAAAAAACAGCCTCAGATAGACTGATAGATTTTTAAAGTACCATGCTATACATTCTGAATGCCTTAGTGAAGGGAGGATTAAGAGGGCACATTTTAATTACTCAAGTATTTGTTAGGTTCTATTAGATGCCAGCTACTGAGGTCAACTGAGGTCGATATTTCGCATTTCTCATCTCCAAACGGCAGTGGTAGAGGACAAGTGGCAGCAAAGGTGTTCTGACCTTGTGTGCAAACGTTATTAGAGACGACTGCACAATGGCCAGCTGGAACAGAGCGCTGGGACCTAGGCTACAGGAGAGACGGTACACAGCTGTGCCCTTCAATGGGGACTGCCAGCCATTTAGGAGTGGGGGACTCTTTCCAGGCTGTCTTCGAGGAATAGAACGGAAGTGTCTACTGGCCAGGGGAGGGATTTACCTGCTCGAATAGGCTCCTTACTATAGACAAAACCAGAACATTCAAGAAGACTGGTCTGTTGCTGAGGTGATGAGACAGATGGGGCATAAATACTTTGTTACCTCTGTTGCCTAAAATGCTAAAACTCTGGAAGAAGAAGTAAGAGCTAGCACTCTTGGGGTGTTTAGCATGTGGCAGGAATCTATTTTCATCCTTTTATATACTATCTAATTAGATGCCATAGTAAACTCTTAAGCTAGGCACTATTACTATGATTTTTTCAGACAGGGAAACTGAGATACGAAAAGCATGAGTACCTTGCCCAAATCCATATAGCTAGTGGAAGATGGAGCCAGGCAGTCAGATTCCATAGAGCTCTTAAGCAGAAAACGGGGCTCCTCCCTGTGTATGATGCTTTCTGACCTACAACTTGGGAGAAAAAAAACACATCTTTCTTTCTTTTTTTCAAGATTTTTTTTATGTGGACCATTTTAAAAGTCTTTATTGAATTTACAGATTCAATAAGATTCAATATTACAGTTACAATATTGCTTCTGTTTATTTATTTATTTTTTTTGCCACAAGGCATGTGGGATCTTAGCTCACTGAACAAAGGCTCAAAACCCACACCCCTTGCTTTGGAAGGCAATGTCTTAACCACTGGACAGTCAGGGAAGTCCCCTTTCTTTCTTAAAAGTTAGTTTCCTAGAGAATTAGAGTGGTTTTTGTCTACTTGAACATAGGCATCCAGTCATATAATGTGGGGGGAAGCATATGATTGTTTTTAATGAGTGTAGACATCTCCAGGGAATTAACTCAGAATGTGGAAACTTCTCTGCCTATGAAACTCTCGGAGGTGGTTTTGCTCTTCCAGAAAAACGCATACTCTAAAGTTTGCGCAGAAGAGCCCTGGACACCACCCCCCCGCCCCCGCCCCGGGAAAGTGGGAAGAAGTTTCTCCTTAAGCTGATTGATGGAAGCCCCAGCAAAGTGGCGTTTGATGGAAGAGGCTCGATCAAAGCCAGTAAAGCTGAGTGTAATTCCTTAAATGTATCTTTATGTAAACAGGGAGGACTCCATATGATTTAAAAATAACACAGTCGAGTAAGTAAAACAATTGGAGATATGCATCTGATTCAAATAGAATTCAGCCACTGCCACAAAATTATCTGATGAGGGAGATTTTGTGTCACTTGTTCAAAGCCAGCTTTAAGTCCTTAAGAGGTATCAAAATAATCAAAGTGTTTTCTTTGCTCTTAGCTGGCTTGTGGAAGAATCATAAATGGTTAAAACGTTTATGTTGATCAGAAACCACAGTTGGGAAATGAAAAGAAAGTGTTTCTGTGCATAAAGCAGGGAGAGAAGAGGCTCCCACTCTTATTGCAGACTTTCCCTTAGGACTGTAAGGTCTCTGCCTCAGATCCCAGCTCCAAGCTACCAGATGCTCCTTAGCGGGGAGGATGTCTTTTTTTTATTGGGGTACAGATGCTTTACAATGCATTCATTTCTACTGTCCAGCAAAGTGAATCAGCTTACATACACATATATCCCCTCCTTTTTGGATTTCCTTCCCATGCTGCTGAGTAGAGTTTCCTATGCTATACAGTAGGTTCTCATTCGTTCTCTACTGTAGCTGTGAAGTTAAGACGCTTGCTCCTTGGAAGAGAAACTACCCAGCACGATAAAAAGCAGAGACGAGAGACATCACTTTGGATTGAGGGCAGGAGGAGGAGGGGACGACAGAGGATGAGATGGTTGGATGGCATCACCGGTTCAGTGGACATCTGTTTGAACAAACTCCAGGAGACGGTGAGGGACAGGGAAGCCTGGTGTGCTGAAGGCCATGGGGTCACAAAGAGTCGGACGCTACAGAGCGACCGAACAACAGCAACACTGTACCAATAGTGTGTACACGTCAATCCCCAGCTCCCCGATAATCCCCCCTTCCCCCCACGGTGTCCACACATTGTTCTCTCATCTGGGTCTTTACTTCTGTGTCACCCATAAGATCATCTGTACCATTTTTCTAG
Source organism: Odocoileus virginianus (assembly GCF_023699985.2). Classification (NCBI taxonomy): domain Eukaryota; kingdom Metazoa; phylum Chordata; class Mammalia; order Artiodactyla; family Cervidae; genus Odocoileus; species Odocoileus virginianus. The sequence goes on from NC_069682.1 coordinate 3,273,024, forward strand.
ATTCCTCATATGTGCATTCATATACAGTGTTTGTTTTTCTCTTTCTGACAGGAGTGTATCTTTTAATGTAAAGAGAATCAAGATTGGAAAAGGGATTCCCAAACTTGACTGATTATTGTAACTGCCTGGAATACTCTTTTGAAGGTAGAAAGTTTCAGGCTCCTCCCCAGGAACAATTTAGCAGATCCAGATTGGAATCTAGGAAAAGGAATGTTAACAAATCTCCCTAGATGGGAGTCTTATAATCAGCCAGGATTGGGGACCACAATCTAGTGCACACATTTTACAGATAAGTAGAGTGAGGTTTGGCAAGGGTAATTGACATGCTCAATTCCTATTCTAGAAGTGAGCTGAAGCTAGAATTTTTCTCCCCCGCTTTTTTTCTTTTCTTTTTTCCCTCCCCTCCCCTCTGCCGCCTCCTCCTCCTTCTTCCTCCAGCTTCAAAGCTTTTTTCCAAGTCTCTAAGTACATATGCATTAGCAGTTAGGGACGAGAGTGTGCTTGTGTGTGTGTGTGCCTAAGGATAAGGACCTGTGAGTGGAAGATGCTAAATGTTGGCCTGTTAATTTGAAGTGTCATCAGATGAATAAAAATCGTTGACTCTGGGAACTAAAATGTTTGTCCTGTGAAAATATAATTATTTAGTGCACAGTCTCCTGGGAGAAGTAAAAGTCACACACATGCACACACACAAGAAACAAGATACATTTTTCAAAGAATTTTTCAAGAGAATATTTAATTTACTTTGTCCAAGGCTTGCAACCATGTAGAAGAGTCAAACCTTACATCCTAGAAAAGATAATTAGACAGGATAGTGGAAAAGCATCCTTTTTCCACTGGCGTTTCCCCTCCCCAAACCATTTTTTCCTCCAGTGAATCTTGTACTTCTTGAGATCAGGGACTGTATCTTACTCCTACATAGATGTCCAAATGCCTACCCCAATGTCTAACATATAACAGTGATGATCATAATGATTTATTGAGCATTTATTGAATCTTCAAGATGATCCTATGATCTAGGTACTCTTACAACCCAATATTCATATGGGAAAATATCCATGCTAACACCATCTGGTTTTTTAGTGAGTGTAGCGGAAGCACCACTTCTGTCCTCGAATGGATGAGAAGAGGCTCAGGACCAGATGGGACTTTTGCCAAGGTGTGGGGGTGGGGATGAGTCAGATGAAGGAAGAACTGGGGCAGGATGACTCCTGACAGAAGGAAGGATTGCCAGTCTGCTTGAGAGGTTGGGAAGCCATCAAGGTGGGCAAGCTTGAGAACACAGACAGGATGTCTTTTTGAGGAGGTTTGAGCAGAGAGGCAGTAGGAACCACGATGGGAAAGGGAACTTGTGTTGGACCCGGGGTGGCCTTGAAACCTTGGTTGAGGACCTTAGATTTTATTCTGTCCACATCAAGGAGCTGGAAGGCTTTGAGCAGGCGTACAAACATGGTAGGAAGTGCTATTCTAGAATGACTGTGTCATGAGTGTGGGAGGTATGAGGCATCACAGCCTGAAGTCCCTGTTCAAAGAAGTAGGGAGATTTGGAGGAAGGACCAGTTAAAGGGGAGAGAAGAGGTGGAACTCCTCTGTGCCTCGATTTTACAAGAATGTCCAGGTCAGGTGCCGTCTCTAGCAGGTAGTTAGACCTATAGGATTAGAGATAAAGATATGGAAGGTGGGTTTTTTGACAGTAAAATTTTGTTGCTAGTAAATGAGATTTCTGAGCTGGAGAATAAGGAGCAGGAAGAAAGAGGGTCCAGAAACAAAATCTTGTACACCTGACATATTTGGAAAGCAAATAGATAGAGTTTAGCATGTAGTAAACATCTGCACTTTATTTAGAAATATCCTCTTTTTCTCTGCATCTTTGTCTTCATTCCTGCCCTGCAAATAGGTTCACCTGTACCATTTTTAAGATTCCACATATATGCATTAATATACAGCATTTGTTTTCTTCTTTCTGACTCACTTCACTCTGCATGACAGACTCTAGGTCCATTCCACATCTCTACAAATGACCCAGTTTCATTCCTTCTTATGACTGAGTAATATTCGATTGCATATTTGTACCACATCTTCATCCATTCATCTGTCGATGGACATTTAGGTTGCTTCCATGTCCTAGCTATTGTAAGTAGTGCTGCAGTGGACGCTGGGGTGCATGTGTCTTTTTAAATGATGGTTTTCTCAGGGTGTATGCCCAGCAGCGGGATTGCTGGGTCATGCAGTGGGGAATGGACGTGTGGACACAGTGGGGGAAGGGGAGGTTGGGATGGATTAGGAGATTAGCATGTGTGAAATAGATAGCTAGTGGGAAAATGCTGCATAGCACAGTGTATCAGCTAGGCGCTCTGTGCTGACCTAGAGGAGTGGGACCAGGGTGGGCGGGAGGGAGGCTGAGGAGGGAGGCTCAAGGGGGAGGGGTATGTAACTGAGTCACTTTACTGCACAGTAGAAGCTAACAGCATTGTAGAGCAATTATACTCCAATAAAAGAATCATCCCACTCAAAAATCTCACTCAGAATATCATCTGAAATAAAACTTGATTTCAAATAAAAATGCTCTCCTGTGTAGGATCAACTGTCTCATGTGCTCATCTCAAGTGTGTGTTTATTCAGAGAGATTTTTTTCCCTCAACTGCTTGCAAGACATTTCCATCAAGCTGTTTGCTGCCTGGAAATCTTTCCAGAATCTCAAACTTAATACTATTTCCCTAACTTGGCTTTTCAGTTCCCAGACTTGACTTGTGGTTGGTGTCCTCTGTCTCTGTGACAGCCTCTTATCTTCCAGGCTCAAAACCCTGGATTCCCCTTTATATTCTACTTGTTTCCAAGGCCCAGAATGTTGACTTCTTTGTACTGCTGCTAAGTGGCCAGTCTCCTCTCCTCTTCCACGTCGCTGGGCTTGATTTTAGGCCCTGGTACCTCTACCTGGGTATGATGCAGTAACCTCTTAGCCCATCTTCCCGTGTTGACACTCCCTTCTGTTGAATCCATCATATACACTACTACTACCAGATTCATCTTTTGGCAACTAATCTTCTGACTCACCCAACCCTCTTAAAATGCTTGCCCAGATTGAATTTACCGACAGTAGTGGTTTTTCATGTGGTTTCCTAATCTTGTCTAGAAACTCTATTAGGTCAACTGGATAAAAGCAGTCTATTCTGGTCACATCAGGAGAGTATCCTCAACCATTGCCCATTCTGTCTTCATGACACCCAGAACTCAGGGGAAGAGATTTGAATAAATGCCAGTTTCCTGAGCCTCATCGTCACGGCCCTCTGAAATCTCCTCTCAACATATTTTTTCAGTCTTACTTCTCATCTGTCCCCACTTAGTCCTGAAGAGTTGAGTCAAAGGGAACAGTTACTTCCATGTACACTCTCTGCTCTCCCCATTTGTATCTTTTGCTCAAATGAAGAGAGTTCTCTTCTGTTTAGTTTATGTGCCCTCCATCTGCATATGTCTTTCAACATCCACACAGGAACTCTACTCAGGACTCTGTAAGGACCTACATGGGAATGGAACCTAAAAATGAGTGGATCTATGTATAACTGATTCACTTTGCTCTACACCTGGAACTAACACAGCTTTGTAAATCAGCTATATTTCAATACAAGTTAATTTTAAAAATGACCTGCTCAAAATTTTCCTCAATCCATCCTCCCTGACTTCTAAGTAACTTCCATTCTCCGTAACGCCTTGTTGTCCATTAAATGAGTCTCTCCTAGGAATGTGTCTCTTTCTGCTTTGTTTATTAGAAGTATTTAATGCCAGTTTTCTCTCCCTTTGTAGACTGTGAGTGAAGTCCTGGAAATCAGGGTAATTGATGGATTTGCCCTCGTATTCTTTCTCAGGGACACACCTTAATCTTGGTGCTTGCAGTTATTTGCTGAACAAGTACATGGTTTGTAAGCATCTTGAAGGAAGAGATGAGGGCTTCATTATGAGTGTGCATTTCCCATCATGCATTGTGCAGGGCTGGGTTTACAGCAGACCTCATATTGAGTATATAAAATCAGCAGGCGCTTTACTTTGCAGCTGTAATATGCTTTCCTCCCTTTTCAGATGTCTTCTGGAAGCCACAGATGGGAGATCCTCCGGAGGGCCACAAAAGAGGTATTTGTTAATCCAGTATAGAGGTAATGGGAACAATATTGGTATCGCCATTGTGTTCATGGCATTCATGGGCTGAAAGGGGCAAAATGCACTTCAGACAGTTTTAAAATGCTTCCTTGTTTTGTCTCTCCCATCCTAGATCATCTTTCCAGTAAGTATTCTGTGGCATGTTCCCTTTGAGGTAATTTACTGCATGTCACTGTCTTTAGGGCAGACCTTCTGAAAGGATCTGGAAAGACTCTAAACTAATGGTTTGGAACTTTTATAGTTATGCATTTCTAGCGAGGTGTATAAAGGGTTTGAGTTGAAAAAGCCTGGAGGGCTGTGGCAATAAGCTTCTGGTAAGGACAGGGAAGTCTGAAGGAATAAATTAAAGTACCAGATGCCCTTTATACTGCTCAATTTCTCAGCGTGAGTCAGGCCCAATTTCCCAGCTTGGGTCACAAGTTTATCTTCTCTAAGGATTGTGAAAGCAGCCGCAGAGGCAGGGGATGATGGATGGAGTTGTTCTGAGGAAGGGTGTGCTTGGAAGATCTGTTGGGGTCTTGAAATTCTCCAGGAAGGTTCAAGAACTTCTTGTGGTCTAAATTCAGTAAAATTGGGGAAAAAAAGTTTTGACATAAATCATTCTATATCATATAGGAAAGCTTGGTTGCTTGTGTGAAGTAACAATGGGGGAGATTTTTGTGATCTCTATTTTTTAAAAGTAAAAAGAAAACATAAAATTAAATATTTCAATTAAAAATTTGATTAAATGCAAGTTACCATTCCTCACATATACGGTATTCTCCCTTTTTTTTTTTTCCCATTTATTTCTATCAGTTGGGGGCCAATTACTCCACAACATTGCAGTGGTTCTTGTCATACATTGAAATGAATCAGCCATGGATTTACATGTATTCCCCATCCCGGTCCCCCCTCCCACCTCCCTCTCCACCCCCTCCCTCTGGGTCTTCCCAGTGCACCAGGCCTGAGCACTTGTCTCATGCATCCAACCTGGGCTGGTGATCTGTTTCACCCTAGATATACATGTTTCGATGCTGTTCTCTTGAAACATCCCACCTTCGCCTTCTCCCACAGAGTCCACAAGTCTGTTCCATACATCTGAGTCTCTTTTTCTTTTTTTGCATATAGGGTTATCGTTACCATCTTTCTAAATTCCATATATATGTGTTAGTATACTGTAATGGTCTTTATCTTTCTGGCTTACTTCGCTCTGTATAATGGGCTCCAGTTTCATCCATCTCATTAGAACTGATTCAAATGAATTCTTTTTAATGGCTGAGTAATATTCCATGGTGTATATGTACCACAGCTTCCTCATCCATTCGTCTGCTGATGGGCATCTAGGTTGCTTCCATGTTCTGGCTATTATAAACAGTGCTGAGATGAACATTGGGGTGCACGTGTCTCTTTCGGATCTGGTTTCCTCAGTGTGTATGCCTAGAAGTGGTATTGCTGGGTCATATGGCAGATCTATTTCCAGCTTTTTAAGGAATCTCCACACTGTTTTCCATAGTGGCTGTACTAATTTGCATTCCCACCAACAGTATAAGAGGGTTCCCTTTTCTCCACACCCTCTCCAGCATTTATTGCTTGTAGACTTTTGGATAGCAGCCATCCTGACTGGCGTGTAATGGTACCTCATTGTGGTTTTGATTTGCATTTCTCTGATAATGAGTGATGTTGAGCATCTTTTCATGTGTTTTTTAGCCATCCGTATGTCTTCCTTGGAGAAATGTCTGTTTAGTTCTTTGGCCCATTTTTTGATTGGGTCATTTATTTTTCTGGAGTTGAGCTGGAGGAGTTGCTTGTATATTTTTGAGATTAATCCTTTGTCTGTTGCTTCATTTGCTATTATTTTCTCCCAATCTGAGGGCTGTCTTTTCACCTTGCTTATAGTTTCCTTTGTTGTGCAAAAGCTTTTAAGTTTCATTAGGTCCCATTTGTTTATTTTTGCTTTTGTTTCTAAAATTCTGAGATGTGGGTCATAGAGGATCCTGCTGTGATTTATGTCGGAGAGTGTTTTGCCTATGTTCTCCTCTAGGAGTTTTATAGTTTCTGGTCTTACATTTAGATCTTTAATCCATTTTGAGTTTATTTTTGTGTATGGTGTTAGAAAGTGTTCTAGTTTCATTCTTTTACAGGTGGTTGACCAGTTTTCCCAGCACCACTGGTTAAAGAGGTTGTCTTTTTTCCATTGTATATTTTGCCTCCTTTGTCAAAGATAAGGTGACCATAGGTTCATGGATTTATCTCTGGGCTTTCTATTCTGTCCCATTGATCTATATTTCTGTCTTTGTGCCAGTACCATACTGTCTTTATGACTGTGGCTTTGTAGTATAGTCTGAAGTCAGGCAGGTTGATTCCTCCAGTTCCATTTTTCTTTCTCAAGGTTACTTTGGCTATTTGAGGTTTTTTCGTATTTCCATACAAATTGTGAAATTATTTGTTCTAGTTCTGTGAAAAATACCGTTGGTAGTTTGATAGGGATTGCATTGAATCTATAGATTGCTTTGGGTAGTATAACCATTTTGACAATATTGATTCTTCCAATCCATGAACACGGTATATTTCTCCATCTGTTTGTGTCCTCTTTGATTTCTTTCATCAGTGTTTTATAGTTTTCTATGTATAGGTCTTTTGTTTCTTTAGGTAGATATACTCCTAAGTATTTTATTCTTTTTGTTGCAATGGTGAATGGTATCGTTTCCTTAATTTCTCTTTCTGTTTTCTCATTGTTAGTGTATAGGAATGCAAGAGATTTCTCTGTGTTAATTTTATATCCTGCAACTTTACTATATTCGTTGATTAGCTCTAGTAATTTTCTGGTAGAGTCTTTAGGGTTTTCTATGTAGAGGATCATGTCATCTGCAAACAGAGAGAGTTTCACTTCTTCTTTTCCTATCTGGATTCCTTTCACTTCTTTTTCTGCCCTGATTGCTGTGGCCAACACTTCCAAAACTATGTTGAATAGTAGTGGTGAGAGTGGGCACCCTTGTCTTGTTCCTGATTTCAGGGGAAATGCTTTCAATTTTTCACCATTGAGGGTAATGCTTGCTGTGGGTTTGTCATATATAGCTTTTATTATGTTGAGGTATATTCCTTCTATTCCTGCTTTCTGGAGAGTTTTAATCATAAATGGATGTTGAATTTTGTCAAAGGATTTTTCTGCATCTATTGAGATAATCATATGGTTTTTATCTTTCAATTTGTTAACGTGGTGTATTACATTGATTGACTTGCGGATATTAAAGAATCCTTGCATTCCTGGGATAAAGCCCACTTGGTCATGGTGTATGATTTTTTTAATATGTTGTTGGATTCTGTTTGCTAGAATTTTGTTAAGCATTTTTGCATCTATGTTCATCAGTGATATTGGCCTGTAGTTCTCTTTTTTTGTGGCATCTTTGTCTGGTTTTGGAATTAGGGTGATGGTGGCCTCATAGAATGAGTTTGGAAGTTTACCTTCTTCTGAAATTTTCTGGAAGAGTTTGAGTAAGATAGGTGTTAGCTCTTCCCTAAATTTTTGGTAGAATTCAGCTGTGAAGCCATCTGGTCCTGGGCTTTTGTTTGCTAGAAGATTTCTGATTACAGTTTTGATTTCCTTGCTTGTGATGGGTTTGTTAAGCTCTTCTATTTCTTCCTGATTCAGTTTTGGAAAGTTATACTTCTCTAAGAACTTGTCCATTTCTTCCAAGTTGTCCATTTTATTGGCATAGAGCTGCTGGTAGTAGTCTCTTATGATCCACGGTATTCTCTTAAAGATGTCAATCTCTTAAAGCATACAGGCTTAGAGATATGCCTGTTCTAACCTGTTCCTCATCTCTTTTGCTATTGAAATTGCCCCGAGTTTTCCATTGCTAAGAAGATCAGGTATTTTTCATTGGTAAAGATGATCTTATTTACAAAACAGAAATAGAGACAGAAGTAGAGAACAAATGATTGGATACCAAGGGGGGAAGGCATGGATGGGATGAGCGGGGAGATTGAGTTGGACACATGTACGTTACTGATAGTGTGTACAGCCCAGAGAACTCTACTCAGCACTTTGTAGTGACCTGGACGGGAAGGAGATCCAAAAGAGGGGATATCTGTATACATATAGCTGATTTACTTTGCTGATTCATAGGAGAAACTAACAGTTTCAAGAAACAATGTGCCCCTTCAGTTATGTTCCACTCTTTGTGACCCTATGGACTATAGACTTGTCAGGCTCCTCTGTCCTTGAGGATTCTCCAGTCAAGAATACTGGGGTGAGTTACCATGCTCTCCTCCAGGGGATCTTCCCAACTCAGGAATTGAAACTGTGTCTCCATGTCTCCTGCATTGGCAGGCCAGTATTTTTCTTTTTTTTTTTTTTTTTACCACTAGTGCCACCTGGGAAGACTTAGAGCAACTATACTCCAGTAAAAATTAAGAGAAGAAAAAGAAAATCAGATATTTTTCAAAAATAACTCACTATCTCGTGAAAATGGAAATAAAGAGAATAAATCATGGGCCAATGATTGGACATTTTAGTGTCATTTTTTGGTTACAGTATTCACAGTAATCATATGTTAAATGTTGGCCCGTTCATAGATCTTACCATCTTTTGTTGTTGTTCAGTCACCAAATCGTGTCCAACTCTTTGCAGTCCCCATGGACTGCAGCATGCCAATCTTCCCTGTCCTTCACTATCTCCTGAAGTTTGCTCAAATTCATGTCCATTGAGTCAGTGATGCTATATAACCATCTCATCCTCTGCCAACCTCTTATTTTGCCTTCAGTCTTTCCCATCACCAGGGTCTTTCCCAATGAATCAGCTCATTGCATCAGGTGGCCAAAGTATTGGAGCTTCAGCTTCAGCTTCAGTCCTTCCAATGAATATTCAGGGTTGATTTCCTTTGGGATTGACTGGCTTGATCTCCTTGCAATCAAAGAGACTCTCCAGAACCTTTTCCAACACCAAAAGCATCAATTCTTGGGTGCTCAGCCTTCTTTATGGTCCAACTTTTACATTCACACATGACCACTGGAAAAACCATAGCTTTGACTGTATGGACATTCTGCCTGTGGAATGTATGGCAAAGCAATATCTCTGTTTAAGAATGATTAAAGACCTAGGATAGCTCAGTTGGTAAAGAATCCGCCTGCAATTCAGGGGACTCCAGTTCGATTCCTGGGTCAGGAATATCCCCTGGAGAAAGGATAGACTACCCACTCCAGTATTCCTGGGTTTCCCTTGTGGCTTAGCTGGTAAAGAATCCATCTGCAATGTGGGAGACCTGGGTTCAATCCCCAGATTTGGAAGATCCTCTGGAGAAGGGAACTCCAGTATTCTGGCCTGCAGAATTCCATGGACTGTATAGCCAATGGGTCACAAAGACTTGGAAATGACTGAGCGACTTTCACTTCACTTCACTTCCAAAGACCTAGGAAATGAAATAACCACAACTTGGTTGGAGTTGGGATTCAAGGATCTGTTAACATTTCTTGTAGAATGATAGCACAATATTTCTTTCTTTCTAACATTGAATATGCCTTATAAAGCAGGGAATAATGATGCTGTTTTAGAGTTTCATTGTTTGGTTTAAATTTTAGCTTCTCTAATAATTTTTCTTTGTGACCTTGGCCAAGTCACTTAACTTTCTGTATCTGAATTTCTTCATCTGAAAATAAGAATAGGCCATGTCTGTATTAGTTAGCTTTTACTACAATAGTGCTATGTGACAGACATTTCCCTCTCCAACCTCAGTGGCTTATGACCATAAATATTATTTTCTTTCTCAAGAGTCTGTAGGTCCCTGGGAAGCTGTGTTCTAGGCTGAAAGGTAGATTCAGTTCTACACCATAGGTGCCAGACTGAAAGAGAAGTGGCTCTGTGAAGGGGATGTTAGGAGCACAGGAGAGTGAGCCAAACCACTGAACAATCCCAGTCAGAACCTCCACTTGTATAAATTCACATTTCATTGCTCAAATAGGTCATAAAGCCAAGTTGGGCATTGAAGGGCTGGGCAATTACACTTTTCTCATGGAGTGAGGAAGGCAGAATGAGTACTTGTTCATCAGTAACATCTACCTTACTAACCTAGGGTTTTTTGAGTGATAATTGTATAACAGCTTATAACTCTTACAACAGTTACTTGTCACATAGTAAAAGATCAGTAGCATTCCTTACTATTATTTTTTATAAGAAGATGGTTCCATAAATCGAAAGAGAGAAACAAAGGAACCTCTGGAAACCCAGTCAGACCTTAATGAGATTCACGTTACAACTTGTCCAGAGACTCTTCCTTGTGCCCGACTTCTTCCACTCCTGCTGCAGAATGGAGAGACTGTTAGCAACATGAGAGCAGAGGAGAGATGCTGCTTTTTCTCTCCCCCGCATCCAGGCTGGTGCTCGCTTGGCCACTGATTACACAATGGTTGGAAAGTGCCACAAATTGAACTACTCAGAACCTATGTAGTGAGTTGTGAATCTCAGGAAGTACTTAGCTGCCATTAATTTCCTCTCCTCTTTTCTCATTTCCTTTCTTCCTTCCTTTTCTCCTTTCCTCCCTCCCTCCTTCCCTTCTATCCCTCCTTTTCTTCCTTCCTTCCTCTGTCTTTTCTCTCATTTCTTCTTTGTAAAAGTAAAATGAGACTTTTAGCAGATGAATAGACTGGATCTCAGTACTCACTGTAACCACTGACTCTTATGAGTAAATATTTCTTAGGGTCTTTGAAGCAGACACTGGTACAGTGCTTGGGATGCAAGATATTTATTAGGGTTTGGGAAAAAGAAGAAGTCAATCTAAAACTGTGATAAAGCCTTGGCCAACCAGGCATGGGCTCTAGGACTAGAATTGCCTTCTGGATCTTCCCTGGATTGGATCAAGACGACCACATCTTTAAATTTCTTTCTAGACTAGCCATTTGATGTGGACTGTCCAATAAGTGGCATGGCTTGGGCTTGGGAACCCTGTGACTGAGGCAGACCCTGAAGGAGCTGGCAGCTGGAGGTAGGTTGCAGAATGCATACCCTGCAGCTAGACAGCAAACCTGTACTAAAGAGGGGTCTGTGTGATGCATCTCCATATCAACCACAGTGCTGAGCCCAATGTTGCTATTGTTCAGTTGCTCAGTCATGTCAGACTCTTTGCGGCCCTGTGGACTGCAGCACACCAGGCTTCCCTGTCCATCACCATCCCTGGAGCTTGCTCAGACTCATGTCCATCGAGTCGGTGATGCCATCCAACCGTCTCATCCTCTGTCATCCCCTTCTCCTCCTGCCTTCAACCTTTCCCAGCATCAGAGTCTTTTCTAACAAATCAGCTCTTCACATACAGTGGCCAAAGTATTGGAGCTTCAACTTCAACATCAGTCTTTCCAATGAATATTCAGTGTTCATTTCCTTTAGGATGGACTGGTTTGTCCTCCTTGCAGTCAGAGAGACTCTCAAGAGTCTTCTCCAGCACCACAGTTTGAAAGCATAAATTCTTCTGCACTCAGCCTTCTTTATGATCCAACTGTCACATCCACACATGACCACTGGAAAAACCATAGCTTTGACTATATGGACTTTTGTTGGCAAAGTAATATCTCTGCTTTTTAATGTGCTGTCTAGGTTTGTCATAGCTTTTCTTCCAAGGAGCAAGCATCTTTTAATTTCATGGCTGCAGTCACCATCTACAATAATTTTGGAGCCCAAGAAAATAAAGTCTGTCACTGTTTCCATTGTTTCCCATCTATTTGCCATGAAATGATGGGACCGGATGCCATGTTCTTAGTTTCCTGAATGTTGAGTTTTAAGCCAGCTTTCTCACTCTCCTCTTTCACCTTATCAGGAGGCTCTTTAGTTCCTCTTTGCTTTCTGCCATAAGGGTGGTGTCATCTGCATATCTGAGGCTGTTGATATTTCTCCAAGCAATCTTGATTCCAGCTTGTGCTTTATCCAGCCTGTCATTTCACATGGTGTACTCTGCATATAAGTTAAATAAGCCGGGTGACAATATACAGCCTTGACGTACTCCTTTCCCAATTTGGAATCAGTCTGTTGTCCCATGTCTGGTTCTAACTGGTGCTTCTTGACCTGCATACAAATTTCTAAGAAGGCAGGTTAGGGTATTCCTATCTCTTGAAGAATTTTCCACAGTTTATTGTGATCCACACAGTCAAAGTCTTTAGCGTAGTCAAGAAGCAGAAGTAGATGTTTTTCTGGAACTCTCTTGCTTTTCCTATGATCTAACAGATGCTGGATCTCTGGTTCCTCTGCCTTTCCTAAAACCAACTTGAACATCTGGAAGTTCTTGGTTCATGTACTGTTGAAGCCTCACTTGGGGAATTTTGAGCATTACTTTGCTAGTGCGTGAAATGCGTGCGATTGTGCAGTAGCGTAAACATTCTTTGGCATTGTCTTTCTTTGGAGTTGGAATAAAAACTGACCTTTTCTAGTCCTGTGGACACTGCTGAGTTTTCCAAATTTGCTGGCATACTAAGTGCAGCACTCTAAGAGCATCATCTTGTAGGATTTGAAATAGCTCAGCTAGAATTCTGTTCATAGTGATGCTTCCTAAGGCCCACTTGACTTCACACTCCAGGTTGTCTGGCTCTAGGTGAGTGATCACACTATCATGTTTATCTGTGTCATTAAGATCTCTTTTGTATAGTTCTTCTGTGTATTCTTGCCACCTCTTTTTAATATCTTCTGCTTCTGTTAGGTCCATACAGTTTCTGCCCTTTATTGTGCCCATCTTTGGATGAAATGTTCCTTTGATATCTCTAAGTTTCTTGAAGTGATCCCTAGTCTTTCCCATTCTATTGTTTTCCCTTATTTCTTTGCATTGATCGCTGAGGAAGTCTTTCTTATCTCTCCTTGCTGTTCTTTGGAACTCTGCATTCAGATGGGAATATCTTTCCTTTGCCTTTCACTTCTTTATTTGGGCTTCCCTTTTGGCTCAGCTCGTAAAGAATCCGCCTGCAATGTGGGAGACCTGAGTTCGATCCCTGGGTTGGAAAGATCCCCTTGAGTAAGGGAAAGTCTACCCACTCCAGTATTCTGGCCTGGAGAATTCCATGGACTGTATAGTCCATGGGGTCACAAAGTGTCGGACACAACTGAGCGACTTTCACTGCACTTCACTTCACTTTACTTCTCTTTTCTCAGCTATTCGTAAGACCTCCTCAGATAACCATTTTTCATTTTTGCATTTCTTTTTCTTGGGGATGGTTTTGATCACCGCCTCCTGTACAGTGTTGCAATCCATTGTACACAGTCAATAAATGTTGCTTGTGGTTGTTATTGCTGGCTATCTTTGATATTTAGATTTATGTACTGTTTTGCTGTCTCAACTCTCTTCTCCCCCACCTCCCCACTGCCCCCAAACAGCCTATCCCCTACCTTTCTTGGCATAGCTCCAAGAGTCTATTTTCTATTCTAAGGGCCATGATGATAGCAAGTCCCATTAGGACTCTTTCTCTGAGCCCTTGAGAATACTCTTGCTCCTTCATTGCCTTGGGTTTCCAACCTCAGGTCATGTAACTTCAAGGAGTAGTGCAGAAAATATTTCTAGACTCAAGCGCTCTTACAGCCTAAGGTATACATGAATCTCTCAAGAATCTTGTTAAAATGAAGATTCTGATCCAGTAGGGCTGAGACTCTTCCAGCAAGATCCTGAGCTATATTGATGCTGCAGGTCTAGTGAACATCTCTTTGAGTAGCAAAGTCTCAAATAAAGTTTCTACAATGATGGAACTGTTCCATATCTACATTGTCCAATACACTAGTCACTAACCATATGGGGCTACTTAGTATTTGAAATGTGGCTAGTGAAGTAGAGAAAATAAATTTAAATTTAATTCAATTTAATTTTGTTAAATGTGGCTAGTGGTGAATGTGTGGGTTTAGAGAACGGGATCCATGGCCTATTTAGCTCTGAATTCCTAGGACATAGCCAGGATATGGAGGCTCTCAATACACGTTTGTTGCAAGCAAGGAGCTTGTTGGCTGAGGCAGGGGGCTAGGGTGCCATGGGAGACACATTCACATCTGTTCCACTTTATTTTTCCTAGAAACTGTATTTTGGGTGGTGTGGTATAGCGAGTGGATAAGACTGCAGAGTCCAGAGCTCATTTGTTTGGGTTTGAATATGGACTCTACTGTTTATTAAGCTTGCCTTCAAGATTCCTATGCCTCACTGTCATCATCTGTAAAATGGGGACACAGGAATACTTCAACTTGTTGTGCTTCATTTTAATGTACTTGGCAGATACTGTCTTTTTTTGCAAATTGGATGTTTGTGGAAATTCTGTGTTGAGCAAATCTACTGGTGCCAGCAGCATTTGCTCACTTCGTGTCTTTGGGTCACATTTGGGTACTTCTTGTAATATTTCAAAGTTGTTCTTTATCATTCTGTTTGTCATGGTGACCTGTGATCAGTGATCTTTGATGTTACTACTGTGACACACCAAAGGCTCAGAGGATGTTTAGCATGAAGTATATTTTTTGTCATATAAAGAGTAGTATGTATGTGATGTATACAACTGGAGGAGTATGGAGATCATTTTATACCCATTAAATCAGCTTCACAATCTATGCCGTAAACATATACATCATCTCTGAAAGTTTCCTCCTGTCCTATTGGTATTATTATTATTATTATGGGTGCATGCATGTGGTGGCGCTAGTGGTAAAGAACCCACCTGCCAATGCAGGAGACATAAGAGACACAGGTTTGATCCCTGAGTTGGAAAGATCACCTGGAGAAGGAAATGGCTACCCACTGTAGTATTCTTGCCTAGAGAATTCTGTGGACAAAAGAGCCTGGTGAGCTACACACCACAGGGTTGTAAAAAGTCACACAACTGAAGCGACTTAGCCTGCACACACACATGTGACAATCATAATCATGTTTTTCTTGCCTTTTGATTGGCAGCTCCAGGTCATTATTTCAAGGAAGCTATGTCCTATGTCCATATTCTTAGACATGGTGCTATTTTACACTTAATAGAGATAGTGTAGTATAAACTTAACTATTATCTGCCTTGATTTGTGTAACTCGCTTTGTTGTGATATTTGCTTTATTGTGGTGGTCTGTATCTGAACTTAAGTTGTGGTCATAAAATAGTGTGTCTTACGGCTTATGGGGTCTTCCCTGGTAGCTCAGGTGTTAAAGAATCCACCTGCAATGCAGGAGACCCCAGTTTGATTCCTGGGTCAGGATGATCCTCTGGAGAGAGGATAGGCTACCCACTCTAATATTCTTGGGCTTACCTGGTGGCTCAGGCAGTAAAGAATCCACTCACAATGCAAGAGACCTGGGTTTGATCCCTGGGTTGGGAAGATCCCCTGGAGGAGGGCATGTCAACACACTCCAGTATTCTTGCCTGGAGAATCCCCAGAGACAGGGGAGTCTGGAGGGCTACAGTCCATGGGGTTGCAAAGAGTTGGACATGACTGAGCGACTAAGCACAGCACAGCACATAGCCTTAAGGGTGTGCCTGGAAGGATTTAACCTGTGTGCAGTTCTTAGAAGACCTCCTGGAGCATGCCAAGTTCTCATGTGCACGCGTGGTCTCACGAAGGCTGACTCCACCTGGGTTAAGCCCTCATGCATCTTGGCCTTCTTTCCACCTTTCAGAAAAGCTGAGCAACTCCTTGAGCTCCATGTCCTTGGGTAGAAGGGCTTCTTTCATGTTTCTGATGCTAATTTGGACAACTCAGTCTGGTTGTGTTGTTAGCCCTGAAACATTTAACCCAAACCTCCATCCGTGCATGGAGCCAGTTCATCAAAGTGTCTGGTGGGGGGAGCAAGCTTCTAAAACAATGAGGTCAATGCTCCGAACCAAACAGGGTAATGCTAGCTGGCCCCGCAGAAGATACGATGGCTAGGAAATTCTGCACCCGTGTTTATACAAAACCAAGCAGGAAATGTTTGCCAGTGGAATAAATAAAGGAGCCTTCTGGTTACACAATGTTTTGCTGTGCCTCAGTTTGAGGCTGCTTTGGAATCGTGGCTTGGTCTAAGTTTTGAAGTTTGGAGCTCAGGGTGCCTGTCTCCTCTTTTGTTGCTTTGCTCTCGATACTTGAAATGTCATTCTACTCCAGGTCCTCAGGGCATGAGTTAAAGCTGGACCTGAATGTGACTTTATTGCTCTGCTTTAGACAGCTCTCATGATCTACTTTGTTTCTGAACCTCTGAACCCTCTGGGGATCGATTTGGAATGATGGGCTGGAAGTACTGGGGCTCAGAGGCAGTGATCCCGTGTGCCTAGAAAAAGGGGAAGTTCTACTTACTTGTTGAGATCCTACTACGTGCCAAGCATTCTGCTCAGCCAGTCTCAGGCTCCCACCATAACCGTGCAGTATAAGCAGTTATGATCCAGAGATGAAGCGTGGTTTTTAAGTACCTCAGAAGTTAGGCTGAGTTAGCCCCTGCATCTCTGCTTTTTCCCTTCTGTTACATCAACTTTCCTGAGCTAGAAAATAAGACAGATATTTCAACTCAGTTTCCAAAGTCTCCCCTTGTAACCCAGGAAAACAAAGTTTATTCTCACCTGGAAGAAAAAACATCTGGTTGTAAAATATCAAAGAAAATCCTCATGAGTCAACATAATTTAATTTGTCAAGAGCATGTATGTTTATTATAGTGAGATTTGAATGTCTCACTACACTGAAAAGGAGATACCTTTCGCTGCCCCACCAGTATACATTTCATTAAAGGCATTTACTGAGTGCCTGCTGAATACAACGTCTGCCTGGAAGTCGGAGGGGACAAGCAGAGAGCCAGGTGCAAAGTCCTAACCCAGTCAGACGGACTGGGGACTTGGTGACACCCACCTTATTATCTTGAGCCTCACTGTGCTTAAGTGTAAAGGATAAAGCCCCTTGAAGCTCTAGGGTGTGGTGACCCTGGCTGAACATTTAGGCACCTGGAGAGAGAACTCCACTCTCTGGTCGATTATCTCCTGGGGAAGCTCCTATCGTTCATTCAACATCGTTCAAGAAAACATATGCATGAGTGTTGCCCAAGTGCCCCTTAAGATCAAGAGGGCTGAAGGAAAAACAGAAAAAGAGACAGAAATGGGAGCTGTGATGGTATCTGACATTTCTTGGGCATTTGCTATGACTCCAGCACTGTTGTAAATGTGTTACTCGGACTATCTTTACTCATAAGTCACTTAGTCCAGTGATTTACAACAGTGTGTGGGGCTTGTGGGGCTTCCCTGATAGTAGTTGGTAAAGAATCCACCTGCAATGCAGGAGACCCCGGTTCAATTCCTGGGTTGGGAAGATCTGCTGGAGAAGGGATAGGCTACCCACTGCAGTATTCTTGGGCTTGTGAGTGAATCTAGAAAGCTGAGAAGATGGACAAGTGTTCGCAGGTGTGTGGGGAAGGTGGCTGGGTCTGCACGACTGACTGACTAAGCAATTTGAAGTTCACACTGGTGGCCCCTGAATTTCTGAGAAGGAGAGTCAGGGACCTGCAAATCAGTTGGAAAAGAGTCTATGCAACTAGTCTTGAAGCTTCATTTGCTTGGCATACACATTATTTTTACTTCAGTTCAGTTCAGTCGCTCAGTCATGCCTGACTCTTTGCTATCCCATGGACTGCAGCACACCAGGCCTCCCTGTCCATCACCAGCTCCCAGAGCTTGCTCAAACTCATGTCCATCAAGTCAATGATGCCATTCAACCATCTTATTCTCTGTGGTCCCCTTCTCCTCCGCCTTCAATCTTTCCCAGCATCAGAGTCTATTCCAATGAGGCAGCTCCTCCCATCAGGTGGCCAAAGTACTGAAGTTTCAGCTTCAGCATCAGTCCTTCCAATGAACACCCAGGACTGATCGCCTTCAGGATGGACTGGTTGGATCTCCTTGCAGTCCAAAGGACTCTCAAGAGTCTTCTCCAACACCATAGTTCAAAAGCATCAATTCTTTGGCACTCAGCTTTCTTTAGTCCAGCTCTCACATCCATACATGACCACTGGAGAAACCACAGCTTTGACTAGACGGACCTGTGTTGGCCAAGTACTGTGTTTTTGCTTGGTCTGCATGTTGTTGGCTGCGGGATGTCTGTTGGCAGAGGCTGGAGTCCAGGCCCCTCACAGAGCTGTTCCTTGGTGCTGTCATTGGTCCCATGCAGACCCTCTCGATACTGGGGCCCAAGTGTCTGAAGCTGCACCACTGAACTCACTCATTAGTAGCCTGCCTTTTACCTGAAGGTTTGCCTTTTCTAAATCTATTTTTTCTTGAGGTTTAATTTATGTTCAGTGAAATGCACAGATCTTAAGTATTAAAATATGGTTTGAGGTTTGAGAAATAGGTATTCCCATGGATTCACCACCACTCGAGATTTAGAATATTTTTATCTCTCCAGAAAGTCCTTTTTTCCCCTCTCTGGTTGATCTCTGCCTCTCTTGTCACCACACCTGACAACTATTCTGCTTTGTATCCCTGTAGATTAGTCTTACCTGTTGTAGAACTTCATTGCTATGCTTGCTAAGTCACTCAGTCATGTCTTTGTGACCCTACGGACTGTAGCTCCTCTGTCCATAGATTCTCCAGGCAAGAATACCGGAGTGGGTTGCTATGCCCTCCTCCAGGAGTTCTTCCTGACCCAGGGATTGAACCTGTGACTCTTACGTCTCCTGTATTGGCAAGTGGGTTCTTTACCACTAGCACCACCTGGGAAGCCTGAACTTTGTCTACTTGAAACTAAATGGTAAGTACATTCTGAGTCTGCTTTTTTTCACTTGATATCATGATCTTGAGGTTTTTTTTTTCACATTATGATATGTACCAGGAGTTTCTTCCTTCTTGTTGCTGAGAAGTATTCCATTATATGAATACACCACAACTTTTAGAATCCATTCTCAGAGATGGACTTTTAGGTTGTCTCTCATTTTCAGCATGATACACAAAGCCATTAAGAAAGTTTGTGTGCAAGACTTGTTGGCACATGCACTTATTTCCCTTGTGTAGATACGCAGATGCGAATTGTTGGGTCAGAGGGCATTTTCCCAAAGCAGTTATGCCATTTTATACTCTTACTCAAGATTTTCTCTCAAAAGGTCAGCAGTGCTGGAAGAGGGATCTTTGTACTACTTTCTCCTTGACCTTCCATCTTCTTCTCTTCCTATCAAACAGGGTCAACTAGCCAAATCTAAACACAGGGCAGGCTTCAATTAGCAGATATTCTCATTTCTGATTACTTGAGCTTTTTAATCCTCTAATTCATTCTGTCCAAAAATCATTTTTTCAAAATGTATAAATAAGTGAAAATGTGGAGGACTTTAAAAGTCTAAGAAAAAAAGCAACAGCTAACATCAAACTTAATGGTAACTATTGCATGTTTTCCCCTGGTGATCATGAAAAAGATGAGGATATCCACTCTTACCACTTCCATTGACATTGTACTAAAGGTCACACCAGTCCAGTAAGAGAAGAAAAAGAAGCATAAAGATCAAAAGGAAGAATATGACTTTTTATTTACAAAAGTTATTTTTATCTATGTAGACAATCCTAAGGATTCTGTAAAAATCTGCTGGAACTAGTATAAAGTTCAGCAAGGTTTTGGTATTCAAAGTTGATCTGCAAAATAGATTGTCTTTGTATATCCAACAGCAACCATTTGAAAAATAAAAAATGTTTAAAAAGCATCAAAAATCATAACAGACCAAAATTTATTTCTAGCAAAAATGTGCAAGATGCACATTAAAAAATACAAAACATTTCAGGGAGAGATGATCTAAAGAAATGGAGAAATATACCATATTCATGGATTGGAAAACTCACTATTATTAAGATCAAATTGATCTCTAAATGGGGTTGGCAAACATTTTCTGAAAGGTCCACAAACTTTAAGTTTTGTAGGTCATGTGATCTTAATTGCAGGTACTCAACTTTGCCTGTATAATATGAAAGCATATACAATATATACATGAAAAGTGTGGCCAGGTTCCAATAAAACTTTATTTCAAAAACAGACTGTGGGCCATATTTGTCCCTCTTTTATTATTCATCAGCTGACAAATGAGAAGTAAGACCAAATGGTCTCCAGAGTTCCTTCCAGCTTTCTCTTGGAAAGAAATGAAAGGTTCTCTTCTCTGATCATGCCAGATAAAGACAGCATATAATAACTTATATTAGTTTATTTGACTACCAATTCTCTTGCCAACCTCTCCTTCATATATAAAGTGGTGATAATGACGCCTACTTGATAGTGTTGATGAGAATGTTTAGTGAAATAATATGAAGACATGGATATCTGAATAATGGTGGGCTCATTCAAAGAAATTCATATCCTTCACTCCCAATCTTTGTTCCAGTTTTTTCCCATTTGTTTTCAGAATTTAGCTTTAGAGGTTGACATGTCAAATACTGTTTCCAGTCCATCAACTGAAGCTTCAGATCACAGGCTCGTGTATGTCTGAGGAACCTGGTGTTAGGTGTGCAAAACACACACAGACTGGCCCAGCTGCCACATCACCACTTTGCAGGGGTGATGGGTTTGCAGAGGTGCTGGGGTTTGATCCCCAATCATTAGTACTGTAGACTTCCAGGTTCGTAGCTCTGAAGGACTCAGCTTTATTTTAGGGGTTGCAGGGAAGAAACAGTTCAGGAAACCCTGGGGCGGTAGCCCAGAAACAACAGGCACTTAAGCTCCTATTGCCTTTTTAAGAAGACATGCTTCTTATTGTAAATATTATGCTCCAACCTCCCAGCATAATCCCAAATAATGTCATCTCTGGGAAAAGTTGACAAGTGGAGAGAATTTAAGGCCTTCCATCTGTTGGGAAAGAAAGCTGGTAGATATACAGGAGTTTCTTTCCACCTTATACTGTTGGGCCATCCCTTCATTGACTTTTCTTTTCCTTTCTGATCTTGGGTTGGCTGAAGATGAGGGAGATATGCTCTTTGCTTCAGTCCTGCCCTGCATGGCATTTGTCTTGCAACTTTCCCATGCTTGTTTCAACAGGGGAAAAAAAAAAATCAAAGAGATTGACATATAGCTGCCCCGAGGCTAGATTGTCACTGAAATAGACTTCTTCAAATAAAAATAAGGGCCATTTTTGCTTGCATGGCTTTGCAATGAAACACAGTTAATAAAAACTGCATGGGAAACTCACATTGCAGCTATAAAAAAATTAGAAAATAGAATTCTTAGCTAAAGTCAGCAGTGATTGTTGGCTCAGGGTAGGAATTAGGGAGGAAAACATTCTGAAACTCATTGAAAGTGAAGAGAGAAGATTTATTACCCTTTATCCATCTGTTTAACCCTTCAGAAGGAAAGCTAGAGTCACATTTGCTTAGAAAGTGAGTGAGTCCTGGGTTTTAAGATGAGGATAGACCATTTTCTCCTTGTGGATAAACTGTTAAATAGAAAACAGGGCTACTTAGCTTAAAAACAAAAACAAGCAAAAATCCAAAACTGGTCCAAAACAAAGACTGGTAAAATCACGGACGACAACCTTTCCTATTTATTTTCCTCCTCTGCCAGCCACCATCTTTGTGTGAGTGTATCAAAGTCTCTGAGGTTAGATTGTGTATCTTTCCAGGTGGGAGGGCGGGGACACCTCTCGTCCCTCTCCAGTCCTCATATCCCAACATCATCATCTGGAATATCTCTTGAAACCCTGGAGAGATGGTTTGTTTCTAGAGCACCCCACTGGGCAGGGGTTGTGCCTTCTAGAATGGAATATCAAGGATCCTTCCAGTTTTAATGGGAAGTGCCACTAGGTCATCAGGAAATGGTGATTGATTATCTGAGAAATTTCACCGTCTTTCTGCATTCAGTATTCACCAAAGCCATTACTCTAATGGGAAGCCGAGGTCTTGACCAATTCCCACTTAAGGCGACAAACATGAAAAATCACAGCATCCAGACAAGTGTGCTTGGTTTAGTCCCTGGTTGCCGTGGGAGAGTTTATAAGAATATTTAGAAGTGACTCAGGCTCCTTTCTTTCTCTCTCCTTAAGACCTATAAACTCCAGTCATTTTCACAGGTTTTTGCTAATTAATGCCACCATTGTGGAAATGGGACTGTTCTGCAAGCAAGCTGCAACAAATGGGATTTTTATTGCTGGTGGAAAAACCTGGGGAATAATTAGCAGATCCGTGGAGATCCCTTGACTCTAGGCATGTGCATGGTAATGGCCAACCCTGGAGATCACTGAGGGAAATGGGGTCGGAGTTTCTACCTTAGGGCACGTTTATATTGTCAGTTACGGCCTTCAAACTGCAGTTGGACAAATGTGGGAAACTACTCTGAAATGCTAGACAGATGAATCTGATGTGGACCGATCTCAACTAGGAAGGCTGGCTCTGCTTTGCTAAGTGCTGTGCAGCTGCCAAGACTTGCAAATGAAATATTTTGATATCTTGTTAAGCTTGAGTCCCCAGAGAGGCTCACACACATACACACAGACACACACATGGTTGATGAGGGTCCCCCTCAAGGTGCTTGGCTGGGGGAGGTTACAGAAACGACAGACTCGTCGGGCCAGAAGAGGACCTGTGGGTCATCTGGTCCAGAGGTTCATAACCGAGCATCCTTGGGGGAAAATAATTATAATTTTTGTTTTTACTAATCTCTAATTGAAATTTGTCATTTCTTCCCATTTCAAATGTGGGCAAAAAACCACAGGGACATCACATGTGCCTGTGACTTTGACACAATAAAAGTCAGAGATGTCTTTGTATTACATCTCAGTGTTGTACACTATCTCGAGATATCGTTCATGCCCATTATGTCTTTAAAATTATGGGATTTAGGAGGGCGACTGTTAGATATAATTATTTGCATTACTAAAGAATATACATATATTATTATATCACACATTTAAAATTATTTTTACCACTGTGTTTTATGTGATTAGTTGTTTTGTAATTGTATGTATTTTCTTTTAGCCATTTAGAAATATTACTGTGAAAGAGGTCATAGCCTTCATCAGACTGCTCAAGAGGTCCATAATACAAGGTTTAAGAATGCTTCTGGGGATTTTCCTGGTGCTCCAGTGGCCGAGACTCTGAGTTCCCAGGGTAGGGGGCCCAGGTTCCATCCGTGGTCAGGGAACTAGATTCCACATGCCACAACTAAAGAAACTGCATGCCACAACTAAGACCTGGCAAAGCCAAAATGAATAAATAAATATTAAAAAAAAGAACATTTCCTTGCACAGTCAGTCTCCTCTCTTTACAGCTGAGGAAATTGAGGCAACATGGTGAGTGGCAGAGAAAGAGCCAGAACCTCAGAGTGCTGTCTTTGTTGTGTTCCCACCATTATGGGAGTCTGCAGAGGAAGCGTGTACCCACGGTAAAAACAATATAGAACACTTCTGGCAAAGAATATTTTTAAGCTGAGGATTCAGGGATGGTAAGAAATTCCCGAGGCTTATATTAGCAAATTTGTTTCCAAATTCAAATGTACTTTTCTACCTTCATTTTTAGAGAGTGGACATTGCCAAGTGAAGTACATGTCATTATTAAAAAAAAATCAACTCAGAGGCGCAATGATGCAGGTTATCTTTAAACTGACTGACCAAATACATTATTTCCTATTTTCTGCACCTCTAGCAAAAGTTTTATCTCCTGCATATTTCGGGGGAATTGAAATGAAAATTTTAATCTGCGAACGTTCTAATTATGAGTGGCAGGAAGCTGGGTGTCAGGGCAGTCTAGGTTGGAATGAGGATGGATAATTTGGATTACCAGCTTCATGTTATTTTCTAAAATAAGATGCACTAATGATACATGTATGCTCAGTTGCTCAGTCATGTCCAATTCTTTGCAACCCTATGGACTGTAGCCCACCAGGCTTCTCTGTCCATGGGCTTTCCTAGGCAAGAATACTGGAGTGGGTTGCCATTTCCTCCTCCAGGGGATCTTTCCAACCCAGGGATCAAACCTGAGTCTCCTGCAATTTCTGCATTGCAGGCCCATTCTTTACCACTGATCCATCTGGGGAGCCCATATTGATGCACATATGTGTATATGTCTCCACTAGTGGAAAAGACAAGAAACGAATTTACTTCAATATCTTTTATGAAAGTGTTAGGTGATGTGAATCTGTTACATTGTGTCACCTGGTGTGAACATAAAGATGTAAGAAATTCACGTAAATTCTCACTCTCTCATGGTTCAGTTGGAGGCAGATTTTCTTAAAGCAATTGATCTTGAACCATTCTGATTGTCTAAGTTTGATAATTCATGGAATTGTAAAACCTTAGCATGTAATCTAATCCAGTAGCTCTCAAACTTTTTTCTTTTTTTTTCTCAGCAATTTATCAGTCTGACGTGTATTTATTTATTTATATTTTTTGGCTGTATATTTTTTGTGTTTTAACTTTTCATTTTGAAATCATTTCAGGTTTATGAAAAAGTTACAGATATAAATAATTTCTAAGTATGCTCACATAAAGACTCTCTGAAAGTTAATATTTTTAATAATCAGTGTACAATGATCAAAATCAATAAATTAACACTGATACTACTCTATCGCCTAAACTGTCGAGCTTATTTGAGCTTCACCAGTCATCCCACTAATGTTCTTTTTTTTTTTGGTCCAGAATCTGACCTATGATTAAATTATGTTACATTTAGCTTTTATATCTGCTCTTCTCCTTTAATCAGAAACATTTCCTCAGTCTTTCTGTCCTCTGTGACCTTGAGCTTTAGAGTTTGGACCCGTTATTTTGTAAAAGTCTCTTCACCTTGGGTTGGACTGATGTTGCCTTGTGCTTCTTTTCAGGCTGCATTCTACACTCTTTCAGCAGGAAGATCACAGAAGTGATCTCGCGTCCTTCTCAGTGCACTTTGATATTTAGGAGGCATTAGGAGGCATTTGATGTTGATATCTCTTTACTAATGTTGTTAACTCTGATCCCTTGGTTAAGGTGGTGTCTGCTAGATATCTCCACTACCCATTCAGTTCAGTCGCTCAGTCGTGTCCAACTCTTTGTGACCCATGGACTGCAGCACGCCAGACTTCCCTGTGCATCACCAACTCCCGGAGCTTGCTCAAACTCATATCTATAGAGTTGGTGATACCATCCAACCATCTCATCCTCTGTCATCCCCTTCTCCTCCTGCTCTCAATCTTTCCCAGCATCAGGGTCTTTTCTAATGAGTCAGTTCTTCACATCAGGTGGCCAAAGTATTGGAGTTTCAGCTTCAGCATCAGTCCTTCCAATGAACACTCAGGACTGATTTTCTTTAGGATGGACTGGTTGGATCTCCTTGCAGTCCAAAGGACTTCACTATAATTAATAAGTATTCTCTGTTATAATTAATAATTATTCTGTGGGGAGATACTTTGAGACTTTGTAAAAATCCTGTTTCTCACCTTACTGTCCCCTACTAATTTTAACTGATAATTCTTGCCTTAAACAACTACAGAAATATTTTGTTTTATTGCACTTCATCTTATTGCACTTTGTAGATATTGTGTTTTTTACAACTTGAAGTTTTGTGGCCACCCTGTGTTAAACAAGTCTATTGGTGCCATTTTCCCAATAGCATTTGCTCACTTTGTGTCTTTGTATCACATTTTGGTTATCCTTGGAAAGTTTCAAAGTTTTTGCTATTATTATATTTCTTAAGGTGATTTGTGATCAGTGATCTTTGATGTTATTATTGTGACTTGCTGAAGCCTCAGTTGATGGTTAGCCTTTCCTAGCAATGAAATATTTTTTAACTAAAGCATACCCACCACCCTAAGGGCAGAAAGTGAAGAGAAACTAAAGAGCCTCTTGATTAAGGTGAAAGAGGAGAGTGAAGAAGTTGGCTTAAAACTCAACTTTCGAAAAAGTAAGATCATGGCTTTTGGTTCCATCATTTCATGGCAAAAATGGAAACAGTGACAGATTTTATTTTCTGGGGCTCCAAAATCACTGCAGATGGTGACTGCAGCCATGAAATTAAAAGATGTTTGCTCCTTGGAAGGAAAGCTATGACAAACCTAGATAGCGTATTAAAAAGCAGAGACATCACTTTGCTGACAAAGGTTTATACAGACAAAGCTATCACTTTTCCAGTACTCATATCTGGATGTGAGAGTTGGACTATACAGAAGGCTGAGCATGGAAGAATTGATGCTCTCAAAGTGTGATGTTGGAGAAGACTCTTGAGAGTCCCTTGAACATCAAGGAGATCAAACCAATCAATCCCAAGGAAATTAATCCTGAATATTCCTTGGAAGAACTGATGCTGAAGCTGAAGCTCCAATACTTTGGTCACCTGATGCAAAGAACCTTCTCATTGGAAAAGATCCTGGTGCTGGGAAAGACTGAAGGCAGGAGGAGAAGGGGGAGACAGAATGAGGTGTTGGATGACATCACCAACTCGATGGACATGAGTTTCAGCAAACTCTGGGAGTTGGTGATGGACAGGGGGGAGGCCTGGCATGCTGCAGTCCATGGGGTTACAAGAGTCGGACATCAATGAGCTACGGAACAACAAAAACAAAAACCACAGTGGTGTTAGCAGTGAAGAATCCACCTGCCAATGCAGGAGATGCAAGAGACATGGATTTGATCCCTGGGTTGGGAAGATGCCCTGCAGTAGAAAGTGGCAACCCACTCCAATATTCTTGCCAAGAAGATTCCATGGACAGAGGAGCCTGGTGGGCTGCAGTCCATGGAGCCACACAGAGTAGGACACGACTGAGCTTTTTAGTCGTAATGCTGGTGTGCACTTAATAGGCTGTGGTATAGTGTAAACACTAGTTTTATATGCACTGGGAAACCAAAAAATTTGTGTGACTTGTTTTATTGTGATATTCATCCGACTGTGGAAGTTTGGAACTGAACTCCCATTGTCTCTGAGGTCTCCCCATATTCGGTTTGTATGAGAAGCAATTTTACTCTAGAGAAGATTCAATATTTAACATGAAATCCAAAATTTCCTTTTCTTGAGCTTTAGATTGTTGTTCATGATTACTCATTCATTGCCTCACTGAATCCCTTTCTCTCACTATTTACCCAAAGTTATAAATGCCATGACCATGTGACAGTTAAGAATGTGCACACATAGTAAATGAACTTGAAAGACAGGCGTGGTAATTCCTGAGGCTTCTTACTGGATTTCAAGTACTTAAAAACAGAAAAAGGTGCTAAGTGGGTTCTTTTGTGCATAAATGTATTTTAGTTACTCCTATGAGTAGAGAAGAGCATAATCATTTATATCTTCAAGGTCAAAACAGCTAATAAATATACACCATACTGAAATAAACCTTCTGGGTTACACACGTGTCAAAAACAAAGCCTTCTAGCCATACTCTAATATCCATTGAAGTGAGCTGGACTCTCAGAGAGAGGAAAGGTTGTGATGGGGAATTTCTGGTGTTAACATTTGACCACCGACTAATTATTTTTGTAGCGCAATTCTAGGTGTATGGAAGTAAGCAGATAAGTAAAACTGCCTCAGAATTTCACTTGCTACTTTAGAAGGGGCTGTAAGACTCAGATATACCTGGGCGTCCACCAAAGAAAGGTCTTATATATTGGTCCTTGGAATGACTGGGGCCAGCTGGTGAAAAGACCCCCACTCCCAGCAATCAATCCCCCAAAATGTGAATGAGAATTGACTTCTCACAAGACTAGTATTTTTCAGGGCTGACTCCTTTAAAAGTATGAAAGGGAAATTGTTAGTTAATTGTGTCTGAGTCTTTGCGACCCCATGGACTGTGTAGCCCACCAGACTCCTCTGTCCATGGAATTCTCCAGGCAAGAATACTAGAGTGGGTTGCCATTTCCTTCTCCAGGGGCTCTTCCTGACCCAGGGATCCAACCCAGGTCTCCTGCATTGCAGGCTAATTCTTCACTGTCTAATGTTGCTATAGGAGGGTTCACTTTTCTTTTCCAAGATAACAAGACAACTTCCTAAGCCTACCAAATTTCTCATGTTTCGCCTTCACTTTCCAGAGGCCATCCTTGATTATAAGTGCCCCATCCTTGGAGAACTCAAGTGCTGGAAGTGTAACACCTCCATCACTTCTCACTAGTTTTCACTGTTAAAATTCCTTCCTGATGTCTCTTTGAGGATCTGCTTCCATAAAAACCCAATCTTTTAAAATCCAGCTGAAATAGTCGACAGCAAAGCTTGTTTCTTGACCTGCCCTTCCCAACACTGTAATAAGAGCTTTGGATGAATTTTTAAAGTATGTTTATTAAGTGTATTGTGGACACAAGCCTGAGAGAGAGCACAATTTCCAGAGGACAGACTCAGGCTGATCGTGAGATTGGATTAAAACCCCAAAGGTCATGACTGCTGAGTCTGGGCCAGATGTAACAAGCTGAAATAAAAAGGGCTATGTGTGAGATTGCTAGTTTGGGTCAGAAAATATCTGCTGGCATAAATACAGATCAAAGAAGAAGCAAATGGGCAAAAACAAAATGAAACAAAACCTAACTTGGTAGAGTTTTCACTGCAGATAAACCCACACTAGAAATGTGGAGTGTCTGGAAACGTACCTTTCCAGTCCATTCCTGTGGAGTCCTTGAATGCAGAATCTAGTGGCCTGGTAACGAAGACCTTGACCAAAATGTTGGAGGCCCTTAGGTCTAGCACTAGTGACCTGATGCGGAGGATGGAAGCTTCTGAATTCTTGAGCAAACCCACTGGGCAGATGTTTTCTCAGTCAGAAGAGTTGTGTGATTTTCCATTAGGTTTGATTTTATACTAAGCTTCAAACCTTGTTGCCTCCTTTTTCCTTATGACAATCTTTAAGAAACAAATGGATTTTTTAAATAAAACATTAGCAACAACCAAAAAAAAAAAAAAAAAAGGGAGGGGGGAGGAGGAAGAGAGAAACAAAAATGTCAAATTCTGAAAACAAGTGACAATTTGTCCTAAGAACAATAGTTTATGCATATGGAAATTAAGGTTGTATTATGGAAAAACATCACAAATGTTTCGAGTATAAGAGATGTAATTGGAAAAAAAAAAAAGAAATGTAATTGGCTGGCACTGAAGTAGAGTGGAGGCAGATGCAGTCCTGTTCGTCAATTTCACATTTCTAAATATTCTTTAACTTTGTCATCCCCTGTGATCAGCGCCGAAGAAACAGTACTTACTTTGGAGAAAAGCAGAAGCTGAGTGTAAAGTAGATCTGTGGGCTGTTTTCTTTACTTGCTTGGTTTTGCATTTTGCCTACCTTTTACTCTTGTCCCAGGTGCATAAAATGTTCAGCTATGAGAACAAAGAATGAGAAAGAAATGAAAGAAATGCGAGTTTCAGGCACAGGAAACAAACACGGTTATGAAAGGGGAAAAGGTAGAGAGGGATAAATTGGTAGTTGGAATTAACAGATACACACGACTATACACAAAATACATAAAAAATAAGGACCTGAAGTACAGCACAGGGAGCTATAGTCAGTATCTTGTAAAAACCTTTAATGGAAGAGATTCTGAAAAGAAATACATATATTCAGTTATTACATATATTTATGCATATACTCAGTTTAATATATTTGTATATATTCAGTTATATATATATGTGTGTATGTACACACAGATGAATCATTTTGCTGAACACCTGAAACTATAGTACAACATTGTAATTCAACTATACTTCAATTTTAAAAATCAATAAAAAGAGAATCAATTGTAGAAATTAAAAAAAGAAGAAGAAATGTGAGTGGATAGAATACTAGGAGAGTTTCCTGCAGGACATGAAGGGAGTCCGTATCCTGGATCCCGAGCCCAATTCTCTCTGACTTTGTTTCTTGGTCTATACCCCACCTTTCAGTGAGGCCGTCCATCTAACGTGGCCCATGCAAGCTTGGAAAAGCAAATCAGTTCTGAAGATGAACTGGCGACAGTAGGTAACAGAGGAGTCACCCCTAAGAAGGAAGCTTCCAGTGAGCAAGCAGATCCAGACATCTGCCAGTGAGGTGTTTAACCAGAAGGAGGTTGCCTATTTTCTGGTGACTTGATTCTGGTCTGAAGGGCTAATACGGTGTCAGGGCTTTAGCTTTGCTCTGTCCCAGTTTCTGCAAGAAGTGAAGCTGTGAAGCCACTTAGAACCAGCACATAAACTGCTTCTAAATGATCAGAAACCTCTGGAGTTCTCCGCTTCAGTTCACTGGATGCCTTTAAGCAACAGAGATTTAAAAGTCCTGAGATTATAGGACCATAAAAATACACGTTTACATGTGGTCACATGCAAGGTTTAAGACTGGGAGTGAACCACAAAGGGAATGCTTTATACCAGCACCAAAATTCAAGTTCAATTAATGACACAGCAGCTCCAAGAGGAACAGGAGGAAAACACCTGAGCTGGGGGCCCTGCTGAGCCCTGGGTGTGGGTTCTGGCCCTGCAAGTCTGCACGGCTGCTACTCCCTGCTCTTCTCCTTCTGGGGCCTTCTGCAGCCACATAAAACGCAGCTAGTAAAACAGGTTTCCGTGGGAGGGAGACTTGGGAGTGTCCGAATTTCCTTCTTCTTCTTCTTCTTTTTTTTTTGCTAAACAATTAAGCAATGAAAACAGTCTGGGAAAATAGAAGACATTTAAGAGCTGGCCATGCATTCTGCACATGCCAAGGAGGGGGATTTCTGTAGCCTTTTGACTCCTAATCCTGTATTTACTTGTTGGCTAACTTGAATTAATTTATTTAGTCTTGGAGACTGTGGGCTTTCTTTCCATCTGTGAAGTGTCTCTTCTCTCTCCTCACCCCGAAGAATGGCAGGCTTAACTCAGATGGCAGCTTGGGGATCTCCTGTTACTGGGTTAGAAGAAATGATCTTAGTTTAATGAGCACATTATTCAGTGAATTTTAAATGGAAAGATAGTTTAGTGCTCTCTGTGGGCCAGGCCTCATGTAGGATACCTAAGAGGGAAAGACACATGAGGGGACAATCATGGAAAGCGGGGAAAACGGACATGGGGTTAATACAAGGGAGGCCATTGAGAGGACTGCAGTCTTATCCATATCTGGGGACTTGGCGAAGATTTCTTCCTGAAATATTAACTGAGGCCCATGGAGTAAGAGGGAGTCCATAAAGTAACAAGGGGAAGGAAGCGCTTTCCAGGAAAAGGGACAGTCTGATTAGGGGTGACTGCTCGTGTGTACAAAGGAATGAAAGTGTTGACCATGGCTGGTGCTGTCAGGAGTTCGGGGGCTCACTGCCAAGAGCAAGAGAGCAAGGTATTCTCCCTGCCTGGGAAGTACTGGGGCTGGGTGATGGGGGGACTTCTGCTTCCCCTGATGTCAGCTATTAGCAGGCATCCCCATCATACCCCAGGAGGCTGCATGAACCAACCCATTATGCCTCTATCGACCATGCATTATCCAGGCTTTCTGAAACATCTGTTTTGTTTCTTTAAATTGTGGGACTTCCCTGGCAGTCCAGTGGTTAAGACTCCACACTTCCACTGCAGGGGGTGCAGGTTCAATCCCTGATTGGGGAACTAGAATCCTGCATGCCACATGGTGTGGCCAAAAAATGAAGAAAAAACTTGTACCCACTTGGGGATTAATACATCGTTGAATAAAATAAACTTAGATCCAAGTTGAGAAGGAAAGGGTGCTCATTTGTTCTGTTATGTTGGGATTGGGGGAATAATTGATATCTACCTAATTTTTGCCTTCTGAGCTAGTCTTAGAGAGTTGCTGCCAAGGAAATCTACGAAAATATTCATAGATTAGGACATACTAAAGGGCAAAGAAAAACATCTAGCAGTTCATGTTCCTTGACCTCTCAGAAGCCCATTATGGAGGCCTTTAGGTTATAAAGGGTCATTTTCCTTCTCAACACATTTCCCTTAAGGCATAAATGTTTGGTAATGTGCTCATTAAACATTAACGCCTCAAACAACCACAAACACCCTTTTTGGTACAGGGAAGAGGTTAGAACTGTGGAATCTAAAGCACCAGCCAGCAGGGGTATGTTCTGGGGAGGGGAGAGGAGAAGAGAGGCCCAGATAGAAGGAACGCCTGACATTGGAGGGAGCAGAGCAGGATTCATGGAGGACCTTGTGAATTACATGTTGTGTGACTCTGAACTTTCTGGATTTGAAATAACTCAACTGGAATTCTATCACCTCCACTAGCTTTGCTTATTGTGATGCTTCCTCAGTCCCACTTGACTTCGCATTCCAGGATGTCTTGCTCTAGGTGATGATCACACCATCGTGATTATCTGGGTTGTGAAGATCTTTTTTGTATAGCTCTTCTGTGTATTCTTGCCACCTCTTCTTAATATCCTCTGCTTCTGTTAGGTCCATACCATTTCTGTCCTTTATTGAGCCCATCTTTGCATGAAATGTTCCCTTGGTATCTCTAATGTTCTTGAAGAGATCTCTAGTCTTTTCCATTCTATTGTTTTCCTCTATTTCTTTGCATTGATCGCTGAGGAAGGCTTTCTTATCTCTCCTTGCTATTCTTTGGAACTCTGCATGCAAATGGGTATATCTTTCCTTTTCTCCTTTGCTTTTCACTTCTCCCCTTTTCATAGCTATTTGTAAGGCTTCCTCAGACAGTCATTTTGCTTTTTTGCATTTATTTTTCTTGGAGATGGTCTTGATCCCTGTCTCCTGTGCAATGTCACAAACCTCCGTCCATCGTTCATCAGGCACTCTGTCTATCAGATCTAGTCCCTTAAATCTATTTTTCACTTCCACTGTATAGTCATAAGGGATTTGATTTAGCTCATACCTGAATGGTCTAGTGGTTTTCCCTACTTTCTTCAATTTCAGTCTGAATTTGGCAATAAGGAGTTCATGGTCTGTGCCACAGTCAACTCTCAGTCTTTTTTTCTTCTCCATCTTTGGCTGCAAAGGATATAATCAATCTGATTTTGGTGTTGACCATCTGCTAATGTCCATGTGTAGAGTCTTCTCTTGTGTTGTTGGAAGAGGGTGTTTTCTATGACCAGTGCATTCTCTTGGCAAAACTCTATTAGCCTTTGCCCTGCTTCATTCTGTACTCCAAGGCCAAATCTGCTTGTTACTCCACGTGTTTCTTGACTTCCCACTTTTGCATTCCAGTCCCCTATAATGAAAAGGACATCTTTTTTGGGTGTTAGTTCTAAAAAGTCTTGTAGGTCTTCATAGACTGTTCAACTTCAGCTTCTTCAATGTTACTGGTTGGGGCATTGGCTTGGATTATCGTGATATTGAATGGTTTGCTTTGGAAACGAACAGAGATCATTCTGTTGTTTTTGAGATTGTACCCAAGTAATGCATTTCAGACTCTTTTGTTGACTGTGATGGCTACTCTATTCTTTCTAAGGGATTCCTGCCCACAGTAGTAGATATAATGGTCATCTGAGTTAAATTCACCCATTCCAGTCCATTTCAGTTCGCTGATTCCTAAAATGTCAATGTTCACTCTTGCCATCTCCTGTTTGACCACTTCCAATTTGCCTTGATTCACGGACCTAACATTCCAGGTTCCTATGCAGTATTGCTCTTTACAGCATCAGACCTTGCTTCATATCACCAGTCACATCCCCAACTGGGTATTGTTTTGCTTTGGTTCTATCTCTTCATTCTTTCTGGAGTTATTTCTCCACTGATCTCCAGTAGCATATTGGGCGCCTACTGACCTGGGGAGTTCATCTTTCAGTGTCCTATCTTTTTGCCTTTTCATGCTGTTCATGGAGTTCCCAAGGCAAGAATACTGAAGTGGTTTGCCATTCCCTTCTCCAGTGAACCACACTTTGTCAAATTTGGAAAACTCAGCAGTGGCCACAGGACTGGAAAAGGTCAGTTTCCATTCCAATCCCAAGGAAAGGCAATGCCAAACAATGCTCAAACTACTGCACAATTGCACTCATCTCACATGCTAGTAAAGTAATGCTCAAAATTCTCCAAGCCAGGCTTCAGCAGTACATGAACTGTGAACTTCCAGATGTTCAAGCTGGTTTTAGGAAAGGCAGAGGAACCGGAGATCAAGTTGCCAACATCCGTTGGGATCACTGATAAAGCAAGAGAGTTTCAGAAAAACATCTATTTCTGCTTTTTGATTATGCCAAAGCCTTTGACTGTGTAGACCACAACAAACTGTGGAAAATTCTGAAAGAAATGGGAATACTAGACCACCTGACCTGCCTCCTGAGAAATCTGTATGCAGGTCAGGGAGCAAGTTAGAACTGGACATGGAACAACAGTCTGGTTCCAACTTGGGAAAGGAGTACATCAAGGCTGTATATTGTCACTCTGCTTATTAAACTTATATGCAGAGTACATCATGAGAAATGCTGGGCTGGATGAAGCACAAGCTGGAATCAAGGTTGCCAGGAGAAATATCAATAACCTCAGATATGGAGATGACACCACCCTTATGGCAGAAAGTGAAGAAAAACTAAAGAGCCTCTTGATGAAAGTGAAAGAGGAGAGTGAAAAAGTTGGCTTAAAGCTCAACATTCAGCAAACTAAGATCATGGCATCTGGTCCCATCACTTCATGGCAAATAGATGGGGAAACAGTGGAAACAGTGGCTGACTTTATTTTTTTTGGGCTCCAAAATCACTGTAGATGGTGATTTGCAGCCATGAAATTAAAAGAGACTTACTTCTTGGAAGGAAAGTTATGACCAACCTAGACAGAATATTAAAAAGCAAGACATTACTTTGTAAACAAAGATCCATCTAGTCAAGGCTATGGTTTTTCCAGTGGTCATGTATGGATGTGAGAGTTGGACTGTGAAGAAAGCTGAGCACTGAAGAATTGATGCTTTTGAACTGTGATGCTGGAGAAGACTCTTGAGAGTCCCTTGGACTGCAAGGAGATCCAACCAGTCCATCCTAAAGGAGATCAGTCCTGAGTGTTCATTGGGAGGACTGATGTTGAAGCTGAAACTCCAGTACTTTGGCCACCTGATATGAAGAGCTGATTCATTTGAAAAGACCCTGATGCTAGGAAAGATTGAGGGCAGGAGGAGAAGTGGATGACAGAGGGTGAGATGGTTGGATGGCATCACTGACTCAGTGTACATGAGTTTGAGTAAACTCTGCAAGTTGGTGATGGACAGGGAGGCCTGGTGTACTGTGATTCATGGGGTTGCAAAGAGTCAGACATGGCTGAGCGACTGAACTGAGCTTTCTGGGGATCAAGTCAAATTAAAACAAATAATGCATGTAATGTGTTTAGCACACTGTTGAGCAGGTAAAGGGGACTCAGAAAGTATGGCTGTTATTGTGAACTATGAAGTACCTATTGTGTGGTTCAGGACATTCAGTGGAATAACTGCAACTGCCTTGGGTTGCTGTTTGGGGTGACGATGTATATTGCTCCAGAGTTGTCATGGGGGGCAAGAAGGAAGTCCATTTCCTGCTTGTCTCCAATGTCAGATGGCAGGACACAGAACACAGGGACCAGAGGAGTGATAAGTCCTGTAATTCTTGTTATGGGTGTAAGTCCATGTTGACTTAGGGGCAGCCCTGACCTGAGTACTGCAGAGAGTTCTGGTGTGAAGCTAGCTGAGCAGCAACCCTTCAGCTAATTGCTGTCACAGGACTTGTTTCTTTCCAGGTCTTCCATGGAATGCTCCGGGACACTTATGAATTGAAAAGACTGTACAGAATCATACTCACAGACTTAGAGAATGAGCTTCTGGTTACCAGGGAGGAAGGGTAGAGGGGAGGGATAGTTAGGAAGTTTGGGCTTGATGTGTGTGTGTGTGAGTCGCTCAGTCATATCTGACTCTTTGCGACCCCATGGACTGTAGCCTGCCAGGTTCCTTTGTCCATGGAATTCTCCAGGGAAGAATATTGGAGTGGTTAGCCATTCCCTTCTCCAGGGGATCTCCCCAACCCAGGAATCAAACCTGAGTCTCCTGCATTGCAGGCAGATTCTTTAATGTCTGAGCTACCAGGGAAGCTCATGGCCATATACACACTCCTATATTTAAAATGTATAACCAGCAAAATCCTACTGCATGGCACAGAGCACTCTGCTCAATGTTTTGTGGCAGCCTGGATGTGAGGGGAGTTTGTACACATGTATATGTATTTCTGAACCCCTTCAGTGTTCACCTGAAACTATCACAATATGGTTGGTTGGCTATGTTGCAATATAAAATAAAAAGTGAAAAAGAAGTTAAAATATGAGAAAAAGGCTGTAGACATGCATGGTATTACTATTACCATGTATTAGCTTATAGACAGGGCATGCTGGGCACAACCCAAACTCCCCTGTCCCTTTTCCTTCCCATTTTGAAGCATATATTTATGTTTACTCACTGCTACTGGATCTGGAGCACAGACTTATAGCTATTCTATCTCTTCTTTGCTGATATCCAAAATTTCATGAAGGCTATCCTGGGAGACCTAAGCAGTTGTGGGAAGAAGATGTTAAGTCAGAAGTCAAAGTGGGGGATGAAGGAAAATCAGGATCTGTTACAGAAATTTAAATTAAGCATACCATGGAAGAGGGAGCTGAATCACAGAGCATGAAAGTGAAGTCCACGTGCATTTGATAATGCTGATGTTGTCCAGTGGCTTATGACATGTTTCCCATGGGTCTGTGTTGCTCCCTCAATTCACACTCCTTGTATTCACTTTTTGTCTTGTATTCTTGTGGTTGAATATTTTGTGTATGTGGAATGGGGATAATAATCTGAAGAGGCATCACAGGATGGTGAAAATGAAGAAGATGGAAGATTTTGACTGTTGGTAGGTATGTGGGGTGCTGCCGGTAGGAGTCGAAATTGACCCAGTCCTTGGAAAAATGCTTGGAATGCTTACTAATGCTGAATATAAACCTCTCCAGGGCTCCGTAAGTCTGATTTTTGCTATGTACTCAACAGAAATGCGTAAACTAGTTAGTAAAAGACGTGTAGTAGAATGTTCAAATATGCTCAAACTAGAGTTACCCAAATGTCTATCAGCAATGCAACAGATGGATAAATTGTGCCATGTTCCTAAAATGGGGTTTTCTACAGTACTGAGTATGAGAGATCTAATCTTAATTTACATCCATCAATTATAGATAAACCAAACCAAAAATTAGAGATAAATGTTGAACCAAAGAAGCCAGCTACAAAAAAGAAGACTCTGTATGATTTTAGTTATATGAAGTATTAAAAACAGACACCACTAATCTGTGCTGTTTAGAAGTCAGGATGGTGGTCACCCTTGGGAGATTAGTGACCAGAAGAGCATATGACCAGAGGCTTCTTGTGTGGGTGACTCATATTCTGTTCCTTACTCTGGGTGTTTATTGGTTGCAAAAGTGTGTTCAGTTTGTGAAAATTCACTGAATTGTATGCTAAAGTGTATTTTCAGTATATTTCCAGTGTTACGTTTCAATATGTTTTTTAAATGTTGGCAAGAAGTCAGAATGGCTGCTATCCAAAAGTCTACAAGCAATAAATACTGGAGAGGGTGTGGGGAAAAGGGAACCCTCTTACACTGTTGGTGGGAATGCAAACTAGTACAGCCACTATGGAGAACAGTGTGGAGATTCCTTAAAAAACTGGAAATAGAACTGCCATAGGACCCAGCAATCCCACTCCTGGGCATACACATCGAGGAAACCAGATCTGAAAGAGACACGTGCACCCCAATGTTTATCGCAGCACTGTTTATAACAGCCAGGACATGGAAGCAACCTAGATGCCCATCAGCAGATGAATGGATAAGAAAGCTGTGGTTCAGTTCAGTTCAGTTCAGTTGCTCAGTCGTGTCCGACTCTTTGCGATCCCATGAATCACAGCACGCCAGGCCTCCCTGTCCATCACCAACTCCCAGAGTCTACCCAAACCCATGCCCATCGAGTTGGTGATGCCATTCAGCCATCTCATCCTCTGTTGTCCCCTTCTCCTCCTGCCCCCAATCCCTCCCTGCATCAGGGTCTTTTCCAATGAGTCAACTCTTCGCATGAGGTGGCCAAAGTATTGGAGTTTCAGCTGCAGCATCAGTCCTTCCAATGAACACCCAGGACTGATCTCCTTTAGGATGGACTGGTTGGATCTCCTTGCAGTCCAAGGGACTCTCAGGAGTCTTCTCCAACACCATAGTTCAAAAGCATCAATTTTTCTTTACATATACACAATGGAATATTACTCAGCCATTAAAAAGAATACATTTGAATCAGTTCTAATGAGATGGATGAAACTGGAGCCCATTATACAGAGTGAAGTAAGCCAGAAAGATAAACACCAATACAGTATATTAGCGCATATATATGGAATTTGGGAAGATGGTGATGATAACCCTATATGTAGGACAGAAAAAGAGACACAGATGTATAGAACAGACTTTTGGACTCTATAGGAGAAGGCGAGGGTGGGATGATCTGAGAGAACAGCATCGAAACATGTATATTAGCAAGTGTGAAACAGATCACCAGTCCAGGTTGGATGCATGAGACAAGTGCTCGGGGCTGGTGCACTGGGAAGACCCAGAGGGATGGGATGGGGAGGGAGGTGGGAGGGAGGATCGGAATGGGGAACACATGCAAATCCATGGCTGATTCATGTCAATGTATGGCAAAAACCACTACAATAATGTAAAATAATTAGCCTCCAACTAACAAAAATAAATGAAAAAAAAATAAAATAAAATGTTGGCAAGATTAAGTTCATTATTTTTGCTACATTTACCTTGCCACTCTAGATAGAATTAGCAATTTTTGTGTCACCAAGCTGGCCAGCTAAGTCAGCCAGCTACAGACAATTCCTGCAGTCCTTAAATTTATACAACATTTCAAACAATAGAGAATTTTCACATCATTATTTCAGAATGATAGAGTCAATGTCTTCATCTAAAAGCTGAAGCTATGGGAGGGAGCTTTTTTAAATTTTAAAATGCTAATCCAATGCAGCTATAGGTGGGATTTCATAAAGTAGCAAAAACTCTATAAATTATTAGAGTGATACTGTAAGAAAAACATATCTACAAAACAATTGTGCATTTATCAAGTCATTTTGAACTCCAAATTTCATGTGAATCTCTTAATAAAGAGCAGGGAAAATTGACAACGTAAATCTTCAAAATGTGAGGCTAGAAATATTACCCTCATAGGGCTCTTGCAAGAAGTAAACAAGATCTTGCGTATAGTAAGGTTCCTGACAGTGGCAGGCACTCAGAACACTGGCAGTCCTAAACCCCTGATTGAGCTTGAAATCAGGGAAAGGAAGAAAAATGAACAATTACTAAGCAAGCTTTATGTGTC
The DNA here is from genome assembly GCF_023699985.2 of Odocoileus virginianus. Lineage (NCBI taxonomy): Eukaryota > Metazoa > Chordata > Mammalia > Artiodactyla > Cervidae > Odocoileus > Odocoileus virginianus. Next base: position 3,312,231 of record NC_069682.1, read on the forward strand.
AAGTGTTACTCGTAAATTCATAAGCGGCTGTATAAGTAATCTTCATCCTGTAGGGTAAGAGTGGCTTTCCACATTGTCCAGATAAGGTCAATGTGGCTCCGAGAGCCAGGTAGGCGATATCACAGAACCATAGGCAATACAGTGATATTTGAAGTCAGGCTTGCTTCCTTCCAGAGCTGATTTCACAAGAGCCCTCCACCTCCCAATTAGGTAGGAAGCTAACAAAGCTGTAGTCTAATTTTTCTAAACATAGCGGTTTCCTCCGGAGGTAGGAATCATCTGCCCAGCTGGTTTCCAGAGTACCATTTTCCTTGCTGAGTTGACTTAGCAGTAAAATACTTTTCGAATAAAGTGGGCAGAGGGATCCAGAGGACAGCAGGGAAGTCTCAAAGGACCTTGTGATTGGGGCTTGCACTGTGGGAGTTGTTATGCTTCGCAGTAATTACATATTGAATAAATAATTCCAATTTCCACAGAGTGGGATGTCTGGACCCTCCGACTTTTACTTCTTATTGACTTATTTTATCTGGTTTATCAGTTTAACAACTAAAACACACTTTCCTCTTGGTCAAGAGTTTCCCAGGAGTATATGAGAAAAAGTGGTAGATTCAAATTTGTTAATATCCACTTTCACCTCTGCTCAAAGAAAAATAATAAGAAGTCCAGGTATGGGCCAAAAACAACTTTTACTGAAATAGATCTGGAAGCTCAACTCTGGTCCTTGCAACCAAGATATAGTGTGGGCTGTTTTCTTTGCAAATTAGAACTTTGCCAATGTCTGTTGGCCTGATACCTCTGACAGCTACACAGAGAAAGGCATGGGAAGATGACATGGCAGAGGAACCCATACCTGTGATTCCAAGCACCATTTTGTTGTTATTTAGTTGCTCAGTCATGTCTGACTTCTTGCACTCCCATGGATTGTAGCCCACTAGGCTTCTCTACCTATGGGATCCTCCAGACAAGAATACTGGAATGGGTTGCCATACCCTTCTCCGGGTGATCTTCCCAACTCAGGGATCAAATCTGTGTCTCCTGCATTGACAGTCTGATTCTTTACCACTGAGCCACCTGGGAAGCCCAATCATCAGTTTAGACCCCTGTAACATACCTGCTCTTTTAATTTAGAAAGAGAAAATCAACATCACGGAGGTCAAGAAACGTACTTACTGCTGCATAAATATTAGATGATAGAATCAAACTGTCAGTCTATCTTATGGATTGGCAAATTTACTCTGCAAAGGGCCAGTTAGCAAATGTCTCAGCTTTGTGGGCTATACAGTCTCTGTTACAACAACTCAATTCTTCTGTTGTAGTGAGGGTAGTCACTGACAGTCTATGAGGAAGTAGGTGTGCCAACTTTATTTATGGACGTTCAAATTTGAATCTCATAAATTTCTTGTGTGTCTCCAACTCATACATGTTCTTGAATTTTTTAAATTATTTAAAAATGTAGAGACCATTTTTGGCTTGCAGGTGTACACAAACAGGTGTGAGCCACATTTGGCTCACACGCCATATCCTATTGACCACTATTTTTTTTTTTTTTTCTGATCCCAAAGCTCAGGCAAGCTATTTTGACTTAGCAACTGGTTTTACCTTAAGTTCCTTGGAATCAGAACCTCCCTGCCAAGCAAGACTTGGCTTTATGTTCAACATACTTTGACTTTCGAAGGAGACCTTTGGCACACAGTAGAGGATGATGAATCTTCCCTCGGCTCAGGCAGTAAAGAATCTGCCTGCAACGCAGGAGACCCAGGTTCAATCCCTGGGTTAAGAAGATCCCTTGGAGAAGGAAATGGCAAGCCACTCCAGTTTTCTTGCCTGGAGAATCCCATGGATAGAGGAGCCTGGTGGGCTACAGTCCATGAGGTTGCAAACAGTCAGACATGACGGAGCAACTAACAACCACAGGTATAGGTATAGAGGGATGGTGAGTAATGTGTGTGTGTGTGTGTGAGAGAGAGAGAGAGACAGAGAGATGGAGAGAGAGAGGGAGAGGAAGGAAGCACAAAGAAATACAGCAAACAAAACAAAAATCAGTTTTTCCCTCATATCAACTGACAGATATTGACACTCCCCTTTTCAAAATCTAGGATGTCTTGCTATCTGTTTTCTAAAATAGGAGTGGAATTATAAAGTATTGTCAGCATGAAGATTGATTTTATTATAATGAATAGGCAGAACTGTTTGGTTTCTGGTGGATGAAACTCAATGGATGTCTCACTTGGAATTTGTGAATCTTAACACTGGGTCATGAAAAGTCACGGGGCTTTGCAGGTGTTGTCTAACCGAGGCTTATGGATGGTATCTGCTGGGGTCCTCTGTGTTAACCACTGCTTCATTAGGTTCTGGGGATGTCAATTAATGGATCCGGAAGGCAGAGCTGTGTTCATGACTGAACCAAGAGGAATCTTGGTACAGGTTCATCCAGGACAGGCAGCTCCCATTGGAGGACTGTGCATGAAGACAGGGCAGAAATAATTGGCATTGTGAAATGTTAAACTGGTAGGAATCCTTAGGCAAACCCAGCTTGTAAGAAAATGGGCATCTAGATGTTAGCCAATTTGTGCTGAAGCCAAGGCTGATATTTGCACAGATATTCATTTTTTTTTCTCTGTTTAGAATTGAGGTTAGTTTAAGATGCTCAAAAAGCCTTAAGCTTGGTTTCCCCATAGATATTTCAAAAAAACAATATCAAGTCATGCAATAAGTGAAGGAAGCCCCAAAGAGTTCTAATTTCCCCCACTATGACTATTTGTGATGCTTTATAAAATGACAAAAGTCAAATTCAAAGGGAGAATTGTTTTTTCCTACTTTGGAGTGCTTTAAGCAATCGATGGTTGGCCGAGTCCTTCCCTAAAGCCTCTTGATTCATTTTTAGTGACATTGTTAGGGAACTCCCACAATATCTTGTGGGTCTATGGAAACCATGTGTAAGCCTTTAGTGTATCATGTACATCAGAGGAGACCTATCGTGTGGAAACGTCCTGTTCCAAAAGTTCCTTGGAACTTTGGATGCATTTTTCTTATAAAGCCATGTTCCAAAGGACGGTTATCTCCCTAGGCCATCAGAAAAGCCTCCTGGAATCCCTTGTGGCTGAACTGGAATGAGAGAGCTCAGAGGCTGCTGAGGCCCCAACTGCTAAGCCTTGGTGAGGCAGCTCCTTGGTTTGGGAAACTCTAGGGACTCGGCCGTATCCTGCCCTCCTCCTTTTGGGAGCACTTGGCAGCCACTGAGTGGTGAGAGGAGGAGGGCCTGTGGGAGTGGTGTCTGAGAGCAGAGAGCTGAGGTCTTCTCTGGAAACAGTCTAGGAAGGCTCCATGTTAAAGGGGAAAGGAGGAGACAGGAAACCTCCATTAAATTGTTTATAAGTTGAATTGTTTCTAAGGCCGGAACTGACAACTGTTTTTACAAAGTAAAAAAGGAGGCAATGAGCTCCACCGCCTTCATTCAGGCATATCCAGTGCTTAAGAAGATCAGAGTACAGTTTTCTTTGGACAGGTGGGTTTCAAAAAATTGAATGTTGGGGCAGTGTATAAAGCCTTCCAATCTGAAGTTTTTTGGAGGTTACTGCTGATGCCGTTTGAATAGGACTGTGATATTCATGGACTGTGGAGTGGTTCAGATTGCTGCCTAAGCAAACAATTATTTTGTTTTTGCTTCTCCAGTTAGACAAGGGAACATGTTTTGCATTCTATCAGCTGGCCTTTTATTGTTTTTCATGTTGGGACAAATGTTCTTTGAGAGGTGGGGTCTTGTTTGAGGAAATGTCAAGCTGTCCAGCTTAGATTTATTGGTGATTGTGGCAGGTGCCAAATGTTTCAAGAAGTTGGTGTATGCATCCATTTTTTTCTCCTTTGGAAGATTTTTTTTGGAACCAGGATATGTTCTCTTCAGGCGGAAAGCAAATGTATTGCACTTAAACCAGTGTATGATAGAAAAACCTAAAGAAGGCTTGTAGTGGATGCATTTACATCATCTGAAAGGCATTTTATGCACCAAGTTCCAAAGCCAGGAAAGGCAGCTAAACAAGGAACAGTCATTTCAGGCATAGGCTTGTGGTGTATGATGTCTGGGTGGGCCAATGAGGCATGATTTATGGGGGTATCGTAAGTCTGGCTGGTTCTGAAATATTTGTCCTCTGATGTCCAGAAATTCCCATCTTTGGCACAGTTCTCAGAGAAGCATTGACTTAGCCCAACTTTCCCACTGTGACCCCCACGAGCAGGTCAAATTCAGTGTGAACCTTTTGGTGGGGAAATCTTTGGAGGCTTATGTTTTATCCTAAAAATTGCTAGGAATTTTCATCCTTCCCATAACATGTTCATGTTTTATTTAACTTAAAAAGGTCACCTACCCTTAAATCTTTGAGTCAAGCAAGCTGATGTTCCAGGAAGATGGGCCACATTCATCCTGCAGCCCTGAACACTCCCAGGAATACTGTCTTGTCTACTCCAGAGCAGGAAGATCTTGTTTTGAGAAATGAGGATTTCAAGCATTATCCAATTGGTGGTCCAGCCATTGTCCTTTGAAATGTACAAATCCTCCCTTGGCACAATCATGTGCGAGTTCATTTTTACATGAGGAGGAGATAATTTGTCACAGGAGTTCATTGCCATTTTGGAAAACAGCACCCTGGCCTCTGAGGGATTGGAAACTAGAAAACCTTTGGTGATGAAAAAGGGGGAGGCTTGAAAATAGAAGGGTACACTTGGGTGGAGAGGTGGGGAATCTGGTTGAAGGAGGAGGTGTGGGGTGGTGCTGAGGGAGAAACAGGAGCAGAAAAAAAGGGTGGAGGTGTTAAGTGGCAAATTTTGCCAGAGGTTTTATTTTAAAATGGTTTTTCATTCCTCCGAATCAGTTTCCAACCTCAATTCCATTCTTTAGCTCTGACTCCAATGCCTGAATTCCGATGGCAGCATCTCCACCTGGAGACCCAAGTCAGCAGAGCCTTGATGCTAACTCACCTGTGTGCGGCCCCGCCCACCCTCTCTGCTGCTTCCCCGCTTGGTGGTTCCTAGGCAACCCTTTGGCTTCATTTCTGACACCACTGACTATGTGTTGTAGACTGGAGCCTGGGAGTCTTCATTTTCCCCTTCTCCCAGCCTCTCAGGCACACATCCGATTGATCATGAAATCTAACCAAGCAACCTCAGAGACAGTCTTTTGTTTTCTGTAGAAACTAGGGTTCCTGCAGGAATCATTCAAAGGGCTGAGTGGCAGAGAGCTTTATGAAGAGCCCACTCACGGAGCTGGGATGAGGAAGCTAGGAATGAACAACTGAAGACCCAGGGACAACTGTGGGATGCTATTAGCACTCTGGGGAAGAAGGGGCAAGGGCGGCTGGGGAATTCTCACAGGTCCCTTATGTGTGAGCTTGGGGGGCTGGAAGAAGGCCCACAGAGCCCCAGTTTGAGTTCCCTGAGTCACAGAGCAAATTCCTACTGGCGATCTATTTTACACGTTACATACTAGTCATGACTAGTCTTGTGTGCAAATCATAACTGTCTTTGAGTATCTTTCTATTTTAATTTTAAAAGATGATGCATTGTTTTTCTTATTCTATAAAACTTCCCTACCTTTGCTCACAGTTGGCGTTAAAGGAATCTAACCTGAGATATTTTAGTGCATTCTTTCAGCACTGACTTGCCTTTGAATGTGCTTTTGGATTATTTGTGTTTGGATTCCCCTTTCTTTCATTTTATAAACATTTGAAATGATAAAGGAAAAAAAAAAAGAGAAGAAAATGTTAAAGCCTGCTTCATTACCAATTCCTGCCACATACCTACATAGGCCATTTCACGTGACTGAAATCACAAAAGTATTGTACTGTGACTTGCTTTTTTTTAAAAAAAAAATAATATGATACCTTAATATTCCAGGATATATTTTAGATATACTATAATTACTTAAACATTTCTTTTATTGATGAGTGATTAAGGTGCTGATACTTTTTCCTCTGTGATAGAAAATGCTACAATAACCATGTACATGTGTTAGTCATCTTGCAGATGAGAGTTTCTGCTTGGATATTTTTGGTTGTAAGAGAAAACACCCTAGCTAGTTTAGGCAGAAAGCAAAGCTAAGGGTGGCGATGGTGGGTCTGGCCTTAGAATCAGCTGCCGGGGCTCAGGAGGCCCCCCGGGGCCCTGTCCCACCCACTCACCCCCAGCTGCTGTTGCCCTCTGTGCTGCTCCATTCCCAAGGCCTTCTTTTCAGGGGCAAAGTGGCAGCCAGTAATTCTATGCTGTGACGCTCAACACCCTAAGCCCATTGGAAAACAGAGGGCAATTTTCTTTCAGTAATCTTAGGAAATGTCCCCAGATTGTGTCACTTTGATTCACACACCCATCCCCAAACCAATTCTTGCATCTGGAGGCATGTAATGCTTTTGTTGGCCAGGCCTAGGAACGCACCCAACGGTAACCTGAATTGGAGATGGGGCAGGGGGAGATTCCCCAGCGTTGCTCTTGCTCTTGTTTCTAGAATGGGGAAGGAACACTGCCTAGCAGGAGAAGGAACCATCATGGACCTTTGCAAATTGAAATATAGGGTTAGAGTATGCCTTACAAATTTTTGATAGCTACTGCCAGCTCTCTTGAGCCGTATAGCCATACAGCTATAGAGCTGTAGAGTTTGATAGCTCTCTTGAAATTGTATCTCAGTTTATATTCCCAGCACCAGTAGTATCCACAGTCCCAAGACACTGGGTGTTATCAGTATTTTAAATTTTAACTGAACAGAGGGCTAAAAACGCTATATCCCTTTTTAAATTTGATTCCTCTGATGCCCAGTGATAGTGAGTACCTTTTCATATGTTGAGCCAATCTTTCCATTTCTTTTTCTGTGAAATCCCTGTGTATATCTTTTGGTCAACATTTTATTAAGTTTCTTTTTTTCTTATTGTTTGTATCAGCTGTTTATATATTAAGGAATTTAGAAATGTGGGCTTCTTGAGGGTGGAGACTCAAAAAATGAGTGAATGAATGATTGAGAGAGTAAGTGAATAAATGAGTGAGTTAATAGTTTCCTTTTTCCTGTTTGGTACTAGGACCTGAGGGAGAGTGAAACATCGCTTTTCCAAAAGTATATTTTTCTGGAAATTTCTCTATAGTTTCTCAGTAAGCTTTTCTGTAGGCTGTGAGGAACAATTGAATCAAGTTAATACGTAGAACATCATTCTGCATTCCTTTTCAGAAGTCTCCCTCATATCCTCTTCCCCTCACACACCCCATGGATAGCGGCACATGGCCTACTATGTGTGGCTCAGTCTTACACACACATCCGCCCGCTCTGAAGCGTCAGCCACTGATCACTGTTGAGACCCGTGCCTGCCACGGGAGTCAGCTCGTACGTTGCCTGGTTAAATATCCATCCAGGATTTCAGAGGGACTTGAAAATGACCGTTTTTGGCTGGCATCCTGGGTTTGAGGTTTCTTCATGTAGGACTCTGAAAAAAGGTTTTGGAAACATATCTAATCCCAAAGTATGTATTCGGGAGGCTGCCTTCACCATTACCCACCTAATAATTCAGGCTCCCAGGGCTGTCTCACCCAAGGGCATTCACTGCTTTGGTCGAGTCCAAAGGAACTGATCTGGGGAATGGGGGACCTGGGTTCTAATGCCATTCTCAATGGGCAAGTTATTCACCACCTGAAGCCCCATTTTCCTTCTCTTAAAATATGATGGTTGGAATGGACAATGTCTACGTCCCTGTCCAACTCCAATATTATGAGTGGGGTTCTGAATTCTGCTCTGCCACCAACCGTGTGTCCTCGGAGCTTTGCCCATTACTCATGAGAATGTCAACATCTGGGTAAATAGATATTTTGGGGTCAGCTCTGAAAAACCCCAAAGTACGTACTGCGTGTTGATTTTGGCATGTGGACAAGCCTGAGCAGGGCCATGTCAAGCATTTCACCACGATAGCTGCTGGAGGGAGGGCCCAGGGCGGCGGTCTGGGTAGCCGTTGGGGTGACGAGCCCAGTGGGGTCCTGTGGCACAGATCACTCTGCAGGAGAGGAGGGGGGAAAGGCCCAGGACTGAATCTACGAATCATAAAAAAATCATTAGATCCATGTTGGGAATTGCTTATGACACTGTCTCAAAGCCACATTCTCAGGCAACAGGGAAAGCTGTAAATAGATCCACAGTTATCCAAGCATAGCGGAATAAAACTACAGGATGCCAAGTCAAACAGGCTCAGCCAACGTTTTGGGTGAAATCGTTGAATATTGCTCAGGCTTTCAGAGTGGGACGGTCTGTTCAGAAGACTCACGCCTGCGGGTCCCTAGGAGACAGCTCCAGGCAGTTTGGCTGGCTCTGCCCTCCCAACAGGAGCCAGCCCAGTGCAGAAAAACCAGAGGCAAAGACACTTTCTAAGGGGTGGCCTCATCCCTGGAGGACTTGTAGCTTCATTGTTGTTACTCAAGTGAAAAAAATGTAAAAAGCATGGGAGGCTCCCAAGCCTACATGACTGAGATTTATAATAACATGGTGGCATCTTAAAAAACTTTTATTTTAACATAATTTCAAACTCCTAGAAAATTTGCAGTTGGACTGTATACCCTTTACATTCAGTGTTTGGTCAATTCTCCCTCCCACCCTTTCTCTCCCTCTTTCTCTTATTCTTCTTTCTTCTTTCCTTTCCTTCTGCTTTCTCTTTCCTTCTTCTTTCCCTTCTTGCTTTTTTTTTTGATATTGCTTTCTCTTTCCTTTCTTATATACATATATATTCCTCCAGGAAGGTTTGCAGATAACTTGTTTAATTAATGACTCTTTACTTTAAATATTTCAGTGCATATTTCCATATTTCATGAAAATGAGGACACTCTCCTATATAATCATTCTGCCATTATCAAAATTAAGAATTAACACTGACACGGGACTCCTATCTAGACCTCACTCAGATCCCCAACTGTCCCAATAATGTTCTTTATAGTAACAGAAAATTCAGGATCCCACGTTGCCTTTAGTCTGTTTTAATCTGGAAGAGCTCCTTGGTCTTTCTTTGTCTTTCGTGGTATTTTTGATGAACACAGGCCAGTTATTTTGTGGAATGTCCCTCAATTTGGGTCTGTCTGCTGCTGTGGAATTTCCTCTCTGCTCCATGCACCGCCTCCTGAAGTACAAACGCCTGGCTGGGATGTGACTGGCTGCAGGAAGCCGCTGCCCCAGTCCAGCAGTCGCGAGCTCATGCAAACTCCCCTTTGCCCTGTTCTGGGGGGTTTCCTCACCATTCTTCTCAATCATGGTTTCTCCTCCTGCAGGCATTGTCGAAAAGTCAGATAATTTGCTCGTTGGAATTTGGACTCACCATATAGTTGCCCACATACACAGTGCTGGGTGTGGCAGATGAGTCTTTGGTTCTAACAGAATTATATGGGAGGAGCATTAAATACCCAGTAAAAGGCTGGGGAACAGATTCAAGATGTGTAACTTAGGTTCTTTGGGAAAATAAACTTTGAGTTCTAAACAAATGTATGTACAAATTAACTTCTGGAGCTTATAGTGGACTCTTTGCAGGGGGTTTCTATTTATTTTATGATTAAGTTTGCTGTCACACAATTCCATCTTGGCCTGTGCTTCAATAGGTTTCATTACTGAGGCCCCCACATAGCTTTCCTCTAAAGCAGTTTCCCCTACAGATTGGTCCCATGTCATGAAATCTGGAAATGGAAATGATACAAACTTCCAGTGAATCTATCCATGAATTATCAGACTTACTGACCCTAACATTTCACTAACAAATGAAGGAGGTTGGAAGACTATGGGAAGGGGTGGGATGAGAGACCTCTCCAGTGTTTCATCTGTGACTTGACAGACAATTGAGGGTGTTCTCAAGGACTAGGACTTTTCTCAGCAAACCTGCCAGTCAGCTGAGGAATTCTCTTGAAGTGAACCACAGAGTCAGATTCTTAGCAGCGCAGTGATTGTTACAAATTGCAGTTGAATCTGGGAATGGTTTCCAATGTCATCCCTGAAAAGGACCTTGGCAAGTTCATCTGGATAGGAGGGGTATCTCCAGTTTTAACCAGTAAATAGAAGCCAACATATATAAATACTTGAATGAATAACTTAATTCTTAGGACACAAATAAGAATTAAGTCAGTTCTTGAAACACAGTTCCAGTTATCAGGTCTTTGAAATCACCCAAGACTTGCAGAGTTACATTTCTGTGTCGTGCGAAGAACAAGCTCATGTTTTACAATTCATTGGTGACTGTGGATATACCTCCTTTTCAATCAATCTGTCAATTATTATTTTTAGGGACAGTGGAAAGAATATCTGTTCTAGAAACCAGAAGGATGATACCCTAATTGTTAATCACTTGTTTTGGGAACTAGGTACTAACTATGTGAAAGACACTATAGAGCCCTAGGGTTAGAAAGAAAAGTGAAAAATAATCCTTATTCACAATGAACAGTAACTGTAGGAGAAGAAAAGATAAAGTAAAACAGAGGTAAGTTCCTCTTTGAAGTGTGGCATGAAGCATTAAGGGGCTTCTGGTGCCAGTGGTTAAAAAAACCCACCTGCCAGTGCAGGAGATTGAGAGCTGTGGGTTCGGTCCCGGGATTGAGAAGATCCCCTGGAGGAGGGCATGGCAACCCACTCCAGTGTTCTTGCCTGGAGAATCCCATGGACAGAAGAGCCTGGTGGGCTACAGTCCACAGGGTTGCAGAGAGTCAGACACGACTGAAGCGACTTGCATGCACGCACACATGAAGCATTAAAAATAGAAAGAAGAATAGAGGGTTAGGTAGAGATGAACAGTAGCTAACTCAGCTAAAATTGGTGTGAGGAAAACTATGGTGAGAATGCCCAGAGGAGGTTATGACTAAGCTGAGTTTGCAGAATGGAGAGAAGCCAGGCAGGTGGATGGGGAAGGGCAGGGCACCGCGGGCAGGGTCACAGCGTATTTAGCACTGAATGGGGCTGAGGGCTGGGACTTTGGGGGGCTGTAAGTTGTTCAAACTGGGTGGAGGTGGGGGAGAAGCAGGACATGAAGCTGAAAGGATAGGAGAGGGAAAATTAGGGAGAACTTGTAGATCATGGAAGAGACTCGAAATACAATCTCAAGGTTACTCAGAGTCATCAAAAGGACTTCAAAAAAAGACAGGGTTACTGAATGGTAGGCATTAGAGGGGTCATAGATATGGAGGCAGGCAAAGCAGCTAGGACACTGTTGTGATAGAATATGGAGCAATAATAATGACCTAAATTAAGATAATGGCTCTGAGAATAGAGAAAATAGTATAGATTAGAAGGGTGTTTCAGAGATGGAGGCATTAAGACTTGGTGACTGATGGGATATGAAGTTTATGAAAAAGCATCAGTTAAGGATGACACTAAGATTTCAGCCTTTGGTGACCAAGAGGGAGGTGATATTACTGTTCTCTACAATAGAGAAGCTACTAGCTGCTTTGCAGGAGAAAAAAGATGTTGCTTGCAGATTTTTGTGCATATGGAGTTTGATGTGCCAGAGGGACATCCAAGTGATGATGCAAGAAGTTGGAGGTTGGCTTCCAGATCACTGTAAGAACTAATGTTGAAGAAAAGACATTTGGATGCTATTGATACAGAGGTGGTAATACAATGATTAGGAATAGATGAGCACAGGAAAATGTATACAGTGAGACAAGAGGGGTACAGAGAACAAGCATTTCAAGAGTGGGATTAGGAAGAGGATTTTGACAAGGAGAGACTGAGAGGAAGCAGTAAGAGAAGTGGGAGGAAACGCAAGAAACAGGGCATTCATCACAGATGGCCAAGGAGCAAGTAGGAAGGGCATGATGTAGGCACAGATGACTTACAACAAAGTAAAAAACGGCTTTATTGTAAGGTTTGCCCATCACAGGTCAGAGGTGCCCTTAAGCAGAGAACTTTCTGCGGATTGGTGGGGGCAGAAGCTAAACAACAAGATTCAGGAGGTTGGTAGAAGAAGAGGGGAGAGTTAGTATAGGTGAAACCATCCAGAAGCTTGTTGGAGAGAAGGCTTTGGAGAGAGTAGCGTTTAAGAGGATGCAGGTTCTAGATGAGGGGATAGTGAGGAAATATGACTTATGTGCTGGATTGAAACATCCAATGGATAAAGACTAAGTAGAAGTTTTAGGAGGGAAAGAGTCAAAGATGCTGAATCTAATGCAATTATAGGACCCTGGACAAGATGTTTCACCTCCCTAAACTTCAATCTTTTTTGGTGTTTCTTTTGCTTCACTAGTACATTTTGGTGGTGTGCTCCACGTTGGTACAGGTAGATTGCTTAATTCTTCTTAATGATTGCATATTATTCCATTGTATGAATTACCTGTCATTTATTTAGTTGGCTCCTTAACGATGAGTCAGATGGATTAGATGGTTTCCGATATTTTGCTGTTACAGGCAATTCTATTATATCTTATTTTGCACATGTGCAGTATATCTATAGAATAAATATTTAGAGATGCTATTGCTAGGACAAAGGGCATGTGAAATTTTAATATGGAAATATTTGAACAAGTTTGAAAATGTGCAGAACGAAGGGCAATGTGTTTGGGCCTAATGCATCTCCTGATTATGAATCAGGGAAATTAAGAGGGAAAGTGAGAGGGAAGCAGATAGTGGCACAGCTCAGTGGGCCTTTAGTCCAATGAAAAGGTGTCTCAGGACACAATTAGGTGAGAACATCACTCTTCTGTGACCCCATGGCCGTTGTGTGGCCAGTGCTCCTAATGATCCCTAGCCTATGATATGATCCATGATGTTGCACCTGAACTTTGTACATCAGAGGCCCAACTCCAAGGAAAAGCTCAGTATCTTCCTATTAAGAGGAGAAGCTCTATCAACTTCTACTTCAGAAGCTTGTAATCCCAGGCAACTGACCTCTCTGAAGCCAGGTCCTGGATTAAGCTATAAAACAGAAACTTCAGGGTGGAAGAAGCAAGGTTCACAGTAAGACTAAGTTAAGGAGCATATTAAAGCTAGAACAGTAACAGTGAAACAAATCTCCATTCAGGTAAGAGTCTGGTATCTCTGCAGCTCCAATCTCCAACTTCCTGTCCCCTAATATCAAAGAGATGAGATAGATAATGCAAAAACTGCATGTCATAAAAGCAAGAAGGTGTCAAATCCCTTGCAATCCACTCTCTTTGGAGCTCCAAAGTGTAATTACATTTCCAGGGCCAGAGTCTCCCAATACTGGATGATGTTTCTACAAGGAATTGGGTGTTTGTTTCAATAAGGAAAGATAATCTAAGAAACCATGTCTGGTAGCAGGGCACCCCCTTCTTCTATCTCCTGCACTTTAACCTATGAGGCATTTCCCATGCATCACAGGTGAAGTCAAGGGAGAAAATGGGGCCAGAGGAGAACGTTTGTATTACCCTGGAAGACAAGATAGTACAGTGAAGAAAGACCTATGGCCACCCATTGACCCTATTCCTTTATCAAAGAGCACTGGAGGCAGATGTCTCCTTTTCTAATTTAATGTTTCTGGGGTTTAGGAAGTATTGTGTATAGCACTAGAGAGCCGTGGGGCCTGGACCTAACTCCTCCATTCTCTGGTTGATTAACCGAGAGAGGCTTAGAGTCCACATTTATAAAACAGAAGTAATAACAGTACATTTTCTCAAAGATAATATGAGTACAAACTTGACATACTGCCTGGTACATACGGGCTAGTTCATACATGTTAGCTACTATCATCACCAAGAATCCCACAGCACCAGCTGTGTTACAAGTTGGTTTGTACCAAAGCCAGTGTTACAGTACCCATTGTTAGAAACCTTCAGACAGCATCACCTCTATGGATTCTCCTCCCTAGATCATGTATGGATTCTGTCTGTGCAGACATGGCCCAGAAAATTATGTAGCAGGAAGATAGAATGCAATCTTATAGCCAGAAGTTAGGCTAGTGGTTTTTAAAGTGTATTTCTTGAACGAGCAGAATCAACATCACTTGGGAACTTGTTAGGAGCTACAATAGACCTACCTAATCAAAATCTCTAGGCCCCCTACCCTATCCCTCCAAGCCCCAGGAGATATTGAGATTATGCTAAAGTTGGAGAAGACTCTTGAGAGTCCTTTGGACAGCGAGGAGATCAAGCCAGTCAATTCTAAAGGAAATCAACTATGAATATTCATTGAAATGACTGATGCTGAAACTGAAGCTGAAGCTCCAATACTTTGACCACCGGATACAAAGGGCTGACTCATTAGAAAAGAGTCTGATCCTGGGAAAGACTGAGGTAAAAGGAGAAGAGGGCAAGGACAAGATGGTTGGATGGCATCATCAACTCAGCAGACATGAGCATGAGCAAGCCCTGGGAGACGGTGAAGGACAGGGAAGCCTGGCGTGCTGCAGTCCATGTGGTCGCAAAGAGTCAGACAGAGCTGTGAACAACGACAATGACAACAAAGTGTGAAAGCCCCTGAGCTAGGCTCTGGGATGCCGTTTCTTACTTCACACAGAGAGAGTGGAGTGGACAGAGAAGTCCAAGATGGTGTGCCTGCAGCTCACAGCCACGTGTGGATGAATGACTTAACAACCTTGCCTGTTCCTGAACACTCTCTGCTGTGGCTGGGAACGGCCTGTCAAACTGCAGATTTTTCCTTTTCTCTTTCTCTCCCCACTTCTGTCTCACAAGACACAAGATAGTTCCTGCCCAGGCATCTCAGATTACCATTTTTTTCCTCAAAGCCAATTAAAGGTCTCTAATCCCTCCTGTGTTTACCTAAAGGATGAATTTGATCAGAAGAGATGAACCGGAAGGGCAAAATCCTAGAAGGGCTTGGGAAAGGAAGTTTCTGCTCCAGTGGTGGGAACACACCCTTTCTCACTAAGCTTCTTACGGACTGGGGAATTTTTTGAACTACAATTCTCCATCCAGCCTGACTTTCATCTCAAGCCCACAGTCGTGCTTTCAAAGGCAATGCCTGACTTTATTCTTAGTATTAATACTTTGGAGACTTTTTTCCCCCAAGAACATCTCAGGAATCCCCAAAGTGATAGTTCAAATCATTTGTATTAGTCCTTTTTGTAGGTTGAAAGGAGGTGAATATCAGCATTTTTTTATGATTACATGTAATATACAGACCCAAGAATGTTTACATGGGACCCACCATTCTGTGTTACTCAGGTTATTTTTTGAGGACTTCTGGGCATAGATTTTCTCCTTTAAGGGATTATCTAGAGTTTGCCACTTCTGGGCCTGGCTGAAGTCCTTGTGTAAGTAATTTGACCTCCCAAGACTCACTTTCCTTGTCTCTAATGTGGGAGTGCCATTAGCTTCCTTACAGGTAGATGTGCGATTGAAAGGGAAATTGTACCTGCAGTGTCTGGTGTGGCATTATTCTACCTGGCATTATACGCTTTAGTGTCCTTCTTTAGTGAAGCTGGGTTAACACTTGAAACTCCCATCTCCACCTCTTCTGCCAGCTCTTAGCTCTGTTCTACATGTGTGTAGGTGGTGATCCTCTAGGTCATAAGTGTTCTTCATTTAGAAATAAGGGATCAGGGCATCTTTTTAAGGCCCTTAAACAGGATACATTTTTATGAGATGATAAGAAAGTGAAATATTTTTTCTCCCTTAAGTAAACATTATTATTCTTCATTCTAGAGAAGTGTCAGATGAATTTATTTATGTGTTTTGGAATCTCTGTAGGAGAAGAGAAAGCAGCCCAGCAAATGAAGGCAGAAAGTTCCGGCCACATCATTAACTGGATTGTGCAACCTCCGAGCACTGCCCTAACCTCTGTCTCTGGTTTCCTGTCTTGTGCACGAGGATTGCATGCATGCCTCACCCTACCTCAGTGAGGATGGAAGTGATAGAATGAGCTAGTGCTTCATGAAAGTGCTTTGAGCTTCGGAAGCAGAGATTTTACATAGATACAAGGTATTGTTACATTATACAAGGATGATCATTTTTTTTTTGGCAATAGTCATGGCACCAGGAAAACTTATCTATTACGGTTCAAAAGCAGAATGAGAAAGAATAAAGTTGGTTTTTTTTTTTTCCCAGTAGAACCATCATCAGCCCAGAGATGTTTTGGAGGGTGTTATAGAAATATCCTCAATGATCTTCAAGAGCAAGGTTAAGAGTTCCCTGCACTTGGCTCTTCCTCCCCTACACAGAGGTAAGAGTCCTGACAGATTGTCTTTAATCATTAGATGCTAAAAAGGTAAGTGGGAACCTGATACACTGTACGTTAGGCTGTTGACAAGAGACCTTGTGAATTTTCAAAGGCGGGTATTGATCAGAAGTTTGCATGTGTGCCCAGCCAGTTTGTTTATAGGAGATGTCCTATTCTTGGAAGTAAACAAGGAGAAGCAATTCAACATTTCCATCAATAAAATGGCTTGACTTCTGCTGGTAAAATGTTCTGTGGCTTATTTTAAACTGAGAATTGAATAATGAAGGCTGTACAGGGCCAGGCACAAGCAAAGAACTGGGAAGCTTCACTTTTCTTAATGTGAGGCTGTGTGTATTTGTAAAGAAATGGGGTTAGTGATGTTTGAATGAGGAAACTGGAATCTGGGGTCTCATGTTTTTTTTTTTTTTGTTGGGTTCAAGTGCTTCTAGTTTTTTGTTTATATCAAACTATGAAGATGAAACTCATGCACATAAGGAGAATCCTGTAGAACTGCCAACAAAAAATATCCAGTGACTTGGGTTCTTTGGCAATTTTTGCCACCCACCATGAGACGATTAACAGGCTGCTGAGTAGAGAGATGTGTATTTTGAATACCTTCCTCCCTTTAAAACATTCCACTCATTACCACTGATACCCGCTCATGGGGCAGTCGACCTGGACACATTTGTTAGTTTTTTTGCTCTCTCCTCTGTCTTTCCCCTCCTCTTTAAATTAAAATACAGTTGACAAACAATTTTATCAGTCTCAGGTGTACTACATAATGATTTGAAGTTTGTGTACACTACAAAATGATCACCATGATAAATTTAGTGACCACCTGTCTCCATATAAAGTTAGTACGATATTTTTGATCATATTCCTTAAACTGTATATTATATACCCACATGAATATTTATTATATAACTGGTGGCTTGCACCTCTTAGTTCTCTTCATTTATTTCATCCATCCCCACCTTGTCCCTTCCGGCAACATGGACATCTCTGTTCTTCCTTAAAGAGTAAAAGCTTGTAAGGATGGCTTCGTCTTTCTCATTCTCTTTCTCCTTGTCTGTTCATTACTGATTTCCTATTTACAACGAGGGCCCTACCTGTTGTTTTTAAGCAGTTACACACAAGCATAAGCAGATCTGAAGGAAAGCCTCAACCACATCTATGCTTGTTCTGGCCGTGTTCTTTCATCTCCTCTGTAGAAGATGGGCAATCAGGATGACTAATGGCTACCTTCGAAGTGATTAGTTAGGCAAATGAAAAGTGAATTAACTAGCTTACCCTAAGGCAGGTCAAGACAGAAAAATTCCATAGTTATATCATTTGGTGTCCATGAGATGATAATTAAAATTTTTTTTTTTTTACATTTTTAATTTGACAAATACCAGTTTTCTTGTGTGAGTCTAAATAGATTGTGATTTCCACAGAAGCAACTTGGCTTAACATATACGTAACTATACATACATATATCTATGTCTATATATACTGCTGTGCTTAGTCGTCCAGTTGTGTCTGACTCTTTGTAATCCCATGGACTGAAGCATGCCAGGCTTCCCTGTCCTTCACTATCTCTCAGAGTTTGCTGAAATTTATGTCCATTGAGCCAGTGATGCTATCCAACCATCTCATCCTCTGTTGCCCTCTTATTTTTGTCTTCAATCTTTCCCAGCATCAGGGTTTTTCCAATGAGTCAGTGCTTCGCATCAGGTGGCCAAAGTACTGCAACTTCAGTTTCAACAACAGTCCTTCTAATGAATATTCAGGACTGATTTCCTTTAGGATTGACTAGTTTGATCTCCTTGCAGTCCAAGGGCCTATCAAGAATCTTCTCCAGCACCACAATTTGAAAGCATCAATTCTTTGGCACTCAGCCTTCTTTATGGTCAGACTCCCACATTTGCAGATGACTACTGCAAAAACCATAGCTTTGGCGCTATGGATCTTTGTTGCCAAAGCAATGTCTTTGCTTTTCAATATGCTGTCTAGGTTTGCCATAGCTTTCCTTCCAAAGAGTAAGCATCCTTTAATTTCACAGCTTCAGTCACCATCCACAGTGATTTTGGAGCCCAAGAAAAGAAAATCTGTCACCAGTTCCACTTTTTCCTGTCTATTTGCCATGAAGTGATGGGATTGGATTCCATGATCTTAATGTTTTAAATGTTGAGTTTTAAGCCAGCTTTTTCATTCTCCTCTTTCACACTCATCAAGAGGCTCTTTAGTTCCTCCTTGCTTTCTGCTATTAAAGTGGTATCATCTGCATATCTGAGGTTGTTGATATTTCTCCCTGCAATCTTGATTCTAGGTTGTGATTTGTCCAATCTGGCATTTCACTTGATATACCCTGCATATAAGTTAAATAAGTGACAATATAAGTGACCATATACAGCCTTTTCATACTCCTTTCCCATTTTGATCCAGTTGTTCCATATAAGGTTCTAATTATTGCTTCTTAACCCTTACACAGGTTTCTTAGGAGACAGGTAAGGTGGTCTGGTATTCTCATCTCTTTAAGAATTTTTCACAGTTTGTTGTCCTCTGTCCGAGGAATTCTTCAGGCAAGAATACAGGAGTGGGGCCATTCCCTTCTCCAGGAGATCTTACTGACCCAGGGATCAAACCCCATTCTCCTGCATTGCAGTCAGATTCTTTACATCTTGGAAAAAGAAATTGCAACCCACTCCTGTAATCTTGCCTGGAGAATTCCATGGACAGTGGAACCTGCAGGCTATAGTCCATGGGGTTGCAAAGAGTCAGGCATGACTGAGCAACTATCACTCTCTCACTCTTTACATCCGAATCACCAGGGAAGCCTGATATATATATATATATATATATATACATACATACATATATATACACATATGCATATATTTAAGGCAGGAGTTGGTGTTTATCTTTGTTAGAGATATAGGAACTGCATGAACTTGGCTCTAGAACTGCCTCTCTTTTTAGAGCTCTTCAAAACACCCCCACATGGTTAGAGCACAAAGCATGAGTTATTACAACTATTTCAGATGTCACTGGAGTTAAGCTAGGAGCTATTGCTTTTACTGTTAACAACATCTAGCTTCAGATGCCCTGGTAACCAGGTTGAATGTCACTGCTGATTCACCAGGTTTCCTAAATGCACCTAAGACAGAACTAGTTACGTAGCCTTTAGAATCCCGGCAATTTATAGGTGGTGACGCTGCCCAATCCAGCTTTCCTCCTCTCCTTGCTGGTTTGAGCTGTAAGTCCCTTCAATTCAGTGTTTCTTTTATATTCAGAGGCAGTAAAGCTGTAATTCAAGGGTTGGGGGAAGGGGTCCTGTTAGTTAGCAAAAACTGTAATGTGGTAGGAGGTAACTTGACATGGGAATGAAGGATCTGTTCTTGGCTAGAGACTCAGTTCTCCAGATCTGTCATCCTTGGAAGCTGAGCATCCTTGGGCAATGTCATTTGCTTCCATTTCCTCACCTGTTAAATGGGCTAATGATAGTAGAACAGTTGTGAAAGTTAAGCTGATGTACAGAACTATTAAGCTTTCCATAATCATTAGTTCATATTACTATTGATTCTGAGAAAGTGAATCAGAGTAAAGTATTCAAATTGACTTCCCAGATGACTCAGTGGGAAAGAATCTGCCTGCCGATGCAGAAGATATGAAATCCATCCCTGGGTCAGAAAGATCCCCTGAAGGAGGAAATGACAACCTATTCTAGTGTTCTTGCCTGGAAAATTCCATGGACAGAGGAGCCAGGTGGGCTACAAAGAGTGGGGTCTATGGGGTTGCAAAGAGTCGGACATGATTGAGCACACACAACATATTTATGCCAACCTTAAGTATCTGAGTAGGAGAAACAAAGCTGATGAAGATGAATTTAGAAGAAAAAATATTGCCCAATATGAGAAGAAACCACGCTATTTTCTTTTGTCCTCGCTCCTTGGCATTATTGAAAACCACTTCAATTTGGGGGGAATGTTTCAGAGTAAACCAGTCCAAACATCACCATTTTCTGTACAAGTCACAGTTTCATTCCACATTAAAATACTGAGATGCTGCAGGAGGCGGGGAGCTGGGCGAGTAGAATGAGAGACGTGGTCAGAGTAGGAGAGAGGCCGGTGGGGAAGGTGAGGGGACTCAGGGGAGGAGGGGGCTCCACGGACTTTCCCAAGAGCACGCTGCTTTTGAAGGTAGCGCATCACCAAAGGCTTACAAAGGAAAAATATGACTATTCTGTGCGGAAAGATTCCAGTGAGATGAATGGAAACTCTGTCAGTAATTGCCGTTGCTGCTGTCCAGTCCCTAGGTCGTGTCTGACTATTGGCGACTCCATGGACCACAGCACGCCAGCTCCTCTGTCCCCCACCGTCTCCTGGAGTTTGCTCAGAGTCGCGTTCCCTGAGTTGGTGATGCTAGAATAGCCTGTCAGGAATAGCTGCTGTTACATCGCTGTTCGCTCTTGTCTGGTTTGGGTTCCCCTCAAAGCAGACACTGAGTGGGCGGTTCAGTTGAAAGGTGACCCCTGAAAACACAGTGAAAGAGTAGAAACGGATGGAAGGGAGGAAGGCAATGCAGGCTGTGTTGATGGGCCAGTTAGTGCTGCAGGCTGTGGGCGCCCACTCCTGCCGGGGAGCTTCCTTGGAGCCATGTGGAATGCACCTCCCCAGGGAAATCAGAGGGACTGCTGTATAAGCATTTTATTCAATATCAAGTCTTTGAGTATCATAAAGATACAATGGGAAAAAATGGAACAGAAACTCTACTTGTTTCTAAAAACTTTTTATACTTGCTTTGCCTGTAACAACAACCAACCTTGTCTCTGTTCCTTTAGGTAATCCTAGTTCTTAGAATAGTTCCTGGCACTTAAAAAATGCTCAGTTAATAATTCTTGAGTAAACCATGAATGACTTTTCAGTGACTCACAGGGAATGTAGTCCTGCTGGCTATAAAGTCTACATTCTACATTTGAAATCATAAGTATTGTTCTAGGACCTAAGTGAGAGTGGAAGTCGCTCAGTCGTATCCGACTCTCTGTGACCCTATGGACTATACAGTCCATGGAATTCTCCAGCCCAGATTACTGGAGTGGGTAGCCTCTCCCTTCTCCAGGGGATCTTCCCAACCCAGGGATCGAACCCAGGTCTCCTGCATTGCAGGTGGATTCTTTACCAGCTGAGCCACAAGGGAAGCCTAAGAATACTGGAGTGAGTAGCCTATCCCTTCTCCAGTGGATCTTCCAATCCAGGAATTGAAATGAGGTTTCCTGCATGGCAGGCAGATTCTTTACCAACTGAGCTATCAGGGAATGATGATGAATTCTAGCCCTTTCTATTATGATGTATATACATACCCCCTCATCCCTCACCCTGCTACTTATACACATTAACTTAAATGTGCTTGAGCTTAAACGTGCTTAGACCATTGGGCATGCCTCTTACTTGATCATCTGGAAAGCGTCCCCATCATCTGGGTAAAGCAGGGACATTTGGATGCCTCCTGATGTGTATCTCGGTAGGACACTGGTGTTGATAATCAAAAGGTATTTATTGAATAATTACATGAAAGTCTCAATTTTTATTTCTAGAGCTCAAAGCAAGCAAAAAGTTTTATAAGACTGACTTATAAGAGATGCAAGGACTGTACAAAACCATCTTTAGCAAACATCTAGATTCTGTGAAATATCTGTACCCACATTAATACAGAGTTTATTAAAAGACTTAGGTCTTTATTGCTTCTTAATATTCTGAATGGAGTCCAAAATGGTTTTAAAGCATCCTTTGAGTGGCCTATAAATACTTCCTAGTTCATATTAACACAAAACTTTTTCCTTCTGGATGTTTTACTTACAAACATCATTTCATTTATTTTCTTGGGGTTCTCGTCTATTTATTACTGGGCTGGTCATTTCCATAGCAAACACTTCACTGGTGAGCCAGTGGTTCATCAGCTATATAGCTTAATAGACAGTTAACCCAGATTTAATTCACTTTGTTAATTTAAAAAGAATTAGAAGACAATAGAGTTTAATAAACTTTTCAAACCCCATTGAACATCATTTGCTCTTTTCTGCCTGGTACAAAAGGGACCCCAGCACCTTGTCATGTCTCATGTTCTCACTAATGCAATCATTTTCACCGCGTTGCAGAAGGGTGACCGTGCCAGCTCATGACGTGCCGCACACACTGATGTCCGTGTGCCGAAAATCCAGCAAGCTCAATCTGTGATTCTAATCAGAAGAGCTGTTTCCTACTCATATCTAATTATCTTAATTGCCACTGCTTCCCATTGTGCCACACAAGCAGATAAGAAAACCATTAGTTAAAAATTGTCAACTCCACAATGTAACACAGATCACAGGCATGTTGTCACGTGGTTCACTGAAGTGTGGGAAATGCATTTGCTAATCTTTTTGTTAGGAATCCAAAGACGTTTCAAGGAAGGAGAGCCAGATTCCAGCGACCTGAGCTGTGGGCCTTGTGCCTTTGTCTTCTGGATATATTCCTTCTCTAATAAGGCAACTTTTAGGCTTCGGGTTGCTGCTGTCTTTGACTTTCAAGTGATGGCTGTTGGTTCAACTCCAGTGAGTGCTCCATTTTCTGGCCTTGGTCTGTTGAAGAGGGAAGTTACCTTTCCTCATGAGCCCCTTCAGAAATCAGCAGTCCAGCTTAATAGATCAGCTGCCTCGTTTGGGCTGCGGCAGAATTCAGACACATCTGTAGCCATCTCATGTCAGCCCCAAAGCTGATAGACTCATTAGGAACAGGCCTCTTGGTTTTAGTCAAAATAATTCAATTTCCTTTCTGGGGGAAAAAAAAGGATTCATTAAGTTACTCTGTTTTTTTCTCCTTTTCTTTCCCTCACATCAGTAGATCAAAACGTTGGGCTCTTCTTAACCCTAATTCAAACATCACTTTGGAAGTTAACACATTTGAGTTCCAAAAGCAATGCTTTTAACTTCTGTCTTGTGGTCAGTAAGGGGGCTAAGTCGATGTATAAACAGTGTCAGATGGTGTCTCACACATGGCACTTAAGAAACCTTACCCCTGATACTGCCTTGACCTCGGGGCCCCTGCTCAGGCCGGCTTGGTGACATTGAACAGAGAGGTTTCAAAGAAAAGGCCTGTGCAGTCCTGGGACCTTGACGGCCGGGCCTTGGGGAGACGGTGCTGGCCACAGGCCAGGTCTGCGCCTGCACTCAGCATTTCAGCTCGGCTCCTGGCCTGACTGCAGAAGCAGGTTTGAGGCTCACTTTTCTTCTACTGGTTCCATTTCTCATCCCACCTGCTTCTTGGTTGATGGAGTTGCATTGGGCCCCGATGGATCTAGGGGTACCTTTCAGGGAAGCCCAAACAAGGCCAGCTCAGCACTCAGGAGGTTTAGAGACGTCTCTGAGGATAGCAAGGTGACAGTCTGCTGAATAGGGCGGTGTTTCGATGTAGTAAAAGTCCTGCAGACAGTGTCTACAGCAGCCACAACCGGTTTCCTGAAGGCCCCTGGCAGGTGGTTTTGGGGAATACCCAGAGCTTCCAGTTTCTGTCTGAGGGCGTCCTATAACCTCCAGGGCATGTGTGGCCTGTTTACAGGGCAAATGCCCTAGGAAGGGGTTAGTAAATCGGCACCCTGCTTTTTGCCCCTCAGTGTGATTCTGAGGTGCATCCCACCCTTCGGGGGACCTGAGGCTGTGCCCTCAGATCCCCACAGCAGTCCGCTAACAGACACATTGTGTACCGGCTCCGCTTCCCTTCCTTTTCTCCCTGCTCCCCTCCCGTACTTCCGCTTCCTGGGACACTTCCCAAATAACATGCCTGCACCCAGGCTTCTCCTCGGGGCCTTTCTCTTCCCCAGACTACACCCGAGTCAGATAAAAATTTAGTTGTCACAGCAAAAAGAATGCAAGGGACCCCCTGGAATCTCCATCTCCCCCAAGCTGATACACCCGTGTGTCTTGGTTTGGATTCCCCAGAAGCAAACACTAAGATTCATCACAGATAGTTTATTTGGAAGACGATTCCAGGAAATGCTGGTAGGAGGGTAGGGAAGTGAGACAGGGAAGGGATGGAGGAGATAAAGTGGGTGTTGTTAAGCCACTTACCCCTGTGGGCAGCTGGAGCCCGGTCCTGCAGAGGCACTCTGCTTCTGGAGCACTGAGAGTGTGCCTCCAAATCAACAAGGTCAACCCCATGGACTGCAGCATGCCCGGCTTCTGTGTCCTTCACCATCTCCCAGAGCTTGCTCAAAATCACATCCATTGAACAGTGATGCCATCCAACCATCTCATCCTCTGTCATCCCCTTCTCCTCCTGCCTTCAAGCTTTTCCAGCATCAGGGTATATTCCAGTGAGTTGGCTCTTTGCATCAGGTAGCTAAAGTATTGGAGCTTCAGTTTCAGCATCAATCCTTCCAGTGAATATTCAGGAGATTCTAAATGCTTACAAATAAGTCTCTGAAAGAAGAGAAAATGCAAAGGAGTCATGCATTCTCTCATTCAGTAAATGCTTGTAAAGCTCTCTCTATGTTCAGAGGAAGGTGGCATTTCTGGGGTGTGAAGACTTCTCTCATATAAGGAGCTCCATGGCAGCCTGCACAAAGGGGCAACTGACTTTTAATCCCCATGATACCTCTTGAGCTCATGGGCTGTTATGTAGATCACAGACCCGAGAATTAGGAAATGTGTGTTCTCATCCCCATTCTGCCCTTGAGCAACCTTGCTCCCAAGACCTCTGTTTCCTCTTGTGCTAAATGAAGAAGTTGTCATAAGATGTTCTGCGGGCACTTCCTGCCTGGAATGTGGTTTCCAAGGATCCATGTGCAGAAATGGGTGTGGTTGTGTGGGTCGTTTGCTGTGTGTAGCCTCTGGTCTGGAGGCATTTCAGGTTAAGGGTCATCTGAGCTGGAAGAAAACTTGGAGCTAGAGACTTATTTTTATAATTAATAGCAGTGATGCTTAAGGAAACACCATACTCTATGCAAACTCACTCAGCTAACTGATGCTGTTTTTCACTCTCTAAACTGTGTCTAACTTTTTGTGATCTTATGGACTGCAGCACACAAGGCTCCTCTGTCCTCCACTGTCTCCCGGAGTTTGCTCAAATTCATGTTCACTGAGTTGGTGATGTCATCTAACTGTCCCATCCTCTGCCACCCCTTTCTCCATTTGCCTTCAATCTTTCCCAGCATCAGTCTTTTCCAATGAGTTAGCTCTTCACATCAGGTGGCCAAAGTATTGGAGCTTCAGCTTCAGTAACAGTCCTTTCAATGAATATTCAGGGTTGATTTCCTTTAGGATTGACTGGTTTGATCTTCTTGCTGTCCAAGAGACTCTCAAGAGTCTTCTCTAGCACCACAATTCGAAAGCATCAATTCATCAATTCTTTGGCGCTCAATCTTCTTTATGGTCCAACTCTCACATCTGTACATGGACTACTGGGAAAGCCATAGGTTTGACTATACGGACATTTGTTGGCAAAGTGATATCTCTGCTTTTTAATACACTGCCTAGGTAATTCGGAGGTAGAATTGGAGCCAGAACTTACTTTCCTATTACTCAATTGATGGATTTTTCTATTAATCCATGAGCCATACTCTGTGTCAAGCTATAAGGAATAAGCCTTCCTAGATGGTGGATTAGCAGCTAAAAAACACACTTGATCCAAGCACTGTGATCATGAAATTGAAAGACATCCTCATTTAAGGGCTTAACCCAAATCTCAGGCTATAGGCCTCTTAGGAAAGCTCTCCTGCAGAATTGGTTCTATGTACTATCCATAAAACTTCCCACCTATAGAGATTGCGGTCAAGTGGAAAGGTGGACCAAACTAGTGGATTAAAAAGATCCAAACTTATGATGAGTGCTTAGGTCAGTAGATATCACCTGTGTTATTTAGCCTTAGTTGATCGATATTGGGGCTTCCCAAGTGACTCAGTGGGTAAAAAATCCTCCTGCATTGCAGGAGACGTGGTTTAGAGTCCTGGGCCAGGAAGATCCCCTGAAAGAAGGCAACCCACTTCAGTATTCTTGCCTGGAAGATTTCATGGGCAGAGGAGCGTGGTGGGCTACAGTCGTGCGTTGCAAAGAGTAGGGCAGGACTGAAGCAACTGAGCAGGCTTATACGATCTATGTTCAAGATGTAGTAAAAAATTCTTCTAAAAGTAAAAAGAATATATATATATCTTCAAGATGGAAGGTTGGTAATAGTGACAGACAAGGAGAGGGAAGTGAACTGTGGAAAGAAGTAGGGGAATCCAGACTTCTTAGACTGTGAAAGGGATTTAGATGTGAATTGAGACACAAAGACACGCCAGCACTGCTGCTTCCCATGTGAACACATGTGCCTTGATTTCATTCATCAAATGACCAGCTAGATGATAACACCTTTGGCATCACATAGGACTGAGTTTAAGCTGGTGATCACAGGGTGAATTATAGGTATTATGCAAACCACTTTCTATTTTCTGGCCTGGTCCTCATTCATGTGCTCCATCACATTGCATCTGAGTAAAATTTTAAGCATTGGAAAATCCAAAACAGTAAAAGTCCACTCTAGAGTCTTGTGTGGTCCGAGGACCAGTGTCATCAACATTACTTTGGGAGCTTGTTAGAAATGCAAGATATCAGTCCTGACCCCAGGCCTATTGCATCAGAATATCTGCATTTTAACAAGATCTCCAGAGGATAAGATAAAATTTTAGAAGCACTTATCAGAGACCTTAAGTGCTGTTCAAAACAAGCAAATACTTCCTTGAGTGGAACCAGTGAAAAAAAATCTCAGCCAAAAATAGACTTCTTAAGGAAATCTTGCAAACAAGTGGAAAAACTGAATGTAATTCAAATAATCAATACAATGACTTCACATTTAGTGCTGCTGTGAGCTAATATTGAAACAATGTTAATCAGACACAGAATTTTTAAGAAAAACCTGCTTTAGTTTTTTCAGGTATGAAGGTACAGGAAGATGTTACAGTTACACCTTAGTTCATTCTACAAAGGACAGGCATGCTGATACTAGGCATAACAATAATTAGTGCAAAGAAAAACTCCAGGAACTGGTCAAGGGCTGTTGTGACAAACTGTCTTCATTCCATATACGAAATAGAAGGTCTCAAGACCATCCAATTCCCACCTTGTCTTTGAACCAACAGAGGTAATTGTTAATTTTAGTTTTGAAACAACCGCAGCCTCTTTCAGTAGGGAATCTGAGACATTTGTAAAGAATGGAGGTTAAAGTTGGCTTTTTCTTTTTCAAAGACCATGAAAGGAATAACTTACAAAACAAATCTCGACTAAATACATTTTGTTGGGAGAAGTGGTGAAATTTTTAAAGAGAACTAAGTTTTAAAAGCAGCTTGAAAGATCTGAGAGGCATCCTTTCACTGGCAGAGTTCAACAGATTAATTACAAACCATTTTATATAACCATGTGAAGGCATGCAATAGCCTCTTGACTGCTAGGCTTGGAGAGGCACACAGTCACTTCTGCTGTGTTTCATTTGCCAAACCAAGTTCTGTGGCCAATCTTAGATTAAGGGATGGAAAATAGACTCCAACACTTGATGGAAGAAACTACTAAATTACATTTCATGGAAGGGAAATAATTGGGAGAAAATTTGCAATCCATTTACAACATCAGGGCAGGATGATTGCCATAGCAAATAACCCCCAAATCTCAGGATTTTGACACAATAAAGGTTTATTCCTTGCCTTTACTACAATCAAGTAAGGGTGGGCAGGGGAGTGGGGGTGGGAGGACTCTGATCCACAGAGTCAGTCAGGAACCTAGGTTCTTTCTGTCTAGCTGCGGTGTCATTCAAGGTCATGCAACCTTCCACCAATGTCTTCTGTTTCCAGCCAGTAGATGAGCAAATCTGTAGAAGGAACATCTCAACATCTCAACCTTGAAGCGTCATACGAATCACTTTTCCCCCTTTGGGAAACCCAGAACTGGATCATGTGGCTAAATACAACTATAAGGGAGGCTGGGAAACGTGGTCCAGCTATGTTAGGAGGAAAAGGGAAGACATTGGTTGAAGACCTGGCCAGAGTCTGCTGCAGCTACAGACTCTGTCGCTGAGGAGCACGCTCCAGGAGAAGGGGTGCCTGGACACATTTCAAAATGTTGACTAGTGACCTGGTGCAGTGGACAAAGTTCAGAAAGACAAGGTCATAATTAGGAAGGGGAGACAGACCCAGGTCCCTGTGTAAATCCCTAGGAGATGCGGCAGAAGTCTGGGGAGGAGTTTAGAGAGACTTTGGACAAAGTTTTGGAGGCAGTGGAACTTTAATAGGAGGAGGCAGGAGTGAAGGGCATAAGAAGAGCTTGAGCCACGTAGGGAGACTGGTTTGTGTGCTTGTTTGACATTGTGGCCTCTGCTGGGGCCTAAAGTTGCTGCCTTAATGTGGGCCTGCTCTGTTAGTGCTGGTCAGAATAATGTACCCCCTTAGGCTACATTAAAAAGCTATGCTTGGCGCCGCATTTGCACCCTCAAAATATGCACATACATGCGCAGGGCAGAAAAGGCTACACTCAGAACATGCATTCTTACGTGAACTGCAGGTAATTGCACAAACAAACAGGAAGTTGCGTAGGTATGCAGGCAGTCTCCCGCTGGAGAGCTGTGTGTTGGCATGGGCAGGCGTGTGCCTTGTCCATTTGCAAAGGGTTTTAAAGGGTTCAGTGGAGGGAGGGAAAGCAGGCCTTTGGGCTTCTGCTTCTCCAGCTACAGCTGTCCTCCGTCCTTCTCAAGGTTTTCTTTCTGGGCAGGGCCAAGTTCAGGGCATGTTTGTGGCTGTAGAAAAACCATGCCTTTTCACGGTCTTCACGGGAGCGCTCATGCAGGGGTTTGGTCTGAAAGTGTGTCCCCCACCCCCCCAACCTGTGCCACTCATGTGCTGGGATTCTCAAGCCCCGTGTGACGGTGTTTGAAGGTGGGGCCTTGGGGAGGTGCTTGGGTCCTGAGGGTGGAGCCCTGCTGAATGGAATCAGTGCTCTTACAAAGGAGGCTCCAGAGAGCTCCCGGGCCCCTTCCATGAGTGAGGACGCAGGAGGGGCTGGTGACCCGAAGGAGGGCCCCCACCTGACCGTGCTGGCTCCCAGGTTTCAGACTCGCAGCTTCCGGAACTGTGAGCAGTCAATTTCCATTTTCATAAGCTGCCTTGTCTCTGCCGTTTTGTTACAGGAGCTGGACAGGCTAAGGCAGGGTTTGCAGGTGGCCGTGTGGACCTGTGTTCATCCTGTGCCGGGAGCCTCTGGCTGTCTCTCTTGCTGACGCTGCTGTTGAATAAACTCTTTCTTTGCAATTCTCTTTGCTGGGTTCCCTGCGTCCTGGTTCTCCTCCCGACTCTGCTGGTCATCCTCCTTTGTCTTCACTCACTGTCCTCTTCATGTGTCCCTCGGATGTTTCCCTGTGAGTCTGTCCTCAACCGTCCTCTAGGTTTTTGGACCAGCAGTATCCAGTAGAACTTTCCGCAGTGATGGCAGCGTTCTCCATCTGTGCTGCCTTGTACCACTGGGCACTTGACACATAGCTAGTGGGCTGGAGGAACTGAATTTCACATTTGATTTAACTCAGCCATAGGAGGTTGGTGGCTACTGCATTGCAGGCATACTGGGTTTGTGTGCTTGTTTGACATTTAGAGCATATGCTCTAGAATGTTCTTCATGGGAAATGTCTCCAACACTATCCATCCATTACTGTTGATCTGAATCTCTTGCCCGAATGGAAAAGTAGATTCAGAGTGTTACAGGGGTCTGAGTAAGTGAGAGAGGTGTCCCTGAAACTTAGGCTTTATTCCCTGTACTATAAACCGGCCCTAGTTTGTCATTAGAATATTTTATAATTTCCGGGTTTGGATCTCAATTTGACCTTCTTCTTGCTGTATGAAGTTGGGCATAGTACTCAACCATGCTGAGATTCAATGGGCTTACTGGAGTTAACAATAATAATGCCTATTCAACTGAGTTGTCACATAATTAAATATTATATAAAAAGACTAATACATCTAGAAGGTATTCCCTGAAAATAATTTTATTCCCTTGTTCTCTCTCATTACAGAGGGGACAGTACCAGCAATGATAGTAATAATGGATTAGATGCTATGTTCACCACCTTACATAGAGTAGCTCACTTATTCTTACAAGGTAGGTACTTTTCTGTCCTCATTTTACAGATGGGAAACTGAGGACCAAAAAAGGTAAGCAGTGTGTGCAAGTTCTCACATGCTAGTTAGGAGCAGAGCTGGGATTCAAACCCAGATTCACAAAGAGTCAGATATGACTGAGCAACTAACTTTCACTCCTACAGATGGAAGATGGAGATACAGTACATGGAAGGCAATCACTCACCCTGTATTCTTAGCCTCAGGCCTTGAGCAGGGCCCGTGGGATCCTTCCCAGCCCCTTCTCATCAGTTTGCTAAGTCCCAGCCACCCATGCTTGTGTCCTGCCAGCCAGGCCACTGAACATCTCATGACTGTCTCTCCCCGCACACTGTTTCTTTTCCTCGGCCTGCCCTTCCCTCCGCCTCAACCTCCTATGTGGTACTGTGTGTTTCTCTGTGCTGTATTTACATCTTAATGTAACACGCTTTACTGCTCTCACTGTAAAGGAGTTACTGAAAGGGTTTTATTCCTCCGCAAACAGCATGACATCCTGTCCTTCATAGGAACTTCAGAGATGCTCGTCTCCTAAGCAACTGGTCTGCCGTAATCTCACAGGGGAGCTTTGAAGGAATATGGAAGCTTGGGCCCTCCACCCCCAGGCCACATACATCAGGCTGGGCTTGGGTTCAGATTCACTGACCTAGAGGGTGATGTTTTTCCCTGTTTGAGCTGAAGAACCAGGTCCTAGTTCAGCTCTGCAAGGATACAGAACCTCAGGCTTCATTTTATCTCTCCCCTTGATTTTCCCTTCACCCTTTATTTTAAATCATAAGTCAGTTTGTTTTTTGGCTTGCATTTTTGTGAGTTGGAATGTTAGTCGCTTAATCTTATCTGACTCTTTGTGATCCCATGGACTGTAGCCTGCCAGGCTCCTCTGTCCATGGACTTTTCCAGGCAAGAGTACTGGAGTGGGTTGTCATTTCCTTCTCCAGGGGATCTTCCCCACCCAGGGACTGAATCTGGGTCTCCTGCATTGTAGGCAGACTGTTTCCCATTTGAGCCACCAGGAAAGCCTTTTTGTAGGTCACCTAATTTAATTTTGCAATCACTAGAGGTACAAATATAAATGATAATGATGCTATTGATGATAACAGATTCACCCTGGAATGACAGGAAACTTTCTTGATAGCTGCCTATTTGCAGACAGGTAGAAACAGATGGATAGAAAACACAAGATAAAATAAAATGGAAATTTTGAAGAAAAAATTCTCTTTAAATCCAGGGATATCAATCACTCTCGAAAGAGTCCAAGGCCGTGGCTGTGAAGCTCTCACATGGGTACTGGGCTTGTGACTTCATCTTACTTGGACCCTTCCTTGATTTGAGCTTTATTGAGGAGATGAAAAAAAATCTGTCTGTTAAGAAAGGTGTATTTTTTTTTTTCCATTTATTTTTATTAGTTGGAGGCTAATTACTTTACATCATTGCAGTGGTTTTTGTCATACATTGAAATGAATTAGCCATGGATTTACATGTATTCCCCATCCCGGTCCCCCCTCCCACCTCCCTCCCCATCCCATCCCTCTGGGTCTTCCCAGTGCACCAGGCCCGAGCACTTGTCTCATGCACCCAACCTGGGCTGGTGATCTGTTTCACCCTAGATAATATACATGTTTCAATGCTGTTCAGCAAGAAAGGTGTATTAAGTGAAATCTTGTAAAAATAGATTGCCTTGTATATTTGAAACTACTGACATAGATACATATGCAGTGTCTAACTCCACTCCTCAGTTCTTGCTATTTGGGGGACTGGACTTCCCTGGTGGCTCAGCGGTAAAGAATCTGCCTGCCATGCAGGAGCCACAGCAGACTTGGGTTTGATCCCCGGGTTGGGAAGATCTCCTGGAGGAGGAAATGGCAGTCCACTGCGGTATTCTTGCCCCGCCGTGGACAGAGGAGCCTGGGATCGCCGAGTTGGACGGGGCGGAACTGACTTAGCGCAGGCGCTGCCCAGGTGTCGGGAGGTATCCGGCAACGCCCTCTGAGCTTGGGGTCCGGGTCCAGCTGTGGGATCTCTCCACCCGCTGGCTTCGCCCTGACTCATCTGAAAGCCAGTGTATGGGCTGTGCCTGGGAAGTGGCTTTTGTCCTCACATTTTAGGTGTTCTGAGGGCCCCAAATGGCACAATGGAGAGGAATAGCCAGGGGAGAGGGCCTTCTGAGGCTCCCTTAGTCTCAGCAGGTGTGCCCGGGCAGGCCCACAGGTGGAGGAGCCTGGGGGCAGGCCCCGCAGGTGGGGGCTCCAGTCCTGGCGGCCCCCTTAAGAGCCCATCATCCCAGCTCGGCCCTGAGAGCTGGCCCGTTACCATTTCATCGTGCTGGGGCAACGCCCGCCCTGCGCCCTGAGCACTGACTTCAGGCTAACTTCTCTAGCTGAGTTACAGCGGGGGCAGTGTGAAGGCCGCGCGGCTTGCCCAGCTCCAGCCGGCCTGGCAGCCACTTGAACAGTCTCCAGGAAAAGCTGCTCGCCTGAGCATTTAGGGGCAACAGTCACAGGCCGCTACGGCGATTTATCAAGACAGGAAAAGCAGAGGGAAGCCCCTGAGGTCTTGCCCCAGCCGCTGCTCGCTTTGCTTGCTTGATTTCTGTCTCTCCTTTTCCCTCCTCTCTTTTTCCTTTTACGCTCTTCCTCTCCCTCGCTCCCTGCTTCTCTCTCCCTCTCTCTATGCTCTCATTTTTGAAAGAAGAGAGGGGCAAAGGCCACTGTGTTTTAAGGCGATGCTTGAGGGACCTCGGGCCTCTTTTCTACACCTAAACACAGCAGGGCAGCGAAGGGAGTGGGTCTCCAGGGTGACTATCTGCCGGCGATGCGCGGGCCTGGGCGCTCGCAAACCCGCGCACTCGCGCCCACTGCGGATGGCGCCAGGCTGTCCTGGACCGAGTAGCCGGTCCTGGGGCAGGAGAGCCAGGCGGTGCTCTCCTTGTCGCGGCACAGGGGTCCTGACCTTCAGCCCCTCCCCTGGTGCAGGCACGGTGGGCCCGGGCCGCCAGGCTTCCGCCGGCTGGTACTTCTGGGACCTGCTCAACCCCGCTGAGCTCCTCCTGCGTCGGGATGCATGACAGATGCAGCAGCTGCGGGGAGGGCAAAGCTTCCAGGGGAAGATCCAAGAAATTGCTTTGGATGATCATTTCTGCTGAGCCGACCCACCGAGGGATCATTGGGCAGGCCGCGTCGGGGGCACTGGGAAAGGAAAGGAAAGCCCCCTGGTGACCCTGGGATGCAGGCCTCTGGTGGGCCATCACAACCGTGGGAGCCACAAGGATTTGTTGTCAGGCTTTCTCTGAGGTGCTAGAACATGGGCTTCTTCGTGGCTTCCAGAAGTTTTCCACACATGCTTGTTCTCGGCATCCACATCCAGTCTCCCTGCTTTGCTCTGGAGCCGATTTCTGAGCCCCCTCCCCTCCCCGCCCCAGCTGGCTGTTTGCTCAGGGCGCTCTGGCCCCCGCCCTGCGCTGTCCCCAAATGCCTTGGCTCTCTTATCTTCCGGCATGAGGCTCTAATTAGCCTCCTCTCAACCCCATAAATCAGCAGCCCCACCGCCCCTGGTTTGCTTCCTTGGCTGAGGCTGCAGGCTCACCTTTCTCTCCCAGATGACAAATCAGCCATTAATCTTGGGTTGAAAACGTTTATTGGCCAGCTTCCTTCAGTGGCTTCTCAACTGTTTGCAAACAAAGAGGAGGGGTCTGGGGTGACCTCAGTAGAGGAACTCACAGGTGGGTTTATTCTCAGGTTTGATTTCTGTTGTTGTTGTTGTTCTTTTTTCAGGAAGGGGGTAAATATATAACTCTGCCTCTCAGTGCTTCTGATTTCTTAGTTTTGAGTTTTGAAAAGTTTCCAGATCTTCTATTGGGCTGAAGTGCAGTTTGTTTGCATCAGTGATCAGCCTGGTTTGTTGCTATGTTTGCATGGAGACAGGGTTACCTGCGGGAGTAAAGAAAGGGGTGGTTTGACTGGGTGCTCTGTGACTCTCAACAGTTCAAACAGGTCGTCACCTCGATGTTTCCATGGCCAACAGATAAGGACCGCAGAAGAGTATCTAAAAGTTTAGCAGCAAAGGTGTTTTGAATCTCTTCATTAGCCTGGTGGTTTCCCTTGTCTGATCCCCGGGTGTTGAAGGGACCCTCCTCCCTTCTTGGGCTCCAGGAGATTGGCTCATCTTATAGTCTAGACTCAGCTGTTAGGAGGAGGGATGGATTTATCAGATGAAGTGTCCTTTAAGGATTTAGGAAATTAAGGTGGAAAGTTCAGGGGAGGATAGGAAGGACATTTCTTGAGGGAGAACTTATCTGAAAAAGGGAGACCATGTTTTCAGATATCACGGGTTAGAGGTGGGCTGTGGGTAAAATGTCGGTATTGGGTCCTTAAGAGTCCCATCTGTGCTCTAGTCCTAAGGAATTTGTGATGTCAGCGTTTTGGGTGTTGGGCCAGGGCACAGGGGTAGATATTTTCATCGACTCTCAGGCCCTATGCAGTTTGTGCCTTTCAGAGAAGATTAATGGGGCTCCATGACCTCAAGGAAATGGATAGTCTTAAAACCTGAAGCCCTCGGGATACCATCTATGAAGCGGTCCACACCAAAATGGGGATGTTGGAGTTTGTAACCTTGGTGTTCATTGTCGGTGATAGCACTTTTGCCTCCTGATCCACCCCCATCCCAACAGTCACTTTAGACTGGGTATCACCCATTCAATTGATTAAAAAACTACTTTTTTAGTTACCAGGGCTTTTAAATAAGAGGTCCCAGCATACTATAAAATGTGTTCAGTGACTCTCTTTTCCTCCTTACATTCTTTGACCTTGTCAGAGAGACAGTGTCTCCCTTGTCATTGGCAAGTCCTTGAATATTGTCATTTTCATCTCCCATGTTACCATCTGCCTCCCCAGGACAGACCATCCGTTGTTTTTCACATGTATTTTAGTTGATGTATAAATCACTCATCAGTGAAATCACAGATATTTGATGTGAGTTCAGTCATTTTGGACACATTCATACCCACATGTAACTCACAGAACATTTCTATTTCTTCAGAAAATTCTTTTGGGCTCCTATGAGACAGTCCTCCTCCCCTTGCCAAAAACCAGCTGTTTTGATATCTATCACTGTAGATTTGTTTTGCCTGCTTTAGAACTTCCTACAGTTGGAATCATACAGTGTAATTATTTTGTGTCCTTTACTCAACAGACTATTTTGAGATTGAGCCATCTATTGATGATTGCCATGTTTGGGGAGATGACCAATCCACAGAATTTTTCTCTGTGTAGAAACCATCATTGCCACTAGGGTCTAGAGTGTAGTCTTTTTAACCTGCATAACTAAACTACCAGTGCTGATTTTGAACAAGTGCCTGGGGGTGAAATCAGCTGCCTACCTAATATGTGTGTGCTGAGGTGGGGGTGGGGTGCATTCTTTTCTTTTGAGTGCTTGGAAGCACTTTTGCATATAACTTTTGGTCTCATTAAAATAATTCTTTAATTGTTTGGAAGGATGGGGTTCTTTGTTGAGATTTCTGTGAGTTGGCTAAGACACTTATTTTTTGTGCAGAATATAGCTCCTGTATGACTTGCAAATGAACCCAGCCTGTTGAAAATGAAGGGATACCTTGACCCAGGTATTCTTTGTTCTGTCGCTGGCCCTGGGGTGCAAGTCCTGACCTTGGAGAATTTTCTAGACACGTGGTGTGTACATGTTTCCTCCCTTCTGTAATCCCAGACAGCTTAGGTTTGCCTGGCCTTGGTCATACATCCTGCTAATTCTTAGGGTGGGAGTTGTACCAGTCTAACTGCTTAGGGCTACATCTTGGGCACAGGCCAGAAGGTCACCTTAGTACTTACTTAATTTAGCTCCTTTGCCAGTGGTTCAGTGTTAATGATTAATGGCTTGTCCTTCATAATTGAAGGTACTCATACTGCCCTGAGGTTTTAAGTTTATAGTTCTCTCTAGCAATCCTTACTGACTTGCACTGTTATAGTCTCTCATTTAGCACTTAGATGTCACAGAATTTTAGAGCACTGAGTGCTTTGGGGGTGATTTTTAATAAAAGAAATGAAAATACACGTCAGGAAGCTTCACTGATTCCTGAAAGCGACTCCATTAATTAATGCCAGTGGCTGGATGGCTGAGGTTGAAGACCCCTGCCTTCCAGAACGGGATGTGTGTGTGTGTGTGTGTGTGTGTGTGTGTGTGTGTGTGTTTGTGTGCATGTGCGTGTGTGCACGCGCATGCACGTATACCAAGTTGCTTCAGTTGTCTCCGACTCTTTGAGACCCCATGGGCTGTAGCCTGCCAGGCTCCTCTGTCCATGGAATTCTCCAGGCAAGAATGCTGGAGTGGGTTGCCATGCCCTCCTCCAGGGGATCTTCCTGACTCAGGTGTCAAACCTGTGGCTTCTGAATTGAAGGTGGATTCTTTACCACTGAGCCACTGGGGAAACTCTATACACACACACACACACGCACACACACACACATATGTATATATAATATCTTTGTGCAAATATGGAAGCCAAGAGGCTATATTCTACAGTAATTGGATTACTAAGTTCCACTGATAATATGTGGCCACTACATTCTTCATTAATGGGTGTTTTGAAGCCTTGATGAGGAGATATTTTAACATGTCTCCAATTAGTCATACTACTTGACATTAACAAAATTTCTGGTGTCAAGAAATTTTGGAATCATCTGTAGTTCAGTTTGAATGTGCTCTTTCTTGCTTTTGGTCTCCTATATTAGGTAAATCTGCATTTGGACTCCTTCCCATTTCATTTTTAGTGGAAAAGTAGGGAGGTAACCCCCGTCCAGCCTCAGGGTCTCAGAAGCCCCCCTGTTGATGCCTGTGAGAGCTGAACATGTGTGTGAGGCTCCAGAGGATGTGACCTTCGGGGTTATGGATCTGCTGGCTATAGGAGAAGTCGACCTTGACTGTGAAATAGTGGGTTTAAAAAGCAACTTTACCCAAGGGCCCACAGCTAATGATTCCAAAGTGTTGACTAAAGTATCAGAGTAAACAGTAGCAGATTTTCCCAGTGTTTACTTAGTTCTGTGACTTACAAAGGAATTGCATGGGCTTCCATCCACCCACTTTGCTGGCTTGTATCACCACCATCCATTTTGAAGCAACTTAAGTGATTTTGACCTTTTGTTTAGGTTGTGGGTCAGCGCAGAAAGGAAGTTTTCTATAAACCACTGTGATGTTTGCTTCAAATCAGAATGGGCATGTCTTTGATTAGAATTCCTTTCATGTCTAGGAATGGCTTCATCAGGGGGGATGAGAGTGTCATATAGGAGGGCATGTGCCTTACACTTGTCAGTCGTTCACTTCTTATTAAGTTTAGTCAAAAGCATGGTAGACAATGTGAGATGTTTAATTTTGGTTTCAATCACTCAAGCAACGCATATCCTGTAGACACGTGCCCATTCTATTGCACTTTCACAAGCAGCATTAGATGTACTGGTCTTATACCCCAAGGTTGCTGTGGGATTTTTCAAATGGAGAAATTTCCTCAAACTTTATCAAGGAAGATAATTTTGAACACTCAACTGCACATGGTACCTTTTTCAAAGAGGCTGGTATTATGTTCAATAAAAATCAGACATACAGATTCTGCCCAGAACTAATACATGAATGCTAGTGGTAAAGAACCTGCTTGCCAGTACAGGAGATGCAAGAGATGGGTTGAACCCCTGGGTGGGGAAGATCCCCTTGAGGAGGAAATGGCAGCCCAGTCGAGTATTCTTGCCTGGAAAATTCCACAGACAGAGGAGCTGGTGGGCTATATAGTCCATGGGACCATAAGGAGTTGGACATAACTGAGCACAGTGCATGAAACTGATATAAAATTAGCATTCTGAATATGCTGGATATTATTATTACTATTCATTCCTCCACATTGT
Source organism: Odocoileus virginianus (assembly GCF_023699985.2). NCBI lineage: Eukaryota > Metazoa > Chordata > Mammalia > Artiodactyla > Cervidae > Odocoileus > Odocoileus virginianus. The sequence goes on from NC_069682.1 coordinate 3,350,382, forward strand.
TTTTGAGATGTGAGAGGGAAAATGTACATACATTTTATCAACCCAAGTTTACTAACAAAGACCCTGAAGTCCAACAGTTCAAGTAATATAGATAACGTCACCCAGAGCCTCTTGATGAAAGTGAAAGAGGAGAGTGAAAAAGTTGGCTTAAAGTTCAACATTCAGAAAACTAAGATCATGGCATCTGGTCCCATCATTTCATGGCAAATAGATGGGGAAACAATGGAAACAGTGACAGACTTTATTTTCTTCGGCTCCAAAATCACTGCAGATGGTGGCTGCAGCCATGAAATTAAAAGACACTTGCTCCTTGGAAGGAAAGCTATGACAAACCTAGACACATATTAAAAAGCAGAGCCATTACTTTGCCAACAAAGGTCCGTCTAGTCAAAGCTATGGTTTTCCCAGTAGTCATGTATGAATGTGAGAGTTGGACTTTAAAGAAAGCTGAGTGCCAAAGAATTGATGCTTTTGAACTGTGGTGTTGGAGAAGACTCTTGAGAGTTCCTTGGACTTTAAGAAGACCCAACCAGTCCATCCTAAAGGAAATCAGTCTTGAATATTCATTGGAAGGACTGATGCTGAAGCTGAAACTCCAATACTTTGGCCACCTGATGCGAAGAACTGGCTCATTGGAAAAGACCCTGATGCTGGGAAAGATTGAAGGTGGGAGGAGAAGGGGACAACAGAGGATGAGATGGTTGGATGACATCACTGACTCAATGGACATGAGTTTGAGTTATCTCCAGGAGTTGGTGATGGACAGGGAGGCCTGGCGTGCTGCAGTCTACAGAGTCGTGAAGAGTCAGACGTGACTGAGCGACTGAACTGAACTGAATGTCACCCAGAACTGGAGCTAAGTCCTGAGTGTCCCAATTCCTGTTCCTGATCTGTTGTCAGTTGGCCACATGGCTCAGGATGCCATACCAGCCTCTAATGGGCTGTCAATTCTTTTTACTTTGAGCCAAATGGCAGCTCTCCTCTGAGCCCTCCACTGCCTTTGAGCCTTGTCACCACCTAATCCTATCACTGCACGTGAACCCAATAGATGCCAAGTATTGCCTTTATGACATTTCTCCTAAAGTTCTCTGTATTTCACACTTTCCCTGTCCCCTTCTCCCAGCTAGGTTTAACCATTCCTGTGTCCCGTTTCCCCGAGCCAACCTAGTTGTCTTGATAAGTAAAGAGGAAGGTAACAATGGGACTTGTCACAGTGCCATGTATGTCTGAGCCCTTGCTGGAGAGCAGAGACCTTTCTTTCATGCCTTGGGTCAAAGCAAGCCCATAGACTTCATCCTAGAACACCAAGACCATCTGATATGGGTAGTGGGTTCTGAACAGTGAATGAATGAAAGAATAATTCAAGTCCAATGTGTTTATTCTAAAGGGGGAAATTAGGGCCCAGAGAACAGGTATAGTCAGAGATCCCAGCAGCAGAGCAGAGACCAAAGCCAGATCTTTCAGAGGCCACACTGACATCCTTCAGGATCAGTTCAGGTCCTGTTTGTGCTAGGAAATCTTCCAAGGAAACTGCACCCTCTCTTTTTCAATCTGCGGCCTCCTTTTGACCCATTCCTCCCTCTACATGTCTCAGCACTTGATTCCACTGAACACAGCACTTTTTAATGTCCCGTTGTACTTTATTCTCATCCAAACTCAAAGCAAAAATACACTCTGAAATAAAAATGTCTTCCAGTCTTCAGTACCCATTCCTGAACAAGGAGTATACACCTGCCTCCTATTTTTGTTGTGTGTATTTACACAAGTCACAGATGTGCCACAGGCACATAGTAGGTGTTCAGGAAAGATTTCTTGAAGGTAATTGAATTTCCTGGTAGCTGAACAACTAGACAGACTGGTGGATAGATATAAATTAGCACAGCAGATTTAAACCATGTGTTGATCATTGAAAAGTCGTTTCATTTTTAGCCAAGATAAATGCTTTTTTAATGTGTAAAGAAATCTATAATTTTTCGTGCTTTGAATTAAAGCTTCTGCTTCCCAGGTTTCCTGCCTGCTTCTGGCTGCTCTTAATGAGCTAATTTACCCCACCGAGGTGAGAGGTTTCCTCTTGGGAAGGGCTTAGATGTGCCTGTCTCATATCCAGGGCCCCAGAGCGTTTCCTTACAGGGCTTTAAACACTCTGAACATATTTAAGAGAGAAGCCAAGAAACAAATCTGTTGTTTTAGTTTTATTCCTCGAGGCTCAGCGGCTCAGCTTTCCTCCCCCTTTGATCGCACTCACTGGAGTGGCAGGACTGGAGACTGTGGAGAAGGGCTGGGTCTCTTTAGGAAGCCCAGTTCAGGGGGACCCACCCAGCTTTACACAATGAAAATAAAGTTGTCAAGCCTTTGAGGTGGCTGTGAAGATTTATTCTTCCTGGGCAAATTGGTGAGACATTTGTATTTTTTAAAAACGCTTTGATGAGCTTGATAAGGAAGCCCTGGTTTGACTGTGGAAAAACATTCCGGAGCTTTTTCCACCACTGGACTGGGTTCTCAACATTCACTGTGAAGCTTGGCCTGTGGAAATGAACTTTCCCTTTAAATTAATGATAAGACCATGAAGAGGACCGTGTGGGAATTATGAAACATGTGCTTACACTATCTTGGAACATGAGCCTCCACATGGCAGGAGGACTTAGAACATCCTGCACATCTTGACCTGTTCTCCCCATCTTCCAGGCCTCAGCTGCCCACCCCTCTAATGACTCCTCTGTTTTAATTTTTAGTTATGTTACTAATTATGGTTCTGTTACTTTGGTAATGTTTACGAGCTAAAGCAATGGAGGATGCAGCCTTTTATTATGCATATAATGGAAATAATTTCTGTCTTCCCTGAGATCAAGTATTGTTTGTTGTGGAAGAAGTGTCACACACTGTTCCCAGTATGTCTTCGTCACATACAGATCTCGAGGGATCTAGGAAAGGAAATGGAAACCGATGTGAAATATCTTACCCTTATATTCCAGAAAGCCTTTTTAGCCAGGAACATTTGCCAACATCCCTGAGATGGTCCTCTTAACATCTTTTAGTTAGGCAGACTGTTATGAATGGCTTTTAAAAGGCTGTGAGCTTCAGACCTAGAAGAGCATGAGGATTTATCAACTGGTAATGGCAGAAATTCTACCATGATTGGGGAATTTTCTTGGGAAAATCAGAAAACTGTCCTTCTGTTATTAGAACAGCCTTGTCCTGGGTTGCAACTGACAATGTGGTTCAGTGGAGAGCCCGTGGACTTTTGCCAGATGAAACCAGGTTTGAATTCACTGGTGGGTACTTATTTTCTGTATCAGCTTGGGTATATTCTTAATTCTTCTTGCTCACTTAGTTCAACTGTAAAATCAGGGAAACTTGTGGTTTGCTGGTTAGAGCCATTTAGGTTGTTAGGATCAAAGGTAGGGTCAGGTGATTCTGCAGGTCAGAGATTTTACTACAAGAGACACAGGACTGAAGGAAATGTACCAAGTGGTCACCATGCAGGCAGAAAGCAGTTCCTTCTTGAGAAGCCCTGCCATGTTCATGGCATGATTTATTCTTGTCTCTTTATCTCTCTGTGTGTCTGTCTCCACTCTGCCTTCATGGTTTGTTGTTGTTTCTACTCTTTCTATCATTCTCTTCTTGACCTTATGTCACATTCAGACTTCACCAATAGCATCTCATTGAGTCAGGAGGTAACCATCAAATAAGGAGTGCTCTTGGTCAGAGCTCTCATGCCAGGCTTCCTCAGAGCTGGCTCAGCCTATGAATGGTTGTCTTTGGCTCAGGATCTGATCCCTGAAACCATCATCAGTAGCCCAGCCAACAGGGACCCATGACATCAAACATGGCTATGTTTTCAGTGGGGGATGATCCTTGATAATCTCCATTTGCTCCTCCAGATCATTTTCCATTCTTCTTCACCCTCCTATGTGCCCTGGGGACTGACATCTGAACTATACTGAACTATATTGTCTGTGCTCCATTGATGTCGGGTTTCCTGTTAGGTTTAACTAATGGGGAGCATTGGCAGGAGATCAGACAGTGGAAGAGAGAAAAGTTGGGGTACTTATTCTTCATCTCCACTCCCTGCCACCTGACTGTGGTTTTGACAGTGACCAGACTCTGTCCATTAGCACCTATATCATGACTACAGCTCTCTCTTGCATTTTAGTAACAGTCCTTTTCTCCAGGCCTTCAGAATAATGGCTTCCGACTTTTGCTGGATCCTGGGTACTTCACCATCTCTGGTTTGTTCCCTTAATTGTGACCTCTGTTTTGTAAATAGTCCCTTCATTCAACTCATCAGTGAACACATTGGGTGGGCTAGCTCTTTCTTGATGGAACCTGTACTGGTTCAAAGATTGCATGTATGATGGATCTAAACATATCACATGCTGTCCAGGACAAACCCTCAACTTCAAGGATAGTTGTAAGAACTAACTGGGTTTATGTTCCTAAGGATCAAGTACATCAGGCAACTCAATAACTTGAAACTCCTATCAATATCCCTTCTACCATGTTTGTATGGAAAAAGCTAGCATTACATGGTTAGGAGATGAAGTCTCTGCACATGTCCCATCTAGCTTCTTCAATAACCTAAAAGTGGTCCTTCCAAGATAATGGGAATGATGTTCATAGGCCCACCAGTTCCTATGTTGAATTTTCTGAAGCAAATTCAGAGAGATGGGGATGTAACAGGACTTTCTGGGATATTATCATTGTTTTGTTAATTAAAATTTTTTTATCAAAGTATAGTTGATTTACAATGTTGTATTAGTTTATACATACATATATATATATGTTGTTGTTCAGTCGCTAAGTCATGACTCACTCTTTTTGACCCTATGGACTGCAGCACGCTAGGCTTCCCTATCTCCCACAATTTGCTCAAACTCATGTCCATTGATTGAATTGGTGATGACATCCAACCATCTCATCCTCTGTCTCCCCCTTCTCTTCCTGCCCTCAATCTTTCCCAGCATCAGGGTCTTTTCCAACTTTTTGCACCTGGTGGCCAAAGCTATTGGAGCTTCAGTGTCAGTCCATGCAATGAATATTCAGGGTTGATTTCCTTTAGGATTGACTGGTTGGATCTCCTTGTAGTCCAAGGGACTCTCAAGAGTCTTCTCCAACACCAAAGTTCAAAAACATCAATTCTTTGGCCCTCAGTCATTTTTATCGTCCAACTCTCACATTCATACATGACCACTGGACAAACCGTAGCTTTGACTAGATGGACCTTTGTTGGCGAAGTAATGTCTCTGCTATATATATATATGCTATATATATATATGCTATATATATATATATACTTTATATGTAATTTCATAGTCTTTCTGTTATGGTTTATTACAGTTTATTGAATATGGTTCTCTATGCTATCAGTAGTTACTTGTTTTTTTATATACAGTAGTATGTATCTGCTAATCCCAAACTCCTAATTTATACCCTTTTGGTAACCATTAAGTTTGTTTTGTAAGTCCATTTGTGTCATATGCTAGATTCCATATGTAAGTGATACCATATGATATTTGTCTTTCTCTTTCTGACTTACTTTACTTAGTATGATAATCTCTAGGTGTCTTCTGCAGAATAATCAACAGAAGCCTAGGTCAGGAGGACAGATGTATAATGCATGCATGGCTGTTCCTTCTCCCATGTCCTTGACGGTCTAGGAAGGCACTGCCTAGAAACCCATCTGCCCTGGATGTTATCTGTCACTCTCAGACACAAGGGTTAGTGATTATAGCTCTTGGTAATGATAGAGAAGAACCGTTTTTGTTTTGCCTTTTGAATCTTGTTTTCAAGTTTCATAGTTATACAGATTAGGTGAAATAGAGCCTTTTAATGAGATGTGTAACTCATAGTAGGCTGTAGCAGCAGGCATGAGAGGGGAGGGGCTTGGAGGCCAATATGTATGTGCAGCATTTGTCATCCAGTCTGACAGTTACCCAGACTCATTATTTCTTTCTTTTTCTTCTTTTTGCTACCTTCCTTTGGTCTATTTACCCATTGATTTAGATCACCTCCAGGAGGTCAGTTAGAGGAAACCCGAATCAGTCATTTTCTCCTTGTTCGGCTAATGGGTTTGGTTGGCTCACAGTTTTTAGGAGATCTGCTACCAGTTTGGATTATTCATTGTCATTTATCTCTCATTCTGGTCAAAGAGCACTGGTTTTAGCAAACAATGCTGCCTGTTTACTCATGTTACATATCATTCAGCCATTTGAAAGGACCATGAAGATTTATGAAAGACATCTCTTTAGGTTTTTTTAAAATTTTGATCTCAGTAACCTATGGGGTTGTGTCATGTGAGCTTGTGATATTCATCTGTTTTTAATCTACAAAAATGGCAGTTTCATTTGGTTCAATCTAAAACTTATCAGTGACACCTTTGCATTTTTGTAGAAAAACCCTTGAAAATATGTCTGCAAATGGTGTATATTAATAGTAAACAAGAGTCTTATTATTTTTTTTGTCTGAGAGCAATTATATGACACACTGTAATGATCAAAGATATCTGTTGTCACTGATCCAGAGAAGGCAGCCCTACCAAGCTCAGCACCTGCTTCATGCTGCTTGAAGATGTAAGACCCAGGCAGAGCAGATGCGTCAAACAACTTTCACGTTCCCCTTGCCAATTAACGTGTGTGATGCTCATGGAACCAGGAGATTATCTTCTCTTTTCTGTAAGTTACTACCCTATAGAGTGAATATTGGAAATATGGGCCCCAAAGACGTAAACATTTAACCTAAGTGGATGTTGACCAGATTTCTCTATGGAGTGTCTGATATTCATGAGAAAAAGAAGAGAGATTCAGGAGTCTCAATCTTTCTGCTTGTGGGCTACCTAAGGTTTGTCTAAGCATTTTGTTTGGAATTTTATTTCACTCAGTTGTCTAAAACCTGCCAGGTGTATGCATTCCCATAATGTGCTCAGACTCCTTGAAGATGGTTGTCATCTGGCTCTTAATTTGGACGTTTCATAGACAGCAGTAGTGTAGCACTTAGGAACTTGGGTTCTGGCTTCTGGAGTTATAGGAATGGGATTCTCAACTCAGCTTTACTGCCTCTGGGAGTGTGTAAGCAGTTTCCTTTATCCTTCTTAGCCTCAGTTTCCCCAATAGTATGATGGTGACAGTAACCAAACTTTGTAAGTTGTTGGCTAAGGCATGTAAAGTGCTTCATGAGAGATATCTGATCCTCAAAAATGTTAAGAATTATTGGTTGCTGGAGTAATAGTTGCTATGGTTATGATATTTCCCCAACACCGATTGGAAAGTCGGGTGCCGTCTTGCCCTGCCTAGATTCCCTTGCCTGTTTGGTGCCCCTGTGCCATCTCTTGTCACCAGCTTGAACCTCTAACTGTCAGAAGGTTGCCTCTGGGCACTCAGAGCTGCCTCACCACACCAAGAGCCAGGAGGGCCTGGGACTTGACATTCCCCACCAGCCCCAGCCTGACTGCCTATAGCCATGACTGACCGGTGATGGGACTGGGAGAGCCCGCTCTTTCATCTTGACGCGCGGCAGGCTCTGAGTGGTAAGCAGCTCTGGAGCGTCTTATAGGACCAGAGAGAGGCTGGGGGTTTGAGGGAAACTCAGCACTTGCTCTGCTTCTTCCCTTTTCCTGCCCGGCCACCCACGGCCTGCTTTCTCTTGACGGCACTCCCTTGAATAGACCACCTGTACAGGAATTCTTGCTTCAGTCAGCTGCAGACTACTGTGTTTCATCTCCACAGACCTCCCATGTAGGCATCCCATTTTGCAGATATGGACGTGGGGGCTCAGCGAGGCCACATGACTTACTGAGGCTCTCTTGCTGGTGGGTGACCCCACCTCCAGATGGTCTGTCCTTTCGGGTGCACCGGGTTCCAATCCACCTTCCTCCATTTCCCCCAGTTGCTTAAGACTAAGAGAAAGGCTAGAGTATTGACTCCACACGATTTCCAGGGCCATGACTTGATTCTTCCCTTGACATCTATTTCTACCCATCCCTGTGGAGCAGAGGGGCCAGCCATCTTCAAATCAACATAAGCATTGTCTCTTCATGACTGTATGTGGGGCAGGGTTTGTAAGCAATGCTGTGAACACCAGAATGGAGATGAAAACTGCTCTGATCCTTGAATCTAAGTGCAACAGCTGTTCATATTTCTGTGTTTTTCCTGATACTTGATCACACATAGGTATATTTTTATATGTTTTTGGTCTTCACCATACAAATATAATTTTAAACCAATAATCTGTTTTTTGAAATAAGTAATAAAAGTGACATAAGAGAAAGCTAGAGTGAATGATCTCAGGAGGCCTTTGGGATCGAGATGGCAAAGAAACACTTGAACTAAGTTAAGGAAGTGTCATGAATCTTATCAACAAAGACTAGATCCTGTTGCTTTTGGAACCACATGGTGAGAGAGATTCTCTGATAGCAGCAAGAAGGGCCTGGGAGGGGCCCTGAGGACTACTGTGTTTCTATGAGCTGGGTACCCTTCAGCCTGCTTGATGCTGGCTTAGGCTTGCTTCGTGCTCAAACTGCTTATTAAAGTCTAGACGCAACATAAAAGCACGTAAATTGGTTCCAGCCATCTCTAGTAAAAACTTCAGCTGGAGCTGGGAAGTGACTGGAGCATCTTTCGGTGTAATTAAAATTGACTCTTAAAGTTTCTTTAGCTTAATTGGTCACACTTTCTTTGGAAGTTGGTGAAAGCCTCTTGCTGGGAAGGTTAAATGCATTTCTGTGTATAAGATCAGAATTCAAATATAGTTTTATGGACACATTTACAGTTATGTTCTACCCGGGTGGTCTTTTTTTTTCCTGTATCTTTTCTATTTAAGATTTATGCTGTCATTCACCACAGTCTAAATGTGTTTTGATAAAAAGGAAAAAAATGAACCGTTGCTGATGCATTTCAAACAGAGTTGGTAATATTTTGAAGCTTTCAGTAAATGGAATGGCAGTTTGGCTTAGTCCAAGCTCCTTCTTTCCCTCAGGCCCTTCACTTTGGAGTCAGTGCTTGAACTGTGTTATCCAGAAACTGAAAGTAACTACTACTGGGTCCAAAGGTAGGAAGCCAGTACTTTCTAAGATGGTCATGTCCTTGCTGTGGTCAAATGCACTTGACCCCATTATCTGAGACCATGTATGTTTATACACTTGAATGTGTTTATATGCACTGAGACTTTCTGCCCCTCAGTTTAGCTTCTTGAGGGATCTACCAGTGTAATACGTCCTGATAGTCAAGAAGCCCATGTTTTAAAATTTTTGGAGTGTAATTAGGGATAAAGCTCCCAGTTCCCTGAATCATCCTTAATTCAGACTTGGGGGAAGACCTGCTTGATTTTATATTTGTGAGTGTTTGCTCACATGATTTCCAGGGCCATGACTTGATTCTTCCCTTCGACATCTATTTCTACGCATCCCTGTGGAGCAGAGGGGCCAGCCATCTTCAAATCAACATAAGCATTGTCTCTTCATGACTGTATGTGGGGCAGGGTTTGTGAACAATGCTGTGAACACCATAATGGAAATGAAAACTTCTCTAGTCATTGGATCTAAGTGCAACAGCTGTTCGTATTTCTGTGTTTTTCCTGATACTTGATCACACATAGGTATATTTTTATATTTTTTTTTGTCTTCACCATACAAATACAATTTTAAACCAATAATCTTTTTTTTGAAATAAGTAATAAAAGTAACATTTTTCCACTAGGTATATAATTGTAGAACATTTTAAAATATAGAAAAGTTGGTACCGTTATTCAAAGACAATGCCCATTAACATTTTGGTGTTTATTTCTTCAAATTTTTGTACATGCATTGCTATTCTTCCTACATAACTTGATTGTATTGCATATATAATTTTGTTTTCAAATTTATTTCATATGATGTTAAGCATGTATATTATTGTAAATCTTTGAATATCATTTAAATTGTTACATAATATAGGGAATAGGCTATAATTTGCATTAGCATTCTTTTATTAAAACATAGTGTTCCTAATTTTTTTGCTATTATAATACTGCAAAAGGGCATGATAATTAATTACAAATTCAGATTTTTTTATGTGTTGATGTTTGTCTTCTTAACATAGATTCCCAGAGATGAAATTGTGTAATCAAAGTTAATAAAAGGGTTTTAGGCTCTTGATAATGTTGTCAGTGGCTTTCCAAATAGCATTCAATTTATAGTCTCATGACAGTAAAGAATCTGCCTGCAAAGTGAGAGACACAGATTCAGTCCTTGGGTTGGGAAGATCCCTTGGAGAAGGGAATGGCTATCTAGTCCAGTATTCTTTCCTGGAGAATTTCATGGATAGAAGAGACTGGCAGGGGGACCGCAAACAGTCAGACACAGCTGAGTGACTGAACACACACAGTGACATGTAGGCTGCCCGTCTTGGTTGTGATTGCATGCATGCTAAGTCTCTAGAGTTGTGTCTGACTCTTCGCGACCCTCTGGACTGTAGCCTGCCAGGCTCATCTGTCTGTGGCATTCTCCAGGCAAGAGTACTGGAGTGGCTTGCCATGCCCTTCTCCAGGGGATCTTTCTGACCCAGGGATTGAACTTGTGTCTTTTACATCTCCTGCATTGGCAGATAGGTTCTTTACCACCAGCTCCACCTGGGACACCCTTGGTTATGATTATTTTGCTATAAAAATGGCATCTTGTTAAATTTGCCTGTCTTTGATTAACGTGGTTGTCTAGTTCCCCCTTTGTTATCCAGCTCTGACTCCTCTCAAGTAATTCATCTGTTTTCATCCTTTGCTTACATAGCTGCAATCTTTGTGTTTTAAAAACACATTATATATGTTATGGATGTTAAATTATCTTGATTTTTGTATTTCTGCAATTTTGGAAAAGTGGCATTTGCTTTGTGGGTTAGGTGATTGTGTGCAGATACCATTGCTACTTATTTTGGGGTTTTCTGGAAGTGCAGTGTGGTCTCTTGAGCTGACATTATATTATCTCTTCTCACCAGGGAGACAGACATGCTCCCCAGCATGGCTCCCCATTCCAGGTGTCAGCCCTGGGGGTCCACATATCCCTTCTTTGCATATGGAAATCCTTTTTGTCCCTTTAAGGCCCAAGTCACAAATAACCTTCTCTTCCCATTTCCTGGTCTTCTTCCATTGCTGCTTCCTTTTAATAACCTTGATCCTTTGTGCTTGATTAAAAAGGGAACACTTCTCAGAAGGTAGGGAATTTTTGGGGTAGGGGGAGCTTTCAAGTAGGTTTTGTTCTCTTAGAGAAACACATAGCAAAACTATTGAGGTCCATTTGAAGGTGGGCAGAAAAGTTTGTTTATTTTCTTGGGCTCCAAAATCACTGCAGATGATGACTGCAGCCATGAAATTAAAAGATGCTTGCTCCTTGGAAGAAAAGCTATGACAAACCTAGACAGCATTTGAAAAAGCAAAGACATTACTTTGCCGACAAAGGTCCATTTACTCAAAGCTATGGTTTTTCCAGGAGTCATGTACAGATGTGAGAGTTGGACCATAAAGAAAGCTGAATGCCAAAGAATTGATGCTTTTAAACTTGGTGTTGGAGAAGACTGTTGAGAGTCCTTTGGACTGCAAGGAGATCAAGCCAGTCAATCATAAAGGAAATCAGTCCTGAATATTCATTGGAAGGACTGATGCTGAACCTGAAACTCCAATACTTTGGCCACCTGATGTGAAGAACTGACTCATTGGAAAAGACCCTGGTTCTGGGAAAGATTGAAGAAGGCAGGAGGAGAAGGGGACAACAGAGGATGAGATGGTTGGATGGTACCACCAACTCGATGGACATGAGTTTGAGCAAGCTCTGGGAGTTGGTGATGGACAGGGAGACCTGGTGTGCTGCAGTCCATGGGGTCGCAAAGAGTCAGACACAACTAAGTGACTGAACTGAACAGAGAGAAGTTTGTGGATTGGACAAAGGATTTGAAGCTCAAGGGAGAGTGAAAGGCCTAGTTTGTTGTGTTGTCTTAGCCTCCTGCAGATGTGTGTGTGTGTGTGTGTGTGTGTGTGTACATGCATTAGCCTAGATTCTGTTGGAAAGCAAAGCCTGAGGCAAGGATTTGTGTGCAGGTAGGTTATTTAAGACAATGATCCCAGGGAGCAGAAATGGGAGACTGGGGAGAGTGACATAAGGAAGGAAAGAAAGCCAGTGTCAGGGCACATTATTGAGCTGGTGTTTGCTGTGGGCATGGGGCTCAGTCCAGACCCACCAGAAGCCACATAAGATTGTCTTCTGAGAAGAAGAGCACATTTAACCACTGGTTCCCATTGCTCATTGTCATTCCGTGCCTCATGGGTGGTTAATTCCCTTATATTTCCAGGCTTGCACTTGTGTCCGAATGGCTGGTTGGGTTCCTGCTGGTATCCCTTGGGGCTGTGCCAGAGAAAGCCCAGCATTGAAAGTGAGAGCAGGCAGTGCAGTTGAGGTGAGGGATCAGGTGCTGTCACACGCGTGTGGTTGCTGCAAAAATGCTGTAGTGGAAAGGAAGAGAGACCGTAGTTAGGCACAAGTGGATCACGTACAGCGTGTATTCATAACACTTTTTCCTTATGTAGTCTGGTTGACTTGGCATCTGAGTAGAGGCAGCATCTGTTTACTCTAATCCTGATTTTTTCTTTTTAACCCTACACTGTCACTTTCTTTCATCAGAGTTATCCCCCATTCCCTTCTCCCACCTCCTGTATTCTCCAGACCAGACTGAATAGGACATTGCATTTCCCCTACCAAAGTGACTGGCTCAAGGATGGGTATGTGACATCTTCAGAGTCACAGAGATCTAGTTAAGGCTTTTCTGGGACTGTTGAGGAGTGATCCCTTCTCCTTTCTGCTGGAAGCAGGTAAGACTGTACCACTTAGAGCTCAAGAAAGAAGCAAACAGTGGAAAGCAGGGCCCAGATCCAAGGAGAAACCAGGTCCTTGTGGGTTGACCTTGTTTGAATTCTTAGATTCAGCACCCACGGAATATTTCCATTACATTAACCAGTTAACTACCTTTTTTGCTGAAGCCAATTTGACTTGGGTTTTCTGTAACTTGCAACCAAAAGAGACCAATAGATACTTTGAGCTTCCTCCTGTTTAAGGTGAATCCTACCTTTTTACTTTATTAATTTATTTATTCATTCAAGTAATATTTGTTGAGTGTCTGTTCTGTCTGGTACTTTGAAAAAGTTCAGCTTTCAGTTGCATGGAGAATAAAGGGAATAAAATAATGCTCAAAGCTACTGTAACCCCTGGAATAGTGGATATACTACTGTCGGGTAGGTGTGGTTTAGTGTGACAGCTGAATTGCCAGAAAACACAATGGAAAGTTTTTGATTCTTAACATAGCTCAAGAGGTGGGAGAGAATCAGGCCCAAGGGAAATTGTGTGTGCATGTGTGAAGGGGCATATCTTTTTATTGAAACTTTATAATGGTGGTAATATTTGTAAAATATCTAGAAATTATCATCAAATATTATTTTTATTACTTGTTGTGTCAGTTATCCATTCCACAACAGCGCAGCCTAACAAGTAACCACAAAGCCTGAGATGCATATGACAGTAAACACTTCTGTTCCCATATCTGTGGTTTGGCTGGGGTTCTGCTCTTCTGAACTGAGCTTTGTAGGGCTTCCTCCTGTGCCTGTTACCAGTTTCCATTTGCCTGGGTAGCTTTGCTGGTCTTGACTGGACTCCCTCACATGTCCAAGACCTTGACGGAGGGGATCTGCTCCATATGTGTCTCTAGCCAGGGTGTGCTCACCTGTGAAACAGGAGCAAGAGATGAAGTGGAAACCATGCAACTACATTTCAAGGCTTTTTTCCCCATAATATCTGCTGGTGTTTAATTGATCAGAAAACCACATGACTGAGTCCAAGGATTAGAGGTGGGCACTGTGCTATTATATAGTCAAAAGCAGAGATTCAGGGAGAGGTAAAGAATTGAGGTCATTTTTTAATCTGTCTACTACATGTGGTTGACTTGTATATAAAGATCATTAAAATACATATTTGTTAGTTTGGTTTGTTGGAGTGTAGACCACTTAGTCCCTGAGATCCCTGAAGAAGAAAGGTCTTCAGAGAAGAGTGTAGGTCAGGTCACCTCTCCTTCAAACCCATGGGATCTGTTCCTTTGCTCCAAAGAAAGAACCCAATATTTTGAGTCATTTTTTTAATAGAAAAGAAAATTGTCTCTTAGACTTAAGATATTCTACCTTCTTTTATGGAGCTTAAATTCCCTAAATTAGAATCTATATATGTCTTTTTAAATTTTTTTAAACCAAAGTTGGCCCTATGCCTATGATCTGTTGTCGTCTTGGAAAGAAACAGAAACAAAATTCCTATGGTGCTATGCTATGTTCTTCCTCCATATTTTATGTAGATTTTTTAAATGGCTGGTAGCTTTGGGTATGAGTGGGCCAAAATTTTTACTACATTGGCTTTTTTTTAACCTTTCTTTTTTTAAAAAGAAAATATTTATTTTTTAATTGAAGGATAATTGCTTTACAGAATTCTGTTGTTTTCTGCCAAACCTCAACATGAATCAGCCATAGGTATGCATATGTCCCCTCCTCTTGAACCTCCCTTCCGTCTCCCTCCCCACCCCACCCTTCTAGGTTGTTGCAGAGCCCCTGTGTGAGTTCCCAGAGACATTCAGCGAATTCCCACGGGCTATCTATTTTACATATGGTAACGTAAGTTTCTGTGTTACTCTGTCTATGCATCTCACCTGCTCCTGCCCTCTCCCTGTGTCCATAGTATGTTCTCTGTTTCTTCACTGCTGCCTTGCAAATAAATTCACTCGTACCATCTTTCCAGGTTCCATATATATGTGTTAGTATATGATATTTATCTTTCTCTTTCTGATTGACTTCATTCTGTATAATAGGTTCTAGGTTCATCCACCTCATTAGAACTGACACAAATGTGTTCCTTTCTATGGCCGAGTAATATTCCATTGTGTATATGTCCCACAACCTCTTTATCCATTCATCTGTCGATGGCATCTAGGTTGCTTCTGCGTTCTAGCTGTTGTAAATAGTGCTGCAATGAACAATGGGATACATGTGTCTTTTTCAATCTTGGTTTCCTCAGGGTATATGCCTAGCAGGGGGATTGCTGGGTCATATGGTGGTTTTATTCCCAGGTTTTTAAGGAATCTCCATAGTGGCTGTATCAGTTTACATTCCCACCAACAGTGCAGGAGCATTCCCTTTTCTCCACACCCTCTCCAGCATTTACTGTTTGTAGACTTCTTGATGATGGCCATTCTGACCAGCATGAGGTGGTATCTCATTGTAGTTTTGATTTGCATTTCTCTAATAATGAGCATCTTTTCATGTGTGTGTTAGCCATCTGTTTGTCTTCTTTGGAGAAATGTCTGTTTAGGTCTTATTCCCACTTTTTGATTGGGTTATTTGTTTTTCTGTATGAGCTGCTTATATATTTTGGAAATTAACCCTTTGTCAGTTGTTTCATTTGCTATTATTTTCTCCATTTCTCCATTCTGAGGGTTGTCTTTTCACCTTGTTTATAGTTTCCTTTGCTGTGCAAATACTTTTAAGTTTAATTAGGTCCCACTTGTTTACTTTCATTTTTATTTCCATTACTCTAGGAGGTGGGTCATAGAGGATCTTGCTTCGATTTATGTCACCAAGTGTTCTGTCTGTGTTTTCCTCTAAGAGTTTTATAGTTTCTGGTCTTACATTTAGGTCTTTAATCCATTTTGAGTTTATCTTTGTGTATGGTTTTAGGAAGTGTTCTAATTTCATTCTTTTACATGTAGCTGTCCAGTTTTCCCAGAACCACCTATTGACATGGCTGTCTTTGCCCATTGTATATTCTTGCCTCCTTGGTCAAAAATAAGGTTCCCATAGGTGCATGGGTTTATTTCTGGGCTTTCTATCTTGTTCCATTGGTCTGTATTTCTGTTTTTGTGCCAGCACCACACTGTTTTGATGACTGGAGCTTTGTAGTATAGTCTGAAGTCAAGAACGGTGATTCCTCCAGATCCATTCTTCTTTCTCAAGACTGCTTTGGCTAGTCGCAGTCTTTTGTGTTTTCATATGAATTGTGAAATTTTCTATTCTAGTTCTGTGAAAAATGCCATTGGTAATACGATAGGGATCACACTGAATCTGTAGAATCTGAGAAATGCTGGGCTGGATGAAGCATAAGCTGGAATCAAGACTGCTGGGAGAAATATCAATAACCTCAGACTATAGTAATTTTCACAATATTGAATCTTCCTACCCAAGAACATGGCATATCTCTCTATCTGTTTATGTCATCTTTGATTTCTTTCATCAATACCTTATAATTTTCTGTATACAGTTCTTTTGTCTCCTTACATAGGTTTATTCCTAGATATTTTATTCTTTTTGTTGCAATGGTGAATGGGATTGATTCCTTAATTTCTTTTTCTGATTTTTAATTGTTAGTATATTGGAATGCAAGTGATTTCTGTGTATTGATTTTGTATCCTGCGACTTTGCTGAACTGACTAATTTGCTCTAGTAATTTTGTGATAGTATCTTTAGGGTTTTCTATGTATAGTATTATGTCATCTGCAAATAGTGAGGACTGTACTTCTTTTCTGATATGGATTCCTTTTATTTCTTTTTCTTCTCTGCCATAACTAGGACTTCTAAAACTATGTTGAATAATAGTGGTGAGAGGGGACACCCTTGTCTTTCTTGTTCCTGATTTTAGGGGGAATGTTTTCAGTTTTTCACTATTGAGAATAATGTTTGCTGTGTGCTTATCGTATATGGCCTTTATGTTGAGGTAAGTTCCTTCTATGCCCATTTTTTGAAGAGTTAAAATGGGTGCTGAATTTTGTCAAAGGCTTTTACTTCATCTATTGAGATGATCATACAGTTTTTATCTTTCAATTTGTTAATGTGGTGTGTCACATTGATTTGTGTATAGTGAGAATCATTGTATCCCTGGAATAAACCCAAATTGATCATGGTGTGTGAGCTTTTTAATGTGTTGTTGAATTGTGTTTGCTAGAATTTTTTTGAGGATTTTTGCATCTATGTTCATCAGTAATATTGGCCTATAGATTTCTCTTTTTGTGTTTCTTTCTCTGGTTTTGCTATCATGGTGATGGTTGCCTTGTGGAGTGAGTTTGAAAGCTTTCCTTCCTCTGCAATTTTTGAAAGACTTTTAGAAGGATAGACATTAGCTCTTCTCTAACTGATAGAGGTCCCCTGTGAGGCCATCTGGTCCTGGACTTCTGTTTTTTGGGAGATTTTTGATCATAGTTTCAATTTCAGTATTTGTAATTGGGTTGTTCATAATTTCTGTTTTTTCCTGGCTCAGTCTTCAAAGATTGAACTTTTCTAAGAATCTGTCCATTTCTTCCAGGTTATCTATTTTATTGCCATACAGCTGCTCATAATAGTCTCTTATAATCCTTTGTATTTCTGCACTGTCTGTTGTAATCTTTCCTTTTTCATTTCTGATTTTGTTGATTTGATTGTTGATTCTTTTTTTCTTCATGAGTCTGGCTAAAGGTTTGTCAACTTTGTTTATCTTCTCAAAGAACCAGACTTTAGTTTTATTAATCTTTGCTATTGTTTCTTTCATTTCTTTTTCATTTTTTCTGCTCTGATATTTATGATTTCTTTCCTTCTACTAATTTTGGGTTTTTTTGTGTTTTGTTCTTCTTTTTCCAGTTGTTTTAGGTGTAAAGTTAGGTTCTCTATTCGATGTTTTTCTTGTTTCTTGAGGTAGGATTGTGTTGCTATAAACCTCTCTTAGAACTGCTTTTGCTTCATCCCATAGGTTTTGAGTTGTTGTGTTTTCATTGTCATTTGTTCCTAGGAATTTTTTGATTTCTCTTTTGATTTCTTTAGCAATTTGTTCATTATGTAGAAACATATTGTTTAATCTCCATGTATTTGTGTTTTTTACTGTTTTTTCTTGTAATTGATATTTGGTCTCATAGCACTGTGGTCAGAAAAGATGCTTGATGAGATTTCAATTGTCTTAAATTTACTGAGGTTTGATTTGTGATCTAAGTTGTGGTCTATCCTGGAGAATGTTCTATGTGCACTTGAGAATAAGGTGTATTCTTCTGCATTTGGATGGAATGTCCTGAAGATATCAATGAGATCCTTCTTGTATAATGTATAATTTAAGACTTATGTTTCCTTATTAATTTTCTGTTTTGATCTCTCCATTGGTATAAATGGGGTGTTAAAGTCTCCTACTGTTATTATGTTACTGTCAGTTTCTCCTTTTATGTCTGTTAGTGTTTGTCTTGTGTATTGAGGTGTTCCTATATTGGCTGCCTAGATATTGACAATTGCTATGTCTTACTCTTCAATGGGTCCCTTGATAATGTAGTGTCCTTTCTTATTTTTTGTAATGTTCTTTATTTTAAGGTCTATTTTGTCTGATATGAGGATTGCTAGTCCAGCTTTTTTTTTATTTCCATTTTCATGAATATATTTTTCCGTCCTCTCACTTTCAGTCTACATGTGTCTTTAGACCTAAAGTGGGTTTCTTGTAGACAGCATATATATGGGTCTTGTTTTTGTATCCATTCAGTCAGTCTGTATCCTTTGATTGGAGCATTTGATCCATTTACATTTAAAGTAATTATTGATATATATGTTCCTATTGACATTTTCTTAATTGTTTAGGGCTTACTTTTGTAGATTTTTTTCTTCTCTTGTATTTCCTGGCTATATAATTTTGATTAGTATGTGTCTTGGCATGTTCCTCCTTGGGTTTATCCTGTATGGGACTCTCTGCACTTCTTGGACTTGATTGATTATTTCCTCTTCCATGTTGGAGAAATTTTCAACTATAATATCTTCAAAAATTTTCTCATACCCTTTATTTTTCTCTTCTTCTTCTGGGACCCCTATAATTCAAATAATGGTGTGTTTCATATTGTCCCAGATGTCTCTGAGACTATTCTTTTCATTCTTTCTACTTTTTTCTTCTCTTGGGCAGTTATTTCCGTCATTTTATCTTCCAGCTCACTGATCTGTTCTTCTGCTTCAGAGATTCTGCTAATTGATTCCTTCTAAAGTATTTTTAATTTCAGTAATTGTGTTGTTTGTCTCTGTATGTTTATTCTTTAACTCTAGGCCTTTGTTAATTGATTTTTGCCTTTCTCTACTATACTTTTGAGGTTTTCGATCGTCTTTGCTATCATTCTGAATTCTTTTTCAGGTCGTTTGTCTATTTCCTCTTCATTTGTTTGGACTTGTGGTTTCTAGTTTTTCCTTCATTTGTGCAGTATTTCTCTGCCTTTCATTATATATATATTTAACTTATTGTGTTTGAGGTCTCCTTTTCCCAGGCTTCAAGGTTTAATTCTTTCTTCCTTTTGATTTCTTCCCTCATAAGGTTGGTCCATTGGTTTGTGTAACCTTTGTGTAGGGTGTGACCTACACTTGGCTTTTTAAGGACTCTGTTATAAGTTTGCTTTTGCTTTTCTGATGTTATGGATTTTTACTGTATTTGGCCTTTGCAATATCAGAGAGTTTTATCTAAAACAAGTCTTAAACTTTTTGCTCTCATCCTTTGTTGGGTTCCAACTCTGAAGGGTGACTGGGGTCAAGATACTGTGTAGGCCCCTCCATTTGGCTACCATTTCTGGTTAACTGCAAGGGCTTTGAAAGTGAATAGCCTGGATTTGAAACCAGGCTGGAGTACTTATATGTGAATGGCTGAGGGAGATTATTTCATTGTTTTCACTCTCAGTTTTTCTTGCTGTAAAATGGATGTCACAATATGTACTTTGCAGTATTGTCATAAGGGTTAAATGAGTTAATGCAAGTAAAGCCCTTTGCCCAATGCTTAGGAGATAGTAAGCACTCAGTTAGTGGGGGTTATTCTTATCTTACCTTGTGAACTTGTCTTTCATTCACTGTCATCTGTGATTACCTTGAGCACCAGTTTCCCATCCAAAGAACCCCCTTGGACTGGTGATGGAGCTCAGAAACAAGTTCTAGGCCTGCCGTGATTCCAGGAATGATGCCCCCATCTGAGCCAGGGCAGGAGGGAGGAGTGTGGAGGCAGAGCGTTGTCCTGGTCTCCACAGGGGTACGTGTGTCTGTTACAGTCAGTATCCAGCTGCTCTTCTTCTTTCTCAGACCTCTTAGGTGCCTGCCCTCACCTCCTTTCAGGGGACCGTCACTCTCCAACAAAATGCTGTGAAGACCCAAGTACAGTATATATTTGGATTGGTAGTATTGAGAATTACTTAGGAAGCCTCAGAAAGCGCTGATGCCTGGGCTCCACCCTAAAGATTTTGCTCTACTTCACCTGGAGTGGTGCTCAGGCATCCGCATTTTTAAAAAGTTCACCATGTGATGACAATGGGTATCTAGGCTGAGAAGCACTGGGACAACATATCTCCGGACTTCTGTGCAAGATTTCCAGTTCATTCTGCTTTTATTGTGGACCTACTGCTTGTTGTCTGGTTGCTTCAGCCTATAAACATTCCAGCATTCTCTGGTGAACAAGCTGATGGCTTTATCATGGTGTTCTGGGAGCTGGCAGTGCCTTAAAATATGATTAGACTTGTAGGCTGATTGGGGAATTTTTATTTGTGGATCCCAAATGTCCTTCTGAAAAGCGATAACCCAAATGTATGCAACAGGAATGATTCAACCTTACCTTTAGGCTATGATTTACGCTCTTCTACAAGCGTTCACATGTGATGTGAGAGGTATTGCAGCACAGTGAAGGGTCTCAGGGTAGGACCTGAAAAGTATGGGCTGGAATTTGACTTATGCCACTATTTTGTTAATGGGACTTTGGCCATAGCTCTTAAATTCTCTAAGACTTTGTTTTCTTTCTTGCCCTTTCTAGATAATTCCAGTGTGAGGTATAGACTAGATATTACCATGTCTTTGTCCCATTCAGCAGATGAGGAAACTGTGGCATAGAGTGGACAGATGAGTCACCAAGCTTTTTGCAAAAGCTTGGGGCTCATCACAGTCAGGCCCCATGGCTCAGGTGCTCAGTGTAGGTACTCCTGCTCTACACTAGCCACGTGTCCAAAAGGCTGAAAGGTATGTTGTTTCAGCTGTATGCAGATACACCAGGTCCTTTCTCTTCCCCGTTCCTCTTCTTCTGCACTCTCCCTCCCTCCTTGGCCAGTGGGGAAGTCTATGAACAATGGATTCCCTTTCATGGTATGAGTAAGTGGTCATGAAAGCTCAAAACAAAGTCTCCCCTATTGTGTTGGCACTGGCATGTCTATTCTTATGACCTTCTCTGAGCAGAGTCAGAGAGCAATGATAGAGACTGCCTAGATGTTCTGCAAATGTGCTTCTTCCTGACATAACTGAACTACATTTCCCAGCCTCCTTTGCAATTTAATTTGGCCATTGACTGAGTTCTGGCCAATAGGATATGGGTGGGAGCAATGCATGCTCCTTTCAGGCCCTGAAAATCTCCTGGGGGCCTCCACCTTGGGGTTTCTGTCTCTTTTCTTTATACTGTGGAGACTATGTGTCTGAAGACTCTGGTGAAGCAACACAATGGAAGGAGCCTAGGTCCCTGGATCAGGGCTCAAAGAAGAGCTTCCCAATGAGGAAAACTTGCACTGATCACTTCTATGAGCAAAACCAAAACTAAGCTGCTATTTTGTTCAGCCTTTGAGATATTAAGGTTTGATTACTTTATTACCTTATGTGACTCTGAGGAATAAAAGAAGGATTGGTGGCTGAGTGGGGTGATCTTCTCACACCGAGTTCTCCATGGGGTCAGCTGGTCCTGCGTCCTTCTGGAGTTCCTTCCTCTGCCCTGTCCCTCACTGTCTTACAAGTTTCCTCTGAGGGTTCACCCTTGTAAACCACATGCTCAAGAATCCCCATCTCAGAGTCTGCTCCATGGGGTCCTAATGCCTCAGCTAGAATGCAAGGGCAGGAATGTACTCAAGTTCCACTGAATTTCTAGTTGCCTAATAAATGAATGTTTCAGTGCCTCATATGTGTTAGTCACTAGCCATTGGGAATAAATACAAAGAAATATTAGTCATAGATTTGGCTGTGTTTTCTCAAGTCTTATCTGAGGTCTCAGTAGTTGTTGCTTAGTCGCTAAGTTGTGTCCAGCTCTTTGCAATCCCATGGACTACAGCACACCAGACTTCCCTGTCCTTCACTTTCTCCTGGAATTTGCTGAAACTCCCATCCACTGAGTTAGTGATGCTATCAATTATCTTATCCTCTGCTGCTTCCTTCTCCTTTTGCCTTCAATTGTTTCCAGCATCAGGGTCTTTTTCAATGAGTCAGCTCTTTGCATCAGGTGGCCAAAGTACTGCAGCTTGTTTCAACATCAGTTCTTCCAGTGAATTTTCAGGATTGATTTCCTTTAGGATTGACAGGTTTGATCTCCTTGCAGTCCAAGGGACTCTCAAGAGTCTTCTCCAGCACCACAATTCCAAAGCATCAATTCTTTGGTGCTCAGCCTTCTTTCTGGACCATCTCTCACATCCTTACATGACTACTGGAAAAACTGTAGCTTTGATCATACCTTGCAGTAGTCCCCCTACCCCTTATCTGTGGCTTCACTTTCCCAGGTTTCTGTAACCCATGGTCAGTAACAGTCCAAAATATGAAATAGAAATTTCCAGAAATAAACAATTTATAAGTTTTAACGTGCCCTCAGTTCTAAGAGTCATGATGAATTACCATTCCATTTGGCTTTGTCCTGCCTAGGATCCCCAGCCATGGACATCACCTGCTCTTGATACGCAGCCACTTGCACCATGGCTCTGTGGTCCAGAATCACCAGAATCAGATGACCTTCTTCTGACATATTGTCAATAGGGCAATAGTGCCTAATGCTAGGTCACAATACCTACATCATTCACCTCTCTTTATCTCATCATGGAGGCATTTTGTCATTTCACATCATCACAAGAAATGTGACTACAGTACAGTAAGATATTTTGAGAGAGAGGGACAACATTCACACAACTGTTACTAACAGCATATTATAATTGTTTTATTTTATTATTTTTGTTGCTAGTCTCTTACTCTGCCTAATTTAGAAGTTAAGTTTTACCATAGGAATGTATATATAGGAAAAAATATAGTTTGTATAGGGGTCAGGAACCCGCTGGGGGTCTTGGGGAATATCCACATGGATAAGGGGGAACAACTGTACTGTTTTCTATGAACCTTAAAAGAACGTAGACAATATCACATATTTATGTTCCCTTTTTTCAAATGAGCAGCAATAAAGAGAATCCTACCATTTTATTTAATACCCTTATTTTTTAATCCAAGTGAGACTTAATTTTGGAAGTGATTTTTAAGACAGTTTTCTTTACCTTGATCAGTTCTTTATATGCTTTTCTTTTCCTTGAAAACTGGGATTCTGAGAGAATTACGTTTTTTAGTAAAACTTTGGAAGAATTTCATATTAATTATAAAAGTTAGCCTGGCTGTGTAGGCAAAGAACATATCCATTTTAGAGACCTTTTAAATCTACACATAATTCCTTTAAAGAACACTACAACAGACAATGTGGCCTTTGGTTTGCAAGGCCTGCTTTTGGCACAAGAGAAGTGGGGGCTTTTCCGTCTGGCAGTGGGAGAGAAATGGTGAAGAGCATGCAAAAAGCGATTGCTTTAAGCGTATTGGCTTTTCCTTTCATATCTGCAACATGATCCTATTATTTTGAAGCAATGAGGTCATTTACGTGTGCCTGGCTGGAGATTTGCTATTTTCCTCTATTCTTTCCTTTAAGTCTTTTTGTCAACCATGTTCTTCTTGACTAGCAGAGCAGCTGTCTGGGTAGTTATAATCCCATTAAAAAGGCCTCTATTATGTCAATAATATATTTATAGAGAAATTAGTCACCTGGGGTTGTTGGGTGATTCTTCTGTTCAGACATATTGTACCTCAGAAAAGCAGGATTGTCCCCTTCTTGTTAGGTAGGCCCTGCTGCCCTGTCAGGGTGCCACATTGGCTGAAACTGATTAGCAATTAACATGGAATATGCCTTCTTCTGTTTGCAAAGCCCCCTTAATCTTTGCCACTGATCATATTCCTCTCAAGCTTTGCTGATAAAGCTAAGATTGGAGATGTGTCTGGGTGTACAGGGCTTATAGTATTTAGGAAAATATGACAGGCATTAAATGACCATCCTGGTGGGAAAGGTGGGGAATCTAACCGCAGAAACTTCCTAACCCTGCAAAAGTGCATTTGAGCAGTGTCTTAAAATTAGTAGTGCATCTTCCTACACAGATTCCATTCTTTTTTCCAAAGAGATTTTATATTCTTGCTATCTGAATTCAGGTCTAATGATCTCCTTTGAGAAAGTGGAAAGGCATGGGACGGACTGAATTCCTGAAATGGAATACCCGAGATTATTAAACTATCACCATTAGTAGGTAGAGGTTTATTTGTTGAAAACTCATCATGTTTTTGCAAACCATAAAAAATAGGGCATTTTTTTAGCAGATTTTGTTACATTGAAGTCAATCCCTATACTCAGCATGTCCTTTGTACTGATTTTTCTTCATTTTTCAAATCATGAAGGATTGATTTTTGAGACACAAAAAGGGTTCTCTTCAAGGATGGCTTTATGGACTCTCACTGTAATTTCTCAATAGTTTAGGAAGTGCCGAGGCAGAGTCATCTATTGGCTAGGTGGTGCTTGCTCTTGGAATGTTGTAAATAGAAGTGCGAAGAAAAGCAACCTTCTGAGTTTCAATTGTTGTTATCATCTTTCAGTGCCAAGTAGGCTTTCAGGACCCTCATCAAATTTGCAGAGCAGGCCATAAGATTTAAATAATGAAGTATGAAACAGATGAGTTAGGAAAAACAGCAGTATTTATAAAGCACAGCTAAAATTTCCTCAGCTATTTGGAATTATTTAAAATATGAAACTTAAAGAAAGAAGAGGGGTTGGCCAGGTCTGAGTTCTAAAGTCAGATGTTCTAAAAGATGTTCAAAAGTCCCATTCGATCTTGCCCTCTAGCTAGTCCTCCTCTTTACCTAGAGAAAGTTTCTCACTGGTCTTTTCTGTGTTCTGCACCTCACCCGCTCCCACCTCCCCTCCCCCCACCCTGTGTAGCACTTTGGGACAGAAAATGTATATCTTTCTACCTTGGAAATATATAGTTGACATTTGAGAAAACTGAGAATAAGGGTAGAGGATTATTAAGACATCAAATTGCACAGGTTCAGGAACACTGGTTGTCTTGTGCAGCTGTGTGAAGTCTGCATTCTAGTGCACTAGCAGACTCAAGTGATTCCCATCAGAGAAACTGCTTATGGTGTTTCTACAGCCCCCACACGCTCATATTTACTTTCAAGGCCCCTTGGACTCAAGATGCCAGTTTCCCACATAGCTGGTAAACACCCTTATGACAGTACATCCTGCCTTGATCTTAACTGCTTCTTCTTTCTTCAAGTTTATGTCTCTTTGTGACTGTGGAATGCTCCTGAGCAGTGCCATCCACGTAGAGCTTTCGGTGATGATGGGGCTGTCCCCTGCATTGTCCTGGTCAGGAGACACTGGCTGCCTGGGACTGGTGAGCCCTTGAACTGTGGTTCACGTGACTGACGGACTAAACCTTTACTTCATTAAATTTTAATTAACCTAAATCTAAATAGTCTCATGGGGCCACTGTTTTGGACAACTCTAATAAGGTAACTCATTGGAAAAGACCCTGATGCTGGGAGGGGTTGGGGGCAAAAGGAGAAGGGGACGACAGAGGATGAGATGGCTGGATGGCATCACCGACTCGATGGACATGTGTTTGAGTAAACTCCGGGAGTTGGTGATGGACAGGGAGGACTGGCGTGCTGTGATTCACGGGGTCTCAAAGAGTCGGATACGACTGAGCGACTGAACTGAACTGAACTGAACTGAATGAGGTAAGGAGCCTGTCCAGTAGCCAAGATGGGGAACCATGGTATTAATCACATGTCTTGAGACACATCACAATGTAGTATCTGAGAAAGTTGGCTCTGGAACCAGACTAGATGGGTCCAAACCCCATCTCTGGTTTTTTGAGCCATGAAATTGTGGTGGTTGCTTACTGCTGCCTGTGGTCTTGGTTTCTGCATCTATAAATTGGGCCTGTGTGCTAAGTCACTTCAGTTGTGTCCAGTGCTTTGAGACCATATGAACTGTAACTCGCCAGATCCCTCTGTACATGGGACTCTCCAGGCAAGAATACTGGAGCAGGTTGCCATTTCCTTCTCCAAGGCTGTAAATTGGAACATAGTGACAGAAGAAATCTCTACCTCATAGTGTTTGTGTAACAATTTATTGACTGATCTGTTGAAATCCTTTAGAATAGTACCTGGCATACAGAAAGCCAGAGTTAAAAGAAGACAATACCAATGGTCCAATAGTCCCAAGTCTGGAACCAGTGAAATATATTAGGATTAAATAGAACACTGAACTGTTCATAGATGCTCAGTCATGAGTTTTCATTCCTCCTTTTCTTTCCTTTTAGCACTGGTAGCTAATTAATTTATATATTCATCTAACCAATAAGACTTCTCTGTGCCAGTTTTGTCCTGGGGGCTGGAAAAATACCAGTGAACAGAATATATTACCGGTTCTTAAGTTCATAGTCAGGTTGGAGAGACCATGAAGATTGAACGTAAATATAGCCCCACATCTTCACTTCTCTCTGTACCACACTCCTTTGTCATATGATGTTGCAGGAGCTCTTATCAAGAGGAGCTTGAACTTGTTCACAAAGCAGTGTTTCCTCACTCTTAAATCTGGGCTAGCCACGTGACTTGATTTGACCAACGTCCTACGCTGTGCTTAGTTTCTCTGTCATGTCTGACTCTTTATGACCCCATGGACTGTAGCCTGCCAGGCTTCTCTGTCCATGGGGATTCTCCAGGAAAGAATACTGATTTGACAAATAGAACATGGCAAAAGTGACCTCGTTCCAGTTCTCAGCCTAGACCTCAAGAGGCCGTGTCTCTCTCTGCCCACTTTGTCTCTCAGATCCTGGCCTGGCTGCTTTGTGAACAAGTTCAAGCTAGCCTGCTGGAGTATGGAAACCACACACGTGGCTCAGAGCCAAGTCAGCCCAGTTAAGATCACCATGGACCAGTCAGGGCCCACAGAGCTGACCACAGATGCATGTGCAAGCATAACTGGGCATAGCCGGGAACTCATGTGTGAAGCCCCTGAGTTTAGTGGGTATTTGATACAGCAATAGTCCAATCACAATGGCAGCAATTACCAGAAAGTCATAAACATAGGAAGGGGGAAAAGTAGAGGCAGTACCGATTTTATTTTTGGGGCTCCAAAATTGCTTGACTGCAGCCAATGAAATGAGAAGATGCTTGCTTCTTGGAGGGAAAGCTATGAGAAACCTAGACAGCATATTAAAAAGCAAAGACATTACTTTGCTGACAAAGCTCTATATAGTCAAAGGTATGGTTTTTCCAGTGGTCATGTATGGATGTGAGGGTTGGACCATAAAAAAGGCTGAGCACCAAAGAATTGATACTTTCAAATTGTGGTGCTAGAGAAGACTCTTGAGAGTCCCTTGAACTTCAAGGAGATCAAACCAGTCAATCCTAAAGGAAATCAATATTTGAAGGAAATCAATCCTGAATATTCATTGGAAGGACTGATGCTGAAGTTGAAGCTCTAGGCCATCTGATGTGAAGAGCCGACTCATTGGAGAAGAGGAGAGCAGAGGAAGAGATGGTTAGATGGTTTGATAGCGGCAGAGGAAGAGATCTATAGATGGTTCAATGGACATGAACTTGGGCAGACTCAGGGAGGTGGTAGTGGTCAGGGAGACCTGCCATGCTGCAGTCCATGGGCTTGCAAAGAGTCAGACGTAACTTAGCAACTGAATAGCAACCATACAGAGATAAATACATCATCTTCTAATGTAACATATCCCTCAGCTGAGGCCTGAGAGATGAAGATGAGTGTAGGAAATGTTTCAGACAGAGGAAACATCATTAGAAAGGTGCAGCAGAGAAAGCAAAAAACAATTTTTTTTTTCTACTTGCTGCTAGGAACATGGGAATATAAATATTCTTTTACTCAAGGAACGTCTTATATAGCTGTGATGTCGAGATCCCCACACATAATTAGAAGTCAGTTCTACAGGGTGAGCTATATTAACTGCTGAATTTGTTCAGACCCTGGTCCAAAAAGTGGGGAGAACACAGAGAAAAATCAGTGAGGACTGAAATAAAGAGCCAGGACGACTTCTTAGAAGATAAGCTAACTGATGGGATGCAACGAGTGACTAGGACATGGCTGGGAGCATGGGACAGAGGGAAATATTCCTGGAACAATTTGGAGAATTTTGTAGGAGGGCCCATTGAACGCCTACTGTGTGCTAAACTCTGTGGGAGGAATCACAGGAGATGAGAGAAAAGCAGGGAGCACAACAGATGTCTTCATGAAATTGAGAGTTATGCTTGCCTTTGGGTTGTCGAGCTCCTCTTAAGTTAGGTCGTGGCTCTGGCACTTCATAAGCTTAGCCTGCATTCATTTCCATCTGCATTGTTGAGATGGGGCACAAGCAGGACCATGAAATTGTAGATTAATGAGTGCGCTTTTAGCTGTTCTTCATAGCAGCTAGGGGCTTGGTTGCCAGTTTTGCCAGAAGATGTCTCATGACCACTTTCCAGAGAGATGGAGAGTTCCACTTTTTAGTCCCCTGAAGTGTAGATTTCATGCTGAGCTGAAGATCTGAGCCCCAGGACATCGGCGCCTGTAGAGAGCTTTATCTTCTCTTCTTAAAATTTCTACTGAGCCTCCTTAGGATTTAGAGGCTTATATGGTGTTTTCTTAGCCAAAAGTCTTTGTAAAATTTGATTATCAGAAATAAAACAAGAGCAACCCCCGCCTCCTGAAAACAGTGCTTAAGAAAACCTTAGTTTGGAAGGAGGAGCAGCCCACACAGCACTGGCATTAACTCCAACTGGCAAGCCTGGGCTGAAGCAGGGGCTTATTTATTTGTGAGAGACAGGGAAAACTGTCATCAGAACTGAGCCCAGATATCCAGGGACCTGTGCGGAGACGATTCGCACTGTCTCCTTTCCCAGTTTGCAGATTCTTTGAGCTGACAGTGTTGGGGGATGGGGAAGGCAGTGTCTTTAAGGACTCCTGGGGTCCCCGCCCCCAACACCTTGGCTAGTGGAGTCACCGCCTCTAACTCTGTCTGCTCTTATCTAGGATTTCCTCGTGGGCTCTCGAAGACCTTTGAAAATAAACAAATGAGAAAGTTTCCCAAGACCATCCTCGCAGTCTGCTCTGACACCGTGGAGACAGTGGGCCATAGCTGTCCCTCTCTGTCTCCTTTCATGGCCTAGCATTCTGAGATTCTTTTCCTTATTAGTTCAGAAGTGAGATTCTCCACATGACTGTCAAGTTCTCTGGTCAGAGCGTTTGCTCTACTCACAATTTTAGAGAACTATTGTTTCAATGGAAACAAACACTTTTATTAGTATCAGTCGCTTCTGAAACCTCATTTCAAATGTGTTCAACTATAGAGGGGGTAGTTCCTTGTTAAGAAAATTCCTGTGGACACCGGTTAACTTATAATAGCCATTTGGAAAAAATTGCTATTTATATCAGATAAAGGGGGCTTTCTATAATATATAAAGAGTGCTTACATATCAGTAAGGATACGCCAAATACTCATAGAAAAATGAACTAAAGATATCAAATAGTTCTCTAAGAAACACATTAATTAAATCTATCCTGCATTTATAAATAACCCCTCAACCTTATAATAATAAACATGTATGTTAGGTGTACATATTGTAATAATAAACGTACATATTAAAACTATAAGATAGTTTTCACATCCCAGATTAGCAAACACCTAAATGTTTGATTATTTACTTCTTTGAAAAGGTGTGAAGGTAATGGAACTCTCATAAATCATTAATGACCACATAAATTAGTACTTTGAGGGCACAGTTTGGTCCTAGCTACTAAAATGGCAAGCTGTTGGACCTAGAATTCTCCTTCTTGAAATT
Source organism: Odocoileus virginianus (assembly GCF_023699985.2). Taxonomy (NCBI): domain Eukaryota; kingdom Metazoa; phylum Chordata; class Mammalia; order Artiodactyla; family Cervidae; genus Odocoileus; species Odocoileus virginianus. The sequence continues at coordinate 3,380,322 of NC_069682.1, forward strand.
TATCCTACAGAAACACCTACCTATGAGTGAATTGTTAAATGCACAAAGTTATTTGTTGTGGCACTGTTTGTAAGTCCAAAAGGTTGGAAATTATTTTAAATGCCCATCAATAGGGGACTAATATATTACATATATTAGTTATGCTAGTCTATGTAGCAAATATATTATGCTACATCACAAGGTATTATGCTACATCACAAGGTATTATGCAGTAGTTTAAAAGGATGAGGCAGATATTTATGTACTGCTATGGAATGCTATCCAAGATATATTTCTATGAAAAAAAGTACAGTGTGCAGAAAAGTTTGTATTATGAGCTATCATCAGTGTAAATGAAGGAAATAATATATTTATTTGTATGTGTATACAACACCTTTGAATCAGTTCAGTTCAGTTGCTCAGTCATGTCCAACTCTTTGCTACCCCATGAACTGCAGCACGTCAGGCCTCCTTGTCCGTCACCAACTCCCGGAGTCAACCCAAACCCATGTCCATCGAGTCGGGGATGCCATCCAACCATCTCATCCTCTTGTCATCCCCTTCTCCTCCTGCCTTCAATCTTTCCCAGTATCAGGGTCTTTTCAGATGTGTCAGCTCTTCACAGCAGGTGGCCAAAGTATTGGACCTTCAACTTCAGCATCAGTCCTTTCAATGAACACCCAGGACTGATCTCCTTTAGGATGGACTGGTTGGATCTCCTTGCAGTCCAAGGGACTCTCAGAGTCTTCTCCAACACCACAGTTCAAAAGCATCAATTATTCCTCACTCAGCTTTCCTTATAGTCCAACTCTCACATTCATACATGACCACTGGAAAAAATCATAGCCTTGACTCGAAAGACCTTTGTTGGCAAAGTAATATCTCTGCTTTTTAATATGCTATCTAGGTTGGTAGTAACTTTCCTTCCAAGGAGCAAGTGTCTTTTAGTTTTATGGCTGCAATCACCATCTGCAGTGATTTTGGAACCCAGAAAAATAAAGTCAGCCACTGTTTCCACTGTTTCCCCATCTATTTGCCATGACTAGATGCCATGATCTTAGTTTTCTGAATGTTGAATTTTAAGCCAACTTTTTCACTCTCCTCTTTCACTTTCATGAGGCTCTTTAGTCCTTCTTCACTTTCTGCCACAAGGGTGGTGTCCTCTGCATATCTGAGGTTATTGATATTTCTCCCGGCAATCTTTATTCCAGCTTGTGCCTCCTCCAGCCCAGCGTTTCTCATGATGTACTCTGCATATAAGTTAAATAAGCAGGATGACAATATACAGCCTTGACGTACCCAGTCTATTGTTCCATGTCCAGTTCCAACTGTTGCTTCCTGACCTGCATACAAGTTTCTCAAGAGGCAGGTCAGGTGGTCTGGTATTCCCTTCTCTTTCAGAATTTTCCACAGTTTTTTTTGTGATCCACACAGTCAAGGGCTTTGGCATAGTCAATAAAGCAGAAATAGATGTTTTTCTGGAACTCTCTTGCTTTTTCGATGATCCATCGGATGTTGGCAATTTGATCTCTGGTTCCTCTGCCTTTTCTAAAACCAGCTTGAACATCTGGAAGTTCACGGTTCATGTCTTACTGAAGTCTGGCTTGGAGAATTTTAAGCATTATTTTAATAGCGTGTGAGATGAGTGCAATTGTGCAGTAGTTTGAGCATTCTTTGGCATTGTCTTTCTTAGGGATTAGAATGAAAACTGACCTTTTTCCGTCCTGTGGCCACTGCTGAGTTCTCCACATTTGCTGGCATATTGTGTGTACCTTTGAATATACACACACAAAATGAAAGTAGCCTTTTCTTCCAGAAGGGGACCTGGGTGCTTGAAAGACAAAAATGGGAGTGAGATGTATATTTTACTGTATGTTCTTTTGTACCTTTAGAATTTTGTTCCACATATATGAATGTATTACCCATTAAAATCTAAGCCCTAATCAGATGTGAGAATTGGACTATAAAGAAAGCTTAGTGCCAAAGAATTGATGCTTTTGAACTGTGGTGTTGGAGAAGACTCTGAGAGTCCCTTGGACTGCAAGGAGATCCAACCACTCCATCCTAAAGGAGATCAGTCCTGGGTGTTCATTGGAAGGACTGATGCTGAAGCTGAAACTCCAGTACTTTGACCACCTGATGAGAAGAGCTGATTCATTTGAAAAGACCCTGATGCTAGGAAATATTTGGGGGCAGGAGGAGAAGGGGATGACAGAGGATGAGATGGTTGGATGGCATTACCGACTTGATGGACATGGGTTTGGGTCGACTCCGGGAGTTGGTGATGGACAGGGAGGCCTGACATGCTGTGGTTCATGGGGTCTCAAAGAGTTGGACACAACTGAGTGACTGAACTGAACTGAAATCAGAATTCTCAGATAAAGGCTTTTTTCTTTCAATTTTCATTCATCTGAAAATGTGGAATTATTTTCCCTCAAGCCTGTGTGAGAGACTACTTCACAAAACCACAGCCGATCACTGTCTTCTCCTCTTTTCCTAATCTAGTGCCTGGCAGAGAGCAGGGGCTCAAAAATATTTGTTAGAAATATAAAGGAAAGCAAAGGATACATGAGATTACTTCATATAGAGGCTTGCCACTCCCTCTGTGGATACATGGGGCTGATCATGTCCATGTGATTTCCTGGGGAATAATTTTACATTGAAATTGATTGCTTTCCTTTTTAAAGAAAAACTGAAGAAAAGAAATGGATGCAATTGAGAATGTGGTATTAGAAACCTGTCACTGTTTTGACCACACAGTAACCACATGTCCTTGGTTACTGATTAAGTCTGAGAGGATGGAGAATGAGCAGAGAAATCTGTGTGCCTTGTCTTGACTGTGATATACTGGTAGTTTAATACCTGGCTTATTGTGTGAAAAAACACACCCTGGTTTGTAGTGTTTGCCAGTTTCCATGGTGTGAATTCTCTCATCATAGAGACAATGTGACGTCTATGAATGTGAACTTGGGAGGATATGATGACAGTTGGCTCTCGTGACCCAGTAGAAGCCAAGTTCAGCACATCCCAGGTTATGACCAGGCAAGTTTCCCTTCCACAGTTAATGGCAGAGGTTTCAGAATGTAAGTGAACTCTTTGAAGGGTTGGGTTCTTAGAAATGTTTTGTAATGCTTCTAAGCTGGGTGGTTCTCAAAGAGTGATCCGGGTACATTCTTGGGCCATTCCCCCAAACCTATGGAATTAGAGCCTCTGGGGATGAGGCCCAGCAGTCTAGATTTTAAAGAGCCCTGCACGTGATGCTGGTGCATGCCAGAGTTTGAGGCCCACTGCTCTAAGTCTCTCTTTTCCCTGGAAAGAGCCAGGAGTATTTTTTTTTTTAAATGCAGGGCTATAGTAAGCATTAAACAGAATAATGATTATAAAGCATAGGCATGGTAATGAAGGTGATTTTTCTGTGGCTCAACTGAAGTATGCCTATTCATTTTCTCATGTCTAAGGGCAAGAGGTAGTCCAAGAAGACCCAACTGTAGTTTTCTATACAATTGGACCACATGTAACTATCCTTTTTTAAAAATTGAAGTATAGTTGATTTATAATGTTGGGTTTCTGGTATACAGCAAGATGATTAGTTTTAGACATATATATGTATATATGTATGTATATATACATATACTCTATTTCTGATTATTTTCCATTATCGATTATTACAAGATATTGAGTAGAGTTCCCTATACAGTTGGACCTTTTTGCTTCTTTATAAGTAGTAGTGTGTATCTGTTAATTGCAGGCTTCTAATTAATTCCTCTGCCCTTTCTCCTTTTGTAACTGTAAATTTATTTTTAATGTCTGTGAGTCTGTTTCCATTTTGTAATTAAGTTCATTTTTACCATTTTAAAAAGATTCTACATATGAATGATATCATAGGATATTTGTCTTTCTCTGTGTGACTTATTTCACTTAGTATGGTAGGTCTATCCATGTTGCTACAGCCATGTGTAATTCTCTTAGTTTTCATAGCATCATTTGGGAGAGGTGAATACCAGCATCATTTCCCTGTAGCATGCTTATGTAGAGCTTGATGCCTCAAACTAAAGCCATTGGAGGTGACTGTCCTTCAATACCCAGCTCCTTGGTAGGCCCCAGCCTCTTTTAACTGATTAAAGCAACTTATATATGCCAGAAACTAGTCTCTATGACAGAAGATGGGGAATGGGAGATGTAAATGAGGAATGGGAGATGTAAGGAACGTGTTTGGAGTTCTAGAACTTGAATCCCAGGAAAGGCTTGGAGCTGGGTAACAACATTTGTGATTTGGAGAATATTAGCTACATTTATTGAGTATGTTTTACTAATTAGGTGTTATAACATGACTTTTCACCATAGGCATTATCTGTCCATTTTACAGATGAGGAAACTGAGATGGAGAGTTCAAGTAAGGTGTTCAAGTGTAAGAAAGGAACAGAGTCAGACTTTACCATTGTCTCTTTCCCTTTTGCCTGGTTTTTCCTGTTTTGCTTGTCAGTGATATGAATCTTGGTGAATAGAAGGACCACTCACCCCTGTTCCATGTTTTAAAAAATATTTTTTGCCTTTGAGCATATTTCAGAAGCTCTCATACCAGAAAGATCAATGAGAGTCTTCCCTGGATGCACAAAGATGAACTTCCAAAGGAGTTAGTGCAGTGTGGTGGTGGGGGCACGGGGGTCCTGCTGTCCAGTTGGTGAATTCTGACTGTACCACTTATTAACTCTCTGATCTTAGGTCCATGATTTTTTCTTGCTTAGTGTCTTAGGTCAAATTCCTTAGAGGCAGAAACTCAGATGGAGATTTTTATACAAATGATTTATTAAGGAAGGACTCCCAGGAGAACTCTGAAATAGAATGAGGAAGCAGGGAAGGGAAGAGGAAGATATTGAGTGTAGAATCCAACTTAACCGGAATCTAGTCTGATCCCATGGGGAGCTCTGACATGTAAATTGTACCAGAGACTTGGTCCCAAGGGGGTCACCTTTTGTACTCTTGTGTCAGTCAGTTTTTGTCCCGGGGGCTTCCATGGAGCAGCCTCCCCATCAGGTGTTTCTGTCATAAAAAGGCAGTTTTCAAGAGAAGAGGGCAGCTCTGAGCATCAACAGCCATTATTCAGCTAAATGGGATCTGGATAGGGTAGCAATCTCTTCCTATGGTCACCCTTCCCTCTATCATTTTAAAATATAGATGCTAATGCCCACCCAAAGAGAATATCATAAAGATTAAATGATATAAACCATTCAGAGGGCTAAGCAGAGTGCCAGGGACAAAGAACACACAAAATCAATAAAAATGTATTTTTTCTCTTCATTTTTAGTCTAAGGAGAGTGACTTCATTTCTTTGGTTGAGGTTGAAGGATATTTTCTCAACTAGCCTTCAGGTTAGAAGAAGAAAATATTGTAGATGGTTATTCACTTTTTTATTCAAAAATATTTCCTTTAGCACCTGCTGTGTGCGGTTGTAATAAGATATAAGATCTCTGCTCTATGGGGGTTATCATTCTACTGTTCAGTTCAGTTGCTCAGTCGTCTTTGCGACCCCATGGACCGCAGCACATCAGGCCTCCCTGTCCATCACCAACTCCTGGAGTCAACCCAAACCCATGTCCATTGAGTTGGTGATGCCATTCAACAGTCTCATCCTCTGTCGTCCCCTTCTCCTCCTGCCCTCAATCTTTCTCAGCATCAGGGTCTTTTCAAATGAGTCAGGTCTTTGCATCAGGTAGCCAAAGTATTGGAGTTTTAGCTTCAGCATCAGTCCTTCCTGTGAACACCCAGGACTGATCTCCTTTAGGATGGACTGGTTGGATCTCCTTGCAGTCCAAGGGACTCTCAAGAGTCTTCTCCAACACCACAGTTCAAAAGCATCAATTCTTCCTCATTCACCTTTCTTTATAGTCCAACTCTCATATTCATACATGACCAATGGAAAAAAACCATACCTTTGACAAGATGGACCTTTGTTGGCAAAGTAATGTCTCTGCTTTTTATTATGCTATTTAGGTTGGTCATAACTTTCCTTCCAAGGAGCAAGCGTCTTTTAGTTTCATGGCTGCAATCACCATCTGCAGTGATTTTGGAACCCCAGAAAAATAAAGTCAGCCACTGTTTCCACTTTTCCCCATCTATTTGCCATGGAGTGATGGGACCAGATGCCATGATCTTAGTTTTCTGAATGTTGAGCTTTAAGCCAACTTTTTCACTCTCCTCCTTCACTTTCATCAAGAGGCTTTTTAGTTCTTCTTCACTTTCTGCCATAAGGGTGGTGTCCTCTGCATATCTGAGGTTATTGATATTTCTCCCGGCAACCTTGATTCCAGCTTGTGCTTCCTCCAGCCCAACGTTTCTCATGATGTACTCTGCATATAAGTTAAATAAGCAGGGTGACAATATACAGCCTTAACGTACTCCTTTTCCTATTTGGAACCAGTCTGTTGTTCCATGTCCAGTTCCAACTGTTGCTTCCTGACCTGCATACAGGTTTCTCAAGAGGCAGGTCAGGTGGTCTGGTATTCCCCTCTCTTTCAGAATTTTCCACAGTTTGTTGTGATCCACACAGTCAAAGGCTTTGGCATAGTCAACAAAGCAGAAATAGATGTTTTTCTGGAACTCTCTTGCTTTTTCGATGATCCATCGGATGTTGGCAACTTGATCTCTGGTTCCTCTGCCTTTTCTAAATCCAGCTTGAACATCTGGAAGTTCATGGTTCACGTTTTGCTGAAGCCTGGCTTAGAGTATTTTGAGCATTACTTTACTAGCATGTGAGATGAGTGCAATTGTGTGGTAATTTGAGCATTGTTTGGCATTGCCTTTCTTTGGGGTTGGAACAAAAGGTGACCTTTTTCAGTCCTGTGGAGGAGCAGACAATAAGCTAAGAAATGTATCTAGCAAATATTAGCTTGTGATAAGTACAGACTATATGTTGCAGCGTTGGAATCCAGAAGGACTGGAGAGCTACATTAGACTGTGTGGACTGACACTGACTTGAAGGGCAGTAATGAGTTACTTGTTCAGAGCGGTAGGAGAAGATGGTTTTAGGCAGAGAGAACGGCTAATGTAAATGTGTTGAGGAAAGAGGAAAGCTGGGAAAATCAGCATTCAGACAAGAAGCTGGTCCTGGCGTGTAGAGCACCAAGGGCAATGATAGGAGAGGAGTCCAGAAATAAAGGTGGGAAGGTGGGTACAGGCTAGACTCTTCAAAGCCATGGTAAACTGTTTAGATTTCATTATATGTCTCAAAAAAAGTCAGTGGTGAGTTTATACAGGGGGGTGAAATGAATTTATATATACTTAAAAAGATCATTCCAACTGCTTTTGAAGAACGGATGGTAGAAGTACAAAAGTGGAAGTAGGTCATTTGAGAGATAATGTTGTCTTGGAACCAGGTGGTGGAACAGAAGAACAGATGTAAACACATTCAGAAAGAGATGTAATGGAGTCAGGAAATGTTTTGGAGGCAAACTCAGCAGGCCATGTTGACAGATTGGATGCTGGCCATGAGAGAAAAGGAGAAATCAAGGATGGGTCCTGTATTTATGACTTGAGCCTCTGGGCAGATGGTTTAGCTATTTACTGAGACAGGAAAGACCAAGGGATTTTGTGTATCCCAAAAAGAGGGAAGCAAATGAAAGACAAGGTATAAGGAGTGAAAAGAAAGAAAAGGAACATGCCACATGTACAAAATAAAATGTAGAAAATGTAAAATTAGAATACAATGGAGTAAATAAGAGTTTAATTCTATTGGCTTTGAAGTTGGATGCATAATAATATGAGATATATTGGAGTTTGAAAGGCCCATTGAAAGGAATTTGGTCTGGTGGTCAGCATTTCTCAGAGAATGGCAAATGTAAATTTATTCTTCTAGTTCTTCTAAGAGGAAGTTGTGTCTGGGGGGTTTTAGGTTCTGGAATCTTGGAAAGGCTGAGGGTTTACTTACTTCAGAATTATAAGTGTCCCCCCCCCCCCGCCCCTTCAAATTTAGTCATCAAAGCCATAAGTACTAGGAGTAAAGTTCTTTTCAAATGGGGATATTTTCTGAGTGATATACTTTGAAAGTCTCAATAGATGGGTAGAGAAAAAAAGTAAAATCTCAGCTTTTTCCATTGGCCCAACTTCTTTTGGGGGCCATAAGACACAGGAGCTAGCGTTCTGTTTCCATCATATTCAATAGTAAAAACTCATGAAGCAAATGTAGCATTTCTTCTTCAAAGATTTAAAATTAAGAAAAATATTTTGGGGTTGGAAACTTGGGAGCAATGTGCTGAGCTGATCTGTCTGTCCAAGACCAAAAATTCCAGTGAGCTTAGAAGAAAACACGGCAGAAACCCTCCTGTAGCTTTGCTCTTGGTTAGCAGTTCTTCCTTCAAGGCAGACTTTATTCTTCCCGATTAAGCCTCCTCCTATTTTACATTTTTAAAAACGAATCTCAAAATTTAAGGAAGAAAGATAGCATAGAGGCGGTTAAGATGCTGAGTTTTTTTTATAGCCTTGCTGTTATGCTCCAGAAAGCAGCTCCCAGGGAGCCAGGGGAAGGAGCGGGGATGCTCAGAGCCATCTGAGATCATTTGGTGGTCATCCAGTTGAAATCAGGACCTTCCAGTCAGGAATCTCTGCTCCTTTTACTTCTCTAGTGGCAAAAAGGACAAGATCTTGGTGCAGTCGAAGGGAGGTTATGGGTCCTAGTTGAGAGTTTTGATTGTGCTAACATTTCTAGCCACCTGTGAACTTATCTGGGTGAGTATTAGTTAGCAACTAATGGAATCAGCCAGTCTCTAGCATCAGGAAATTATGCCCAATTCCAATACAGTTGCGATGATTAGAGGGAAAAGCATACTTTCTTTCTTTAAAAAATTAATTAAGTTTTGAGTGTGCTGGGTCTTCATTGCTGCGTTTGGGCTTTCTCTTGTTGCGGTGAGTGGGGGCTTCTCTTGCTGTGGAACTCGGGCTCTAGGTTCTCTGACTTCAGAATTTGCAGCTCACAGGCTCTGGAGCTCAGGTTCAGTAGTTGTGGCCCTGGGCTTAGTTGTCTCACAGCATGGGACCTTCCTGCATCAAGGATTGAACCCATGTCCCCTGCTTTGATGGACAGATTCTTAACCACTGGACCACCAGGGAAGTCCAAGCATTATTTCTTGATATCTACTATGCTCCCTACACTGGATATGATATACATATATATACTGGATTTATCCTTCACTCTAGCACCTGGATATTATAGTTTCCATTTCAGTTCCATGTGAGAGCAGTCCTGCTTAGGTGGATCTGAAGTATGGATACATCAGGCAGGAGAAGTTGGGTGGCATCTCTTTTTCTAGTTTACTATGTGTACTGACTGATTTCCATGACATTCTAGAAATTTCCTATAGGAGGAAAATAACTTGAAATGGACTTGGCAAGGGAAGGGTTACAACAGAATCCAAGATTCAGGGAGGGACTCTGAGATCCCAGTGAGAATTACTTTCAGTTATAGGAGACAGCATAGTGGTGCCTTGTCTACAATAAAGTCACATTGATGTTCATTCTGGGTTTAGTACCGAGGCTGGCACATGACATTCTGATAGTGGTATGAGCCCGTGGAAGAAAATGGGCGATGTTTCCAAACTAGAACTCTAGCTGACTGTCCAATAGAACTTTTTGTGATGATAAAAATGTTTTAGGTATGTTCTGTCCAGTAGTGTTCTCTGGTCACATGGAGCTATTGAGCATTTGAATTGAGGCTAATGTGCTAAGAAACTGAAGTTTAGTTAAAGGGCAACATGTGTCTAGTGCTCAGAACAACTGACTTCTAGTATCTACAGTATTATAGAATCCCTACAATTAAGCATAGCTTTGTAAAGCCTAGTTAGAGACATGGAAGGTGGGGGTGGGGACAAAGGGTGGTGAGTATGGAGTGAGAGATGGCAGAGGATACAGTCCAAATCAATTTAGAGCCTGATAAGAATCAGCTTATGTACTGAACTTCTTGTATAAGCAGGGGGAGTTTTAGAGCTGGCCCAAATATTTGCATAAATGACCACATTTGGACCCACATGGCAGTGAGCTTTAGGTTATAGTCAGAAGGGACGCTTGAAGTCTCTGCTCTGCAAGGTGATCAGCACCTGTTGTGGTCCTTTGCACGTTGCATGTGTTCAGTACATATTTGTTTTGAATGAATAAAAGGATACATGGGATATAAACTCACCCGAGATCATTGTCTCAGTTAGCTATTGCCGTGGTAATGCTGCATAACAAACTGCCTGCAAAACTCAGTGACTTAAAACAGGGTTCATTTATTCTTGCTCGTAGGTCAGGAGATTAGCTGCAATGGCCAGCGTCATATGAATTCATCTAGGGGCACAAGAAATCTCTCTTCATGGGGATGGCAACAGCACATGACTTCTTTAGGTGAGTGTTCAGAAGTATCATGTAGTCACTTCCATCCATACTCCCTTGGCCAAAGCATGTCTCCTCACTAAGCCCAAAATTAAAGGCTGGGGAGAACCGTGAAGTTACAGAGCAAAAAACACGGTACAGGGAGGGTAAAACATTGAGACTCCGAATCTGATCTGCCATAATCATGTGAGGAGCCAGGGAGTCCATACACAGTTTGTGCATTTCCATAGTCTAAATTTCTTCCTCTGCTCCAAATGCTTCATGTACAATCAAAGACAGTTCCACCATCCGTGTGACTCCTAATCTCCAGGGTGGATATTATATTTCCATCCTTTAAAAATCTGATAGTCTGCTTTTAAAAATTTTGTTATTTATCTCATTGAATGATTGTCATTTTTGTGGTACTGGACTGAAAATCAATCCACATGATTTGGCTCTGTCATAGAGATGGAGGTGTAGTCTCATGGAGGTTCAAAGAATCTGTTAGTCTGCACATATTTTTGCTTTAATCATGGACTGTCTCAGTTTCTGAGGGCCCAGAATGCTGCTGCCAATGGCTGAGGCACAGGAGGGTGGAATTTTCAGTCCCGGTACTCTGGGTTTTGTTTTCAACTCTGACTGAGGTTCTGTGCTGCTGTTAGAATCTACCATTGCCTTTTAAAAATTTCATTTACTTAAAAAACACATGCAGCAAAATTCTGTCTTTCTGGTGTATAATTCTATGAATTTGACAAATGTACACAGTCATGTACCTTACCTGGTAACTTCCCTGGTGGCTTAGTTGGTAAAGAATCCACCTGCAATGCAGGAAATCTGAGTTTGATTCCTGGGTTGGGAAGATCCCCTGGAGGAGGGCGTGGCAACCCACTCCTGTATTCTTGCGTGGAGAATCCCCATGGACAGAGGAACCTGGTGGGCTGCAGTCTGTAGGGCCGCAAAGAGTTGGACACAACTGAGCAATTAAGCACAGCACAGCAGAGCACACAGTCATGTAACTACCAATGCAATCAAAATATTTCCATCAGCAGAAAATTTCCTTGTGCTGCCCTACACACCCAGTCTTTTCTAGAATGTCATGTAAATGGTATCATATCATGTGGCCTTTTGAGTCTGGCTTCTTTTACTTAGCATGATGCATTTAAGTCTCACCTACATTGTTATGCATATCCTAGTTCCTTCCTTTCTGTTTCTGAGTAGGATTCCATTGTGTGAATGTCTGGCACTTTGTTTATTCATTTTGTGGTGAGGGGCATTTGACAGTTTGTTTCTGGTTTTTGATAGTTATGAAAAAGCTGTTATAAATATTGGCATATAGGTTCTGGTGTGACTGTAAATATTCATTTCTCTCAGATAAATACTTAGGGAATAGAATTGCTGGATTGTATATTAAGAGTATGTTTTAGTATTCTAACTCCTCATTGGAATATTGAAGCCCAAACCAACCTTATGAAATAGCCAAATGGTTTTCCAAAGTGGCTGCACCATCTTAGTTCCTAGCAACAGTATATAAGAGTTCCTACTGTTACTTTTTAATTTCTCTATTTTCTCTTTTGCCACTTATTCCTTATATGAATGTGGAAGCTCAGACCCCATCTCCTTCCTTAAATTCAGTTTTTCACCTTCCCTAGATTTTAAAGGAGACAGTTGCCTAGATCAGACCTAGGTTTTGGAATGAAGTACATAACTGCTCACCAGATGGTACAATAGGTGAGAATATTAGAGTTCAAGGGCATGAAACTAGAATATAATTTGCTGTTAGTGCCCTGAGCATCCGAGGGTCATTTTCTTCACCCTTGATGACTTCAGTACAAAGTTAAGGTGCTGATTGAGAAAATGTGGATAGTTTCTATGAAGCCAAGTCAATGATTTCTGGTTTCTTAACCTTAGCTGCTTATACAATTTAGAGCCATAAACCTACCATCATAGTTGATATTTATCAAGCTGAATTCCTGACTTTGGCCTTTACCATTTGAACATATGCTGGCCTACCTTTCAGCTACCAGCACTGCCTTTATTTCATTTGAGAACATGCTCCTGCCATCGAAGGCCACTCTGTTCATTCACGTGGCAGGTTGGAGTACCGTGGAATGAACATCACCAGGAGTAGTTGTCAGTCACTGAGGGAAAGAAGAAATAGAATGCATCTGTATAAACGCCCCATTTCCCTTACCCTCTCGGATGGGGTAACTCCGTGGTCTGTGGCTGTATCCAGGCTCCAGGGGTTCCCTAGCAGGCTTAAGTTCCAGATGCCTACAGTAGAAATTTTCTTAGAACACAGACTTCACTGGCTGCCTTCCTCCCCTGTTTGGCTTCCCCACGCTCTTGATGGTGCACCTCTGCTTTCTGAATCAACCACTTGATTGACTCAGTCCTTGACTTTGTGTTTGTTTTGGGGGAGAGCTACATCAAGACTGTCCTGTTCCTGATTCCTCTCCTCAACTCCCTTTTTTTTGGCTGCCTGTGTTCCTGACCTCCATGTGTTCTATTCTCCATTAATTGAGTCTATGCAAATGTCTATCTAGTTCTCCAGGTCCTGACATATTCTAAGTATCTCTGCTGTCCTATAGCACATGAACACAATGTAGCATTTGCCATGGTGGAAAGTTATGGCTGCAGGAGACACATCCATGTGAAGTTGGATGAGTGACTTAAGCTGCTTCAAATATTAGTTATGATGCCTGTAAAATGAGGTTACTGGATCATGTCATGAAGATGATTTAGAACCTAAGTGTTCCTTTGAGTAATTAGTGGATGACATAGGTCAGCAGCATAAGTTAGTTCTCTTGTTTCTCATTGTCTAATCACTTAGAGATCAAGTCTCATTTCTTTCATGGCTGACCACTTTTCAAGAGTACACATCAAGGATTCTGATTTTTATCTATGGCATTTGGTTTTTCATTGATCTGGTGATGTTATACGATATATTTGTGCCATAGTTCTTGTCTTAGTAGATTATTTCAGTAAGAGAAATAAGTTCTTTCAGTGTTTCAAATTAGGAATTTAGGCAAAAATTACAGAGTTTCATAAGTGAATACTGAGGTGGAGTGAAAGGAAAGTATGATACAGAAACAATTGCTTTATCTTTGCTTTGAATCCCAAGCATAATGAAAAAGAGAAGACTCAGAGCAAAACAGAACCTTAGAGAGTTAGAAACAACATGAAGAATCACCTGGTATTAATAATAATAATAGCTAATGTTTACTGAATAGTGGGAGTGTGTGCCTTGTAGTGTTCCAGTTGTTTCTTAGATGCTCCCTCCACAGCAGCCTTCTGAGGTCATTATTATTATCATCATGACCATTTTACAGATTGGAAAGTAAGGCCAGAGAAGTTAATTAACTTTCTCAAGTTCACATTTTGCCAGTAAGGAGCGAGACAGGAGTCAGTCTCAGGAAGTGAAAGACCGTGGTCTGAACTTTTAACTCCTGTGCCATGCTGACTCTCACCCCTGCAGCTTGACTAACCCTGTCACAGAGAATCAGTGGTTTTCAACACATTCTGTTTCATGTTGAATAATCTAAGTTTTTTATTTTGAATGTAAATCAGCTTTCAAGTCTCTTAAACTTTTTGATCCTAGTTCTAACTTTCAGAAAAGATTATTTCTACCTTGAAGGACTTTTGTGGCTTAATCCAACACCCTTTGGTTTTCTTTCCTGCAGTAAAAATAGGCCCTAAAAATTTCTGTTGCAGGTCACTTGTGTGGTGTGTATTTTAACGATCATAGGAAGGCTGTTGCACATCCTTGCTTGTCATTACTGGAGCTAGTTCTTCACCTAGGCATCAGTTTGCATTAGCTTTGTATCATGCCTAACTTCAGGCTTGTTTTCAAGGAAGAAAAGTTCAAAAGGTCCAAATGGAAGCAGAAGTCCAATATTCTGCAGGGAGAAATGAAGAACTCCAAAAACAATAAGTATGTGGGTAAACATACAATTTATTTTTTCTATTTTTTAAAATGATAATTGACCATAAAAATATAATTTTCTATTTCAAGCAAAATAAGCAATATATTTTAGGGCTTACAACATATATAATAACAATAACATGGAGATGGGTTTACAATAGCCAAGACATGGAAGCCACTTAAATGTCCATCACCAGAGGAATGGATAAAGGTGTGGTACATATATACAGTGGAATACTACTCTGCCATTAAAAGAATAACATAATGCCATTTGCAGCAACATGAATGGACCTAGAGATTGTCATGCTGAGTGAAGTAAGTCAGAACAGGAGAAACATCATATGACATTCCTTATATATAGAATCTAAAAAGCGATGATACAAATAAACGTAGACAAAACAAAACATGCTCACAGATTTAGAGAACAAGCTGTGGTTGCCAGGGGGAGGAATGGGGGAAGAGAGTTAAGGACTTTGGTGCTGACATGTACACTTTGCTATATTTAAAACGTGACATGATCTACTATTGTTGTGTTAGTCCCTCAGTCATGTCCACTCTTTGTGACCCCATGGACTGTAACCCCCAGGCTCCTCTGTCTGTGGAGTTCTCCAGGCAAGAATATTGGAGTGGGATTGCCATTCCCTTCTGCAGGAGATCTTCCCCACCCAGGGATTGAACCTGCATCTCTTGCGTCTCCTGCCTTTGGCAGGCAGGCTCTTTACCAGCTGAGCCACCATTAATTCATGTTAATTGTGTTGAGAATGCATATTATGATCTTTAGAATAACCAGTAATAAAAATAACCAAAGAGGCATAGTTTAAAAGATATTAGAGTAGATAAAAATAATACTAAGAGATAATTGATCAATTCAAATGAAGACAGGAAAGTAGAATCAAAGGAACAGCAACAAAAAAGTGAAACAAGCAGAAAACATAGAGTGTAGAGTTTAACTCCAGCCATGTCAATAATTGCATTAAATGTTAGTGGACTATGAACTCGGATTAAGAGGCAGAGATTGTCCAACTGGGTGAAAAATAAAATTCACCTATGTTTTACTTAGATGAAGGATACATTTTCAATATAAAGACAGAAAATTTAAAAGTAGTAGATTGTTGTTATTCAGTGGCTCAGTCTTGTACAACTCTTTGTGACCTCATGGACGCCAGGCTTCCCTGTCCTTCACCACCTCCCAGAGCTTGCTCAGACTCATGTTCTTTGAGTCAGTGATGCCATCCAACCATCTTGCCCTCTGTCGTCCCCTTCTCTTCCTGCCTTCAATCTTTCCCAGCATCACGGTCTTTTCCAATGAACTGGATCTTTGTGTCAGGTGGCCAAAGTATTGGAGCTTCAGCTTTAGCATCAGTCCTTCCAATTAATATTCACGGTTGATATCCTTTAGGATTGACTTGCTTGATCTCCTTGCAGTTATATAATAAGAACAAGGGACCCTCAAGAGTTTTCTTCAACACCACAGTTCAAAAGCATCAATTCTTTGGCACTCAGCCTTCTTTATGGTCCAATTCTCACATCCCTCCGTGACTACTGGGAAAACCATTGTTTTGACTATATGGAAAAGCAACTGATGGGAGAAGACATATCAGGGACTGAACCATATAAATTGAGGAACTCTGCATTATGTGAAACAGGAACCATAGGGAATCTACATAGATGTCCAAAACCTTAACAGAGAAGGAGGCAATACAAGAAGAATGACTTCTTGGTGCAAGGAAGTGCCAACTGATGATGGATGCTGAAAACATTTTCTTAGAGATCTGACAAGTTGAGCAAACAAAGAATGTTTTTTCCTTTCTGCTTTGTAGAAATTGACAATATAAAGCCACATTTAGTGGTGCAAAAATTGTGATTTCTCTGCCACCTCCTCCAGGATAGCTCTTTAGTATCTCCCAGTATCTGAGCTGTGGTCACCTGATTTGGGTACCCGCTTCCTTTACTGGTTGGAGTTTGGTGATGGATTTAGCTGGGTGCCATCTTTTTTCCTAGTTCAGTATGTCTTCTTTTCCTGTTGGCCCCTTGGCAGTGACTTTTGCCAAGCAAAAAATGACAGAATGTAAGAAAGAGAAATGAAGTGCTGGCATGTTTATTGCCTCAGTTTTGATGGTGGGCCGAAGGGTGTAAAAATGAAAGAGATGCCGCTGTGAGGCTGTTATTTGACAAAAAGTAAGCTTTCTAAGTGATGAGTGCCTTCCTACTCATGCAGCAATGTGCAGTACATGTCTGGCTCTCTATACAAGAAAAAAGCGTGGAACGTTCCCTCTCTCTTTGTGACCTCCTGCTAAGACTCTTGCTTAACATCCTTCCAAAAGGTCCTTTAGCTGGTCAATCTCAGAGATGTAATTTCATTGACAAAATTCATGGTTTCGGTCCTTTGTGTGAAATAAATTTCAGATAAACTGGAGTTTGTCTAAAATTTTGATACAAAGTTAGACTTGGCTAGGGAGAAACTGTCTCGGGTGGGTGGTTGTTTTTCTGGGAGTGACTTTAATTAACCTGTCTACTGTATGCCTGCACACTGGAAAGGCCCTTGAAGGTGGCGTTTTCCTCCTGCTGTTCAAAGGGAATGAAAGTGACAGTTGAGTTTATTCTCAGCATTGTTAATTTGGTTGATATTGGGACCTTTCCAAAGAAACCACTAAAGCTATCATAGAAGATGAAGGGCAACACATTTGTGAAGCATTCTGGAACATTTGGCTCTTGTGGTGGCCTGCAAAAAAAAAAAAAAGGAAAGGAAAAAGAAAAGGATGAATTCATTATCTCCAAATAGTGGAAAATATTATAAATGGCAGTAAATGAAGTAAATGGGAGTTTCCACTGTAATGTACAATTCTTTAAGCCAGCCACCCAGAAAGAACACAGCTTGGTTTGCTGGGTGGGGCGTCCGAGTTAAAATGCAGGAGACTGTTCTTGGGCTCCAAGTGCCATTTGGGAGTTAGGCCTTTCCCCTGCTGCTGTGGATCGTCTGGTTTATCGCTGATCTGGACTGTGTGGGTCTTGCAGCCTGCTGAATCGAACCCAAGTGGAGCTCTCACCTCTTCAACTTAGATCTGACCGTAGGGTGTTGCTTTCCTGCCTGACTCAGTCGCCAGAGGAAAAGCAAATAAGACACTAACTTCTTTTTGTGCATGAGGCAATGGTCTCTCTTTGCTTTTGGATGGCTCTCCCGCTCCGGCTGCCTTTGCTGGCCCATGGAACAAAAGCTGTGGCTGTGTCTCCTTGTCAGCAAGATGCATTGCTGAGCATGTCTGCTTAGGCCTGGGCAATGATGCTCCCCTGTGGAACCCCCTCCTATCCTGGGAGCTGAACCTGTGGGTTGACAGCTTTCCTACAGAGAAGTGGGAGGACACTTCCATCCCTGCCACCACCACTACTTCCCTCTCCTGCTGCCAGGATCTGTGAAGGGAACCCCCTCCTTCACCTAAATGAATGAGTTACCACTGGACCCATGTGGAGACGAGGTCCATCTGATGGTGCCTCTTCTGTTCTGGCTAATAAAGCAAGTCATCCTCAGCATAACCTCTTCTCAATCTTCTCTTAACTAATTTTCGTGATTTGGGGGAAATATAGACTCTTGTTACCTGATACTTGCTATGGAATCCAGAAAATGAAATAACTGTGTCTCTATAAATTCTAAAATAAACTCATCTCTAGGGTCTTATTTTCTACTTTTTATCCTGACTACAAACTATCTTGTACTAAGCAAAAAAATCTCTGAAGTTTGGTCTATGAAAATTTGCTGGCCTGTGGAAATTGAGGGGTACTGATGCCAAATTCAATTCTGCAAGCATTGTTGAGAACTCACTATTTGTGAATCCAAAAGAAATATGAGTCATAGCTTCAGACGTTAATACGCATAAAATCTACATGAAAAGACAGAAAAGCATATATGGTACACCTGATCTGTATTACCTCCCATTTGCTGTGTGTGCGTGCATCAGTTCATACACACATACCACACACGCACACAAATACACACATGTGCATGCATTCACACAGTACTTATTTTTTTTTTGTTTTTTTTTTCACACAGTACTTATATACGTGTACTTACATGTATACCCACCACATACATACAGAAACAGAGTATAAATGCTGTCATAGATACACATATATACACACATACATACACTTATATTTACCTAGCACTGTGCACAGTCACTCAATCATGTCCAGCTCTTTGTGACCCAGGACAGTAGCCCACCAGGCTTCTCTGTTCGTGGGATTTTTTCAGGCAGGAATACTGGAGTGGTTGCTGTTGCCTTCTCCAGGGGAATCTTCCCGACCCAGGGATTGAATCCATGTCCCCCGTGTCTCCTGCATTACAGGCAGATTCTTTGGTGTCTAAACCACCAGGGAAGCCCCAGCTTGTAACCCAGGGTTAGTTGCTCAGTTGTGGCCGACTCTCTGCAACCCCAGGGACTATGGCTCTCCAGACTCCTCTGTCCACGGAATTCTCAAGGCAAGAAGCTGAAGTAGGTAGTCATTTCCTTCTACAGGAGATCTTCCCAAGCCAGAGATTGAACCAAGGTCTCCTGCTTTGCAGGCAGTTTCTTTACTGTCTGAGCAGCAGGGAAGGCCTGTGTGCACCTACATATAACAAATACACTCTCTCACACACATTCTCTTGTGTACTTATGCCCTCACTTACATATATACATGCACACATACATATTTTCACATGCATATACCCACTCCCACACATATACACATTCATACACATATACACATGTACATATGCACTCACACACAGTCACAATCACACAGATGCATGTTTACACATTCATATACACACAAACACACTCGTAAATTTTGGTCAATTAATTAGTTAGAACCTTAAGCCTATATTAATTGTCATGTGTCCTCATTTTAAAAAGTAATTTTGATATAGATACTACTAGCATTAAAATGCTGTTGACTTTTGAAAAAAAAAATATACATATATAATCATATTAAGGGACTTTGTGTTCTTACTTTGCCAAGGGATATTTTTTTTTCTAAGAAATATGAAGACTACCCAAAAGTACAATGAATAATAACACAATGAATATATCCACCAGTCGGAACTGAGGATTGGAGATGTCTTCCTCTCTTTGCAGCATCCTAATTTAAATGAAAGAAATAAAGCACACAGAAAAAGCTGGTGTTTTCTTTGTCCTCCATCTGTAGTTTGTTCCTGTGTCCCACAACCAGAAGAAAATGTAGACTGAACACATATATTTTCTGCTCCATTTTAATACACTTACATATACATGTATGTTTCAGTGAATAATATATAATGTTCATTTTTGTGTTTGGAAATAGGGCATAAATGTCAAAGTGTGTATCATGTAAAACTGGCTTTTTTCTACTCAGCATTTTGTATGGAGCTCTAGTTAAATGGCTGAATAGGGAGAACTACATTATTTTAACAGCTACATAGTATTCTAGTGTATAAATATAACAAATGTGAGTTATTTGTTCTATTGAAGTAATTTAGATTTCCAACCTATTTAAAAGAGGCCTTGCAATGGAAATAATCAGAAATGTCTGTATAGAAACCTGTGCAAAAATCTCTCTAGAATATATTCTATGTATTCTCTAGAATATATAGAATTTTTCAATCACAGTACATAGGTTTTCATTTTTATTAGATACTGCCAAATTGTTTTTCTTCAAAATGATTTGAGCAATTTAAACTCTCACAAGGAGTGTATGATAAGTTCTATTTTTCACCCTATTTGCCATCTTTTTTATAGTTGCACATGTTTAAACATTAGCCTGTATGGGTATGTGAGGTGGTATTGTATTGTTGTTCAGGTTTCAGGTTCTAAGCAGGTTTTTTTTTTTTTAAATGGAAATAAATGCTTCTGTTCAGTGTCTCGTCTGACTATATTGAGGTTTTCTTGTTATCCATTTGCGTTTTAAATTAATGTTAGTTAACTGACTTTTCATAATTGAATTATTGTATGATTCCCATAGATCATTTTTTATCTATTATTTATTTAATGTATTGCCAAATTGCATGTATTGATATTTAATTTATGAATTTTGTGTCAATATTTATAAATAAATTTGTAGTATAATTTTTTCTTAGGCTATTTTTCTGACTTTGGTATCAGTTTTATGTTCTCTTCATTAAAAAATTAGGAAATATACTTTCTTTACATTCTAGAACATACTACATGGCATAGGAAAAAATCTTTTTTTTTTTAAACATTTTTTTGAAAAAAATTCACCCTTGAAACCAGTCAATCCTGGTGCTTTTTGGGATTTTAGGATAGGATAGGTTGGGTGGGGCTTATGGAAGATATGGAGGTAACTTTATAAATATTTAAAATTTTAAATTTAAAATGTTTAAAATTTCTTCCTTGCCTATTCACATTGGACTTTAACATCTCAAACTGTTTCAGCTTTGATAATTTTTTCCTAGAAAGTCGGCTAGTTTTCCCAGGTTTCAAACTAATTCACTCATAATGAAAATCAGATATCTTAGTGATTTTCTAGAATACATAAAGAATATACAACTCAACCATAAAAGACAATTAAAAAGAAAAAGATCGAAATAAACCTTTTTTCCAAAGACGATACATAAATGTCCAACAAACATGTGGAAAAATACTTAAAATTATTAGTTCAGTTCAGTTGCTCAATCATGTCAGACTCTGCGACCCCATGGACTGCAGCATGCCAGGCTTCCCTGTCCATCACCAACTCCCAGAGCTTGCTCAAATTCATGTCCATTGAGTCAGTGATGCCATCCAACCATCTTTTTTTTTTTTCACTTTCTTTTTTTTATTTTATTAGCTGGAGGCTAATTACTTTACAATATTGTAGTGGTTTTTGTCATACATTGACATGAATCAGCCATGGATTTACATGTGTTCCCCATCCCAATCCCCCTCCCACCTCCCTCTCTGCCCGATCCCTCTGGGTCTTCCCAGTGCACCAGGTCCAAGCACTTGTCTCATGCATCCAACCTGGGCTCATCCAACCATCTTATCCTCTGTCTGGAAATGCAAATCAAAACCACAAAGAGATATGACTTCACACCCACTAGAATGGCTATAATCAAAAAGATAATAATAACTGTTGGTTAAGATATGGAACAGAACCGTCATACATTGCTAGTAGGAATGTAAAATGGTGTAGCTGCTTTGGGAAATAGTCTGACAGTTCCTTAAAAAGTTAAAAATTGAATTACGATATGACTCAGCAATTTTACTTCTAGGTTTATACCCAAGAGAATTGAAAACATGAGTGAGTGAGTGAATGAAAGCTGCTCAGTCATGTCTGACTCTTTGTGACCCTATGGACTATACAGTCCGTGGAATTCTCCAGGTCAGAATACTGGAGTGGGTAGCCTTTGTCCAAACAAAAACTCGTACACAAATGTTTAAAGCAACATTATTCATAACAGTAAAAACTGGAAGCAATCCAATTGTCCACTAACAAGTGGAGAAAAACATGATATGGAATATTATTTGACCATAACAATAAATGGAGTACTGGTTCATACTACATGGAGGAAACTTGAAAGTCTTATGTTAGGTGAAAGAAGTAAAAAAAGCCACATATTGTTTAATTCTATTCATGTCAGATGTCCAGAATAGACAGATTCAGAGGCGAAAAATAGATTAGTGGCTACCAGGGCTCAAGGGAAGAGAAATTGGGAGTGACTGCTAATGAGTATGGAGGCTTCTCTGATGGCTCAGTGGCAAAGAATTTGCCTGCAATGCAGGAGACGCAGGAGACACAGGTTTGATCCCTGGGTCTGGAGGATCCTCTGGAGGAGGAAATGGCAACCCCACTCCAGTATTCTTATCTGAAAAATTGCATGGACAGAGGAGCCTGGTGGGCTACAGTCCAAAGAGTCAAACGTGACTGAGTAACGTTTGCATGCACACATTAATAAGTATGGAGTTCTTTTTGGGGCGTTAGAATGCCCCAGAATTGAATAATGATGATGATTGCACATTTCTGCAAATATAATGTAAATAATTGAACTGTGCACTTTAAAGTAGTGAATGTTGTGATGTGTTAATTATATCTCAATGAAAATATTATTAGTGAATTAAGACTACAGAATCCTAGAGTTGGAAGGGATTTCAGAGGTCATCAATTTCAAACTCAATCTAATACTGAT
Organism: Odocoileus virginianus; assembly: GCF_023699985.2. Lineage (NCBI taxonomy): Eukaryota > Metazoa > Chordata > Mammalia > Artiodactyla > Cervidae > Odocoileus > Odocoileus virginianus. The sequence goes on from NC_069682.1 coordinate 3,402,698, forward strand.
AGTCCAGAGTCTTTGGTTGAGCCTACAAGACAGCTCCTGCCTGCTTTCGTTAACTCAAGACCTCGCGGGGGGCCGCTGGAGGCTCTTTTCCCAGCTTCACTCCATGGCCTTGAACATGGAACTCTGACTCCTCTCTACCCCTAACAACATGTTGTTAGCCATTGCTAACAACAGCTCCTGGGTGCACGCTGGGCTGTCTCGTATTTGCCCAAGTCTGTTACAAGTGCTTTGTGTCCTCAGCCAGTGCTCGAGGTTAGTCATCATGTGTCCCTTTGCTTGTTCATTCATATGGGAAGTCTTTATGGAAAGCCTACCACAGGTTGCGTTCTGCAGCAGATGGACACAAACAGATGTCGGCTCTGCCCTCACTGAGAAATGATGGTCTATGGCAGTGAAGGTGGTACTAATTTTTCAGCATCAATCAAGGATTGTTCCTAAGGACTTCTCTGGGGGGTCCAGTGGTTAAGAATCTGCCTGCTAATGCAGGGGATACAGGTTCAATTCCTTGTCTAGGAAGATCCCACTTGCCATAGGGCAACGAAGCTCACGCACCTCAACTACTGAAGCCCCAGTGCCTAAAGCCTGTGCTCTACAAGAGAAGCCACGGGCGATGAGAAGCCCTCACACTGCAGTGGAGAGCAGCCCCTGCTTGCTGCAGCTAGAGAATGCTGTGTGCAGAGGCACACGGCAACAGAGACCCAGCACGGCCAGAAAGTGATCATTTGTAAAAAAGATCATGCCCAGATTTTTCCCAGTGTAATCTGATGAAAAAAAGACATCTGGACAACTCTATAAAAGAAAGATTGAGGGTGCAGGGGAGTGGGGAACAAAAGAGGATGTTTAATTTTGGATGTGCTACTTTGAGGCACCTGTGAAAGCCCCAAGGGGAGATGTGGCTATGTGGTTCTAGAGTCATGCTGTCCACCATAAATGTAATGCAAGTCACATATGTAATTCTAAGTGTTCTAGTAGCCACATGAAACCATCAAAAGAAACAGGTGAAATTAGTTTTAATACTCTTTTTGCTTAATCAAATATATACAGAATGGTATCATTTCAGCATGTAGGAAATCCTGCCATCTACACCAACATGGATGGAACTTGAGGCCATTATGCTTAATGAAATGAGCCAGACAGAGAAAGACAAAGTACTGCATGGTGTCACTTAAATATGGAATCTAAAAAAAAAGGTCAAACTCATAGAAACAGAGAAAGTAGAGATTTGGTTGCCAGGGACTGGGGGATGGGGAAATAGATAAAGGGTACAAATGTTCAGCTATAAGGTGAGTAAGGTCTTGAAGATTCAATGTAAAACGTGGTGACTGTAATTGATAACATCCTGTAATTGAAATTTGTTAAGAGAGTAGAATTTAAATATTTTTATCCATAAAAAAGAACCATGTGAAGTGATGAATATTTTAATTAACTGGATGGGAGGAATTCTTTAACATGTACACATATATCACATCATGATGATATACATTTTAACAGTTTTATTTAACTCTACCTCAATAAATTTAAGAAAAATTAATGAAAATGTGACACTTTTTTGTACTAAATCTTCTAAATCAAAAACATATCTTACATTTACAGTACATGTAAATTTGGATACTAAATTTCTATTTGAGTTGAAAAGTTTGTGGTTGAAAAAGTATATTCACATATTTAAATTGTTCCAAACATAGTTAAGTTAAAAGCATTCTATTAACTGAATTGAGTATCACTTTAAAAATTTAAATCAATTAAAGGTAAACTAAGTTAAAATTTTGGTTTCTCAATTGTCCTAGCTTCATTTCAAACCCTTAACAGCCATTTTGGTTATTATCTACTGCTGGGACGGTGCAGTTCTAGAGCTTAAGTTGGAGAACTGGTCTGCAGATTTCCCAGACTCCAGGTGGGATTTGACACTAAGAGAATGATTGAATCACCCAGGAAGAATACGTGGAAGGAGAGGAGATGCTGGGTGACCTCTGTGGGCCTGCCTCTCTCTGTGCCACTGCTTATAATGGCTCATCATCTGGGCTTTGGGCATGGGATGAAGATCCTAGGCCATGTCTGAAAATGGGACCACTGAGATTGTCATTGAGATGTGGATATCTGCTGCCTGAGTATAAGAGCATGTAGATGTTTGCTAAGCCTCCTTATTTGCTGAGTCCTTTCAATCCCTTGGAGATCTGGGTTAACTCAGTTCAAACCCTATCTCATGGCCTGCAAAGATAGGTATTCTCCTGAGATTCCTTCAGCTTCACCATCTCCTCTAACCTACAGGATGAGTTTAGTCTCTTTATTACTCCAGGTCATCTGGTTGGAAAGCCTGGACTCTTTACTGCTTTCTACAAAAACTTCCCTCACCCCTGAATTGGGCTCCTTACTGATGGTTGGAATCAATAACAAAGTGGAGCTGTGAACGGCTTCCTTCTGAACCCTCACCCTCTCTTCTTTTGCATGGCTTTCTTCCTCCTCCCCCAGAGACCAACACATTGTCTGGTTTCCCCATAACGGTACTGTAGCTTAAACTGGTTCTTGGTGTTTCCCCACAAGTCTTCAATGTCTTATCAGACTTTTCATCCAAGCAAATAAAATAGCTTCCTTAAAGAATTTAGATGAATGAAATGACCCCTCCTCCTCCAACATGACAACTGCTTTCTGACCTGGGTCTTTCATTCTTTATCTCATCCTGTGTCATATAGCCCATCCTAAAGTGCTTGCTCACAGAAAGAGGTCAGGTTATATTTGTTTAATGACTGTCCTGTTTCCTACTTCCCATAAAACCTCCCTTTCAGTGGAGAGTTGGACTAATTGCTCCTTTGCCCATTTCATCCAGGCCACAGACAAAACCACAGCTCATTTGGTGGCTGAGGCTTACTGAAAACTTCCTTTCCTCTAGATGCAGCCAGTTTATTTAATCACATGGCAGGGTTGGCCTGAGGGTAACAATGGGCCAGGGTTGTTGGAACAGTGACTGCTGATGGCTGAGGGGTGAGACTTTTGCCTTCAAAATTCAGCTTGCTGTGGCCCAGGAAATTAACCTTTAAGTCTACGAACTTGAAGTGAGTGTGGTCAAGATGAGAATATTGACTGGTTTTGAGCATCGTCAAGAAACAAAACATAATCTAAGTAATTTGGATGCCTACTGATGGCTGAGAAAGAGAAAAAGAATTTGGGTAGCCTTAAAGGGAAAAAATCAGATCAATGCCAATGGCCTCTGAGGCATATATAGCAAAACAAAGTGGCAGCTTGAATTGCAAAAAATTATTTTGTTCATTCATTCATTCACCAGGCTAACATTTATTCAGTAATTAATGTATATCAGATATTATTTTGACACTTGCCTCAATTCATTTAATCTTACCAATAACCTGGTAATCTAGCACTCTAAGAGGGTAACTTGCTCAAGCTTATACAGCCAGTGAGTGGTGGAGTCAGAAACTGGACCAAGATGTATGACTTCAGAATCTTTTGACTTAACTACCAAGTAGGTGACCAGACTGTTTTCTGGCTCTCATGAATTTTATATTCTAATAGGTGAGACAATCAATATACATAAGTAAATATTAAATGGAAATATTATTTCAGATAATGAAAAAAGAATATTGCAGAGTAAGGATATTGATGAACTGGGAGACCAGTGTGGCTCCTTTAGCTGGATGGCCAGGCATGGCCACTCAGAAAAGATGATATTTGAACTGAAATGCTCTCATTTGATGATGAGAAGCTAGAGACATGAAGATCTGAAAGGAGGGTGTTTCTGGCAAAAGAAATAACTTAAACAAGTTCCTAAGGTGGGTTTAGTAAAACCGGTGATGCTTTGCCTCGATTCCCTTCCCGGGCCCAGGTGCCTGTTCTCTAGCTGTGATTGCTGGCTGCTGCAGCTGGAACAGAATGCGTGCAATCATGTCCTTCCTCGGGGGGCGGGCCAGCAGGTGACTGACGGACAGAGTGGTACAAGATGCTGGCCTGGCCGTAGGTGGGGCTGTGGGGTCACCTGGCTGCGCTGAGTCTCCAGTGGAGACCGCAGTTCGCGTGTGTCCTTCCCATTTTCTCTTCAGCTTTCCTCTCTCTCAGTTTCGTCTTGAGAGCCTTCTCTCAATAAAACACATGCACCAGCATCTCCATCACAGGCTCTCCTGTGAGGAAATCCAATCCAAAACGATGAGAAAGAGCCCGGTGTCATGGGAGGATGGCAAAGAAGGCCATTGTGGCTGATGCACAGAGAGCAAGGGAGAAGCTGTTAGGGGATGAGAGTGTGGATGGGAAGGGGACAGCTGATTGGGTAAAAGCTTAGATGTCATCAAAGGACAGTGGGACGCCTTTGGGAAGTAAGGGGGGTCTTCAAACACTCTCTTCAGCTGTGGTGTAGAAAATGAAATATGTGGATGGATGAGGCAGAGAGCCTTGTTGACCATCAGTTGTAATATTCCATCTAAGGAATCATAGTGTCTTGAATTGAAAAAGGTTGTCGTGAAGAAAGTGTTGGAGAAGACTCTAGAGAGTCCCTTGGACTGCAAGGAGATCCAACCAGTCCACCCTATAGGAGATCAGTCCTGGGTGTTCATTGAAGGACTGATACTGAAGCTGAAACTCCAATACTTTAGCCACCTGATGCAAAGAACTGATTCATTTGAAAAGACCTTGATGTTGGGAAAGATTGAAGGCAAGAAGAGAAGGGGATGACAGAGGATGAGTTGGTTGGATGGAATCACCAACTCGATGGACATGGATGTGAGTAAACTCTGGGAGTTGATGATGGACAGGGAGACCTGGCATGCTGCAGTCCATGGGATCGCAAAGAGTTGGACACAACTGAGAGACTGAACTGAACTGACTGAGTGAAGAAAGTGTGCAGGGGCTGGATTTAGGGGATATTCTTGAAGTCAAGGTAGGACTTCCTATTAGATTGCAGCTGGCACTTAAGACATCTAGATTTACTTAGCAGTCATGCAAATGACTAGGTTTGGTGGGAACAGTACTTGCTTTATCATTAGCCCTGGAAACTCCTCAAATGGGTTGTCTTCTCTTAATTGCAGCTTCTTCATTGGTGCATGAACCTGAAAATGAGCACAGCTTTGGATTAACATAATGCACAATGGTATTTAGGGGGAGATGTCATCTCATTATCCAGTTGTGATTTTCTCCATGGAGTCTTCCCTAGAGCTGTTCATACCTAAGGGCATCTGCTCCTCTTCCCCTTTCTGTTTCTTTAACAGTTACAGTGTGGCTTTGATCAGATGCTCCTTTCAAGCTGGCAGTTACATAGCTCCCTGCTTTCTTCTGGGCAGGCAGCTCTGTGCATGGCTTCCTGCCACGGCAATGGCCTTGATTAAGCAAAGGCCAAGGAGCCCCGCAGCACCAGGGAGGCCAGTCCCTTCTCGCTCTCCGTTCCAAGCGGATGTGAGTGGGAAAGAAAGCGAGTGTGGAGTGACCGGGTGAGAATGATTGCCTTGCCCTCCAGAGAGCCTCCTGGAATATGGAATAGATTAGGACACCCGGAAGCTGTGAACACCACAGGTCATGCCGAGTGGAGCGGTGAGCGTCCCAAGGGCCCAGGCCTCCCTGGTTTCAGGGTGAGGCCTGGAATTAGCGGGAGGCCCTGCCTGGGAAGTCTAGGTGGAGGAAGGGAGCTTTCCTTCATTCTTCTTTGTTCAAAACAAAGACTTTTTTTTTCCCCCTTCTAGTGGGAGGTAGGACAGATGTATTAGCCAAAAATTTATTAACTCTTCTTAGCTTTCCTAAATCAGGGAGGAAAATGTTAGCATCAGTGTCTTCCAGGAGTGTTATCACTTACACAGTTTCTTAGGGACTGGAGATGCTGTGATTGGAAAAGCAGATCCACTAACAAGAAAAGTGAGTCTTGATCACAGAGAGATGCTTAACAGACCTGCAACTAATTGGAGGGATGGAGTCCACACGGACCTTTTAATTGATGGAAGTAAAGCATTTGCAGCGTGAACAATAAGTGGAAAAGAGGTCACAGCTTTTCTTGATCCACTGTGCCCAAGCCAGACGCCCTCATCGCTTCCTGCTTCATGCAGTGCCATTGTGCCTTGACTTGCAGCCAAAATAAGTACTTAACTTTCTATCGCTATGTGTACAAGCAATATTTGCCTAATTTTTGTGGATGTCTCTATGTGTTATCAGTGTCATGCACGGTGTAAATTTTAAGATACCACGAGGCAACATTTGGTGCCAAACACAGAAGTAGTTGCAAGTTTGCTGCTTTGGGTCAGGATCTGGCCTTGTTTTATATCTCATACTCTTCCCTGAGCCAGGTAAAATCATCTTTTGCTTCTACCTTTAGGCCTTCTACCCTCAGCAAAAGTCTGATAAGAAGCTTCCTGACAATTATAGAACGGCTCCTTGTGTCATACCAGTGTTTGGCTTTATTAACTAGAACTGAAGGAGTCAATGGGCCATGCCTAGCAGGGCATCAGGCAGGCAGCTGGGAGTGATGAGCAGCTGCTATGGATGTAATATGGGATTTAGTAGTGAGTCCAGAAGTAGGGAACATACTTTTGGGAAACACACAGTGAGGATGGGACCCAATGAGATTCATCGTAGGTTAAAGATGGACAAGGCAGTGAGTAGAGAACAGACTGAGGTTGGCATTTTGGGGGGATGATCTCCACTAATGGGCAAAGAATAGGGGGCAAAAACTCTGAAGGATACTTCAGATGAGCAGTACGCCAAGTCAGAGGGAAACCAACATCACAGAAAACCTAGGAAGAGAATGGTTCGTTTTGAGAAGTGAGAACGCTGCTGGGAATAAAACCAGGATGGGCAGCAAACCAAGGCCTTTAATTTCATTTGAACTTTGAGATCATTTCAAGGACAGAAGAGAGGAAGAGCCAAGATGCATGAGAAGGAGGAACAGGCCCCGCAGAGGACACCACCCTTATAGCAGAAAGCGAAGAAGAACTAAAGCGCCTCTCGATGAAAGTGAAAGAGGAGAGTGAAAATGTTGGCTTAAAACTCAACACTCAGAAAACTAAGATCATGGCCTCTGGTCCCACCACTTCATGGCAAATAGATGGGAAAACAATGGAAACAGTGACAGACTTTATTTTTTTTGGCTCCAAAATCACTGCAGATGGTGATTATAGCCATGAAATTAAAAGATGTTTGCTTCTTGGAAGAAAAGCTATGACAAATCTAGACAGCATATTAAAAAGCAGAGACATTACTTTGCCAACAAAGGTCCATCTTGTCAAAGGTATGGTTTTTCCAGTAGTCATATATGGATGTGAGAGTTGGAGTATAAAGAAAGCTGAGTGCTGAAGAATTAATGCTTTTGAACTGTGGTGTTGGAGAAGACTCTTGAGAGTCCCTTGGACTGCAAGGAGATCCAACCAGTCCATCCTAAAGGAGATCAAACCTGGGTGTTCATCAGAAGGACTGATGCTGAAGCTGAAACTCCAATACTTTGGCCACCTGATGTGAAGAACTGACTAATTTGAAAAGACCCTGATGCTGGGAAAGATTGAAGGCAGGAGGAGAAGAGGGCGACAGAGGATGAGACTGTTGGATGGCATCACCGACTTGATGGACATGAGTTTGGGTAAACTCCGGGCGTTGGTGATGGACGGGGAGGCCTGGCGTGTGGCAGTCATGGGGTCGCAAAGAGTTGGACACGACTGAGTGACTGAACTGACTGAAGAGAGAAGGGGGAGTAGACCCTGGGAGGGAGACTGTAGAGAAAGCAAGGCTCGAAATTGGAGAGTGACTGTTGCTTGTGTGTGCATTTCCTTTTGATAAGCAGATCTGAGCACATCATGAGGAACTGAACAAGCAACCAGTGGAGAGGGAAAACAGAGACCGTAGTCATGGTAGGAGGCAGAATTAAGGGGTTAACCGGTCCATGTGGCAGGGAAAGTTTCTTCCAGATGGGCGGGGAGGACGAAAGTTTGGGTGATGATCCAAAGAAAACTTAAGAAGTTTGGGAGGAAACTTGTGGGAGTTCTCATCAGATGTTCTCAATTTTCCCAGGGAAGTAGGTGGGGAGGTCATCTTTGAGAGTGAAGAGGCAGGGGAGGAAGTGGACCTGGAGAACTGAAGGTGGTGAGGAAGACTGCAGTGGTCAATTCTGTGGCCGGGAGGATGCAGTGCGTGATAAACAGGCGTGCAGTCAGGCACCGAGCCCGGATACCAAGGTCCCCCTTCTCTGTTTACCCTGCCCCCGCACCCTTTGGCTCCAATGCTGACAAGGGCCTTTACACCCTCAGAGATTTAATGAAAGGATGGGAAATAGTTAAGGGAAAAACTCAGAACTCTCAGAACTGCTTTCAAATAGTGAGGGAAGACTGTACAGAAGAGGAGAGAATTTAGAAGAAGCCTGATCCAAGAACACAGAGAAAGTTTGAAGAATAGTAAGGGATCAGATGGGCCTCATTTGGAATATATCCCTTAGTGTTGGGGGGAAAGGCACAGTGATTATTATTCAGTAGATTCCCAGGATTCCTCTTTTTGCTTCATTGTACCGCCTGCCAGAAATTGACTTGTAATGCAGTTCAGCCAATCTTACCACTTTTTAACCTCTGATAAACAATGGAGGGCTATTTCAGGTTACATGTGTTTTTCAACCATCAGTGTCATGACCAATAGAGTGTTTTCATAGCAATATGTATACATTGACTGCCAGAGCATTAGACCAAATGAGGGGCCCTTCTAAGCATGGCTCCCTTTGCAACTGTTCAAGATATTGGTCCTGGAGATAATCCAAGGGCAGTAATAGAAGTTGCAGAAACCTCACCAACTTTCTCCATTTCTTACCTCTCATGACTGAGCTTTAGTTTTTGTGCATGGTCTAAGCCCTGAGCCTTGTTCTCCTTTAACTCTTCTTGTTAAAAAAAAAAAAAGAATCAACCCAATGGACCACTGTTATGATCTGTTTCCCTGTGACTACCCTGGGAGCCTGAACAGGGAGCTGGGAAGGGAATGGTATGATGAGCAGAGGCGGATATGAGTCAACCTGGGAGCCATGTCCGGGGATGGATCGTGTGTTGGTTCCTAAGTAATTCTTAATTCTTGCCCAGAAGCGACGTCTTATAGAACTTCTTATGAGGTATCATCTTTTTAGTTCTTTGGAAAAAAACAACAACTGGCAGCTAAAAAAAGTTAATAGGACAAAACGGTGAAGAAGGGAGAGAGAGAGGAGCTTGCTTTGCCATTCGGCACAAGTTTCCAACAGAAAGTGTGTGCCCGCCTTGTAATCATGTTTACAGTAGAAACCTGCTCCTTTCTCTGCTTTCTGATAGTCAGAATTCTAAGCCCTGACTATAACTTTTGAATTTCAATGATTAAGTTTGATAAATTTCATCTAACTTAAAAGATCTGAGGTGGAGAAACAGTTCTCCATCCTTGAGGGAGTTTTTGTAACTGCCCTGGGAGATGTATCAGGATATCCCACCAGAGTGACAATGAAGTGGCATGGACTTGAGATTCAAACAAGACCATGGCTTAGAAGTGCTGAAGCCTGCTAAAAATGAGATGCAAATATCTGTGCAAGTTCAGATTCAGTAGGTCAGAAGTTTAAGAGAAGAAGGAGGCTTGGTGGGGAGGGGCAGCCCAACTCCTGGAGGGCATAACAGAAAGGTGGTAGAAGGTTCAGGAAAGCAGCACTGGGGGAAGGGGTGGGAATTTGGAGAAGGGCAGAGCAGGAGGAGAGAGCCAGAGTCAGCTATATAAAAGCTTGGGTTACCAAGGCGATGTGTTCAGCATTTTCTCCCATTTCTTCTAAGGTGTGTGGAGTCTCGTTGCCAAGCAGAGGTGGTAACTGTTGGCTGAAGTGGTAGGAAGCAGAGCAGGAGGAAGCTCTGCAGAAAAGGGTGTAAAAACGTATAATGTGTAAAACATAGAAGAGTGTAGAAACTCAGACCTGTGCAGTCCTAGACATTCAGTTGTTATGAAGAACAAATCTCTGCATTTTCTATTTTTGATCTTATAAATAAACTCTTAAAGGGCAAAGCCCATTTATTCTATTCTTGCCCTTCTATTCTAGAGCATGTGACACCATTATCATGCCCTCATTCTCTTCCCCTTGCATACGTGCTAAGTTGCTTCAGTTGTACCTGACTCCGTGCAACCCTATGGACCATAGCCTCCCAGACTCCTCTGTCCATGGGATTCTCCAGGCAAGAAACTGGAGTGGGTTGCCATGCCCTGCTCCAGGGGATCTTCCTGACCCAGGCATTGAACCTGAGCCTCTTACATCTCTGGCATTGGCAGGTGGGTTCTTTACCACTAGCGCTATCTGGGAAGCCCCTTCTATCCCTTATTTAGATTTTTAATTGGGATATAGTTGCTTTACAATGTTGTGTTCCTGCTGTACAGTGAAGTGAAACAGCCATCTGTATACACATATCCAGTCCCACTGAGACCTCCCTCCCACCCCAACCCCCATCTGACCCGTCTACGTCACCACAGGGCACTGAGCTGAGCTCCCTGTGTTGCACGACGAGATTGAGCATCGTTTGGATGCAGTAAAATACACAGATCTGAAGTCTATGGAGTGTTGAACTTCTGTGTCTCCAGATACCTGTGTAACCACCACCTGGATCAAGACGGAGAACACTTTTGTTCCTCCATAAAGTTCACTTGGGTCCTGTTCCTAGTTAATACCTACCCCTCTTAAACCAGGGGAAACCAATTTTCTGAATTCTATACACAGGCAGTAGTTCTGCCTTTCCTTGAACTTTGTGCATATTATTTCTATCCTCTATGTGCTCACCCTAGTGATGTGAATGCTGTAGTTGTGGGCTTGGTTGAATCATAGAAAAAAAAAAAAAAACAGCATCTTAATCAAAAGAGCTGTGGAAGCCTGGTGATGTTACTAAAAGAGCTGATTTTTACCAGTTACGCATCACATAATCTAGAACAAGTGGCTTTCTGAGTCTCAGATTCTTCATCTGTAAGGAGAGGGTCATAATTTTTTCTTTGTCTCTGAAAAGTAAATCCAGCATGAATCAAATATTAAGGCAGACTATTTGGCATTTGGGGCTATGGTATTTTTTGGAGAGCATTAATTTAGATGTTACATAAACACATATATAAACTGTAAGATACATTACAAAATGTGATATTAAAGGTATTAAGGTGTTGAGTAATTTCAGTCCTGGACATTTCTATCTGTGGATGCCTCTGTGTAAACGGGTTTCTCCTCAGTCATTCCAATGGTGTATGTCTGAGTGCAATGTGGTTATTACATGAAGTCTCCACTCTTCTGGAACCTTCTGTTACATGCCTCTAGTCTTTACAAAGTGATCATTAACTTCCAGGTGGCCTCCCATTCTGACTCCGGCAATGGGCCAATTTCTTGATTCTATCTCACAATGTAACTTCCAAAGTAAATGTCTATTAAGCCTTTGTGTAAACATTCCAGGCCTGTAGCAAAATCAACTGAACATAAATCACCCAACGAAAAGGGTTTAGGAAAATGTGTAAGTTTGAAAAATGAAACAATACAGTGCAGTTTCATTGTGGATCTCTGGCCTCAGTTACCTCAACTAAGATTTCTCTGGTCTACATCACAGTTCATCCTCAGAGGTGGTGGTTTTCAGTTACTCCAATGGGCTTTGCCCAAATATAGAGAAAACAAGCCCTCAGCATATAAAGACACCAAGATGCCTATTTGGAAATAGGCTTAACCGACTTTCTAAATAAAAGCCAGAATGTACCATTTCCTCATCACTGACTGTATCTTTTGCACATTTAGAAGGTTTGGCTAGAAAACAGAGTGGTTGCAATATGTTTAATTGTTTTGCTTTGGTATTCCTTCTTTATTTAGAAATGGATGATGGATGAAAGTTCCTGCTTTCATATTGAATACATTGATTTTGGATTTTTTTCCTTTGGAAATTCTTTTCTCCCCCTTTGGAAAGAAGGGTAATAAGATGAAATGAAAGCCCTGCCTGAAGGGATGAAGGGGAGCAAAGGGTGGGTATTTGATGAAGTTAAGGAACTTGGCTTGGGTGGTGCCTTGGGGGGCTCAGGTGTGCCTCATATTTTTCAAGAGTAAACTTGTCAGCTTGATAAGACTTACTCCAAACTATACTTTTTCTAAAAATATGACCCAAAAAAATATTTGTGGAGCTATTCCTGTGCAGAGGACTCAACCTATTTGAAGACAGTACTTTTCAAATAGGTTATCACATTTTCAGAGTAGAGCATTTCAGCTCAGACAACGTTTTCTCTTCCACATACCTGACAGGCTCTAAAGCAATGTCAACAAAGGTCCGTCTAGTCAAGGCTGTGGTTTTTCCAGTGGTCATGTATGGATGTGAGAGTTGGACTGTGAAGAAAGATGAGCGCCGAAGAATTGATGCTTTTGAACTGTGGTGTTGGAGAAGACTCTTACGAGTCCCTTGGACTGCAGGGAGATCCAACCAGTCCATCCTAAAGGAGATCAGTCCTGGGTGTTCACTGGAAGGACTGATGTTGAACCTGAAACTCCAATACTTTAGCCACCTGATGCGAAGAGCTGACTCATTTGAAAAGACCCTGATGCTGGGAAAGATTAAAGGTGGGAGGAGAAGGGGACAACAGAGGATGAGAAAGTTGGATAGCATCACCGACTCAATGGACATGGGTTTGGGTAGACTCCGGGAGTTGGTGATGGACAGGGAGGCCTGGCATGCTGCAGTTCATGGGGTCGCAAAGAGTTGGACATGACTGAGCAACTGAACTGAACTGAACTGAACTGAACAAGCTCCAGGAGGTAGCGAAGGGCAGGGAAGCCTGGCATGCTTCAATTCATGGGGTCACAAAGAGTCAGACATGACTTCATGACTCAACAACAACAACAACAACAACAGAAAAATATATTGTCAACCTTTCTTGTTGAAAACAAGTGTAGAAGGAAATACTCACCAAAAAGGATTTTGATATTATGTAGGGATGTTTAAAGTTTGATAACCTTTGGGACAAGGAACCATCATCCGTATTCCTCTCCAGAAGATAATTTGGGAGATGTTCTTGGCTGAGTGCATTTGAGTTTGGTTCTGTCTGGTGCATGGTCAAAGCACTCTGAGACCCGCATTCTATCCTGTAGTCACTGATGTCACTGCCTGATGTCGTAGTCCTTTGGCCATGCCGGCAGGTCATTTGCAGATGGCCCTAGTCTGTGCTGAAACTTCCTGCGTATCTAAGCGCAAGTGCATCTGGTCCTGCAAGGCTGCTTCTCCCAGGGATGGGACTCCACTGGAAGTCTTCACTGCAGGGTCACAGCCCCAGAATCGCCCTTGACAACGAGGGAAGGAGTTGGTGGATAAACTCCCCAGCTGCGTCCTCCCTCGGGGGTAATTCTGAGGTGCATTGTGTGTTCTGCAAAGTCACTCACAGGGACCCCGGTGGCATCATGCCTGGTTGACCACAGTGATAACCTACTCACAGCAAACCCTTCATTGCTTCCTTCCCTTCCCTGCCGCTGCTGGTTCTCTTCCTCCCATGTATTTGCATGGAAATGTTTCTCATGGTCTGTTTCTGAGGGAACCCCAACTAAGACAATATCTGATCTCCTTTAGGAAATGCTTAGGCCAGACAGAGAATCCACCAGAGTCTTCATTATATTAGCTCTCATATTCAAATACGAAAATAATATATTTACCACTCATTATGTGCCAGGCATGGTTCCACATGCATATATAAATATATATGTATATATATGTATATATTTATAAAACTTTTAATCTCTCAGGTATGTATGATGACCATCCATGTTTTGCAGATAAGAAACTAAAGGCATGGTGATTTGCTCAATATCACAAAGCTATCAATTTTCTAGCCAGTATTCCAACTCAGGCATCTGCAACCAGCTTGCCTAACTACTAAGCTATCTCGCCTATTCCTTTGAAAATCAAAGTACTGGACATGGAACTTACTAAAAAAGCTCTATAGAAATGAAAGGGATGCTTATAACTGAAACCTTCCCAACCATACTTTTACTACTCTTGTGTGTGGAGAGGATTTTAGCAAAAATAGAGGCTGGCTCCAGGTCCATCCCACTCACTGAAAGCTGCTTACAGATGAGTTGAACTCAGTGTAAAAGGATATTAGATTCCATTTCCTAATTACTGTTTGTTTGTTGGAGTGATTGTAAAGACATGCATTGTCAAGATTAGGGAGGTTTCATTGCAGTGGCTCACAGGAGGCACTGAGGCAGCTGATACACTGGGGCGCATTAAAAATTATATCACCACCAAAGGATAACCTTGCTGCAGATGAGATTGCTTTGGGTGTGTGTTCCAGGGTAGGTGCCAAAAATGTTAAGACTTGGAGACAGGAGAGGAGAAAGTAGAGCTACTTCCTCTGTATGCTTTGCTGCTTGGAAGAGAGACAGAAAAACAGCAGGAAATGCTCGTTTCTTCTCCTGGGATCTTTCAGTGACCTCCCGCCTGAACAGGATGGTTGAATTTTACTCGGATAAGTGATGACTTGCTGGAAGATGAAAAGGCCCAGTACAGGCCTTCGCTGTGCCCCCAAGCAGCTGCTGGGCACAGCGTAGTGGAAGAAGGTGTTAAAAAAAATGGTGTGGGAGAGGTGGGGCTCCAGTCTCAAGGCTGAAAGTGTCCCTGCAGGGTAGCTTCACCAGACCACCTGGGAGTCAGAACCCCGAACAAAACAGAAGCAAAGAAGCATTCAGCTTTTTCTTGACTGTCTTCAATGAGGCTGTTCTTAGAGGAGCCTCAAGATGGTCACGATTTCACAGGCAAATTGGAAGGGACCTAATCTCCACGAGGCCTGGGGAAGACTATCTAGATGTTACAAAGGCACAGAGGTAAGGAAAAAGAAATTCAGAATCCTGAACCTTGCCATGGACTTCAAAGTATAAGTGGTGGGAACAGTCGACAGTGGCGTTGACCTGTGTTCCCTTGGTGCTTCAGTGAACTGTCTCAGGACTTGGCATGCTGCCACCCTTCCAATCAGATGGGGAAATAAACACCATTAGCACATTGATAAGTGTTTGTTTTCCTTTGGCATTAGGGCTAAGAAAAATAAAGTGGGGAGGGTATCAGTTCCTGAAGTAAGCCTTTAAAAGGTTTCCCTTTTTGATTTTTTAATGATTGTCTATTTATAACAGCAACAAACACAACAGAGAGAAAAAAAAAACACTTTAATTAGCCCGGGACACATTTTGCCAAAATTACATTTAAGTACTTTTTATTTATGAGTGAGATGCATTATCTTTTATGATGTCTTTAAACCAGCCAGGGGAAGTTGTGGGTATAAACCAAGGTGTTCCGTGGCCTGTTGGTCTTTATTTTGAATCCCTGGAAAGGATCACCAAGAAGAATGCTCTGGATAACTCCATCTGCCAGGAAGTTTGTGTGAGAAGAAAGAGGACTTTCTGAAGTCCATGAAAGGTGGTTCATTACTATTGATCTTACACATATTTGTGTTTTATTGCTTAAACACATAAAGCATACATGGCAACTAATTGTATCTACCACATTATTTGAGGCCCTGGGAAGACTAGAGAGGTACAAGATGTGATTATTATTCCTAAGAAAGGTCCAGGTTAATTCGGGAGACAAGATGACCACGTGTGTGATAGAGACAACACAAAAGCATGTGATTAAGTAATGGGTTGTGAATTATAGGCTGCCAGTGCTGTAATTCTCTTCGTGGTGACACAAAAGGCATCATGGAAGCAGCACAACTCGAGACAGATCTTGAAGGACTCAGGCCCTGGAACAGGGGGTAGAGGGGCAGAGAGGCCCTTCTGGGTTAGGAGAATGGCATGCACAACATCACGGAGAATGCGCGTGTATGTCTGTGACATCCCAAGCAGAGCAGCCCGCCAGATTGGAGGTTTGGGCAAATGAGAAATGAGCAGTAAGATGAAAGAGAACGGAGCCAGGGAGAAGAGGCAGGACATAACCTGTTCCGAATTTGCACATTCACCTTCCTCTCAATTCAGTTACAAATCCATGTTAGATTATTCTGTTTTGTACACTTGCTTACTGTCATTTTTTAAAGGTATAATCTGTGTAAGTAGCAGTGGTCTCCAATCCTCTTGGCACCAGGGACTGGTTTTGGGGAGGACAATTTTTCCATGGCATGGGATGGGGGAATGGTTTAGGCAGTAATGCAAGTGATAAGGAGTGATAAGCTTGTTGTTCCACTCACTGGCCTGCTGCTCACCTCCTGCTGTGAGGCCTGGTTCTTGGACTATACTGGTCCATGGCCCAGGGGTTGGGGACCCCTGTTATATAGCCTGTACTGGTATACATGATCTATCTTAGTTTGGATTTCCCCAGAGATAGACCCTGTTACGAGGAGTCCAGAGCAAGTCATTTATTTGCAAAGTGATCCTAGGAAACTCTGGAAGTGGGGAGACAAGTAAGACAGGAAGGTAAAAATAAGGCCAGAAGAGGTGTATTATCTGGGTATTTACCAGTGTGGGAACCTGGGCCTTAATTCCACCGGATAGCAATGGAACTCAGTATGGAATGTACCTCAGGGTGCTTCTTGAAATACCCCAGTTCCCTCTCCCTCAAGCAGAGCCTGACCATGCTGTGCCCTGATCTCAGGCATTCCGCCAGAGCAGAAGAAGCAACGATCTGTTTCTACCCAGTTTACGGCATCTTGTTGTAGCAACCCAAGATGACCAAGATGCATGATCTCCAGCTGCAAGGCTAGAAACACTGACATATTAGCACCAGGATAGCCTACTGCAAACACCTACAACTTCTGCTTGAGGACTTTTTCTGGGACAAAGGGCTGCTTTTTAGGGCGTTAGCTCCCTAACACAAGGGTTCTGAAAACCCTCTGTCAGGTTACGGGCTGCTGACCCCTTGTCGTCCTCTCACGGTGGAGAGAGGGTGAGACAGCTCTCTGCTATTATCCCTTTTATGAGGACACTAACCCTGTTCCTGAGGGCCCTGTCCTTATGACTTAGTTACCTCCCAAAAGCCTCACCTCCAAATATGATCACATTGGGCTCAAGGTTTCAACATATGAATTTTGGGAGGTCACAGTTGTTCAGTCCATTGCATGGTGCTCCACATTCTCTAATGAAGGGCCAGTCATCCTGAGACAGAAGCACTTGACTGATTGTTACTTACCTTCTCCTTTTTCTTTCCGTGTTTTGCTATGGTCTGCTCTGATAAAGAGCAAACTTTGAAAGGACAGCTGTACAGTTTGGGATGTGGAAGCCTGAGAGAGAGTTTTAGTTATAATAAGACTCCACCTGGGCTGGTTTGATTCTGGTCCAAGGAGTTTCCAACACAGATGTAAACGAGATCAGTAAATATAATGGCTCAAATTTGAAGGAGCTGGAACAGTGATTCTGGGTTGGCCTCTTGGTTTTCAGTGGAGAATATATGTCAATGAACTGAACTAACATTTTAGTTTTCATGGAAAAAGTAAGATGGCCTCATTAAAAATCAGAAAACAAAATATCCACCGACCATCTACTCTCTCCCACTGACGTCCCTTCCCCTGCCCTCCATGACACGTAGAATTTCCACAAGCTACTTAGGAAATATAATTGCATTCAGGGCTTTAGCCCAGTAATTTTTTTTCTCTCCATTTGCAGCAACACTTTATGCCGGTTGTGGGACTGAGATCAGGTGAAGGGAAACCACTGTAGAGAAAGCATTTAAGAACCACACTCTTACTTACTAAATTTTGATTTTTAAAATTTGCTTTGGGTTGTGTTCAGTTAATAAAGAGAAGAAAAGAATTAAGTAAGGGAAACCAAAAAATATTTTGTTTTTCCATACGCCTTTGTGGAATCTTGGAATTGAAAGTAATCTTGAAAGGCCATTTTGAAGTTCTTTACTTTCATCAATATTTGTTAAAAGTTGAGTGAGTGAAAGCTGTACTTCATATGAGGGATAGACAGAAGACTTACAGAGAGATTAAAGCTCCCTCCATAAACTGGTCTATCTATCCAGCCTTCCATCCCTGCCTCTTCTTACCACTAGAAAATTCTTTTAGGCCAAGTGCTGCAATGCCAATTTTTTTTCAGTATATAAAAAGAAAAAACAAATCTCTATTACAAGTGTAAGTGTCAGTTGGATTAATTACAGCTTCTCTCTCTGAAAAAGGTACATGTCTGGGTGTCTCAGGCTACCTTTTTTGCCCCTGGATAATTTTCACTCCCTTTTGTAATCTAACTGGTACTTTTACTATGTGTAAGGTCAGAGTTTTTCTTTTTTTAAATATTTTGATATAAATGAACATTTTTGAGAGCAGACATGAATGATATGCAAAATGTAAATGATGACTTAAAAGTGGAAAGACATGCTCATAGATGAGAAGATATAATAAGTTTACCAATCCTTCTTTAATTTATAAATTCCATATAATCCCCCAAACAAGATTATTTTTAAAAGTAGGCAGATGATTCTAAAACTTGTTTAGAAAGGCAAACAATAACTTCTGAAAAATAATGAGGCGTGACCACTGAGACAGTATGGTGACCGTGTACGAATAAGAAAACATCATTGGGACGACACAGCACCTCCAGAGCAGACCCCGAAAGATGAAGGTTGCCTGTAGTCAGTGAAGAGAGACTGTTCAGCAGGTTATGTCAGGACAACTAAATAGCACATCATGCCTTAAGTATGACAAGTTCCAGATGAACCAGGTAGTTAAATGTTAATGAAAGAAACCATAAAAGTGAAAATGTAAAATTTAAAATTACAGAAGAGGAAAGTCTTTCTAACTATGACCTATAAGAAATAAAATCAAAGATTGATTAAAAACAAAATATTTGTACCCAGTAAAAACTACCAATATAGAGAAATGACAAATTGGGGGAAAATACTGTAACTTTTTCAAAGTGTTAGTTTCTCTAGTCTATAAAGGAGGCTCACAAACCAACAAGAAAATGACTACTGTCAATTAAATAATGAACAAAGAATAGAACAATTTACACAAAAGGAAATTGATAAGAAAAGATCATTTACTTTGCTTAAAAAAGAGAAATACAAAATAAAGGTAAATTAAGATGATTTTATCTGTCAAGCTGGCAAGACTTGAAAGTTTGGTAATGCCTGGTGTCAACAGTGGTGTGGGAGAATGCAGACTTTCAAGTACAGAGATGCTTACGGTAAATGGCTGGAGTCAGCACACTACAGACTGTGAGTGAAATCCAGCCCGATGCCTGTTTTTGTACTACCCATGAACTGAGAACAGTTTTCACATTTTAAATAGTTGAAAAAAATCAAAAGAATAATATTGTGTGATATGTAAAAATTATAGGAAATTCAAATTCCTTATAATCTTATTAGAAAAAAGTCATGCTGATTGGTTTGGTTGATCTATAGTTGCTC
Organism: Odocoileus virginianus; assembly: GCF_023699985.2. NCBI lineage: Eukaryota > Metazoa > Chordata > Mammalia > Artiodactyla > Cervidae > Odocoileus > Odocoileus virginianus. Next base: position 3,421,972 of record NC_069682.1, read on the forward strand.
TTGTGCTTCAGTGGCAGATCTGAGTAGTTGGAATAGACAGTCTGTACTGTACGACTGAAAATACTTTTTTTCCATAGACAAATTTTGCTGAGCCCTGCCCTACAATTTGGCAATATCTGTCAAAATGATATGTCCCCTTTGACCCAGTGAATTAACAGCTAGGAACTCATCCTATAGACGCACTTGTCTAAGTGTAAAAAGACACATGTCAAGCATACCTCCTTACAACATTGGCTGGCAAAAGATTGGACGTGAACTAAATGCCTATCAGTAAAGGACTGGCTGTGGAATTATAGGATATCCACATAGTGAGATCCTGTGCAGCTATGAAAAAGAATCTACAGGCCAAGATGGAATTTCTAAAATACAGTAGAAGTTTTGACCATGTATTTATGTAATCTATTAAAAAACAAAGAGAAGATTTTGGAAATTTCCTTCCCTTCTCTCATTCATTCTTCTCTATCTCAACACCTGGTAATATTTTCCTCCTACCGTATGTCTCCATCTGAAATTTTCGTTCCTCCGTTTACTCCTCTAGTAGTTTTCCTAGATTCTAGAGTCTTTGAGACTGGTGACTTTGTCTATATTGCTGACTCAGTGACAACACCAGGGCCATATGGAATGAAGCAGCAGCTCCCCATCACTTAAGAGGCAAGGATGTTGGCGGAGAGCACCGATGGAATGGATGTGGGCAAGGGGCTTCCTTAGGAAAGATGGGCAGGATTCTGACAGTGGTAGTCTTAATTCCATAATCTTCTATAACCATCCAATAAATCCTGTCTTCTACTGCCACTGTTATCATAACTGGAGAACAAGGATGCAGGGAGAGGAAAACCAACAATCAGCCGATGAAATAAACCAAAGGCCCTGCTGTTTCATGTGTAGCTCTGGTGTTGGATATTCTAGTGTGCAGAAGAGCTTGTAACAGAGAGAAATCAGAAATAATCCAAGTGTCCATTGACAGATACATGGTTGGGAAAATGTTGGAGCACCACACCGATATTATAATGAAGAAGGATGGTCATTATAAATTGACTTGAAAGGATGACCAAGAGGTATGAAGTCAAGAAAGCAAGTTATAAAATGGTTTGTGTATTATGATCCTGCTGTTTTAAAAGTTATGCTTAAGAGAAATTAAAAACAGTGGGAGAAGGGCACTCTGTGGGCCGTGGTTGTTTCTGGGGGCCTGTGAGAAGAGGAAATTTGACTTTTATGTTGCATATTTATGTGATGTTTGAATGTTTTCACTGTTAATACATTTCTTGTAGAATTAGAAAGAATGAATCTATATTTGTATTAAGCTCTGTGCATAAGTGTCTGAATTCTGACATGGGAACTTTATAGTGAAGAATACACATAATTTATCTAGAGGGACTGTCAAAGGATAAATGACAGGAAAGCGAGGTCTGGAATCTGGAAAGGAAGGGTACCCATCAGGACTCATGACATCTGACTCTTGGGAACTAGAAGAGCATATTCTTTTGACATTGGCTCCCTAAAAAGAAACTGTAGAGGGCTGGAGATGTGGGAAAGAAGGATGGTTGTCAGGACCTAAGGGCCCTAATGTTGAAATAATAGTCTCAGGACCAAAGTGACTCCAGGATGGAGTCAAGGAGCCACATCCATGTACCACCCTCTAGAAACTCCTGCTGTCTTTGTTATTATGTCCTGCTCTTGTTTTCCTCATTTTTCCTGATGCAGCTGAGACAACAAGGCCGGGTGGTCCAGGAGCTGGGAGTGGAGACACCTGGATTCTAGTCCTTCCTCTCTCCTGGACTTGCCCTGGGACTTTGGGTTGTCCACAGCCTTCCTCCCTTCCTCATCCTTCCTCCCTGCTCACTGCCTTACATCCCCCCTTCACTTCAGTTTCCCACCCCCAGCAAGGCACTGGCCACATCTTCATGGTCTCCTATGACGGTGTGTTTATCATGGGATGTGGATTTTTCTTAGACAAATGTTTCCTATAAAAGTGTGTATCAATTTAATCTTCATTTTTCCCCCTGACATCCTGTCTAGAACTTTCTATTGTATTTCTCCTTTGCCTCTTCACTTTGAAGGTCATCATGCGATGGCAGGGCTGAAGGAAGATATAGACCATCTGGTCCAAGTCCACCTGTTTCCAAATGAAGCCCAGAGAAAGCAGGATGACTTGGTCTTGACAATTTTCCTCCAGCTTGAAGCTGCCCAGGAATCGCCGGGAGATCTTGTTAAGATGCAGATGCTGATGCAGTAGGTGAAGGGCGGGCCTGACATTCTATATTTCTAACAGGCTCCTGGGGGACGCTGATACTGCTGTTTCCCAGCCTGAACTCAGTGAACCGAAAACGTGGAATACAGAGCTTCTCAGAAGCAGAGGATAACCTTGGCCTAAATTCCCCCACTCACTGTCTAGTGCTCTTTACTACAGGAGACGTAATTATTAATCCATTTGTTGCAAGAACTAAAGCTATCATCTACATAGAAAATTTGTGTCCGAATCCCTTGGGAGAACTTTAATAATTGGGGGCATCTGGGCCTCTCTCCCAGAGCTGTTTGAGACAGGCTGAAATTTGAGACTTAGTATTTTTATAAGACCCGTTGATTATTTTGATTTATTCAGCTCATGACCAACTTTTGGAAACCAATGTCCAAGTCATTTAGAAATATTAAATTATGTCTGGTATGATCTGACTTTTAAAATTATTTTAACTTGTTATTTTCTTAATGTGTGTTGATTTCCTGTATATTTCTTATCACTTCCTTAACCACTGAGAAGAGCAATGTACACAAAAGAAAGAAAGAGTATATTAACTTCCATTAAACTAGAAGGATAAAAAGAAAATATAAGAAAATGATGGAGGAGAGTACAAAAATCCTGAATAAGAGACCCTTGATCTTATAAAAATAATCTTAAAAAATATATATACTAAGCTAAGTGTGCATACAAATGTCATATGCAACCAAATAAAACAATTTGGAATTCACTATCTATGGGTAAAGAGATGGCAAGATTATGACTAACTTATATATACAGTGGAACACATCATATTCACATTTAACTATATAAAGTGTCTCTACAGGCTTAATAGAAAGGAGAGAGAGGAAAAGAATTGTGAAGTGTGGACAGTTCTGCCCACTCTTCCATTAAAGAAGAAAAGAATGACCCACTTCCTGTGTACCCTTTATAGTATAAGCAGCTTGTAATGCTGAGTCTGGTTGTTGAATTTGAAGGTAAACTTGAGCCAGTTTCTTCAATGATCTGTTTGTATAATAAAGGAAAACTAACTATACAAACAAAAAATAAAAAATAAATTCTCTTTGACTAATCAAGTGAAAAAAAGAGAAACCTCACATGCATTTATGACTGCCAGGACAGAGACACACACAGCCAGGCTGCACGTCTCACACACATCCTGAGTCTGGGGGTGAGTTGCTAGAGAAGATGTAGTTTAGACTTCAAAGACCCTTGGAAACCTGTTTTAAGTAAATGAGTTTACTGCCACCTCCTTTCTCCTTGCAGTTTTGGATTAACAAAACAAATATCATCTTAGAGTGAAGAACACCTAGACTTTACTGCTAAAACCTCTGTTCCAAAGATTTCTGAGTGTTTACTAATGTTAACTTTGGGTAGATTTTCTCCTGTTTGTCTTTTTTTTAAATGCTGCTTATGAGAAGATGTCTAAATATTTATTTATTCGTAGCGGTGCTGGGTCTTCGTTGCTGCATGGGCCTTTCTCCAGTTGCAGAGAGTGGGCTCCTCTCTAGTTGCAGCGCACAGGCTTCTCACTGGCCGGCCTCTCCTATTGTGGAGCACGGGCTCTGGAGCCCAGGCTGAATAGCTGTGGTGCACGGGCTTAGTTGTTCCGCAGGATGTGAGATCTTCCCAGATAAGGGATTGATTGGATCCATGTCCCCTGCATTGGCAGGTGGATTCTTCACCACTGAGCCACCAGGGAAGCCCTTGTCTTGTTTTTTAACTCTTGTGACAGCCCGACAGCAGTGGGATTTGCTCTCTCGCCATCACCCTCCCCATCACATTCTGGTTGGGGAAATCATTCAAGAGCAGCCATTTGCTGGAGGAGCCGTGTAAGCTAGGGAGGTTGCCCTTCAAAAAGGTATGCTCACGCTTTGGGTTTTCTCTTGGTCCTCTATGGCTCTATACTGTTGCTTCCTCCAAGATGCCCCCAACAAGGATGGATGAATCTGTCTTCACACAAGCAAAGCGCAGAGGCATGCCTTTTCCCAGCTTCTCAGAAAGAGATGAACTTTGTTCTAGCTAGCACCTGATGTCCAGCAACAAGATACTCTTTCATATTTTATCAGCCGTTAGTTGCAATCACCGCTGTTTTAGGATCTGCTGAAGGCCTTCATCTCCATGATTTGGTCGTTTCCTGCTCTTTGGTGGGGCTCAGTGATCACCTTCCCTTCCAATGTTTAGATGAGTTTTCCAGCCTGCAGCTGGGTGAGGCAGTGGCTGAATCAAGTGAGTTGAGTTTTGACATTTAATAATCATGCGTTGGCTTTGAACAATGTATCCCTGCTACTGGCCTACAGTAGGCAACTGAGAACATGCTTTGCCTGCATAATGACATCACGGTAATGGAAAGAAAGGATGATTATTCAGAAGCATTGGCATCTAGGGGAAAATCTCAAAAGCATCAGGTCTCAGCCTGTTGTCACTTTTATTCTACCCCATTGAGAACCCATGATCTGCCAGATGATGGGAGGTTGATGGTGTGGAAAGTAAAAGATGAGGCACCAGGGTAAGAGATGGTGGCCTCATTCTCTTCAGCTAACAGTGGATTCTCCTTTATGTCTGTCATATAAAATGATTTGGTGGCAATCAAACTGCAAATAAAAATGTTCAAAACTCAGATGAAATGAGTTTGGATGCTTAAGTCACCTCCAATAACTGTCTTAAGGAAATGGAACTGTCAGCATCTTTAAGAATTGAATTTATTGTCCAGGCAAGAAATAGAGGCAATGATTCTAGATTCCCAGGATTCTCCGTGTCTTCTACAGCATTTCCACAGTTCTTATTTATTTCATGCATATTCACCTTGTTTACCAGATAGACTCTGTATTTCTCAAAGATAAAAAGCAGGTCTTTACACTTTGTTTCTCTTCTCTATAGTTTACACACAGCATGGAACATAGTTCCCAGCATATGAGAGAAGGTGAATAAATCTTTGCCGTTGCTACAAATAGCTGTACTTAGGAGCCTCAGCTATGCCAGTTATTAATCTGGGTGCTTTACATAATAGTCCATTTATTCTCATCATGATCTCTGAGATGGATATATTTCTTTTGAAACCATGCGAGAGATGTTAATACTTGCATTATGGCAAGGGTCCAAAGGTTGTGGTTTTTAACCTTTACATTACACCATGTTATATAGATTGTACCTTGCTCTGGGTCTGAGATGTGTCTTCTTCAAGCAGACCCTGGCCATCAGAATCTGGTCTCAGATCCTTCTTGACTCAGTAGGTGGATGCCATTATACTGAGAAACATGTAAATGGAAGCTAGGTGTGAGCAAAGAGAGATTGTATTCTGCAGTGATGCTCTTGAATTATTTTTGCATTTTTGATCATTTCTCTTGGGTTTTGGATTTGGTGTGAGCCCCATGTGTTTTTCTTTGGATTAACCAGGATAAAACCCAAGAGCTGATCAACGCCCTGCCATATTTGCCTTTCTCAAAAATAGCCCAGATAGAAGATGTGAGAAAGAAGTATTGGCGGGGGGGTTGGTCCATGAGATGAGGGTCAGCTTACCCTGTGAGCTGAACCAAATAGTGGGAACTGGTCACTGTCCAACTCTATTTCATCTCAATGTGAATTAGGATAAAGGCACTGCTTCATTAAGGTCTATCTCCATTAGCTGGAAAATCCTTGCAGTTTATTGATTTTTATTAGGACTGCCTGAGGTTTAATATTCTTTTTCAGCATAGCACTCCTGGCAGCCTCTGCTAACTATTGGAGTTGGCACTTAAGATTAAAAACTATCTGTGATCCTTGATTTAGAGGTTTTTGTTTTTTTTCTTCCTATGTGTCTCTCTTTTCTAGTTGCAAAGCAAAATACCAGGAAAAGATTTGCTTCTATTTTGGCTGAAGCCACAGGTCTTCCCTTGGGATTATCCTTAGTTGTTGGGTTAGTCTCTTACCAAATCTATCTGGAAACTGGATGTTTCCTATTTGCCTCAGAATTTGCCTCTCTTTTCAACCAAGAAGTGGTATCGTGAGTAGAGAGAAGGGAGATAGATTTAGCGCTCTCTTGCTGTTATTTAGGATGAGATCCCAAAGACTTTTGATGGGATTAGATGATCATTTGTCTTAGTTGGGTAAGTTGAATATTTTATATGTCATTTTAAAATCCAGTGGCACTTTTCTTGAATTTTTCTGAAAGTTACACAAAGGGAACTCAAATGTCTTCACGAGTAGACTAGATAATATGAGGGAGATATACTTTGGGGAGAAAACGTGCAACTTAAATGATCTGCAGTATTCCAGGATATTTATGGCAGATTGATTGCAAAGATGTCTCCAATTTTCTGTCACTTTCTGTGTGTATACCATTGACTATGTGGTCTTTCAGCTCACCTCATCAATAGGTGGAATCTTTCCCCTCTCCTTTTGAATCTGGGCCAGCCTTGTGACTGTGCTTTGGCCAATAGAATGGCATCCAAGGGATGATGTACCTCCTAATCCTAGGCCTCAGAGGTCTCGTGTGCTCCTGCTTGCTCCCTTTCCATGTGAAAAAGCCTGAAATAGCCTTTAGTAGGATGTGGAAGAGAAATGAGCCTTCCGAGGTGAGGGCATGCTCAACCAGCCAGTCCCCAGCCAATCCAAGGAACATGGGTGAACTCAGCTGAAATCAGCTAAAGCTGGCACGAATCCACAGAGCCACCCAGCTACTCAACAGCAACAATGAGTTGTTGGGTTTTGCACCACTAAATTTTAGGTTACTTTGTTATGCAGCAAATGCTAACTAATACATATTCTGATTCTAAAGATGATTCTGATAGATAATTTACATAGCATGCATGGAGCCACTAGCTGTGGCGTCTGCTGCTGCTGCTACTAAGTTGCTTCAGTTGTGTCCGACTCTGTGTGACCCCATAGACGGCAGCCCACCAGGCTACCCCGTCCCTGGGATTCTCCAGGCAAGAACACTGGAGTGGGTTGCCATTTCCTTCTCCAGTGCATGAAAGTGAAAAATGAAAGTGAAGTCGCTCAGTCGTGTCTGACTCTTAGTGACCCCATGGACTGCAGCCCACCAGGCTCCTCTGTCCATGGATTTTCCAGGCAAGAGTACTGGAGTGGGGTGCCATTGCCTTCTCTGAGCTGTGGCATCTAGTGGATAGTTAATAAATATTAATTCTTGTCTTCTTTTTCCTTCTTTAAAGAGATGTACTCCCAGACTGGAATCTGCAGGTTTCAGCCAGAAGATAGAATAGCAACTTGAAAGTCACATCAAATAGGTTTACATGAGTTGCTATATCTCATAACTATCTCTAGAGACAGGGAGTAGTTTTTTCCTAGGCCAGACTGACCGATATTCTTTATTGCCTTACGAAGAGACTTCAAAGATTTAAAAACACACCCCTTAACTACTGGCAAGTAAATGATACTGTTTCTGGTTTATGTAATATTTTTTTGGCAAAACTGTCAAAATATGGAAAAGACTGTTAGTAAAACTGAGAGTCCTGGGTTTGTGTGACTGTGTGTAAGTCACCACCTTTTTCTGTGCCTCAGTTTCCTCATCTCTAGATTGGGAAAGTTGATCTCCCCAACATGACCCCTAGCTCCAACCATCCACGACTCTTCTGGCAACAACATAGTAAAATCAGGAAAATAAGATCCACAGCCAGATTGCTCCCTCTGAAACCTGGCCCTGATGCTTTCTGGTTATTTGCCCTTGGACATATTGGTGCCTCAGTTTCTTTATCTGAAAATGGGGCTGCCACATGTGTGGTTGTGTGGATTACATGATGGAGTCCATCTAACTGCTGAGAACAGTGCCTAGAACACAGAAGGTGCTTAACAAATGTAAACCATTATTTCATTTGGCCCAGAGTCATGTCTTATGCAACTGCACTTTCAGGGGATTTAAATGATGAAAGTTCAAATGGTGAACATCAACCCAGTAGATAAAACTGCCCCGGTTTTTGAAACTCACCCCCACACAGATGAATCGTAACTGTGCTGAAGCTTTTATATTCATTATTCAGAAGTTTTTCTCTCACCTAGTTGGGTGTGGCCTCTTACATACGTGAAATTGACTGCTTTAGCTCTGAGCTTATTGTTGTCTCTCTGTTGAGGCTACCCTGTGGCAACAAGCAAGAGGCAGTCTAACGCAGAGTTAAGAGGGTAGGCCCTAACTCTGGCTCTGCTACTTATTAACTTGCTTAGTTCTTTAATTACTCTGTCTCTCCATATTCTCATAAGGAAGATGTGCATAATAATAGTGCCCACCTCTTGGGTTTATTCTGAACATGATACATTTAGAGAAGTGCCTGACACAGTAGACTCTTAATAAACGCTGTGGGTTAGTATATTATTATATTCTGTTCCACTTGAATTGTTTTAAAGCAAGCCTTAGGGGTCCGAACTTTGTCCAGAGGAATATCTTTTGAAAGGAATCAGGATGGTAAGTCTAGAGATGCTATTGCTGACCCACCCAGATCTCCTTCGCCAGGCTGGTGTTCCCACATCCCACGTGCTGTGAGCATCAGCTGTTAATGGCTTACAGCTGCCTCTTCCTCTGGAGAATTACCATTGGTCAAATGGGAGTTGCCTAGCCTGGAACTGCCTGGGAAGTGAAGCAACTCTTCTGCCCTTAGGTGTGGCCCACAGCCAGTGCCTGGCTGATGCAGGGGCACGAAAGGACCCTTTGCCTCCAAAGGGCAGGGGCAACTCCATGGAGCAATGCAGGCCCCGGAGCTCCAGATGGAATAAGGCTGAGCCGGACTCCAGTGAGGCCACGCCTAACTCGGCCTCCCTCCCCTGTCCTGTGTCCCTTACTCGCCTTTGTCTTGCTCAATAAATTCCTTGCATGTGACTCTTCATCTTGGGCTCAGAAGGAAGGAAGAACTGAAGCATGAGCATTGCAGAGATTCTGAGACATTGCAGTTGGACTTTCTGGGAGAGCAAACACCCTAAGTAGGTGTAGTTTTGATTCTTTCCAAGTCTGTTTAGAAGAGGCTGGAGGGACTTAACTGAAGTTGGGATAGCAATAGGATGTCAGGTAATGGATATAGTGGTCTCCGTGTTACTGAGGTCTGTGCACAGCTTTGAATGACACATATGAACCTGAAAGCTCAGTCATATCTGACGCTTTGCCACCCTGTAGACTGTAGCCCACCAGGCTCCTCTGTTCATGGGATTCTCCAGGCAAGAATGCTGGAGTGGGTTGCCATTTCCTTCTTCAGGGGATCTTCCCAACCCAGGGATTGAACCCATGTCTCCTGCATTGCAGGCAGATTCTTTACCATCTGAGCCACCAGCAAAGTCCAAAATATGAACCTAGACATAGATTTTATTAGACCATGTTACTACTACAGTGATTAATACCAAGTATACCTAGAGTCTTCCAGTACTCAAGATAACCTCTGTCCTAAATTCCATGCTGACTTCTTTTGACTATGTGGAAACCCCCTTTTGTGCTATGACACTAGCCTTTCTTACGTACTTACCAGACAAGATTGTCCAAAGGACTTTAGGGATGAATTAGGATGGTAAATATGAAGTTGTCCACTATTGAAATGCTGGATAAAGTGCTGTAAAACCTGACTGCAGGCTTTCCCTGACAAGATCATCATAGTTTGTCCCAGAAGTAGGAGATAAAATTACCTGCAGATTTAGTCTTGGGTTTGTATACATTGAAGAACCAAACACCTACTTGAATTCAAAGTTCTATTCCATCCTAATGTTTCAACAGACGAATGAAATACAGAATATTCCAGAATTGTCTTCTTTTTTTCTCTCAAGAAGGGAGCAAGGGATCATCTCTCATTTTCCTTTAGTTCATTTGTTTGTTCTCTATCTCTTCCCCTTGTATCTTTGTTTTTTGTCCAGCCTGTATGTGACATAAGCAAGTCTCTGTAAACTCAGTTCAACAAAATAACATTGATTAACATGTTATGTCCCTTTTTCAAAGCATCTTAGAAAATGTGTCCATTGCTTCTCATGGAAGACTATCTTCAGAATAGAACCTGGTGCAGATTCCTGGAAGATCGCCCAATTTGTCACTAGTTTTATATTGAAAGAGGGCACAGATAATGTATAATAGAATATAAGTAGTATTAATACATGAGCTTTCAAGATCAACATAAGGTTTCAAAGAAAAAAGTTGTAATGAGGTTGAACTACGCTGAGTTTACCCCTCAGATCTCTGAGGTAGTACAATATTCTCTGATGCTAAAAGGATGACTTTGGTGGAAGTGTCTGAGAAGCACTTCTAAATATAACTTCAACCAGTTCAAAATATGACATAGGCATGGCTTCACATAACTGTGTAATAGAAGAACGAAAAAATGGGAAAACTTCTAGGACCATTTTCATCCTAAGACTGGAAATGCAAATCATATTCCAATTTTAGATGGAATGGCTTGAAAATATAATTCTCTGCATTTGCTGGAAAAATTAAGAGTTGAGCTCATGGAGATACAGTTTTGATATGTTATATGTTTTGAGGGGACAGTCATTGACCCCACTGTAGTGGATGAGGTGCATGGCCAATCAAAGCTTACTTCTCAGAAGCAGTTAAGTGGCTGCCTAGCAGATGAAAGGGGCCATTATGGCTCCTTGGCTGGAAAAAAAAGAGAGCTGTGTCATTTCATGAGTGAATTGACAGATGTTAAGTTCTAGGAACTTTGCAGCGTAACCTGGCCTGAGAGAAGCCTTCCGTCTCATGGGTTCTGAATCACTATTATGTTGCTGTGCTGTGCGTAGGTGCTGAGTCGTGTCTGACTCTTTGCACCCTATGGACTGTATCCTGCTAGGCCCCTCTGTCCATGGGGGTTCTCCAGTCAAGAGTACTGGAGTGGGATGCCATGCCCTCCTCCAGGGGATCTTCCCAACCCAGGGATCGAACCCAGGTCTCCCACATTGTGTGTGGATTCTTTACTGCCTGACCCACCAGGGAAGCCCAAGAATACTGGAGTGGGTAGCCTCTCCCTTCTCCAGGGATTCTGTATCTACTACTCTGGAACTGGCAGCATGTAACTTGAGTTAGATTCGCGACATATCCCAGGTCAGTGGGAAAGGCTGTATCTCCTCATATAAGATATTGACAGTGCTTTTGTGTAGCAGGTGTGGGAACCTCTTGAAGCTGAGTGGTGCTTTGCACAGGTTGTTCTCATTCAGAAAGGACGGGTGGAGAAGCTTCCCTTGGGCCAAGTCACTAGGTTGTTTTTCTGGGTAGAGTTGATTCTGACATACTGGCTTTTCAGAAAACAGCCATTCAGCAAACTCAAGGAGATGAAGTTTGAAATTGGTTTTGGGCCATATCAGTTGCCCTTTCATAAGGTGGCTTCCCAGGTGACTGAGATGGTAAAAAATCCATCTACAACGCAGGAGATTTGGGTTTGATCCTGGGATCAGGATGATCCCCTGGAGAAGGGAATGGTTACCCACTCCATTATTCTTGCCTGGAGAATTTCATGGACAGAGGAGGCTGGCTGGCTACAGTCCATGGGATTGCAAAGAGTTGGACATGACGGAGTGACTAACAATTTCAGTTGCCTTTTCATAAAGTGGCAAGCATAAAACAGAGTTCAAGAAATATACAAAGAGAGACCTTTTCATATAAAATCTAGAAAATAGTACAATGATGTTGATTTCAAAGATAAACCTTGAGAATAGAACATGCCATAAGAGAAAGGTCAGGACACCAAAGCCGATCGTCTGACCAGAAAGTCTTTGCTGAGATTTTGGTTCTGCTCTTAGAGAGGCTGCGCTTAAGTTTTTACCTCTTTTTTTTTTTTTTTTGGTTTGTTTTGCTTATTTTATTGGAGTATAATTGCTTTACAATATTATGTTAGTCTCTGCTGTATAACGAATTACATCAGCTATCTTCCTCCTGTGCTGTGCTAGTCGTGTCCAGCTCTTTTGTGACCCCATGGACTGTAACCCACCAGGCTCCTCTGTCCATGGAATTTTCCAGGCAAAAATGCCAGAAGGGATTTCCATTTCATATTCCAGGGTTTCTTCCTGACTCAGTGATCACACCCTGATCTCTTGCATCTCCTGCATTGGCAGGTGGATTCTTTACCACTGTGCCACCTGAGAAGCCCTTGCATCAACTCTATGTATACACACATCCCCTCCCTCTTGAGAAGTCTCTACCTCGTTTTCCTCAGGGGAGCCTGGGTCCAGTCTCTCAGGGCATGAAGCAGGATGAAGCGAGGTGCACACAGGTCTAAACTATGGTTTCACTTCCAGCTGTGTGGAGAGATTTCATGCTTCCTTCTTGCTCTTTCCCATGAAGCATGCAATTGAATGGGTGACTCATAATATCTGCTGGCAAGCATAATAGAGGGGATCCTAATGATAGCAAGCCGTATGTGCCCCGCCATGTGGCCCCTCGGCAGTGGCATCTGTGTGGTCCTGCCCCAGCACCTGTGGAAGATTTCGTGGTGCTGTCTGAGCCGTGCTGCCTACCTGAGCTCCCCATGCAACTGCTCCTTCCAGAGCTCCTCATTTCCAAGAAAAGGAATCACTCTTTCTCCTGATGAACATGCAGACAGAGGAGGGAATTAAGGAGACAAGGGAAAACCACCCAGCAAGAGGACTTGAAGAGCATGCGGGGAGCGGGGGGAGAGGAGGAAAGGAAAAATGTGTCAAACAATGTTGTGTCAGTTCTATAACTTTCCACTGATCCATATGTGGATTTGTATCAGCACTCACGTCTTACAATCAAGACAAGAGCCAGACAAAAAGGCTTGGACTTAATAAGTCCAGGAGAGAGGTTTGTTTATCAAGGTTTCTCATTGTTTGAAAACTCAACATCTGTCAAAGACTTGAAGGGCTTTGGCCCCCACACTTGGGGGGCAGGTGCTTCTGGTCTTGTGACACTGGTGAGTGGATTTTAAAGAAACATTCAGTGGGAAAACCCAAGTTCCTCTGTCCATTGCCACCGCCTTTTCTTCCTGTCAGGATTCCTCACCTCTTAGGCTGTCTCGGGGCTTCCAAGCAGGTCTCCTTGCTTCCTACCACATCCACACTCAGCTTGGTCCACCACATAATGTTACTCTTTCCAAAGTCTAACTTAAAGAACTTAAAAACTCATTAAAACTGTCCAAACTTCTTAGTAGGGATCTTCAAATTCTAGATCTTTTTGTTTCTTTCAGTCTAATTTTGTTGCCACTATTCTCCCTCAAGTGATTTTTCTTATACTTTTAAATGTAAATGGTTTTATGGAAGTATTATATAAGTGAAAAAAAAGTTACTTGAATTTTTATAAAATTTTCATGCCTGTGAAATTGGCAACTAGATCATGAAACAGAATATAGCCAGCACCCGAAAGCCCCTCAAGGTCCTTCCCAGTCACTATCCCCCCAGGGGTGACCATTGTCCCATATATTAGTTTTGCCTTTTTTGTGAACTTTACAAAGACGTAGTCATAGAGTGGGTATTTTACCATGTCACGTAACATTATGTTTGTTTCTTCCATATGTACATGTGGTTGAAGTTGATTCATATTTATCACTATATCATGGAATCAGTGAAAGGATATTTTTAAACTTTTTTTATTTAGGGTTTTAAAAAAATTAATTAATTTACTCGGAGGATAATTGCTTTACAATGTCGTGGTGGTTTTTGCCATACATCGACATGAATCAGCCACAGCTGCACGTGTGTCCCCCATCCTGAATCCCCCTCCCACCTCTCTACCCCACCCCTCTGGGCTGTCCCAGAGCATGGGCTTTGAGTGCCCTGCTTCATGCATCAAACTTGCGCTGGTCGTCTATTTTACATATGGTAATATACAGGTTTCAATGCTGTTCTCTCACATCATCCCACCCTTGCCTTCTCCCAGAGTCCTAAAGTCTGTTCTTTACGTCTGAGTCTCTTTTGCTGCCTTGCATATAGGACCATCATTGCCATCTTTTTAAATTCCATATATATGATTTAATATACTGCATTGGTGTTTCTCTTTCTGACTTACTTCACTCTGTATAACAAGCTGTGGTTTCATCTACCTCATTAGAACTGACTCAAATGTGTTCCTTTTTACACATGAGTAATATTCCATGGTGTATATGTACCACAGTTTCCTTACCCATTCATCTGAGGATGGGCATCTAGGTTGCTTCCATGTCCCAGCTATTGTAAACAGTGCTGCAATGAACACTGGGGTACATGTGTCTCTTTCAATTCTGGTTTCCTCAGTATGTAGGCCCAGCAGTGGGATTGCTGGGTTGTATGGCTGACAGAGGATGAGATGGCTTGAGGGCATCACTCACTTGATGGACATGAGTTTGGGTAAACTCTGGGAGTTGGTGATGGACAGGGAGTCCTGGCGTGCTGTGATTCATGGGGTTGCAAAGAGTCAGACACAACTGAGCGACTGAACTGAACTGAACTGATGGCCATTCTATTTCCAGTTTTTTAAGCAATCTCCACAGTGTTCTCCCTGTTGGCTGTACCAGTTTGCATTCCCACTAACAGTGTAAGAGGGTTCCCTTTTCTCCACACACTCTCCAGCATTTATTGTTTGTAGACTTTTTGATGGTGATCATTCCAATTGGCATGAGATGATACTTCATTGTGGTTTTGATTTGCATTTCTCTGATGAGTGATGTTGAGCATCTTTTCATGTGTTTGTTAGCCATCTGTATGTCTTCTTTGGAGAAATGTCTGTTTAGTTCTTTGGCCCATTTTGTGATTGGGTTTCATTTTTCTGGTATTGAGCTGCTTGTATATTTTGTAGATTAATTCTTTGTCAGTTGCATCATTTGCTATTTTCTCCTATTCTGAAGGCTGCCTTTTCACCTTGCTTACAGTTTCCTTTGTTATGCAAAAGCTTTTAAGTTTAATTAGGTCCCATTTGTTTATTTTTGCTTTTGTTTCCATTACTCTGGGGGCTTCCCTGGTGGCTCAGATGGCAAAGCGTCTGCCTGCAATGCGGGAGACCCCGGTTCATTCCCTGGGTCAGGAAGGTCCCCTGGAGAAGGAAATGGCAACTCACTCCATTACTCTTGCCTGGAAAATTCCATGAACTGAGGATCCTGGTAGGCTACAGTCCATAGGGTTGCAAAGAGTCGGACACGACTGAGCGACTTCACTTTCATTTTCCATTACTCTGGGAGGTGGGTCATAGAGGCTCTTGCTGTGATTAATGTCAGAGAGTGTTCTGCCTATGTTTTCCTCTAAAAGTTTTATAGTTTCTGGTCTTACATTTAGGTCTTTAATCTCCATTTTGAGTTTATTTTTGTGTATGGTGTTAGAAAGTGTTCTAGTTTCATTCTTTTACAGGCAGTTGACCAGTTTTCCCAGCACCACTTGTTAAAGAGATGGTTTTTTCTCTATTATGTATTCTTGCCTCCTTTGTCAAAGATAAGGTGTCTATAGGTGTGTGGATTTATCTCTGGGCTTTCTATTTTGTTCCGTCAATCTGTATTTCTGTTTTTGTGCCAGTACCATACTGTCTTGACGACTGTAGTTTTGTAGGATAGTCTGAAGTCAGGCAGGTTGATTCCTCCAGTTACATTCTTCTTTCTCAAGATTGTTTTGGCTATTCAAGGTTTTTTGTGTTTCCACACAAACTGTGAAAATATTTGTTCTAGTGCTGTGAAAAATATCATTGATAGCTTGATAGAGATTGCATTGAATCTATTGATTGTTTTGGGCTAGCTTTTTAATTTTATATTGGAATATAGCCAATTAACAATGTTATGATAATTTCAGCTGGAGAGCAAAGAGACTCAGCCATTCTACTCTCAATGAACATTTGTGTTGTTTATAACTTTTGGTAATTATGAATAATGTGGTTATGAAAAGTTATCATAAACAATACCCCAAAAGTGCTAAGCATAAAGGAGAATTTGGTAAATTGACTCTTAAGCCTTTCAAAAGACACTTTTGAGAGAGAAAGGGAAACTCATAGACTGGAAGATATTTACTGTATACACAGTATATATAGGATATTACTCTATATACTATATTACTGAATATATATTTATAATATTTATAAGCATATTATATATATATACACACACACATACTATATATACATATATATAGGGCTTGCCTGGTGGCTTAGTTGGTAAAGAATCATCCTGCAATGCAGGAGGCTCAGGTTTGATCCCTAGGTTGGAAAGATAACCTGGAGAAAGAAATTTCAGTCCACTCCAGTATTCTTGCCTGAAAAATCCCATGGACAGAGGAGCCTGGTAGGCTACAGTCTATGGGGTTGCAAGGGTTGGACATAACTTGGCACCATTTTTTATATATATATATATATATATAGTATATATACCTGGGTAAAGGATTCATATCTTTAATATACAAAGAGATCAATACATCAACAAGGAAAGGCAAATGACTCAATAGTAAAATAGTCAGAACAGTTGAGATTTGAGTAGGCACTTCACAAAACAACATACTAATGTGAGCAATGGCCCTAAACACATGAAGGAGTATGCAGACATTTTTATTCAGCTTTATTAATCTCTTCACCACCCCTGTTAGGTCATATACTTTCCTATTTCAGTCTCTTTGCAAGGACTCTTCCAGCTACCTGTGATCTCTTTACCTCCTTTTCCACCTATTTTTCCTTTCAAGATCAGATAGACAATATCTGCTCCTTCCTGAGACCATTGTTGATTCAATTAGGCAGAATTAACCAAAACTTCTTTGGAATCCCAAAGTTTGATATCCTAGAAATGAGGTGTTTAACTAATATGTCTTCACTGCACATAGCATTGCACTTGATATATAATAGATGATCAATATGCACCTTTTGTTTTGTATAGTCAAAGCTATGGTTTTTCTACTAATCATATATGGATATGAGAGTTGGACCATAAAGAAGGCTGAGCATTGAGAAATTGATGCTTTCAAATTATGGTGCTGGAGAAGACTCTTGAGAGTCCTTTGGACAGCCAGGAGATCGAATCAGTCAATACTAAAGGAAATCAACTGTGAATATTCATTGGAAGGACTGATGCTGAAGTGGAAGCTCCAGTACTTTGGCCACCTGATGCAAAGAGCTGACTCATTGGTGGGAAAAGATTGAAGTCAGGAGGAGAAGGGGGTGACAGAGAATAGGATGGTTGGATGGCATCATCGACTCAATGGACATGAGTTTGAACAAATTCTGGGAGACAGTGAAGGACAAGGAAGCCTGACGTGCTGCAGTCCATGGGGTCACAAAGAGTCAGGCAAAACTTAGTGACTGAACAACAATGTGCCTTTTGAGATTGTCTAACTTTCCCCTAAAATGTCCAGATAGAATCTAGCACCAGTGAAGTATATATGCTAATAAAGTCTTCCTGTGTTGAAGATGGGTGTGTTTATTAGCCAATACAAAGCTTACTTCATAGGGAAAAATGCTGGCCTGTTTCCCAAATCATAGCTCATCTTTAATGAATAGTGTCATCTGTAATGAATATCATCACCACAAGCTTGTGGACACAGACCTAGTGCTCTATAGATTGAATTGCATGTTAAGATATATATTAATAATAGGCCTGAAAAACAGCATTGCCCTCCACAAAGGTAACTGAACTGAATGACTGGAGTCCTGTTATAGGTCAATAGCATTTATTTCACACCTATGGGAACTCAACAATGGTATCGATCTGCATTTAAAATTAAAGTACTCCATGGTATAGGATGAGAGGGAGGAGAGAAGTTTTTGCCCTTGTGTGATGACTCAGCCAATATTTCTGACTATACAAATTTTCTTTAGTCATCTTGATTTCCTAGGACTTCTCTTTTTCTCCTGCTCATGCTTTTAAATGGAGCTAACCTCCCCAACCCCTGTGTTTCATGCCCCCAACTAGCTTGTTTCTAGCCTCATTAAATTTCTTCAATACCAGTTTTGTTTCCTCACTGTTCTCACTTATTTTTATTTTAACCAGATGGTAAGAAAAAGGCTTTGCACTCCCTCTTTTTCTGTCTCCCTCTCTTTCTTTTATTTAAAAATTTTTTATAATTATGTTTATTTGGCTTTGTAGGGTCTTAGTTGTGGCATGTGGGATCTTCACTGCATCGTGCAAGATTTTCCTTTGGTGCATGGACTCTCTAGTTGTGGCACACGGGCTCCAGAGCGTGCAGGCTAAGTAGTTGCAGTGCATGAGTTTAGTTGCTCTGCAGGAGGTGGGGGGTCCTAGTTGCCCAATCAGGTACTGAACCTGTGTCCCTGAATCACAGTGCAGATTCTTATCCACTGGACCACCAGGGAAGTCCCTCTCTCTCTTTCTTTTTAAGAGGGAAGAGCTGTTATTTATGAAACTTTGTATCCCTGGATAGCTAAGTTTAGGGCCTTATACATGGGGTATTCTCAGTAAATATCTTTTGAATCAATGGCTTGGAAATTTCTAGTTAAAGTGGGGAGAGTTGCTAACCCTCCTGATTCAGGCTTAAATTGAAGACAGTAGGGAAGGCCACTAGACCCTTCAGGTATGACCTAAATCGAATCCCTTATTTGATACAGTGGAGGTGACAAACAGATTCAAGGGATTAGATCTGGTAGACAAAGTCGGTGAAGAACTATGGACAGAGGTTCTTAACACTGTACAAGAGGTGGTGAACAAAATTATCCCCAAGAAAAGCAAACTCAAGAAAGCAAAGTGGTTGTCAGAGGAGGCCTTACAGATAGCTGAGAGAAGAAGGGAAGCAAACGGCAAAGGAGAAGAGGAAAGTTATACCCAAACGCATGCAGACTTCCAGAGAATAGCAAGGAGAGAGAAGAAGGCATTCTTAAATAAACAGTACAAAGAATTAGAGGAAATCAATACAATGGGAAAGACTAGAGATCTCTTCAGAAAATTGGAGGTGCCAAGGGAACATTTCATGCAAAGATGGGCTCAAAGGACAGAAACTTCTAACAGAAGCAGAAGAGATTAAGAAGAGGTGGCAAGAATACACAGAACTCTATGAAAAGGTTTTAATGACACAGATAACCAAGATGGTGTATTACTCACCTGGAGCCAGACATCCTGGAATATGAAGTCAAGTGGGCTTTAGGAAGCATTACTATGAATAAAGTTAGTGGAGGTGATGAAATTCCAGCTGAGCTATTGCAAATCCTAAAAGATGATGCTGTGAAAGTGCTGTACTCAATATGCAAGCAAATTTGGAAAACTCAGCAGTGGCCACAGGACTGGAAAATGTCAGTTTTCACTCCAGTCCCAAAGAAGGGCAATGCCAAAGAATGTTCAAACTACTGTACAATTGCACTCATTTCATACATGCTAGCAAGGTAATAATGCTCAAAATCCTTCAGGCTAGGCTTCAGTAGTATGTGAACAGAGAACTTCCAGATGTTCAAGCTGGAGTTAGAAAGGCAGAGGAACCAGATATCAAATTGCTAACATTAGTTGGAGCATAGAGAAAGCAAGGGAATTTCAGAAAAACATCTACCTCTGCTTCACTGACTATGCTAAAGCTTTTGATTGTGTGGATCACAACAAACTGTGGAAAATTCTTAAAGAGATGGGAATACCAAACCATCTTACCTGCCTCCTGAGAAACCTGTATGCAGAAATAGAAACAGCAGTTAGAACCGAGCATGGAATAATGGACTGGTTCCAAATTGAGAAAGGAGTATGTCAAGGCTGTGTATTGTCACCCTGCTTATTTAACTTATATGCAGAGTTGTTTTTGCTGTTTTTCAGTTGCTCAGTTGCGTCTGACTCTTTGCAACCCCATGGACTGCAGCGTGCTAGGCCTCCCTGTCCTTCATCATCTCCCAGAGTTTGCTCAAACTCATGTCCATTGAGTCGGTGATGCCATCCAAGAATCTTATCCTTTGTCATCCCCTTCTCCTCCTGCCTTTAATCTTTCCCAGCATCAGGGTCCTTTCTAACGGGTCAGCTCTTTGCATCAAGTGTCCAAAGTATTGGAGCTTCAGCTTCAGCATCAGTTCTTCCAATGAATATTCAGGGCTTATTTCCTTTAGGTTTCACTGGTTTGATTTCCTTGCAGTCCAAGGGACTCTCAAGAATCTTCTCCAACACCACAGTTCAAAAGTATCAGTTCTTCGGTGCTCACCTTCTTTATGGTCTGTTTGTCATATCCATACATGACCCCTGGAAAAACCATTGCCTTGACTTTACAGACATTTGTTGGCAAAGTAATATCTCTGATTTTTAATATGCTGTCTAGGATGGTCATAGCTTTTCTTCCAAGGAGCAAGTCTTTTAATTTCATGGCTGAGTCACCATCTGCAGTGACTTTGGAGCCCAAGAAAATAAAGTCTGTCACTGTTTTCATTGTTTCCCCATCTATTTGCCATGAAGTGATGGGACCGGATGCCATGATCTTAGTTTTTTGAATGTTGAGTTTTAAGCCAGCTTTTTCACTCTCCTCTTTCACTTTCCTTAAGAGGCTCTTTAATTCTTCTTCACTTTCTGCCATAAGGGTAGTGTCATCTGTGTATCTGAGGTTATTGATGTTTTTCCAAGCAGTCTTGATTCCAGCTTGTGCTTCATTGAGTCCAACATTTCTGATGATTTACTCTGCATATAAGTTAAATAAGCAGGGTGACAATATATACTCTTGACGTGCTCCTTTCCCAATTTGGAACCAGTGCATTGTTCCATGTCCAGTTCTAACTGTTGCTTCTTGACCTGCATACAGGTTTCTCAAAAGGAAGGTAAGTTTGTCTAATATTCCCATCTCTTTAAGAATTTTCTATAGTTTGTTGTGATCCACAGAGTCAAAGGCTTTATATATAGAGTACAGCATGCAAAATGCCAGGCTGTATGACTCACAAGCTGGAATCAAGATTGCAGGGAGAAATATCAACAATCTCAGATATGCAGATGATATCATTTTAATGGCAGAAAGCAAAGAGGAACTAAAGAGCCTCTTGATGAGGGTGAAAGAGGAGAGTGAAAAACCTGGCTTAAAACTCAATATTAAAAAAACTAAGATCATGGTATCTGTTCCCATCACTTCATGGAAAATAGATGGGGAAAAAGTGGAAACCATGACAGATTTTATTTTCTTGGGCTCCAAATCACTGCAGATGGTGACTGCAGCCATGAAATTGAAACATGCTTGCTCCTTGGAGGAAATGTTATGACAAAACTAGACAGCATATTAAAACGCAAACTCATCACTATGCTGACAAAGGTCCATAGTGTCAAAGCTATGGTTTTTCCAGTTGCCATGAATGCATATGAGAGTTGGACCATTAAGAAGGCTGAGTGCTAAAGAATTGATGCTTCTGAACCGTGGTGCTGGAGAAGACTCTTGAGAGCCCCTTGGACTGCAAGTAGATCGAACTAGTCAATTCTAAAGGAAGTCAATCCTGAATATTCATTGGAAAGTCTGACGCTGAAGCTGAAGCTTCAATACTTTAGCTACCTGATGCCAAGAGCGGACTCGTTATAAAAGACTCTCCGACATAAATCACAGCAGGATCCTCTATGACCCACATCCCAGAATATTAGAAACAAAAGCAAAAATAAACAAATGGTACCTAATGAAACTTAAAAGCTTTTGCACAACAAAGGAAACTATAAGCAAGGTGAAAAGACAGCCCTCAGATTGGGAGAAAATAATAGCAAATGAAGCAACAGACAAAGGATTAATCTCAAAAATATACAAGCAACTCCTCCAGCTCAATCAACTCCAGAAAAATAAATGACTCAATCAAAAAATGGGCCAAAGAACTAAACAGACATTTCTCCAAGGAAGACTTACAGATGGCTAAAAAACACATGAAAAGATGCTCAACATTAGTCATTATCAGAGAAATGCAAATCAAAACCACAATGAGGCACCATTACACGCCAGTCAGGATGGCTGCTATGCAAAAGTCTACAAGCAATAAATGCTGGAGAGGATGTGGAGAAAAGGGAACCCTCTTACACTGTTGATGGGAATGCAAACTAGTGCAGCCGCTATGGAAAACAGGGTGGAGATTTCTTAAAAAACTGGAAATAGAACTGCCATATGACCCAGCAATCCCACTTCTGGGCATACACACTGAGGGAACCAGATCTGAAAGAGACACGTGCACCCCAATGTTCATCGCAGCACTGTTTATAATAGCCAGGACATGGAAGCAACCTAGATGCCCATCAGCAGATGAATGGATGAGGAAGCTGTGGTACATATACACCATGGAATATTACTCAGCCATTAAAAAGAATTCATTTGAATCAGTTCTAATGAGATGGATGAAACTGAGCCCATTATACAGAGTGAAGTAAGCCAGAAAGATAAAGACCATTACAGTGTACTAACACATATATATGGAATTTAGAAAGATGGTAACGATAACCCTATATGCAAAACAGAAAAAGAGACTCAGATGTATAGAACAGACTTTTGGACTCTGTGAGAGAAGGCGAGGGTGGGATGTTTCAAGAGAACAGCATTGAAAACATGTATATTATCTAGGGTGAAACAGATCACCAGCCCAGGTTGGATGCATGAGACAAGTGCTCAGACCTGGTGCACTGGGAAGACCCAGAGGGATGGGGTGGAGAGGGAGGTGGGAGGGGGGATCGGGATGGGGAATACATGTAAATCCATGGCTGATTCATGTCAATGTATGACAAAAACCACTACAATGTTGTAAAGTAATTAGCCTCCAACTAATAAAAATAAATAAAAAAAAAAAGAAAGCAAAAGGTGAAGGGGGCAGCAGAGGGTGAGATGGTTAGATAGCATCATTGACTCAATGGACGTCAGTTAAAGCAAACTCCAGGATATAGTGAAGGACAGGGAAGCCTGGTGTGCTCTGGTTCACGGGGTCACACGACTTAGTTGTTGTTGTTGAACAACAACAACCCTCCCAAAGAAATTAACATTTTTAATGAAATGTTAATTCATTCAAATTAATTTCTAACTCATGTATCTTCAGGTTATAAGAGAAATAAATGAAAATGTTTGGGAAAATGGGGTGGAGGAGAAAGTCTGAAGCAGAAAAGGGAGCTTTTTCCTTGGAATCTGACCCTTGGTCCTTAGGTTGATTCTTTAAATGCAGTGGTCTCCCTTTCTTTTGCTTTGGTTATTTATTTTTTAAGTCAATAACCCCCACTTTTTTAAAGTGTAAGTCTCTCTCTTTAACATTAATAAAGCTTACATACACAAGAGTATTGAAATTGTTGAATATAAAATAGCCAAGACTTACCCTGAATTGAATATTTTATGATAAAATAAATTTTAGTATCACAATATCCATATGCATTTGTTATTCTTGGCATGTTTTTGTGTGAGGTGTATCATTAATATATTCTAAAGACAAAGGATGGTATGCAAATGAACATATGGGTCCTTGTTGTTAACTCAAAGCCTTGCTTCTCCCCAGTGGCATTCAGAACATGCAGTGCAATTATTTATAAACACATATTGAATATTAGCTGGCCTCTCCCTACCCTTATCAATGAGGAAATGCTGACTTTTATTTATGGTTTGTCTTAGGTTGGGTTTCCCAGAAGTAGAGCCTGAAACAAGAATTTGGGGGGAACGTTATTTGTTTTTAAAGTAAAGTAAAGTGAAAGTTGCTCAGTTGTGTTCAACGCTTTGTGACCCCATGGACTATATAGTCCGTGGAATTCTCCAGGCCAGAATACTTGAATGGGGAGCTTTTCCCTTCTCCAGGAGATCTTTCCAACCCAGGTCTCCCACATTGCAGGCAGATTCTTTACCAGCTGAGCCACAAGGAAAGCACAAGTATATTGGAGTGGGTAGCCTATCCCTTCTCCAGTGGATCTTCCCGACCCAGGAATCAAACCAGCTTCTCCTGCATTGTAGGCGGATTCTTTATCAACTGAGCTATCAGGGAAGCCCTTACTTATTTTTAATTAATTAATTTTCATCTTGGCCTGAGCTAGGTCAGACATGACCCAGCTTTGTGGCCACACGTACCTTTCTCTGATTGTGGCAAGCAGGGACTATTTAGTTGCAGTGTGCAGGCTTCTCGTTGCCGTGGCTGCTCTTGTGGTGCCTGGGCATTAGGGCAAGCAGGCTTCAGTAGATGTGACATGCAAGCTCAGCTGCCCCACAGCATGTGGAATCCTCTCAGAACAGGGATTGAACCTGTATCTCCTACATTGACAGGTGGATTCTTAATGACTGGATCACCAGGGAAGTTCAGGAAAGTTATTTACTGAGGGAGAAAGAGAATGAAAGAAGCAGGATAAGTTGCTTCAGCTGTGGCTGACTCTTTGCGACCCTAGGGACTCTGTCTAGCCCTCCAGGTTCCTCTGCCCAAGGGATTCTCCAGGTAAGAATACTAGAGTGGTTTTCCATATCCACCTCCAGGGAATTTTCCCAACCCAAGATGGAGCCCATATCTCCTGTGACTCCTACATTGCAGGTGGATTCTTTACTGCTGACTATCAGGGAAGCCCCAAGAAACAGGATAGGAGATGGGAAAAAGCAAAGACAAAACTTCAGGTAAGTCTAGCTTCTGTCTGAACCAGCAAGGAGCTCTGAAGTGTGAATGGCACCACTGAGAATTTGTTCTATGTGAGCTGGGTGTGTGCCCTCACACACAGTCAGTCATTGTTTAAGGGATGCCTCGGGGGACTGTAAACTCCCCATAGGTGAGAAGTTCCAGGTGCCCAAGGGCAGTCCTCCAGGGAAGATGCAGGCATGAGCCCTCAGCAGCATGGGCCACTCGGTGGCTGGGGATGAGCAGAACTTGTAAAGAGGTCCAGATAGGACACTCATGGAAATCTTCCATGGCTCATTCATTTGTTCATTCATCCATTCATTTAACAACTATTTATTGAGTGCCTGTTCTGGACAAGTTCCTGTCCTAGGAGCTAAGGGTGAAGTAGTGAACAAGCTAGATAAGGTACTTACTTTCATGAAGCCCACAGCATATAGGGGAGACAGAAATAAACTAGTAGATAAATGTAGCAACAAGATAACTTCTGAGAGTGATAATTTTCCAAGAGCAAAAATAAACAGTTAACTAGATTGTGGAATGACTGGGACAAGGGGTGGGCACTTGAACAGAGATGGGAATGGTGAGAAGAGCAAGCCGTGCAAAGATGTGAGGGCCTGATGTTTAGGCAGAGGAAATGGCCTTGGTCAAGGCCCAAGATAAGCAGCTCATGTGTGAGTGTGTGTGCTTAATGTTTTAATTGAAGTATAGTTGATTTACAATGTATTAGTTTCAGATTATAGCAAAGTGATTCAGTTTTACAGATATTTATATCTATTATTTTCGCAGTTCCTGTGCTATATAGTAGAGCTTTGTTGGTTGTCTCTTTTATGTAAGTAGTGTGCATCTGTTAATCTCAAACTCCTGATTTATCCCTTTCTCCCTTTCCCCTTTGGTAATCATAAGTTTGTTTTCTATGTCTGTGGGTTTGTTTCTATTTGGTGCATAAGTTCATTTGTGTCATTTTCTGTTTTAGATTCCACATATAAGTGATATCATATTTGTCTTCATTTGGCTTACTTATTGTGATACTTTCGAGGTCCATCCTTGTTGTTGCCAATGGCATTATTTCATTGTCGTTTATGGCTGAGTAGCTCCTGTGTTTTAAGAACAGGAAGGAGGCCACTGGGCCCGTGGTGGAGTTGAGAAAGCTGTAAGAAAGGGTAGAGAAGTGGGCATGATGGATGGGGTAGAGGGTGGGGGAGCCATTGTAAGGGGTGTGGTGGCTTTGCATTCCAGTTGTAGAACTGAGTTCCTTTGCCTGCCTTAAATGGTAAAAATGGCAATTTGTCTGACTTTGACATTGATTTGCCTCCACATTGTTTGTTATAAGTGTTTGCTAAGCAGATTCATGGAATAAATAAGGAAAAACTTGTGATTAAAGGACAGTTCACTCTTTTCAAACTGCAGGAGCATAACAGCATTGAATTCAGACACCTTATACAGTAATTACGAGAAAATTTTCTCTCCTTGTTAAAACATTCCCAAAACTTTAAAAGATATATAGCTGGACTCAACATTCCTTTGTCCTTGGCAGTGTGACAAAGCAGCATTTTTAGAAAAGAATGTAAGTTGGTCTTGACCTTGGCTATATGCAAGGAAAGTTATCAAGGTCACTTTTTTGTTTGTTTGTTTTTACTGTCATTGCTATTAAAATGAATCAAGAAGTAAGTAGAGACCATCTCTTTTTGCTCAATATTCTGCTCCATGCTGAGACCATGAGTCTTACATGTAGACCTATTTCCTAATTGCCAGTATGCATTTTTCTTAATTTTTTCAGAGTCCACTGGGGAAGGTACCTCAGTTAGAAAATACCAATGGATTATGATTATGGAAAATGCTTCCTGTACTTTATTTCTGGAGAAACATAATAGTTATAGAACACTCACCACCAAAGCTGTTGAATGGGACCCAGTGAAATTGTATAAAAAAGCCCGGGAAAACAATGCTTTCTGTCTGATCTATTAGGTCATTGTTGAAGACCAAGGTCAAGGAACAGCTCTCTAAACTGAAATAAACAACATTTCAAATCAAGATGAATTAAGTATAAGTAGTGTTTTTATTCTTTCTAAAAATGGATTTTTCAAATGGTTTTGATTTAACAAAGATGTGAAATCTTTTTTTCATGCTCTTCCCTTCACCAGCCCCTGCTCTCACCCGCTTCATGTGTGAAACCCATGTTTAATTCAGGGGGAACTTAATCCATATGTTTCTGATTCATTTGTACAATGTTCTTTAGTAACAGCTAGCTGATGTCCAAAGAGTCTTCTGGGAATTTTCATAAGTCTTTAAATTTTTTTCTTCAAGCCAGAAAATCATATTTTCCAGCTCAAAATGCCCCTCCAAATCAGAAATCCTCTGAGCCTATTGGAAACAGTACTTTGAGGAGGCCTTAAAATCAGGCAAAACACAACTCCCGTTGTGAGCCATGCAACCAGATCTACTTGAGCAGCCCCCGAGGGATTGGAGGAGCAAGGGAGAAGGGATGGAAAAGGGACCTGAATAGCATAGGGGGTCTTGGACCCACCATGTTTTTCCATTTCTAGGAGCAACCACTGAAGTCCCACAACATATAAAGTCAGACTCGATTTATGGTGCACAACTGGAGCCAGATAATTTTCAGTTGGCTTTGTGTAACATCTTTGAGCAAGGGTAGAAAATTCTAGAACTGCTTTCAGATACATAAATATAACAAGACTTCAATTGTGAGCACACATAGCATTTGCTCAGCAATTCAGCAGCTAGGCTTCATTTTCTGGAAAGCCTGACAAAGTCTAAAGATGAGAATGGTTGTCTATAGAGTTAAATTGGTTCTGCCAGGAATAGAAAGATGGTGGGCCTGTTAGGGACAAGTGAACAACTGTTGGAAAGTAGTTTAAGAAACTGTTGCTAGAATCTAAGAATCATTTCCTTTGTCCCGTTTACTTCAGCTGTGCTAAGACCCAATTTTTTTTTTTTTAAACCACCCTTTAAGGGCACCTGATGTCTCTGGGGAAAAGATGATCCATAAATTAGCTTTGTTTAACCCAGTACTTGGCAATGAGTGCATACTCATCAGAAAATAGTCATTTTACTGCCAAGGGCTTGGATTCATCCTAACTCATGTGTCAATTTTCTACTGGGCTATAAATGTGCTTCTATACCATCATAACCACAATTTTGGCTATTTTGCCAAAGTAAGCTGCTGTTCAATCCTTCTAAGAAGTTTTCCAATCCCCCAGCACCTCCCATTCCCCCACCACCCACCGTTGGCCCATACAGCAGTAAGCTAATTTAGACAGCCAGGATGGTGATAAAGCTCTCCATCTCAACAAATGCCATGACCATCTTGGTAATTCCCCCAGAGAGAAAAAAACAGAAGAAATAATTTTTGATTCCTTTCATGCCTTCCAAATGCAGTCTATTGAGCTGTATAGCCTCTTATTTCTCAACTGTGGTCTTCAGATCAGCAATGTTAGTGTTACCTGAAATCTTTTAAAATTTTAGAACCTCAGTCTTCCCACTCCACCCTCAGACTTGCAGAATGAGAGTTGGCTCATTCAGCAAGTTCCTGGTGATTCAAGGGCATGTTCAGGTTTGAGAAGCACTGCTAGACCATACCTCTTAAACAGCTCTTCATTCACCGTCTACCTCTTGCCTGAATGACCGTGATTGTTTCCCAGCTTCTCCCCCATCCTCCAGCATATTTTCAGTTCAATCATCAGAGTGATCTTCAAAAGGAAGTTATTCCTGTCAATTCATTCCGCTTCTTAAAATCCAAACACTTCTTAACAAATGTAAAGTAAAATATGAACTCCTTGCCGTCACTGAAGAGTCCTGTGTGAAGAGGTCTCTGCATCTCCTCCCCTCTCAGCTGTTCTTTCTGGTCCCTCTCTCCTCCAGCCACAGCCTCTCATTCCCACACAGCCAGCACCAGCTTCCCCTCCACCTGCCGGTTCTTTAGCAGAACCGCTCATCGTTTAGGACTCATCACAGATGTCACCTTGTGATGAACTCCTGGCTACCAAACTTAAATCTACCTCCTAGTCACTTTTTACCACATTGCCCTCTTTTATTTTTTATTGCTTTCTGAACCACCAGCAATGAGCTTGCTTATTTGTTTATGCATTTATTGCCAGCTATCCAAAATGGAGACTTCCCCGTCTTATCTCAGCTGTATCCTCAGCACCTAGAATAGCACCTGGCATGCTGTTGAATTCATTCATTGCTGAATGGATTATGACATACATTTTTATCTATACAATATGGTCAAAAGTCTGTGCTTTGTAATTGATGTTTCTTCCACTTTTCCTCCCTCCTTTTTTTTTTTTTTTGACAGATTTTAATTTGAGCAGTTAACCTATGCCAGGTACAAGGCTAACAGGAGGAACAGGAAACAGACCCAGTTTCTGCCCACTGCAGAGATGGCAGTGCAAGATGGATATTAACCAATTAATCAAAATAAAAATGATACCATCCCATGGAGCATATAAAAGTTAGATCAGGGGACTACTGGGAACTGAGGGCTGAAGGATGAATATGCTAACCAGGAGAGGAGAGTGAGAGGAATAGGAAAAGGGGAGTATTTTGTGTAGAAAGAATAACAAACCCAAAGGCAGAAGGAAATGTTGAAGGAATAGAAAGAAGGACTTTAGGAGGGGGTCCAGAGAATGAATGGGGAACTGTATGTGGTGAGGCTGGCAAGGCAGGCAATGGCCAGACCAGTGGGTCCTATAGGTACAGTGATTGTAAGTCCCGGTTTGCCTGGAGAGTTCTGGCTTTTATCTGCCACCTAGCACAGTTATGCATAAACTTGTTAGTCACTCTTATAAGCCATATCATAGCCTTTCATCTTCAGAGGTGCTTCTCAAAGCCCAGTAGTTAACAGTAGGAACCCTAGACCCAGATATTCTGGGTTCCAGCAAATGGTTTGTTGTTATTTGCACTGTGCACCCTTAAGCAAATTGCTAAACATCTCTGAACCTTGGTTTCCTCATCAGTCAAATGGAAATTCAGTAATTGTAGTATTCAACTCATATGGTTTTAATAAGAGTTAAATGAGTTCATATACATCAATATTGTAGGACAGCATATGGGACACATAGTAGATAGGTAACCACAAAGTGTTAGCTATATTATTCTTATTATTTTTAATATGCAGATAATAATGGGAGCCTGTGAAAGGTGTTAGAAAGGGGTGACATGGTCAGAGCTGTGTTTTTCAAAGGTTATTTACAATTTTATGAGTAGTAATATTTAGGGGAGGGATTAAAAGAGAAAATACATACAAAATTTTTCTAAAATGAGATATAATATGTTTAATAAACAAAGTAAGTGATCATCATGATCATCTTCTGCTAAGAATATAAGAGTCCAGAAATAACATAGTTCTTAACTATTTCCTGCAAATTTCCATTTGATAGTGTCTGGGGACAAAGCAGGTTATTTGGAATTTGATAATATTGTCCTTGAATCAGTGAGAGAAACAGCAAAGGTCGGAGTTGGAAGGACGAACCAGTTTTCTCTTACAAGACAAATTCTGTATTCCCCACAAATCTATACAATTAGTGTCTCTGGCTTGCACAAAGGATTTCCATAGAGATGTCCTATTTGGTTTTCAGTGACTTCCAGTGGGGGTAGGGTCGGGGTGATGGTGATGGAATCAGCAGCAGCAAGGAGATGGAAGGTTTCAGTAAATTCCTCCCGGGGGCCTTGACTTGAACTTTCCGGGCCTGGAATATCTCCTTCACAGCTCCCTGACACTCCTGTTACCCCAAGGGTGAGAGGAAGCGACGTGAGTGAAAAGGGGCCCCATTTCCCTGGGGTTAGCATGGGACACACCTCACAGTCACTTGTCACTTTGAAATTCCCCTCTTCCAGGAGTGCAGAGAAGGATTATAGAAACCTGGCAGATAATTAACGTTTCCTGGTGTGAACCGAAGGGATTTGTCACACACTGACTTGGGCATCATGACTTTTTCACTAAACCAGGGGGAAAGTAGATACAGATTTCCAGGACAATTCCACTGAGTGATGGCTGAGGAATGGGAGCATGGTAGTAAATTGTTAACCATTTGATTAACCAGGACTCATCATATTACCCAGACTGGATTTCCCAGTTTAAAGATTTAGAGTGCACTGAGGTGATTTTAGCAAACTAAGTTCTCTGACCTTTCCCAAGGCCTTTATAAGCTGTTGGGAAGCCCATATAATTGAGTAGAGCTGAAGAGAGGAAATTTAGCGCTTCAAATTCTCTGGTAACTTGGTTTTGAATGAAAGCGGATCTATTGTATTGAATTAGACATTGATGGTGAAAAGCCTATAGAACTCCAGCAGATAGGGGCTGAGAAAAGAAGGTAACCACCTTTACATGTGAGGCAGTATTTAATTGCTAATTCACCAATAAGCAGATTCTACTTATTTGCAGTTGACAGAGCACAAGTCCTTTTATGTTTTAGGTCTCCAAGGATTAAAAAGAAACTTGAAGCTGTGTTGATTGTCATGAAATTACTTTAAGGAAATAGATCTTAAGGTTGGTTTAGAGAGAAGAAGAAATGAGAGTAAAAACTGGGACAGACATTCCAGGTGGGAGGAACAGAGGAGAGAGGTGAAGAGATGTACCGTTTTTCCTGTATGACAGGTGGAGGTACCAGTAATGAGGACGAGGATATTACTAACATTCAGTCAGTCCTCTCCTGTGTCTCATTAATTCTTAACATTATTAGGGAATTTGTCTTATTCTCACTTCACAGATGAAGAAATGGAAGGTTAGGTAATTTAAGTATCAGGCCAACTGCAAAGGAACTTGAGTGCCAAGCTAAGCAGTTTATGACTATGTCCTGTATGATTGGCAATCTTGTTCAGTTTAGTGGAATATTATATTCTGAGCTTTTGGAAGAGTGATATCGAGTTTTAAGAGCCTTCCTTATAGGCATTTTTGGGCAGAACTCAAATTAATAGGAGTATTTTGTTAGGAAGGTACCATCTAATTCATAAGTAGATAAGATAATATTTTAAAGAATGTGATGTACAAGGGAAAGAGAGAAAAAAATCTTCAAAAATACTTCAAAAAAAAAAAAAAGCTTCAAAAATCTCTCCTGTTGCTCCATATAAATATGTGAAGTTCCACAAGTGAAGATGCTTTTCTTGGAGTCCAAGAATATTTTGGAATTTTCTGGAATCTTTCCTCATTCCTATCTTTTTCTTTCTTTCTCAAGCACTTACTGAGCTCCTGCTTAGTACATGGTATTTTGCTCCTAGTTGAGGATAATGAAAAAGCATGTTTTTCCCTGTAGGGAGACAATGAGGATAGCAAGTCACTGCTGCCCAATGCATCGGGACTGACCACAGAGAAAAAGTGCCTAGAAGGAGACTGGGACTATCAGAAAAACTTGGGTGGAGGAATGAATAATCCAGAAGAAATCTGAAGGGTAGATAGAAGAGGGGACTGGCATTCCAGGCAATGGGTACAGGATTTTCAAAGGTCTGGTGGCATGAAATGAAACCATTGTGAGGTTGGAGGATGTTCACTATTTTTAGGACATGAATCAGGATAGGACGGGGATTGATAGATAAAGGATGTCAGTCAAAAGCCATATTTTTTCTTCAGAGGAGTTTAGATTTTATCTGGCAGCTGATGAGTAACCTTAGTGATCAGTATTCTTTTAGCTCAAAGTAACTGCAAGGCAGCTGACAAGCACCGGGGAAGCCCAGGGTTGCATCTGACCTCAGGCACAGCTATGTCCAGTCGTTTTTCAATTTTGTTTCTTGTGGGTCAGCTTCATTCTTAGGCAAAGATGGTGCCTAAATGTTCAGGCTTACACCTAGCAGTGCCTGCAAAAAGAGGGTAATGTTTTCATTGTATTTCCATTAAAAGTCCCAGAGAGAAATCTCAGTGCCTCTGTTTGTGTCATGTTGCTTTGACTCAGCCAGTCACTAGAGACAAGAGAGTTCTGAAACCTGGGAGTGGGATCTACCTAACCTCCCCAGGCATTTCTATTGAACAGATGCTGGACAGACTGCAAGTATTTCCACTAGAAGAGACTTTGTAAAAATCTGATGATATGTGTGACATGGTTAGTTTGGTATTGGAAACCTCTTGTTTTATCTCTAAAATATATATCCTTTGGCCCTAACATAAAGAAAACGTTTTATATTTTTTGTCAACAGAAAAAATAACAAACACTGAGTGACACTAATTGTCTTGGAAAATGTTCTGTGTTTAGACGATGACCGCATATATTGTAGCAGGTCCTATAGTTGGCCCAGCCAGATGCTCTTCCCTGGGCTGGTAGGCTATTTCAGGTGTGGACCCCTGTCCAACAAGCTTGACCAGCTGCATTGTGCCATCACTCTCTAGAGCTCCCTGAGGGATCAAGCTGAGGCTAGACTTTTGAAAACACATCTTTGTCTGACTCCCCCTGCCCCGTGAACCATCTTGCTCTCCTTGCTTCCTCACAGGTTTCTTCTGAGTCCTCCCTCCAAGTATCACTTGCATAAGAACCCTCATCTGAGGCTCTGCCTCTCTCAGAAGAGGGACCCCTTCTAGGGCCTGAGAGTAGGCTCTTGTCTAACACTTGAGATTGTCCAAAGAGATACACGTGCTGACAAAGCAAGAAGCTTTATTGGGAAGGAGCACCTGCGTGAAGAACAGCAGGATAAGGGAGCCCAGGAGAACTGCTCTGCCCTGTGGCTTGCAGTCTTGGGTTTTATGGTGGCAGAATTCACATACGTGTTGTCTCTGGCCAGTCACTGTGACTCAGGGTCCTTCCTGATGGCACATGCATTGCACAGTTAAGATAGATTCTAGTGAGAAGGATGCTGAGAGGGCATATGGACTGGTATCGCCTGTCTCCTTTTGACCTTTCCCAAATTCTTCCGGTTGGTGGTGGCTTGTTAGTTCCGTGTTCCTTACCAGGAAATCCTGTTGTAAAATAGCTCTTGCAAGTGGTTATCATGGCGCCTGGCTAGGGTGGGTGGTTTCAGTCAGTGTTTCCCCTAACACTTCCAGGGAACTGATGACCAAAGACACCCACAGGAATAGTTCTGTGCAGCTCAAGGGCACTGAGCCATTCTCGCCTAACATCTTTGAAGAGAGTCTGTGAGCACTAGAAATTGCTTTCTAGGAATGGAAGCTGATGGAAAGGGTGGGCAGTAAAAGAAGAGAAACTCTATGTTACTTAACTGCTCTCGGGCCAGGAGGTCTGTTTTCTCTAAAGTTCTGTGGGCCTGTCTCAAATTCTGTTGCTTATTCTTTGCTGAATAAACATCTATCACTATGTGCATTTTCGAGTTTTCTTGGGAAACTCAAAGTCTTTGGTTTACATTTTTCAACTCCATGTAACCCCACCCTCCTAGAGCCTGGGGGTGCCAAGTGGAAGCACCCGCAGCTCTGTTCTAACACCACAGCATTCTCCTTAAATGTAAAAAAAAAAAACCTCCTGGCAATCTTAATATGCCAACACATGGTAATATTGTAGCTCAACCTGAGGCCAGCCATGCCAGTCTCAGAGATTTTTAGATTTTACTTCTTTTTGCTTCTGTTTCTATTATAGAGATTAACGGAATAGAATCATTTGGCTCTGCAAGTGTTTGGGATTTAAGTAATGGTTGCCCCTGGATTCTGCAAAGATGATACATTTTAAAGAGCAGCTGCACAGGTTATTGTAGAACGTACTAAATGATGAACAGCTAGAACTGCTGATTTTCTAAAAGTTCATGAGTTAGAAATATTCACGTTTCTTTTCAGTCACCCCAACTATTTGGAATCTTTTGATTTGGTCTGAGAATTCTCTTTCAACCTCCGGAAGAGGCATCACTTGGAGAAAGTTCACTGAGAACAGGGTGTTGGTTTTACATCTGACCTTTGTTTGGGAGTTTCAGCAAAGTTTCATGGTCCAGTGCCCAGTTTCCCTATCAAAATAATTACTGAAAAGAATATTTATTTTGTCTTAATTTCCATTGCAGGGCGGGTGTCAGGAGCTGAAGGTTATTGGCTAAGCTTGTAAACTGCTATTTGAATCATAGTCAGGCTTCTAAGTCCAAAGAAACTGAAAAGACCTGCATCTTAACCTGGTTCCATGTTGATTGCTGAGAAGGGCGTGGGTCATGGGAGAAATTCCTGGGGTTTTACAAAACAATGAGATCTACATATCCTCAAGTCGAGTAAAAAGGCTTCACTTTATTTCAGGGCTCCACCTAACTTTGTCCATCTGCCATGTGTGGTTCCACCCTCAAGCAATTTTCCTAGTGCCCTGCTCCCTGTGGTACTAATTTTTTTTCTCTTTTGACAATAATTTTTTCTTATTGAAACTTTATTTTTCTCCACCCAGCCCGAGGATGAGTTTCCTATGTACCTAGGATTTTATGCTAATTCCCATACAAGGCAGCTATGTTTCCATACCACTTGAGCATTTTATCTCTTGGATGCTGCCTTTTTATTACCTACATTTTTCCTTTTCTCCAATATTTATCTGGCCATGTAAGCTTTCAGGAAGCAAAAAAGAGAACTGAACCAAATGTGTAACTATTTCCTTTTTGAAGCCTACTAGATACTTTTACAGAAAAAAAAAATCTTAAACCTCAATTCTGCAGTGTTTTCCTAGATTTAGCATGAATGAATCAGTTGCCCTTCTTAACTGAACTGGAGAAAATGCAACAATATCAGATATTGTTGGGTAACTGATGTGATTTTATGACAGTGGCCCAAGAATGATTTTGAAAGTTTTTGCAAGACAAATTACAGAGAGAAAAACTTTGCAAAGAAAACTGCAGCTTAGCAAAATGCAATTATCCTCCAAATGTTGTCATAAATCTAAAAATAAAAACAGTGTACTAGTAGACAATGAAATGGTAGTATCCAAGAACAAATTAATGAAACTTTCTTAGAAATGACATAAAAGGAGAGCAGTTGGGCATGGTTGAAATAGAGATAAAAGTGACCACAGAATTGGAAACATATACAGAGAGATTAGTGTATTTAATAGATCTGATCATATTTAATAGAGCATGTACAATTCAGAACTTAGAACTTTTCTCAGTCACCCACACACAGCTCTGTACACAATGCTTTCACTTTGGTGCATTGCCCTAAGGATTTCACCATAACTTCAGGAAAGTGATGCTGCAGTTCTTGTTTTTCCATGACAGTGTCAGCCAGAGCATTTCCCAGTCTCTTGTTCTGTGCTCATCCACGAAACTTTCAGATTTTAGAGGTACTTGATTTCTTAGATTTTTATTTTGACCTTGAGGTTCTGTTTGTCATTGAAATGGGCCTCTGCTCTGCTGGTTGAAAAGCTAGTGCATTCATCCTTAGACGATGAAGTCATCATTGACCCCTCTCGTGGACATCTTTGTGAGATCATGCTGAGCGCTAAGTCCAACTTAAATGAATTTTGACATATCATCTAGGAATATGATTATGGGATTACACGACCACATATACTCCCAAGGTAGTGAACGCATTTTATTGAGTGGTGTTAGCGGGACAAAGCCAAGCAAACATTTTGGAAACCTAGACAGACAGAGGCTGAGGGAGAGAGAGAGAGAAATGTGGTTCAGATATCCAAGGAAGATGGAGAAGACCTTGTAAAGTAGAAAGAACTGCAAAAATTCATCTCCAGGGAGATAAAACTTAGGGTAACTCATTTAGTAAAAGCTTATTCTTTCTGCCTTATTTCTGCTTTTTTATTAATCCCTACACTGCTCTTCCCCCAAGATAGAAATGTTTCCATCTGGCTTGAAAAACATGTCTGTATTACATCCTAAGCCATTTCCTTTGTAAGGAATATTTTTGAAAAATGTTTTTGTAACAATTTCCAAGTAGAGAACAATGAATACTTAACTGTAATTGCTGTCAGAGATTCACAGTGGACTGTCTTTCTCTCTTCTTTAAAATTAAATCATATAGTGCCCTCTTTTTGTGCTTTATATATGTTTTAGGAAGATTCTTAAATTCAAGGGTCTGACAATAAATAGTCTTTAATTGGCATCCCAAGATGCTCCATACAAAATGTAAATACTGCCTCTTGAATTTTTTCAAAGCCTATCTTTTTAAGAAGGAAGAACTTTCATGTCATCATCAACTTTGCAAGTACAACTATTAGTGACTTAGAATATTCTTTTTGCTTTTCCACTAGTGGACTGACTGACCAGTTTATGCCTCTTATAATTCTTGATGAGTATTTAAAAAACAAGGCAGTAAAGTGAGTAATATAAAGTTGATGGGTAACTAAGTTTAGGTAAGATATCTGCTCCTACTGCTGACATTCTTATTGTGTCTGAAAACCTGAAGGTTGTAAATGGCTTTTTTATATTAAATTAGATTTTCACATTCTTATGGATAAAGTGTCCACATAAGAAGCCTGATGTAGCCCAACTTTGGTACTTGCCCTTTGTCCTCTCAGGATCTAAAAAGAAAATGACATTTAAGTAGAAAGAATATTTGAAGATGTCATTTGTGTGTATGCATGGGCTTGTTGGATAAATTAGGGTCAGATAGTATCTAAAATCTTATTTTCACCAAAAAGTTGGCATTTATGGGGCAAATGAGTTTTGAGGTGCTTAAATCATCTGAGGAATTTGTTTGCTATTAAAATCCATGAAAAAAATTTTTTTCTAAGAGTACTTAGAATAATATAAAATTTAAAAATTTTCATTGCTTCAATTGTAATTAAAAACAATAATGGCAGTGACAAGAGCAGCAACAGAAGAGATTGGCCATAAATTTCATTGTATAAATTGGGATATTTTTTAAAGTGAAGGCAGGTTCTTTTTTAAACAAATTAATTAATTTATTTTAAATGGAGGCTAATTGCTTTACAATATTGTAGTGTTTTTTGCCACACATTGACATGAATCAGCCCCGGGTGTACATGTGTCCCAATCCTGAACCCCCCTCCCACCTCCCTCCCCATCCCACCCCTCAGGGTCATCCCAGTGCACCAGCCCTGAGCATCCTGTCTCATGCATCAAACCTGGACTGGCAATATGTTTCACATATAGTAATATAAACATTTAAATGCTCTTCTCTCAAATCACCCCACCCTTGCCTTTTCCCACAGAGTCCAAAAGTCTGTTCTTTATATCTGTGTCTCTTTTGCTGTCTCTCATATAGAGTCATTACTACCATCTTTCTGAATTCCATATATATGTGTTAATATACTGTATTGGTGTTTTTCTTTCTGACTTACTTCACTCTGTTTAATAGGCTCCAGTTTCATCCACCTCATTAGAACTGATTCAAATGCATTCTTTTTAATGACAGAGTAATATTCCATTGTGTATATGTACCACAGGTTTCTTATCCATTCATCTGCTGATGGGCATCTAGGTTGCTTCCATGTCTTGGCTATTATAAACAGTGCTGCGATGAACATTGGGGTGCATGTGTCTGTTTCAATTCTAGTTTCCTCAGTGTGTATGCCCAGCAGTGGGATTCCTGGGTCATATGGCAGTTCTATTTTCAGTTTTTTAAGGAATCTCCACACTGTTCTCCATAGTGGCCATACTAGTTTGCCTTCCCACCAACAGTGTAAGACGGTTCCCTTTTCTCTGCACCCTCTCCAGCATTTATTGTTTGAAGACTTTTTGATAGCAGTCATTCTGACCAGCATGAGATGGTACCTCATTGAGGTTTTGATTTGCATTTCTCTGATAATGAGTGATGTTGATCATCTTTTCATGTGTTTGTTATTCATCTTTTCATGTGTTTGTTATCCATCTGTATGTCTTCTTTGGAGAAATGTCTGTTTAGTTCTTTGGCCCATTTTTTGATTGGATCATTTATTTTTCTGGAATTGAGCTGCATGCGCTGCTTGTATATTTTTGAGATTAATTCTTTGTCAGTTGCTTCATTTGCTATTATTTACTTCCATTCTGAAGGCTGTCTTTTCACCTTGCTTATAGTTTCCTTCATTGTGCAAAAGCTTTTAAATTTAATTAGGTCCAATTTGTTTATTTTTGCTTCTATTTCCATTACTCTGGGAGGTGGGTCATAGAGGATCATGCTGTGATTTATGTCATAGGGTGTTTTGCCTATGTTTTCCTTTAGGAGTTTTATAGTTTCTGGTCTTACATTTAGATCTTTAATCCATTTTGAGTTTATTTTTGTGTATATTGTTAGAAAGTGTTCTAGTTTCACTCTTTTACAAGTGGTTGACCAGTTTTCCCAGCACCACTTGTTAAAGAGGTGGTCTTTTCTCCATTGTATATTCTTGCCTCCTTTGTCAAAGATAAGGTATCCATAGGTGCATGGATTTATCTCGGGGCTTTCTATTTTGTTCCATTGATCTATATTTCTGTCTTTGTTCCAGTACCATACTGTCTTGATGACTGTGGCTTTGTAGTATAGTCTGAAGTCAGGCAGCTTGATTCCTCCAGTTCCATTCTTCTTTCTCAAGACTGCTTTGGCTATTCAAGGTTTTTGAATTTCCATACAAATTATGACATTATTTGTTCTAGTTCTCTGAAAAATACCACTGGTAGCTTGATAGGGAGTGCATTGAAATCTATAGATTCCTTTGGGTAATATACTCATTTTCACTGTATTGATTCTTCAGATCCATGAACATGGTATATTTCTCCATCTATTTGTGTCATTTTTAAATTTCTTTCATCAGTGTTTTATAATGTTCTATAATAAGTCTTTTTTTTCTTCAGGTAGATTTATTCCTAAGTATTTTATTCTTTTTATTGCAATGGTGAATGGAATTTTCCCCTTAATTTCTCTTTCTGTTTTCTCATTGTTAGTGTATAGGAATGCAAGGGATTTCTGTGCATTAATTTTATATCCTACAACTTTACTATATTCATTGATTAGCTCTAGTAATTTTCTGGTGGTGTCTTTAGGGTTTTCTATGTAGAGGATCGTGTCATCTGCAAACAGTGAGTTTTGCCTCTTCTTTTCCTATCTGGATTCCTTTTATTTGTTTTTCTTCTCTGGTTGTTGTGGCTAAGACTTCCAAAACTATGCTGAATAGTAGTGGTGGGAGTGGGCGCCCTTGTCTTGTTCCTGACTTTAGGGGAAATGGAAAGCAGGTTCTTAATTAAGGGCAGAACAACCAGTTGAAAAAAGAACATATAACACTCAGAGAATAGTAATGATAGAAGTAGTAGTAATAATGCATAATTCTGTAATTCGAGTGGTCCTGTCTAATCAGGATAATAGTTAAGTGTGCACACACACACACACAATCCCCCCCCCAACATACACACACACTTCAGCATGCTCCTCAAAATTTAGAAATAGTCAAGTCCTTTTTTAATACTGTGAATAAAATAAGAATATACCAAAGACAGTAAATTCAAATCTCCCTATAGCCTTCAAAAAATTTCCTTGCATACCACAGCCTTGCCTTTCTCCTCAGGGCCTCTTACTTAATCTCTTGAACATATCTTGGCCTGCATCCTTTTCGTTTTTCCTTTGCTCTAGTCTGACAGAGCTGGACCCTTCTGGGAGGATGAAGGGACAGGAAGCAATTTAGCTGGCAAAAGGTAGTTTTCTTTAGCAGACAGGGAGTGGGCAAAGCTGTTCATAATTGCCTATTAATAGTCTTGATCCTGTGCCAATAACTTATATTAATAGAGAAATCTCTATATTCCTGGTGCTATGAAACAATTATAAACCTCATCTAAATCTCATCCTTGATCCAGTTGCTCTTGACATTCCCATTTTGCAGAGGAGAAAACTGAGGTTTACCAAGAGCAGGTAAATTGCTCAAGTAACAGAGCCAGCACCTAAACTTTGCAATTTGACTAAAGAGTTGATACTCCTAGCCAGCAAGTCCAAGGCAGACTTCAACTTATTATCATTGAGATTGCTTAAAGCTGGGAAAAACCCTCACAAGTTTTAGTAAAAATTTGCTATAGTAAAACGTGTCTGGTGTAAAGACACAGTAGTCTTAGCAAGTATTTCTTTCTCACTCTGAATATCACTCTGGTGTGAATGAGGTATCCCAAGCTCTAATAAATGAACAAAATATGAAAATAAATTCATATAAGCACAGGTTATTTGGAATACTTATGCAAAAGTGAGCAGAGCACACAGTGAGAATGGGCTATTTTTCATCCAGTTGGAAAGGGCCATCATTGACTGAGTTTAGTTGCTATTGCCAGGAAGACATCAACCACTTTTAATGCTCAGACTATTTTTTTACGACCGTCTAAAGGATATCAGATGAGCCGTCTGTTGTAAATCAACAATAATTTGCTTTAGATTAATGAGCAACTAAAAATGTTTCTAATAAATCTCTAAATGCTTAACATATTTTGAAAACCATTCATTTTATGAGAATTAGATTTTTTTTTTCTCTGTCCTTAAGAAAGAGCTAGGGGGCTGGGGGTTGAGATGAAGGAAAAAAAAGGTAGCCAAACATTTTGGAAATAGAAAAATGTGAAAACAGTGAATGAGAGTGTATGCACTCCACGGCTTTGTTTAGTAATCTCAGCTGTTTGGAGGCATACTCTGTGGCCCAAAGCATGGCCACTTAAGATGCCACAGTGCCCTCTGTGCAGATTCTTCGGAAAAGTCCATTGGCTGCTTAATGGCTGGTTAGAGTCTTCAGTATCCACTCGGTAACTGGAATATATTGAAAATTGTTGGATTCTAGTCCAAAGCATGGGCTGTGCATCCTGGCAACCCTCTGCAGTGATTGGGTAACTGGAGCGTGTCTTGGAATGTAGATGGATGGGTCTCGCCTTCTGTCTAGTCTTTTTTTGGTATTTAGAAGGCATCATGGGAAAAGAAGAATGTAGGCTCAGCTCATCTATTCCTGAGGACTTTCTTATGAAATTGGAAGGAAAAAAGAAATCTGCTGGGGAGGTGAGGAGCAGAGAAATGTTTTTTTCCCTTAATTGTATCTGAGTGATCTAATGTGATGCCAAAATTTTAAGAGTAATCTAGTGGTTGATAAACTGCTAAATGTGCCATTGATTAAGCAAAGGAAAGCAAATGATTACTTGTAAAATTCGTGCCCCTAATCCCAGGATTCTTTTTTGGAAGAAATGGAAAGAGTAGAGAATATTATAGCAGAGTAATAGTGTGTTCTGAACAAGGTTTCCTATCTTTTAGCAGAACTTTTGCTTTAGCAAGCTGCAGGAAGTGTAAGAATTTCAGATTCTCAGTACTCAGTTGCATGAGCAACATTTTAAATTATTTTTTTTATTGAAGAATAAATAGAAAATGGATTTATTCTTTTATTGGTCACTTTTTGGAATGGAGTGGTTTTCTAAGGAGCAAAAAAGGCTTAATCTTAATGATCTGATTCTCTATAAAATCAGCTAAGAGTCTGTGGCAAAGATCCGCCACTATCTGTGCTCTCACATATTCCTTGGGATGCAGTTGGATCACATTTCCTTTGCAGCTTGATGTGGTCACGTGCCTGGGCTCTGTCCAGTGGCATATGAGGAATATGGCAGGTGCTACTTCCAGGCCTGGCTCATAAAACCCTCTGAAGGACCTTTTTTTTTTTTTTTTCCCCTTCCCATGTTCTGGCTGAGTATTGAGAACCCTAGGGCTTAGAGAAGAGTAGAACCGCAATTTAGAAGGAGTTTGAGTTCATGAATAAGCACTTGGAAGACTATCCCACCATTAAACCCTTGACTTGCCTATGAGAGGCATGAAAATGAAAACACTGTGTGAAGCCTTTGCAACAGCTAGTCTTTCTACAGCTAATACAGGGCTGGTTCATGTCATGACTAGGGTGGTGGCCTTGTATGATCATGATGGCCCTATCGTCTATGTTATCTAAAGTATTCTCAAGAGTAGATGCATGATTTTGGGCAGATAACTAGATTTCTTATCTGGTCTCAGTTTTTCAGCAGCAAAGTGAAGAGTTTGAACCAAAGCCTTTAAGATAAGTTAGAGATTTGGGGATTGACAGGAACTCTGACAAATTAAGCCAAAGGAGCTTGTCATAAGAATTCAGGTAGCTTATGACATCAATGATGATGTTGGAGAATTAGGCTCAGAAAGAGCAAGAATCAGAGAAGATCTAGGGAGCTAGGCAGCAAGAGGTAGTTAAAAATCTCCCCATGGGCACCCTTGGGGTCTTTTCCATCCTCACGTATTGGCTAGGTTTTATTGTGTAATAAACCACTCCAAAGCTTTATGGCTTAAAACAACATCTGTGCAGTTCATGATTTTGTAGGTTGACGGTTTGGGCTGGGTTCTGCTGAACTTCTTTGCAAAACTGGATCAGGCCCAGCTGATCTTAGCCTGGTTTACTATATAGTCACATCTTCCTTAGCTCTATTGTTGGTTAAGGGCTGGTCCCTCCAATATAGCTTATTTCTGCTTCATATGGGCTCTCATCCTCCAGCAAGATGGCAAGAGTTAGTTAGTTCACAGTTGAGTGAGAATGCAAGAGTGGAGTAGAAGTATTCAAGGTCTCTGAAGGCACATGCTCAGAATTTTCAGTGTCACTTCTGCCACATTCTGTTTGCAAAAGCAAGTCTCAAGGCCAGTCCAGATTCAAGGAGTGTAGAAAAAAATTCCAGTTCTTGATGAGAACAGCTGCAAAATTCATACTGCAAAATAGTATGGATACAAGGGCGGTCATGGGGAACAGTTGTGACCATTTCTACAATTCACCAAACCTTGCTTAGATTGTGTGTCTATTCCTTGGGTAGGAGAGGGCCAGTCAATTTCATACTCCTCCTAGGAGGGAAGAGTGTGGGAGAAGTTAGCTCCCATAAGAAAATTAGAATGAAGGGGAGATGACCTGAGCTTGACCGACCTGGTTTTGAACCTGCCACCGTGAACTAAATATGTGACCTCAGTAAAACAGAGAGTCTCTTGGAAACTACTTTCTCTTTGACAAAGTAATTCTTTAGTAATTCTTACTTACCAGTTCTTACAAGTGAGAATTAGAGATGATAAAAGTAAGGCATGGGTAGTAGGTTTACATGTAGTAGGCACCCAGTAACTTCTCTAGTTTTCACCTCGTATGACACAATGAAATGAAAGTAGATACATATATTTTAGAATTTTTTCCCTAAATTCTTCAGAAAGTAACACAAGATAATTTTTTCATACTGTTGCTTTTATACACCATTTAGAAGCATTTGTCATTGCAGTGAATGTCTTTGCCATTCTCAGAAATTAAGGTTGCTCCAGGGCTGTCTTCAGCTAGTAAATATAGAGTGGCCATGTTGTATTCTTCAGTTTCACCCTTTCTTATTGGTTGCATGGGGGTGTGTCTTAGTCTGCACTGGCTGCTAAAACAAAAATATCATGGCCAGGATGGCTTGAACTGCAAACATTCATTTCTCATAATTCTGGAAGATGGACTTGCAGACTAGGGTGCTTGCAGATTCAGTGTCTGCTGAGGACCAGCTTCCTTGTTCATAGACTGCTGTCTTCTCACTGTGTTCTCACATGGCAGAAGGAGGGAGGGAGCTTGCGGAGCTTCTTTGTGACTAATCCCTTTCATGAGGGCTCCATCCTCATGACCTGATCACCTATCAAAAGTTCCACCTCCCAATACCATCATGTTGGGGATTAGGTTTCAATGTTAGAATTTGGGGGGACACAAATATTCAGTCTGTAGAAGGGTGTCATTCTGATTGGCTGCTGCCCATGATCTACCACTGTTAAACATCATGAATATCCATTTGGTGATATCCAAAGAACATCCCACAGCCTGAATTGGGTTCTCTTCTGGAAAATATTGTGGCTAATATGGAACC
The DNA here is from genome assembly GCF_023699985.2 of Odocoileus virginianus. Taxonomy (NCBI): domain Eukaryota; kingdom Metazoa; phylum Chordata; class Mammalia; order Artiodactyla; family Cervidae; genus Odocoileus; species Odocoileus virginianus. The sequence goes on from NC_069682.1 coordinate 3,466,197, forward strand.
TGAGGTGACATTTGTCTCCTAAGGTATTTGACAAATATGTGTTGAATGAACATTTGAGTGAATAGATATTCAATTGAATGACTTGGTGAAATCTCCTTTTTTCCTGGCAACAGCTTTAATAATAAGGAATATCTTAATTCAGTGCAGATTATGATTTAGCTGTGAAGGCTGTTAGAAGAGGGAACTTAGGGAAAAAATGGTAGATGGAAGCTACAACAAATTGCATGCTTGCTTTACATCTTTCTCTTAAAACTGTTTCTCTCTTCACTCTAAACTAGCTCTTGAAATAGATAGCAGGATTTGTTCTCTTGGATAGAAAGATGACTTTCATTAATATGTCCTAAAACTAGCTGATTTGAGCTTTTGGAATTGTGTGAAAGGATTGTATCTCCTAATTTTGGTGAACAGGTGGCTTTGCCCACCCCAGAATTCCAAAGTGCAAGTGGAATACAGGTAGGGATTAAAACTATGTGACTGCCCTCATGGCTCCCCTATACCCTCAGGCTTCATGAGTGTTAGCAGCACATGTGTTACCCCTCACTGACTCATTTTTCCAGACTAGGAGACTCTAGAGGGTTTTAGGTTATTTTTGTGTTTTCATCTCTCTCTTGGCATTTTGGGGGAAACCAACCTTGAATAGAGGGCAGTGAAGGGTCCTTTCTGAGGACCCATTGAGATTTCATGACAGAGTGAATTCCTGTCTGCTAAGCAGATCCCATTTGGAGGACCTGAAAGATGGATACATGACTTATCTTCATGGGGAGAGCTCTGAGGAATTTATAACTGTGAAGGAGCACAAAAACGTGACTGTATGTTCCAGCCGTGCTGGTTTTCTGGGATATTCCTGGTTGATAGTTGTTCTGTCATCCATTGAGGTTAGCATATGTCCCTGATTATTTTTTAAGCAAAGGATTATTGTCAATGTTTAAATTAAAATAATCTGGAATAGACTCAGAAGACCCCCGCGTTGCACTCTGACTTCTCTCATGCTTTCCTAGCCATGTGTGAGGTGCATGTGGAGTCAGCAGCATTCTCACTTCAATAGGCAGTCCAATCTGAAAGGCACAGAGGACATGTTTTCTTCCCCTAACTTTTCCCAGATGCATCAAAATCAGTATCTCCCTTTCTAGGACAGCATGCACTGTGCATTCAGGCAGGAATGCCTACAGTGGACTCACTTCCCCTGGATTTGGTGGAGGGAGAACTCAAGGCTCTGATTCTGTTGGACACTTGGTATCCCAGCCAGCTAGCTGTTTCCTGGCCTAAGGGGCAGCTTGTGCGATAGGAGATTAGTGAAGGTGGTTTTATTAATGGTTTGTTTGGCTTTTTTCTCACCCAGTTCACAGAATTGAAGTCAAGATTTTGCAGGTTCATTCCAGTGAAAGTGAACTACCTTTTGTAAATAAATTTGCTCATCTTGGCTGTGTCTTGTTCCAAACCAGTTGGAAATCTTTAAATCATATGATTCAATGAATGGAGTGTCGAGAAAATTACAATGGTTGAAGCTTTCAAACCTGAAATTATTGACAACAAAGCTTGCAGAAAAGAAGACATTCACATTTATTTCTACACATTATACATTAAATAAGGCAAACTCAAATGGTGTGCAAGATTTCCATTTGAAGCTATAACTTATGCTATGGAAAAACTCTTGTGGGAAGAAGCTATTGGTAGACCTCCTATTTTTAACTGGTAAATCAAATTGTATTCTATATACTGGAATAAAATGAAATCAAGAAGATCCATGATTCCATAGTATCTAAGTCTGGCAAAACATTCAAAAGGTTCATAAATAAAATTATATTTCTTCGAACAGTTTTGTTTGTAAAAGCATTTGCCTAAGAGAAGTACTCTGAAGACAGATAAAAAGTCAATAAATTATTACTGGGGCTGAGATATTTATAAATTCCAGTAAGAAGTAGCATTGACAATGGTCTTTGGCAGTAGCCTGTTCCCCTCCCCTCTGTGTGTTGGGTGGTATTCTCCAATGTGACTGCATTTGGAGACAGGGCCTATAGGGAGGTAGTTAAGGTTAAATGAGATTGTAAAGGTGGGACCCTGATCTAATAATATTAAAGTCCTTAGAGGAAGAGACACCAGAGAGCTGTCTCTCTCTGTCTCTGTCTCTGTCTACTCCAGTCCTGCAAGCCAGCTAAACGACTCTCATCAGAAATGGCAGAATCGGCTGGTACCTTGATCTTGGACTTCCCAGAGATAAATAAATTTCTGTCGTCTGTGTTGTTTTGGTATTAAAGCCTAAGCAGACTAAGACAGCCTTTATTTAGCAGAATTTACTTTGAGTTTTGCAGACAGCACAGTGATTGTGAAGAGGTTGTCTCCTTAAATGATTACAAAGTTTCACATATTTTAATCATGCAATTTTGAAAACAGATCTCAGATATTTTATGAAAACAAGGAATTTTAGGAGAGAATGTTAAAAAACATAATGCATATAAATAAGTACCTAGGAAATTTGTTTTCTTGTTTTTTAACATTCAGATTATTAAAAATGTTAAAAATTTCATGTATATGGATATATTCTATGTTTATTTTATTTTATTTCATTTATTTTTACTAGTTGGAGGCTAATTACTTTACAGTATTGTAGTGGTTTTTATCATACATTGACATGAATCAGCCATGCATTTACATGTATTCCCCATCCCAATCCCCCCTCCCACCTCCCTCTCCACCCGATTCCTCTGGGTCTTCCCAGTGCACCAGGCCCGAGCACTTGTCTCATGCATCCAGACTGGGCTGGTGATCTGTTTCACCCTAGATAATATACATGTTTTGATGCTGTTCTCTCTAAACACCCTTGCCTTCTCCCACAGAGTCCAAAATTCTGTTCTATGTTTATTTTTAAATGTCATTTTTTAAAGATAGTTTTGGTCAGAACAGTTTTAAAGTTCTACCAGTAAATTAAGATCATTATGTTGGTTAATTTAAAAGTATTTTAAAATATTATTTTATTTTACTTTGCCACCTTTTATCACTCTCACAGTTGTCCCAGATTAGGCCACAAATCATATGATCATCCTTTGAGAAATTAAAATATTCAGCCTGAATAAGGCATTTTCATGGCAGTTTGTAACTGTTGTCCCTTAATTAGTTTAAATTAGATTGATAGATGATGATAAAGTGAGTTCCTCATACCCACTTGAGGCGAAGACAGTGCCATGTGATATGCAAATCTCTGGACACCCAGAAGACAATTCTTAGTGTCTCTTGAAGTGAGTGAATAAGTAAAAGTTGCTCAGTGCTGTCCAAGTCTTTGCAAAGTAGATGGCAACATTAATTGAATTCTAGCCAGTGGAATACAGGCAGATGTGACGTATTCCATATCAGGACTGGCTTCTAAAATGTCTTGCATCATACTCCAGTGTCCTTTCTTTCTTATTCTTCTGGATGATTGGGAATAATTTGATGGAGGACCTGAAGGCTCTAAAGGATGGCAAAGCCAACTGACAGGAGGACCCAACCCCTGTATGGTTGGGGGCAGACCCTCCCTGTGGACTTGCATTGAACTATGACATGAGCAGTAAAGAACCATATTTGTGTTAAACCATTGTAATGGCTGCAGGATTACACCATCACTAATGTTCTATCCAACTTCCTCCCACTAAAACTGACCTCAGGATCAGTTTCTCTAGCTGTTTGGCTCCCATCCTACTTAACTTCTACATCACATGGAAGCACGTTGGTTTGAAAGATATCCTAGGACTGAAGAATGTCCTCAGGATATCTGAGAATATCCTGAGAATAAATATCTGAGAATAAATCAACTGACTGAAAATAGTCTATATCAAAGGGTATGTATGAGTAGATATAAATTCTTCCTTTGGGGTAATCCTGTATTATGTTCTTATAATAAAAGTATATTAAACAGGCAAGTAATATTAATAATACCTACCATATACTGAGGGCTTTCCAGGTGGCACTAGTGATAAAAAACCTACATGCCAATGCAGGAGACGTAAGAGATGTGGGTTCGATCTCTGGGTTGGGAAGATCATCTGGAGGAGGGTACAACAGCCCACTTCAGTATTCTTGCCTAGAGAATCTCCTGGACAAAGGAGCCCGGTGGGCTACAGTTCAGAGGGTCCAACAGAGTCTGATGTGACTGAAGTAACTTAGCACCAAACACTGAAGCTTCTCAGGTGGCTCAGTGATAAAGAATCTGCCTGCCAATGCTGGAGACTCAGGTTTGATCCCTGGGTTGGGAAGATTCCCCTGGAGAAGGAAATAGCAACCCACTCCAGTATACTTGCCTGGGAAATCCCAAGGACAGGGGAGTCTGGTGGGCTACAGCCCATGGGGTCGCGAAAGAGTTGGACACAGCTTAGCGACTAAACAGCAACAACCACATGCTGATATGTGAAGCACATGTTGCTGGGCAGAACTGTGCTAACTACATACAAGTAAAATCTTTGTAGCCATCACTTAAGGGGGATAATTTATATCCCTGTTTTGCAGACAGGGACACTGAGGCCTAAAGAACTTGCTGAATGTCACGTATGTGGAAATGGTGAAGTGGGGATTTGCAGGTAGGTGTGTTCAACTCTAAAACCTGGGCTCTTAATCATGAGATTAACTATAGTGGAGACATTCACTGTTAGTTCTTTGACTTCTTAACTCTCACTGTGATTCATGGTTTATCACAATGAAATGATTAACATTTCTGCACACTCACCTCTTGTCAGACCCTGCAGTCTGTGCTTTATGTCTGATAGTTTATTAAGTCTTCATAGCCATCAAATGAGACAGACATCCATAGTGAATCTTGTAACCACAGTAACACTCAATAAATAGAGATCAATCTCTTTTACAGAAAACTGAAGTTGAGAGAGACTAAATCAACAGTCATAGCACCTCATGAAACATTATTTCAAATAAAGTGCCGTGGGCACAGGAAGCCTATTCTGCTTCAATTTGTTCAGATTGCAACCCTTTTCTTAAAAAAAAAAAAAAAAAATTGAGAAGAGGGAAGTAAATTGTGTGGAACCCTGTGACCTGTAAGTCAAAGCAATCCCCAAATTAAAAAGGCATGAGAACATTTACGTTTCCTAAGTGGGATGTTTCCATTACTTTAAGAAAGAGGGGTTTTATCCCTGCCCTGCCCCCAGCCTTACCACCTCCCACTACCACTATACACATACATATCCCTTTGCATTGCTTTTGTAAATCAACAACAGAGAACAAAATTCCATTGAAAACAAGGTGGCAGGGTTTGGCTTCATGGGACTGATCACAGTGAGTCTTCAATTGACTCTGAGCCAGAAGGGAAAAACTGCAGACATGAGGATCAAGAGATTGTAGCTATATAGTCTGGCTCCACTACCAAAAATGATGGAAAAAAAAAGAAGCAGAATAACAAAACCCGAGACAGAAGGTAGGAGGAGACAAGGGGCAGTTCCAGCTTTCAGCGAGCCGGCTGGGTTCTACTTCCTTTTGATTGTCCAGGAAAGCTAAGAAAAGTAAAAACAGGGCTGGGAGTGCGTGAAAGCAGTCCCGTGGAAATGGCGTGTGAAACAATCGGCTTGTGGGTCAATTGTGAAGGGCGTTAATGTGCGAGACCCCGATAAAGAACTTTGCACAAATGGTCACAAAGCATTTCACATTTAAATACCGATCCCAGTTTGTTCTGCACAACAGTATAAATATAACTAAGGTAGGGTGGAGAATGAGATTTGGAAATCAGCCGATTTTAAGGAAGCCAACACAAACACTCCAACAAATGCAGAGTTTTGCACAGGCGTTTGTGCTTGTTACTAGTGTTGGCATAAACTCATAAAAACAGAAAAGGCCATGAGACATAGTGGTTGAGATATTGTGTGCCCGGGTGGTAATCAAGTACATTGTTTATCTGAAAACAGCCTTCTTATTATGTATGTGGCCTTTCTTGGAAGGTGATGGTCATATTTGATTTTGTTTTAGGGTAGTCATGACAACTTAGAAAAGTATATAACATCTCAAGAGGCTTTCTATCTCTTTTCAGTGGCTATCTCCTCATGAGATAGGTCTGGGGATAAAAGTCTCCTTGTAGGCTTTTTCAATTGGGGTTTTAATAGAAAGGAATATATTTTCGCTTATTTAGCAAATTCATACTGCATGAAAGGATATTTTGTAATAGACTAAGCAGGCCATATAAAATTAAGTAAAGCTGGATCTGGTGCCTAAAAATATTTGGCAGAAATCCCTGGTAAGCCACATTTGAACATTTTTAATATATATTATGAGGCAGAAAAGAGTAATTATCTTCTATTGAAGTTCCCAAGTGAGAGATGTTTGTAGAGCCCTTTCAAAGAAAACTGTCTGTATTGCAAAATTGTTATACTTGAGATGATGTCCACTCTCCTCTGGTTTATGGCTTGTGGCCTGTGGAAAAGAAGCAGGTACAACCCAGACATTACTCCACTATATTGTGAGACTGCTACCTTGAGCAAGGTGTTTTGCCAAGGGCCTTGAAACACTTGGCTAAGAGGTTTCCAGAACAAAGACTCTTTAGCCCTAACGGTGTGATAACATGGAGGGTTTGGGAACAAAAACTACCTTGAGTGACTATCTCTCTATTTTATTTCTACTCTTGGTCCTTGATTTGGAATGGATTGGTCTCTCCTTCCTGTATTTCTTTCTCCAGAGAGGGTTGCCTTTCATTGGAAGCGCTCATATGTGTCCAGAGCATTGCATTTCTGAGATCATCCTCTGTTTTAGTCGAGATTGCTCAAACACAGACATCAGAAAAGAATTTTGGTCCAAGTAGATTATTTGGGAGTGGATCCCAGAAAGCACACAGAGGGAGCCCGGAAAGTGAGAGAGGAAAGGGAAGAAAGCCAATAAAGGATGTGAGGAACAGAACACCTCTGTAGGGCCCCATCCTTCTTGGACCCTCTGGATTGCTGTGAAAAACACAACTGAAAATTGTCCCTTGGAGGGTGTAGCATCTGGGGCATGTGTCCACCAACTCTGGCTCCCCTTGTGTTGAGGGTTGATCCTGAGTTGTTACCCTCCATCTGAGACTTTCTAGCCTAGCTTGATATAGTCAGAGAATGACCTTGGGCAGAGACAGATGTGGAGAACTGAGCTCTTCTGTATGGGAACTCTGCAGGCTCTCTTGGGGGTGAGCCAGGAGAGTTTAGTGGAAACCTGAGAGCATCACTCTAGCCACCAACTCTGCCAATTAAGGCAGGCTTCTTGCAAGGAAAACACTTTTTGCTTTGTTGAGTGCTCCATTGTGCTTTCTTCCCCCCTTAGTGTATGTAAATTTTCCTAGTCTTTTGCAGTAAATGGGCATCTATAGCTTTTAATATCCTTCAGTTCAGTTCAGTCCCTCAGTTGTGTCCTACTTTTTTGCGTCCCCATGGACTGTAGCACACCAGGCCTTCCTGTCCATAGCCGCTCCTGGAGTTTACTCAAGCTCATGTCCATTGACTTGGTGATCATCCAACTCTCTCACCCTCTGATATCCCCTTCTCTTCCTGCCTTCAATCTTTCCCAGCATCAGGGTCTTTTCCAATGAGTCAGTTCTTCGTATCAGGTGGCCAAAGTATTGGAGTTTCAACTTCAGCATCAATCCTTCTAATGACTATTCAGGACTGATTTCCTTTAGGATGGACTGGTTGGGTCTGTTTGCAGTTCAGAGGACTTTCAAGAGTGTTCTCCAACACCACAGTTCAAAAGCATCAATTCTTCAGCACTCAGCTTTCTTTATAGTCCAACTCTCACATCCACATATGACTACTAGAAAAACCATAGCCTTGACTAGACAGACCTTTGTTAGCAAAGTATTATCTCTGCTTTTTAATATGCTGTCTAGGTTGGTCATAGCTTTTCTTCCAAGGAGCAAGCGTCTTTTTCTTTCATGGCTGTGGTCACCATCTGCAGTCATTTTGGAGCCCAGAAAAATAAAGTTTGCCACTGTTTCTACTGTTTCCCCATCTATTTGCCATGAAAGGACCAGATGCCATGATCTTAGTTTTCTGAATGTTGAGTTTTAAGCCAATTTTTCACTCTCCTCTTTCATTTTCAAGAGGTTCTTTAGTTTTTCTTTGTTTTCTGCCATAAGGGTGGTGTCATCTGCATATCTGAGGTTACTGATATTTCTTCCAGCAATCTTGATTGCCAGTTTGTGCTTCACACAGCCCAGTGTTTCTTATGATGTATTCTGCATATAAGTTAAATAATCAGGGTGACAATATACAAACCTTGACATACTCTTTTCCTGATTTGGAACCAGTCTGTTGTTCCATGTTCAGTTCTAACTGTTGCTTCCTGACCTGCATACAAATTTCTCAGGAGGCAGGTCAGGTGGTCTGGTATTCCCATCTCTTTAAGAGTTTTCCAAAGTTTGTTGTGGTCCACATAGTCAAAGCCTTTGTCATAGTCAATCAAGCAGAAGTAGATATTTTTTCTGGAACTCTCTTGCTTTTTCAGTGATCCAATGGATGTTGGCAATCTGATCTCTGGTTCCTCTGCCTTTTCTAAATCCAGATTGAATATCTGGAAGTCCTCGGTTCATGTACTGTTGAAACCTGGCTTGGTGAATTTTGAGCATTATTTTACTAGCGTGTGAGATGAGTGCAATTGTGCTGTAGTTTGAGCATTCTTTGGCATGCCTTTCTTTGGGATGGGAATGAAAGCTGACCTTTTCCAGTCCTGTGGTCACTGCTGAGTTTTCTAAATTTGCTGGCATATTGAACATAGCACTTTCACAGCATCATCTTTTAGGATTTGAAATAGCTCAACTGCAAATAGCATTTACTATCCTTAATATTATCAAATAGTATTTAATATCAAATAACATTTGATATAGCTTTTAATATAAATAGCATTTAATGTTCTTAAATGCTAAAAGTAATAATTCTAGAATTTAAATTTATTGACTGTCTCACCCATGTCAAATGCATTGACTTATTAGATTCAGTCCTTATTTCATGACATATACAAAATTTAACTCAAATTAGGTCTAGACTTAAACAGAAAAGCTAAAAATTTAACACTTCTAGAAGATATGGAGGACAATCTTCATGACCTTGGGATAAACAGTGTTTCATAGCTATGACCCAAAAGCATTACTTTTTAAAAATAAAAAAAGGGTTAAATGTATGTGATCAAATTTAAAACTACTCCTCTAGACAAGATATCATTAAGAAAATGTGTAGGCTAAGTTTATTCCTAGGTATTTTATTCTTTTTGAATCTATTTTTAACAGAACTGTTTTCTTGCTTTCCCTTTCTTACTGTTCATTATTAGTGTACAGAAGAACAACAGATTTATGTGTATATACTTGTATCCTGCAGGCTTACTTAATTCATTTATTAGTTTTAATGGCTCTTTGAGAGAGATTTTAGAGTTTTCTGTATATAGTATCATGTCATTTGCAAATAGTGACAGTTTTACTCCTTCCTTTCCAATTTGGATGCTTTTAATTTCTTTTTCTTGTCTGAATGCTATTGCTAGGCCTTTCAATACTATGTGAAAACAAAGAGATGAAAGGTCTATACTCTGAACACTGTAAAACATTGACAAAGGATGTTGAGGATAATACAAAGAAATGGAAAGATGTCCCATGTTCATGAATTTAGAGTATTGCTAAAATGTCCATACTACCCAAAGCAATATACTGGTTTAATGCAATCAAAATACCTACGACATCCTTCACAGAACTAGAACAAATAATTCTGAAATTTCTATGGAACCATGAAAGACTGTGAACAGCTAAAGTGATCTTGATGGGAAAAGAACAATGATGAAGATATTATGCTTCCTGATTTCAGCCTATAATATAGAGCGACAGTAATCTAAACAGTCTGTTACTGACACAAAAACAGACACAAAATCATTGGAACACAATAGGGAGCTCAGAAATAGACCCATATACATATAGTTAATTGATCCATGAATAGAAGGTAAAAGTATACAATGAGGAAAAGATAGTATTTTCAGTCAGTGGTGCTGGGAAAATTGAACAGCTACTTGTAAATTAATGAAATTAGAACATTTTCTTATACCATATACAAAAATAAACTTGAAATGAATCAAAGGCCCCAATTTAAGGCTAGAAACAATATTTTCTAGAAGAAAACACTGACAGTACGTTGTTTGACAAAAGTCTTAGCAATATTTTTTTGGAGTTTGTCTCCTCAGGCAAGAGAAAGTATTTGCAGTAAATATGACTGATGAAGGATTTTTTCTCTAAAATATACAAATAGCTATTACAATTAAATAAGAAGAAGACAGACAAATCAACACAAAAACAAGCAAGACTTGAATAGACAGTTCAATATAGTACTTGTAAGAAAGGGCAATGTTATGGACTGAATGTTTGTAGTTCCTCCAAACTTTGTACTTTGAAGTCCTAATGCTCAATGTGATGGTTGTTGGAAATGAAAACTTTGGGAGGTAATATGGTTAGTGAGGTCATGAGGGCAAGACTCTAGTCTGAAGAGGTCAGTGCCTTTATCAGAAGACATGTTAGAGAACATCCTGTCTCTCTCCCTCTCCCACTCCTGGTCCCCTCCACTGTAAGAACACCATGAGAAGTTGGCTGTTTGCAAGCCAAGAAAAGAGTCCTCACCAGAACCCAACCAGGCTGGCATCTTTATCTCAGACTTTCAGCCTCCAGAATAGTGAGAAATAAAGTATTTGTTGTTTAAGTCACCCAATCCATGGTTTTGTTATGACAACTTGAGCTGAGTAATAAGCCACTGAACCCACAAAAAGATGTTCAGCATTATTAGTCATGAAGCAAATGTGAATTAAAAACATTATTTATTACTACATACCCACTAGAATGATAAATTTTAAAGTATTGACAATCCCAACTGTTGTCAAGACTATGGAGAAACTGGATATCTCATACACTGTTGGTGTGAGTATGTATTTGACAACCACTTAGGAAAACAGTTTAACCATTTCTTATCAAGTTAAACATCTATTCTACAAACTTGAAATTTGTCTCATGGGTATTTCTACAAGAAAAATAAAAATTTATGTCCATAAAAGATTTTTACATGCTTATGGCAATTTTATTTGTAATAGTCAAATGCTGGAGACAAGCCAGAAGAATGGATAAATAAATTGTGGTATCTTTGAACAATGGAATATGTTAGGCTTTGAACAATGAAATACAACTCAGCAAAAAAATAAAATAAAATTCTGATATATGCACAACATGGATAAATACTGAGCAAAGTGTGCCAGACAGAAAATAACATATCCTATAGATTTCATTTAATCGAATTTTTTGAGTTGGTACAAGTAATCTACAATGATAGACATCAGATCAGTATTTGTTTGGGTGAGGAGTAGACTGCCTACACAGGAGCATGAGGGGATTTTCCAGGTGATGGACATGTTTTAGAGCTTGATTGGGGTGGATTGTTACACAGATGTATTACATTTATCAAAATTCAAATTTACTCTAGACTTAAGATATGTGCTATTTATTTAGTTTATATAAATTGCCCTTCAGTAAGGCTGATCAAACAAAAACAAAGTCTGTATTATGGGTATTTGTTATATTATTCTTTGTATTTTTCTATATATTTTTTTTAACTTAATAAGGAAAAGTATTTATTTGTACCTTGCACAATTTTTGAAAGCCATTATTGCTATTCAATTTTTGGTATTTACTACAGTACTGGGTGCAAAGCTAACAAAAGAAAAGCTTACTGAATAAATGAATTACAGGATGAATGAACCAATAGTCAGTGATTTCTCGAGAGCTCAAATGCCATTACAGTGACCCTTCTAGGCAGCCCCAGAGGGGTTCAGTGCAAGTCACAAACATGCTTGATCTGCTGCAAAGTACATCCATTTTTAAGAATGTAATGCTTACATGGGGCAAAACTTGGAGCTCACCATCCCAAACTATCATATGCCAGCCTACACTAATAAGGTAGGTATCAAAAACTCGAACTGCTCAGTGTTTAATTAACCAAAGGTTCCTTCTAGGTCCCTCAAAAGAAAAAAATGTGTGTGATGAGTATGTGGAACACTCATTTTTAGATGAATGAAAAGACAGAAATCACAATCAGTACAAACTAATAACTAAACAATAGTGAAATAACAAAATGTAAATTTGACTGTTTTGGCACAGAGTAGTCCAAATGGTTTGCTCATATATTTTTTTTTTTTTTTGGTTTGCTCATATTTTTAAAAATCAGAACTGAAATATATGCGTCTTATAACAGAACAGATAAAGTCGTTCTTGTAAAACAGTCCAGGGTATCGTAAAGTTCTGATCCTTGCGTTCCACTGATCAGGCCCTGTGGCCTCAGGAGAGCAGTCGGGTAGACTTGAAGTAGTCCTCGGTGGAGGGTCCCTGCACTTGACAGGTTCACTCCACATCCTGGCACAAGTGGTCACTGCGGGACTTTATGTCTTGCTGTCTCCTTTTTCCTCCGGTGTTGTTTCCCAGACTGGCTTCTTGATGTGTTCTGGTAACTGTTCTAATCTTGTCTTTGTAACTTTCATGGCAACTCCTTCAGGTAAGTTTCGCTGAATATATTCCAAGCAGACATCTGCTGTACTTCCAGTGAGATGTTCTAACTCTAAACATCTGTAAAGTGTTCTCATTTCATACTGAACTCTGTGCTTCTTGAAAATATGCACTGATTTGAGAAGAGTAAATCCCTCTATTTTCCTTGGAGGTTCATGTACTTTAATAGAGATACCAAGTTCTTTAGCAGCAAGCACTGCAAAATATTTGTAACTGTCCAATACAGCCTTATCATGGCCTTTTACTAAAACTGATAGGCGCTTATATAATGTGTCCGGTTCATCAGAAATGGTTATCGTAGGCTTGGTCAAATCCTTGGGAACATCAACGTGTAGGTTTGAAAACTGTACCCACTTCATACTGGTGCTGAGAAGAAAGCCATCGTTTTTGGTATACTGCTCCTAGAGCTGCTTACAGAAAAATTTCTTGAACCCTGCCAGAGAAGCCGGCCCAGGGCCGCAAACACAGCTCGCGCCGCCATCTTGCCGTTCCCTCTCCTCTATATTTTTTAACAAGAATAAGTTTTCTACCAAAAGGTGACTGAATGGAAAATTCCGAGGCTACTGCCATGTACATTTTTTACTTGTTGTTCAGTTGCCCAGTTGTGTCTGACTCTTTGTGGCCCCATGGACTGCAGGACACCAGTCCTCCTTGTCCCTCACCATTTCCTGGAGTTTGCCCAAGTTCCTATTCATTGCACTGGTGATGCCATAGCCATCTCATCCTCTGATGCCCTCTTCTCCTTCTGCCCTCAGTCTTTCCCAGCACCAGGGACTTTTCCAATGAGTTGTCTGTTCGTATCAGATGACCAGGATACTGAAGGTTCAGTATAACACATCTTATTATTTATATTCTATCTCCATTCTGTTGCTTTAGGAAATTATTGTGTTTAAGGGAAGCTAATACACAATTCATTCCTTTTTTAGGACATTTATTTCTTTATTTAGGTATCTTTGAGCACATTAGTCTTTTTATTAAATTGTAGTATGATTGCTTCACAACATTGTGCCAGTTTTTGCTGCACAACAATGTGAATCAGCTGTACAAATACACATACATATACATACACACACACATATACACATACACATGCACATACATATACACATACATGCACACATACACACACATACACACATATACATATATACACACATACATATACACATACACATACACACATATACACATACATACATATACATATACACATACATATACACATACACATACACATATATACACATACATACATATACATATACACATACATATACACATACACATGCACATACATATACACACATACATATACACATACATGCACACATACACAGACATATACACATACACACATATACACATACACACATATATGCACACATATACATATACACATACACATACATATGCACACATATACATATACACATACACACACACGTATACACATACACATGCATGTATACCCCTCCCTCTGGGACAGCTGTCCTGCGATCACCCCGCCCCCTCCTCTGGGTAACCACAGCGCACTGAGCTGAGCTCCCTGTGCTGTGTAACGGCGTCCCAGTAGCTATCTATTTTACACTCGGTAGTGTGTATATGTATACACAATCCTACTCTCCCAATTCATCCCACCCTCTCCTCCCCACAAATTCATTCTTGTACAATTTTGTACCCTGGACAAAATTCATTCTTCATAAAGAATTCTTGACAATTCTTTAAATCATTCATTGCCTTTGAATTTGGATGCATCATAGACTTCTCTATTGTTTGGTTATATGGAGCTTTTTGACTTGCAGATTTCATGGATTTATATAGTTGTAGATTGTCTGAGAAATTTTCCTGAGATGCATCTAAAAACACACAATAGTTGTATGTGTGCACTTTGGGATAATTTCTTTCCTTCTTCCCTTGAAAAAGATATTTAAAATGTTCAATTAGGTCCTGGCATGAATTCTCATTAATACCATACTCAAGGGGAGACCATCTATGGGGTCGCACAGAGTCAGACACTACTTAAGCGACGTAGCAGCAGCAGCAGCAGCAGCAAGGGGAAGCATGGCTGGGATTGACAGTTTCTTATCCAGCTTAAATTACAGGCCTCAGGTTTTCTTCCATCAAAGACAGGACACGGGAATCTCTTCCCTTTGCACTCATCGATCTTAGATTCCCGGATAAGTTCATTTTGTGTTTTGGTGCAAAGTTCTCAACTCTAAGTGAGAAGGTCAATCTTATCTGGATCAAATTTGTAATGAAAATTAGAATGAGAAAGTCATGTCATTTATTTTAGAGTAGGTGGTGGTAAGAATTGTTTCTCCTTCTGCATGAGAACCTTACCTGTCCCATTCACTGTGGTATCCCTAGCACCTAGAAGCATGTTTAATAAATGTGAATTTTACCAGTAAGGAAATAGATGCTCAGAAAGATTTAAGAGAGTTGCTTAAATTTACACACTTAGGCTTACCAAATGGCACCGTGGTAAAGAATCTGCCTGCCGACGCAGGAGACACAGGAGACATGAGTTTGATCTCTGGGTCAGGAAGATTCCCTGGAGTAGGAAATGCCAACCCACTCCAGTGCTCTTACCTAGAAAATTCCATGGACAGAGGAGCCTGGCAGGCTCCAACCCGTGAGGTTTCTAAGAGTCTGATATGACTGAGCAACTGAGCACACATACAGTGATCCAGCAATTCCACTTCTGTGTATACACCAAAGAGAATTAGAAGCAGAGTCTTAGAGAGATGTGTGTACACCCGTGATAATAGCACCGTTATTCACAAAAGCCAAAGCTGTCTATTATAAGAGCAGCCCAAGTGTCCATCAGCGGGAGAATGGATAAACAAAATATGGTATAGACAGGCAAAGCAATATTATTCATCATTAAAAAGGAAGGAAATTCTGACATAGGCTACAACTTCAATAAATATCCTGCTAAGTAAAATAAGGCAATCAAAAAAGAGTAGATATTGTATGGTTCCACTTATATGCAATACCTAGAGTAGTCAAATTCAGACAGAGGGAAAATAGAAGAGAATGGTGGTTGTTAGGGGCTGAGGGAGGAAGGAAGGAATGGGGAGTTGCAGTTCAGTGGGTGCAGAGTTTTAGTTTTGCAAGATGAAAAGAGTTCTGGGGAAGGATGGTGGTGATGTTTGTACAACACAATGTAAATGTAATTAATACTACTGAACAGACTCACAGGAAACAAACTTACAGTTCCCAAAGGGGAATGGGTGGGAGGGGTAAATTAGGAGTTTAGGTTAACGTATACACACTGCTGTATATAAAATAGGTAACCAACAAGGACCTGCTGTGTCGCACAAGAAGCTATATTCAATAGCTTATAATAAGCCATAATGGCAAGTGATTAAAAAAACACATATATACATACACATGTACATATAACTAGGTCATTCTGTCATATACCTGAAACTAACATAATATTGTAAATCAACTCTACATTAATAATAAAAAAATACTCAATCGTATGCTTAAAATGGTTATGGTAAATTTTGTTATATTATGTGTTTCACCACAAATGAAAAGTCACACAGCTAAAATGAGACAGATTGATAGACCCTAAACCCAGGTTTCATTGATTCCAAATTCACAATGATTTTCTTTATAGTCATCTGCCATTTTGGGTGCCATTCAGCAAGTTTCGCCCTAGCTGATTTGATATGAAGAAGAGCATGAATTTGAAGGTTTAATACCATGACTTCAAAGCTGTGTGGATAGCTCTGCCACTCATCCAAAGGAGCTCTCCTAACTTGTTGATGTCACCTGACATTTCACCATTTTAGTGATACTCGGCCTCAGTCTCAGGCTGGACTCTCCAGGGGAGATTCATTGGAGTCTCCAGGGGAGATTTAAAAAGTCTTGATGCCTGGCTTCTGCCTCCCATGTATTCTGATATTATCAGATAAGAGTGTGGCCTGAGCATCAGAACTCTAAAAGCTCCAGGTCCTGATGCAGCAAAGGTTGAGAAGGACCGCTGTTACCAGATGTGATGTCTTGTTTCCTTGTAGGATAGAGTCCCCCTGTACCGCAAGATTCTGAATGTTTCTCAGATGCTGAGTACTTGAGCCAAAATGTAAGCTTGGGTGTCTTAGCCTCAGCTCTGGAGGAAAGTTTATCAGATTCTTTCCTGAACTTTGAGAGGGAGAAGTCCCCAAATGAGCATGGCATGGTTCCTCACTCACAGAATTATTTGAGGAATGGGTGAGATAATTCTTCCAAAACACAATACTCAGCAAAGCCTGAAAATGCCACCAGTTTTACCACAGTGTGACATATATTGCTCTGAGTTTCTAAAGGTCAAGAGTGGGAGGGAGAGAGGAAGAGATAATGTTGAAGAGAGGGATGTGTGTGTGTGTGTGTGTGTGTGTGTGTGAAAATGGAGAAAATAGAGCAAGAGAGAATGGTCAAACTACCAAAAAAAGATGGGAACTGGGGACAATTTTTTTACTTTCTAAGCATAACACTTAAAATCACTGCAGATGGTGATTGCAGCCATGAAATTAAAAGACACTTGCTTTTTGGAAGAAAAGCTATGACAAACCTAGACAGCATATAAAAAAGCAGAGACATTACTTTGCCAACAAGGAAAGTTGCTCAGTCATGTCCGACTCTTTGCGACCCCATGGGCTGTAGCCTACCAGGTTCCTCCGTCCATGGAATTTGCCAGGCAAGAGTACTGGAGTGGGTTGCCATTCCCTTCCTCAGGGGTCTTTCTGACCCAGGGATCAAACCCGGGTCTCCCGCATCGCAGGCAGATGTTTTACCATCTGAGCCACCAGGGAGGCCATATAGGTCTGTCTAATTGGACCTATGGTTTTTCCAGTAGTCATGTATGGATGTGAGAGTTGGACTGTAAAGAAAGCTCAGTGCCGGAGAATTGATGATTTTGAACTGTGGTGTTGGAGAAGACTCTTTTGGACTGCAAGGAGGTCAAACCAGCCCATCCTAAAGGAAATCAGTCCTGAATATTCATTTGAAGGACTAACGCTGAAGCTGAAGCTCCAATACTTTGGCCACCTGATATGAAGAATTGACTTGTTGGAAAAGAGCCTGATACTGGGAAAGCTTGAAGGCAGGAGGAGAAGGGGACAACAGAGGATGAGATGGTTGGATAGCATTACCGACTTGATGGACATGAGTTTGAGCAAGCTCTGGGAGTTGGTGATGGACAGGGAGGCCTGGTGTGCTGCAGTCCATGGGTTGCAAAGAGTCAGACACGACTGAGCGACTGAACTGAACTGAAGCTTAACACCAGACGGAAAGAGACCAAAGAGCAGAGATTTCAAGCATCCTCAGAAGGGAGAGGGCTCTTCCACCCAGGGATGATGAGAACCTTGGCAGAAGACATGGAGAGAAGAAAAAAGAACAAGCCTTGGATTCAACCAGGAGGAAAGAAACTTCAGAGAAAAGACTTTGAGGCTAGTACTTTCAGTATTTATTTACTTATGCTCCTACATGAAAAGTTAAATTTGGAGGGAAAGCATGTTTGAGTGTATATTCTTAATCATTTTTATAAAGGAGAAAACTTCTCTTTGATCTGCACATAGCAGTTACAGGGAATGGAGTCTGCCTTGTAATGAATCTCAATTCACCACCACATCTGGACTTGAGTCCAGATGGACTTGAGTACAATCTCTCGATGTACTGACCACGAGGATTCAAGCTCTACCCTGGAGAGCTCACAAGTCTATTTGCCATGTTCCCCTCTGGCCAAAGTCACCTCTCCTGACATGGAGCAGAAACACTGCCTTGACCCCAGCTGTGGGGAGCTCAGCGGAGGGAGGCACCTGCCCAAGGGGATGAGCTCAGATTCTCTGATAACGGTGCAGCTGGAAGCCTGGCAGGTGACCGTGAAGGTCGCCCAGGATGGCTTTCGTCCTGCAGAAGGGTGTGCTGTCCATGGACCTTGGGTGGGTGCTGGGAATGTTCATAGCTCATTCCCCATTGTGCGCATTCCATTTGCTGACTAATTCTTTTGAGACTGAGTCAGAGGGAAGGGTTTTTGGCTGTTGCTTCCTGTGCACAAAATGTGGGCCTCCACTCTCACTGGCTGGAAGGGTTAGACCATTCTCCATCTTCTGGCAAGTTTACAAATCTGTGCGGTAAGACTGGCGACCCCTTGGCCCAGGTTCCATTTCCTCAAAGCGCCTCTGTGCCTTTGCTAGAAGGTGTCGGAGAATATGCTGTGTTGAAATCTTGAGGGATTTCTTCATTCTGTTCTCTCTGCTCAGCATCCACCCCACATAGGGGTAAGGAAGGCAGTTTGGGCCCCACTTAATCCTCATTTTGTAGCGCCCCCGCACCCCCACCAACTTGGTGACTCCCTCTGGGGTTAGTTCAGAGAAAAGAAAATCTCCAAGGAGTTCCCACAAGCTGAAGCCAGGGCCCCCTCCTTGGTGCCATTGGGTCGGCTAGCCTACATATTTTGAAGTTGTATTTTTTTTTTTTAATATGACAGTTCAGACTTGAAAACCAGTACATTTGGAAATATAAACTAGATGAAAACAAGCTATAATGAAAGTGAAAAAGAAAAACATATCAGTTTACTGCCGATTGAAAATCAGGACCAGATGAGCCTGGGGCTCTGGGCATTGAGTGCGCTGGAGGAGGTCACTGCATGGCGAAAACCAAGGCCAGCCCTTGCATTGGCATCCCCTCAGCAACACTGCACTTATTTGTTTCTGCCCTGCCCTCGTTTGTGGAGGGAAATAATGAACCAGCTTGTTTGAAGTTTTTTCTGCGTTTCTATATCATGATGTGTTTCATTTTATTTCATTTCACTTTGAGAAAGGGATGGGAAAAGGGCATCAGTGGCCAACATGAGAATCCAATTTGTGTCCTAAAAGGCACCGAGGGCCAGAAAGGGGAAGGAGAGGTGTCAGTAGGCAGGTAGGATGCTCAGTGAAAGGGGAAGAGGTGAAGCACAGGCTGCTCTAAACAAGATGGTGAAATCCTGGACCTTATGTGGTTCAGTCAGGTTGAGAACAGCAAGATGGAGTATGAATCTGGAACAGTGAGTGTAGTACCACTCCAGGAGCACAGGTATTCAGCACTAGCATCACCCAGACACTTACAGGGACACCATTTGAAGCCATCCCATCAGACCTTATGTGTTGGAATTTCTGTGATTCTTTCACTTAGAGGTTGCATACTAGCTATCCAAAACCACTTCTAATCAACAGACCTGTTTTGTTCTGTTGAACAGTGTTGGCCTGCAACATATTTTTAAAATTTAAATTTAAATTAAATTTGCTCATCTGGATGTAAAAAAAATCTAGACTTCTGACTTGTCGTGACAAGACTAAAAACGTCTGGCATCACTGGGCTCACACTCTTGTGTGGCTAGAGGTTCTGGTCATTAGATCCAACTCTTGGGTGTGTGTGTGTTGTGGATGGGGGTGGTGGGCTTACCAGCAAGCAGTTCTCTGACACCAGTGGAGTGTCCACAGTTTAACTCAATTCTGACATGATCTACTTGGAGATGGTATCATGTCCCATAGGTGAAGGGCTCGGTTCTACGAGACCGCTTCTCCCCACTCCACTTCAGATGCCAATCACCATGGTTCTGACCAACCTGCTATAGATTGAGACTTCGGTGACCCTCTCCTCAAGTGTGATTAAGTTGCTAGAGCAGCTGATAGAACTAAAAGAAACATTTTACTTATTGGATCATCAACAGATGATGAAAGGTTATAACCCAGGGAGAGCTGGATGGGAGAGATGCACAGGGCGAGGTGTGGGAAGAAGGGCAGGGGGCGTCCACGCTCCCTCCAGTGTGTGACATGCTCCCCAGTCTCCAAGTTCACCAGCCAGAAGCACTGCCTGTAGGGTTTTTATGGAGGCTTCATAGTGCATGTTCAGTCGTGTACCAGCTCTTTGTGACCCCTGGACTGTAGCCCGCCAGGCTCCTCTGTTTGAGGGATTTCCCAGGCAAGAATACTGGAGTGGGTTGCCATTTCCTCCTCCAGGGGATCTTCCTGACCCAGGGGTTGAACCCAGGTCTCCTGCATTGGCAGGTGGATTCTTTACTAATGCACCCCCTGGGAAGCCCAGAGGCTTCATTACCTAGTCATGACTGACCATCACTGGTCATTGGCAATTGATCAAACCTCCAGCCCCTCTCTCTTTCCCTTTCTTGAGGCAAGAGGTGTGCAGAGGCAGGGTGCAGGGGACTGAAAATTCAAATCCTCTTATCACATGGTTGGCAACCAGCCCCATCCTTAGGTGCTTTCCAAGTCAGCTCATTAACATATCGGGGCACCTTTATTGCTCTCATCACTTACTCACTTCCAAGATTTTAGGAGCTCTGAGCCAATGATAGAAACACAGACCTAGTATCTATTTCTTGTATAAATCATGCTATCACCAGGGCACAGTCTGCTGGAGCAGAGTTGAGCCTGCCCTCTTGGGTTTGTTTGATGTTCTCCATTTTCTTCTCAGACTTGAGGTCAAATGCTGGTGAAATTTAGCATTGCTTTAAGGTCTTTGGTGAGCAGTTCAAGAATGGACATCTGACCCAGCTCCTCAGCTAACAGAACTTGAGGAGAAATCTGCTGAAGAACTTCTAGGAAATGTTCTTTTTTTCTTTCCGGGAATTTTTCTTTTTACCTTTTGATGTTGTCCTGTGTGAATGTCATGTCTATGTCCGTCTTGCTTCTATCCTGTGGATGAAACCACCACCAAGACAGTTGAGTGGAAACATGAAGAGAATCTGGACCTGTGAACCTTAATGACATGTTCAATCCACCCACCTGGATCCTGCCCCATATCTGTGCTTCCTGTTCTGGTCATGATGCAATTCCTTGTTGTTTAAGCCATTTTGTTACTTGCAACCAAAAACATCCTAGTCAATTCAGTGGAAAAGCAGTTTGTCCAAAGAGAAAGCTGTGTTCTTCTTGCACGCACATGCCATCTCTGTTGCCTTCTCTTGTCTGCCTGTTCAGGCCTTACTTGGGATGTGGGCATAATGAGCTGGGATGACTTCCCTGGCTGGAGTATGGTTCAGGTGTGACCCTTGTATGTGGAAGTGCCTCCTATTCCACATGAAAGGATGTAGTATGTGTGCTTACGACAATAGGTTATGTTGTTATCTTGATGATCTTGGCTAGTACCTGACCTCCCTGAATCTCAATGTCCTTGTCTGTGAACTGCTCTCCAACTTTAGAGGGTCACAGTATGGGTTAAATAAGGGGATTATAACTACAGATTTTGATTTCTGAAAACTTTTAAGCCTTTCCACTTCCTCTTCCTTTGTGGTCCACAACTGGAACCCCTGGTAAAAGAAAAAAAGCCTGGTGCTCTGCCTGGAGATGGTGGACGAGTCAAGCCCCAGAAGGCCCTGTCTACCCTTGGGAACCCTAGCCCTGCCTCACCCTCAACAGAACGAAAACACTGAGTCAGTTTCAGATCAGCTGGGAGTGGGAGGAGGAGGGCTGCCCTGTTCTCCCTGCAAAGCTTCATTACATAGCTATAAAATAAATCTTTGTATTCTCTCTCAGTGTATGTGTAGCATCATCATTCTTGACATCTGAACCAGATTTTGGGTGGGGACCCATCCTGTTGCTATGGAGTGGCCATGAAGTACGTGTCAGTAGGGCAGCTGCCATGTCCGAGTGCTCAGGTAATATTAACTCTGAAAACCAATGCAACGTGGCATTATGATTATGATTATTAACTTTTAAGGATATTTTCAAACATACCCAAATGTAGAGAAAACAGTCCAGTGAATTACTACTATAATTACTATCACCTAGCAATAACACCTAGTCTTTCCGCGTTTCTTGTTTCTTCTATCATCACTCCTTTTGAAAAAATTCTTAAGCAAATCCTAGCAAATTCATTGTAAGCACTTCAGTAGATATCTCTAATACATAAGGACTCATCTCTCCTTTTTAATATTAGCATAAAATTGCTATCCCTGCTGGCTCAGATGGTAAAGAATCTTCCTGCAATGAAGGAGATCAGGTGTGATCCCTGGGTCAGGAAGATCCCCTTGAGAAGGGCATGGCAACTCAGTCCAGTATTCTTGCCTGGAGAACTCCATGGACAGAAGGACCTGGTGGGCTATAGTCTATGGAATTGCAAAGAATTGAACACTACTGAGCGACTAACACTATCCAACAAAATTAGCATACTTTTAAAAAATTGAGCTGCATCATGTCTTAGTTGTGGCACGTGGCATGTTTGTTGCACCACGTGGACCTTTCATTGTGCCGCTTGGACTCTCTAGTTGCAATGCTTAGGTTTAGTTGCTCCACACCATGTGAGATCTTAGTTTTCTGATCAGCAATTGAACCTGTGTCCCCTGCATTGCAAGGCAGATTCTTTTTTTTTTTTTTTTTTGCAAGGCAGATTCTTAATCACTGGATCACCAGGGGCACCCCAGTATTAATTTTTTAACATCATTGAATACATAGTTTGTATTCAGTTTTCCTCGATTGATTAAAAAATATCCTTTACAGTTGGATTTCCAATCAGGATCCACATGAAGTCCACTTACCTTTAATTTTTTACATGGTATGTAATACCACTTGATATTTTTCTTATTAATTTATTATCTTGTTGATTAGTTATTTAATCATCACGATCCACCCTTTATAACCCCACTAAAATGGAAGCTACATGAATGCGTGAGTTCTGTCAACTGCCAGTCTACCAGCCCCTCACAGAGCATAGATACAAGATTCTCAGTAAATAGCTGCTGAATGAATAAAAGTATGAATGAAAGGACAAGTATGGAAATTTCTCTGTTTACACATCACTTTGTACACAGTTACAATCTCCGTTCAGGGGCCCACAAGCCACAGGACACATGACTCAGTTCTTCTTTTCCTCTTTCTCAAGAGAAGGAAAAGGAAGAGTGAAAACTGAACTAAAGGTCATGAAATTGTCCTGAGAGTGTCTTCAGAAGAATATCCTGAATAGTAGTGTGCCTGATAAGATTAACTGATGAATATAGATGATTGATTTCAAAGGTCAATTAACATTATTCTGAGGAATTTGCCCAGTGAAATCAGCATAACTTAGATAGCAATTAAAAATGTATTTACTTCTTTTTGGGAGAAAATATTTACAAATGATGTGACCTACAAGGGATTAGTCTTCAAAATTTACAAACAGCTCATGATGCTTAACGGCATCAAAACAAACAACCGAGTCAACAAATGGGCAGAAGACCTAAATAGACATTTCTCCAAAGAAGACACACAAGTGGTCAAGAGGCACATGAATAGATGTTCAACATCACTAATTATTAGAAAAATGCAAATCAAAACTACAATGAAATATCACCTCACATGAGCTAGAATGGCTATCATCAAAAAATCCGCAAACAATAAATGATGGAGAGGGTGTGGAAAGAAGAGAGCCCTCGTATATTGGTGGGAATGTAAAATTGGTACAGCCACCATGGAGAACAGTATGGAGGTTCCTTAAAAACTAAAAGCAGAGCTACCATATGACCCTGCAGTCACACCCATGAGCATGTATCTGGAGAAAAGCATGAGCTGAAAGGATGCATGCAACCCAATGTTCATTATAGCACTATTTACAATAGCCAAGACATTGAAGCAACTTAATTGTCCATTGACAGAGGAATGGGTGAAGAGGATGCAGCGCAAATATACAATGGAATATTATTCAACCATTGAAAAGAATCAAATAATGCCATTTGCAGCAACAGGAATGGACCTAGAGATTGTCATACTGAGTGAAGTAAGTCAGACAGAGAAGGAGAAATATAGTACGCTATCCCTCATATGTGGAATCCAGGAAGAAATGATACAGATGAACTTACCAAACAGAAAGAGACTCACAGAATTAGAGAGTGAACTTACGGTTGCCTGGAGAAAGGATGAGGGAAGGGATAGGTAGGGAGGTTTGGATGAACATGAACACACGGCTATATTTAAATGAGTGGCCAACAAGGACCTGCTGTAGAACACATGGAACTCTGCTCAGTGTTATGTGGTAGGTTGGATGAGAGGGGAGTTTGGGAGAGAATGGATCCATGTATATGCATGCCTGAGTCCCTTTGCTGTTCTCCTGAAACTGTCACAACACTTAATCAGCTATATCCCAATACAAAACAAAAAGTTTTTTTTTTAATGTATTTACTTCTTCAATTCTTTATTTACCATGGTATGTCAAAAGAATTTCAGATTCTTTGGCTGAAACACAATTGAATTCACACCTAAGTATATATGTAATAGGAATATTTTCCTCAATTGCTATAAGTTCTATAGGAGTTACAATGAATGTTGACTCTGAAACAGCAGGTAGTTTTAAAACTAATCTACAGGGCTGTGAAGAAATGTCTATAAGCTCTCAGTCATGTACCCTGCCTTTATTCCAAAAATGGTACCCTTGTATTTTATTTTTTTGTAAATTCAAGAAGAAAATCTCACAGAATTCTTCTCATGAAACTAACTGGGTGACTCTTGAAATCTTCTTCCTTTAGGCTGACTCCATAACATAAGAGTTTCAAATGTTGGTCTAAAGGCCAAGGGGGTTCCTTCAGACCTTGTAGTTGACTTGGGAGCCAGTATATGATTGGCCTACACTATTAAAAAGAATTGGAGAAAGAAAAGTGAAAAGATGAGGGATAATTTATTTGGGGGTCAGGAAAAACTAAGCAAAAACTCAGCTTATCTAAGAGATATTGAAATACTAATGACTTTTTTAAAAAATTCAGAATGAATTATCTTTATTTTAAAATCGATTATAAACAAATTTCCAAATTTTCTATCTATTTATATTCAATTAGTGTCATTTCTTTCTATAACTATGAATGACTAAGGATTTTAAGTCGCATTAAAATAATTAAAATATGTGTACCAAGAGCATACACATTCAAGATGTTAAGTCACTTTGGGAAATCCTATACTTTTCCCCATTAGTTTACCCATATTATGCACATAGGCCCTGAAAGTAAAATATAAAAATGGGTCAGAATATCGAAGTTGCCAAGATCACACAGAGACTTCTATTTCAGATGATCTGAAAATTTGTACTGATCACACACATAGATCTGAGAGTTCCAGAGGCACACAGCTGTGGCTGGAGAACCCAGCTCTATTTACCATCTGTCTGTTAGCACCGTGGAGCTTGGCTGAGAGCTCTGCTTTTCAGATCTGAGAATTTTTTCCTTCCAAGCACCCTGGGTTGGGTTTTCCAGAGAACTAAGGGAACCTAGGAGAAGTCACTTTTTTTTTTTTTCTATTTCCAAACGTGGGGCGAAAAGATGGAAGGTTAGTAACTTGAAGTTAGTTGTGGGACATTTCATATTTTTTTTTCATTTATTTTTATTAGTTGGAGGCTAATTACTTTACAATATTGTAGTGGGTTTTGTCATACATTGACATGAATCAGCCATGGATTTACATGTAACTCTGGTAGAGACATTAGTCACTCACCTTCCATGTGGGGAGTCGCTAAAAGAAGATGCTCAAGGAATTCCACCTCCTAATAGGGTCATAGCTGAAATTGGTGGGGAAAAAAGACTATATTTTTGCTGGCTAATACGGCATTTCTAGATGCTCATTAAGCTGTTAAAAAAATGTGAAATGATGACTCATCCTGAGCCTCTCCCACCCCCCCTCCCTCCTCCAATTTGCCTGCGGGTTGAAGGAATGTATACTGACTTGAGTTAAAGAAGAAACTTGTGGTTTCCATTATAGTCTGTAAACATCGGTCGCTGAAAGCCTCAAGCGAGCTATCATCTGCTGCCACACACATACTCTATATACAGTTCATCTTGGAAAGCAGACTGGGAGAGCGCTGTGTTTACAGCTCCAGAGTGGCCCAACCAATGGCAGCCGGGTCTGCCCCGGGGTCTCCAGAGCGGCACTGCGCAGCTAAGTGGAGGTCCCCTCTGATGTTTTCTAAGGCAAAGCATCAAGAGAGAAGCTAAGGCCAGCTCTCCTGAAAGCAAGCTCTTCCTGCTGCTTGCAGTGGCCCTTTGCCACCTCTTCAGCAACAATTTTTTTAAATTAATTAACTATTTATGTTAACTTTTTCTCTAATCCTTTCAAAGGCAGAAAAAGTTACTCTTACTCTTTGCTTCCCTTTTACTTTTATTCTTGGGTCCGAGATTTAAAGTCATTTGAAAAGTTGATTTATCTATCATTTTCAAGGCTATTGATAATGCTGCCATTTTGGGTTCAAAATGAATTTAATCCTATGGGCATGGGGGAAAGGTGTGTGAACCATCTAGGGGAAGAGTCTATGATTCTGATTGTAAGTAGTGGGTTAAAAAAGTACCTCAGAGAAACATTGCAGAGGGCATCTGGATATTTGCTTGGCATCCTGACCATGGCCTGTAGGAAGAGCTAAACAGGGGCCTGTTTCTTCTGGAAGGGGCTTCCCTGGTAGCTCTGTTGGTAAAGACCCCCCCTGCAATGCAGGAGACTGGGTTCGATTCCTGGGTCTGGATGACCCCTGGAGAAGGGACAGGCCACCCACTCCAGTATTCTTGCCTAGAGAATTCCATAGACAGAGGGGCCTGGCGGACTACAGTCCATGGGGTTGGACACAGCTGAGCGACTTTCACTTCACTTCTGGAAGGAGGAGGACTCATGTGTGTGGTCTGGGTAGGGAAATACAGGATGAACTATTAGCGGGGGTTGAATTTGCCCTCTGGTTTTGACACTTTGTGGCTTTGTGATTAGGGGCAATGATTCTTAAAATGTGTCCTGGGTACAAATTCCCTGGGGGTTTTGTTAAAAATGTAGACTCGGGGTCAGCAGGTATGGGCCAGGCTTGAGACTCTGCCTCTCCTTGTGCTCCCCAGATCCTGGGATGATCTTCCTCACACCAGCTGTGAGTAGCAGGGAATGGGTAAGTCTTGGAAGCCTTGAAACCCTCAGGAGGACAGGATTTAGAATGATGTTAGCCTTCCAGGATTGTCTTCTGGACTCGACACTGGTAAAGATGACTGGCCTGGAGAAGACAGGTATTGGATGTTGGCTTTGGAATCCAGACTATTCCATTAATGGTGGAAGGCATCTGAAGAAGGACCTAGTTTGGTGGCTGAGATGATAAATAATCTGCCTGCAATGCAGGAGACCTGGGTTTGATCCTTGGGTTGGGAAGATTCTCTGGAGAAGATACCCACTCCAGTACTCTTGCCTGGAGAATTCCATGGACAGAGGAGCCTGGCAGGCTAAAGTCCCTGGGTTCACAAAGAGTCAGACACGACTGAACAACTAACCCTTTGACTTTTACAGATGGCGGATGGGAATACATTACATGGAAGGTAGTCACTCATCATAGGCTCAGTAGGTCTCTACACCAGTGTCTGCCCTTTGAGTCTAAATGAAGGTCCACAGAAACTATAAAACTCCTAGAGGAGAACATAGGCAAAACACTCTCCAACATAAATCACAGCAGGATCCTCTATGACCCACATCCCAGAATACTGGAAATAAAAGCAAAAATAAACAAATGGGACCTAATGAAACTTAAAAGCTTTTGCACAACAAAGGAAACTATAAGTAAGGTGAAAAGACAGTCTTCAGAATGGGAGAAAATACTAGCAAACAAAGAAACAGACAAAGGATTAATCTCAAAAATATACAAGCAACTCCTGCAGCTCAATTCCAGAAAAATAAATGACCCAATCAAAAAATGGGCCAAAGAACTAAACAGACATTCCTCCAAAGAAGACGTACAGATGGATAACAAACACATGAAAAGATGTTCAACATCACTCACTATCAGAGAAATGCAAATCAAAACCACAATGAGGTACCATTACACGCCAGTCAGAATGGCTGCTATCCAAAAGTCTACAAGCAATAAATGCAGAGGAGAGGGTGTGGAGAAAAGGGAACCCTCTTACACTGTTGGTGGGAATGCAAACTAGTACAGCCACTATGGAGAACAGTGTGGAGATTCCTTAAAAAACTGGAAATAGAACTGCCATATGACCCAGCAATCCCACTCCTGGGCATACACACCAAGAAAATCAGATCTGAGACACAGGTACCCCAATGTTCATTGCAACGCTGTTTATAATAGCCAAGACATGGAAGCAACCTAGATGCCCATCAGCAGATGAATGGATAAGAAAGCTATGGTACATATAAACAATGGAATATTACTCAGCCATTAAAAAGAATACATGTGAATCAGTTCTAATGAGGTGGAGGAAACTGGAGCCCATTATACAGAGCCAGAAAGATAAAGACCATTACAGTATACTAACACATATATATGGAATTTACAAAGATGGTAACGATAACCCTATATGCAAGACAGAAAAAGAGACACAGATATATAGAACAGACTTTTGGACTCTATGGGAGAAGGCGAGGGTGGGACGATCTGAGAGAATAGCATCAAAACATGTATATTGCCAAGTGTGAAACAGATCATCAGTCTAGGTTGGATGCATGAGACAAGTGCTCGGGGCTGGTGCACTGGGATGACCCAGAGGGATGGGATGGGGAGGGAGGTGGGAGGGAGATTTGGGATGGGGAACACATGTAAATCCATGGCTGATTCATGTCAGTGTATGGCAAAAACCACTATAATATTGTAAAGTAATTAGCCTCCAACTAATCAAAATAAATGAAAAAATAAAATAAAATAAATGAAGGTCCAGTAGACAGAACTATCTGATTTGTACTTAGAGTGGGTGTGGCTTATATCTCTGGCATCATTTGACCTGTGATTTGATATGAGTCACTGTTGCAAATATTTTAGTTCCCTGTTCTCTCTCCCTTTTCTTTTTATTAGTTTTAATAACTTAAGGAGGACCCATTACAGGCCATGCTAAAATTTTCTGTTTCAAAGAGAATGGGGCAAGGCATCTGTGATTTCATTCATATTGAGCTAAAAGTGTTTGTTTTTTCCCCAGTGTACAACTTCTCAGCCATCTCAACTCTTCAGTCTAACTCATCCTCTCCTCAGCCCTTGAGAATGCTATGCAGGCCTAGTTGTAATCTTCAATCAAATAACATAATCAGTAAACACCATAAATTAGACCTTTCTACTCTCTCTGCATGGCAGGAGTGGGGAAGTACTAATGATGTAATGAAAAGGCTAATTAAAAACTCATAAATCTCATAGTCTTTGAGTTTGGTAAGTGGCTAGCAAGAAAGGCTTGATTCCATAATTCACTTTCTAATAGTTCAATGGTCCTCATTAGGAAGTAATTCTCACTGTCTGCTTCTCTTTACTGAGACTGGTAACATAAGGTTGTTGAAAGACCCTCCACATGCATTGGCTTTGAAGAGGGCAATACATGCAGGTTTCCCAGTTTTTAGAGTGTTGTGTTTGCCATCACCCCTGTTTTCAGCTGTCTGAGCCAGTGGTCTGTCAGTATGATGGTAATGATGTTGGAGTTTTCACCCCAGGCATATTTGTAGCACTCAGCACAAAGAGACAGTTATTCTCTGACCAAGGCTGAGCTGCTTATGTGCCCCTAATTGTTCTGACTACAAAAAGGACAAGGAGATGTCTGCTGATGACTGGCTTCAGGTCAGTTCAGTCACTCAGTCATGTCCAACTCTTTGCGATCCCATGGACTCCAGCATGCCAGGCTTCCCTGTCCATCACCAACTCCCAGAGCTTGCTCAAACTCGTGTCCATCGAGTTGGTGTTGCCACCCAAGCATCGCATCCTCTGTCGTCCCCTTCTCCTCCTGCCTTCAATCTTTCCCAGCATCAGGCTCTTTTCCAATGAGTCAGTTCTTCCCATCAGGTGGCCAAAGTATTGAAGCTTCAACTTCAGCGTCAGTCCTTCCAATGAATATTCGGGACTGATTTCCTTTAGGGTTGACTGATTGGATCTCCTTGCAGTCCAAGAGACTCTCAAGAGTCTTCTCCAACACCACAGTTCAAAAGCATCAATTCTTCGGTGCTCAGCTTTCTTTATAGTCCAACTCTCACATCCATACATGACTACTGGAAAAACCAGAGCTTTGACTAGATGGAACTTTGTCAACATACTAATGTCTCTGCTTTTTAATATGCTATCTAGATTTGTCATAACTTTTCTTCTAAGGAGCAAGCATCTTTTATTTCATGGCTGCAGTCACCAACTGCAGTGATTTTGGAGCCCAGGAAAATAAGGTCTGTCACTGTTCCCATTGTTTCCCCATCTATTTGCCATGAAGTGATGGGACTGGATGCCATGATCTCAGTTTTCTGAATCTTGAGTTTTAAGCCTGATTTTTCACTCTCCTGTTTCACTTTCATCAAGAGGCTCTTTATTTTTTTATTTTTATTTTTTCAAGAGGCCCTTTAGATCCTCTTCACTTTCTGCCATAGAGTGGTGTCATCTGCATGTCTGAGGTTATTGGTATTTCCCTGGCAAGCTTCATTTCAGGTTGTGCTTCATCCAGCCCAGCATTTTTCATGATGTGCTCTGCATATAAGTTAAATAAGCAGGGTGACAATATATAGCCTTGACATACTCCTTTCCCAATTTGGAACCGGTCTGTTGTTCCATGTCTGGTTCTAGCTGTTGCGTCTTGACCCTCATATAGGTTCCTCAGAAGACAGGTAAGGTGGTCTAGTATTCCCACCTCTTTCAGAATTTTCCACAGTTTGTTGTGATCCACACAATCAAAGGCTTCAGTGTAGTTAGTGAAGGAGAAGTAGATGTTTTTATGGAAGTCTCTTCCTTTTTCTATGATTCAATGGATGTGGGTCATTTGATCTCTGGTTCTTCTGCCTTTTCTAAATCCAGCTTGAACATCTGGAAGTTCTTGGTTCACATACTGTTGAAACCTAACTTGGAGAATTTTGAGCATTACTTTGCTCATGTGTGAGATGACTGCAAGTGTGCAGTAGTTTGAGCACTCTTTGGCATTGCTTTTCTTGGGACTGGAATGAATCCTTTTCCAGTCCCATGGCCACTGCTGAGTTTTCTAAATTTGCTGGCATATTGAGTGCAGCACTTTCACAGCATCATCTTTTAGGATTCGAAATAGTCCAGCTGAAATTCCATCACCTCCACTACTTCGTTCATAGTGATGCTTCCTAAGGCCCACACTTGACTTTGCACTCCAGGATGTCTGGAGTGATCACACCATCATGGTTATCTTGGTCATTAAGATCTTTTTGTATAGTTATTCTGTGTATTCTTTCCCCGTCTTCTTATTAGCCTTCTGCTTCTGTTAGGTCCTTACTGTTTCTGTCCTTTATTGTGTCCATTTTTGCATCAAACATTCCCTTGGTATCTCTAATTTTCTTGAAGAGATCTCTAGTCTTTCCCATTGTATTGTTTTCCTCTATTTCTTTGCATTGATCTCTTAGGCAGACTCTCTTATCTCTCCTTGCTATTCTTTGGAACTCTGCATTCAGATGGATATATCTTTCATTTTCTCCTTGCTTTTCACTTCTCTTCTTTTCTCAGCTCTTTGTAAAACCTCCTCAGATAACTGTTTTGCCTTTTTGCAATTCTTATTCTTTGGGATGGTTTTGATCACTCTGTGGACAGTGGACTCCTGGAGAACGCTATGAACTTCTGTCCATAGTTCTTCAGGCATTCTGTCTATCAGATCTAATCCCTTAAATATATTTGTCACTTCCACTGTATAATCGTAAGGGATTTGCTTTAGGTCATACCTGAATGGTCTAGTGGTTTTCCCTACTTTCTTCAATTTAAGTCTGAATTTGGCAATAAGGGGTTCATGATCTGAGCCACAGTCACCTCCCGGGCTTGTTTTTGCTGACTGTATAGAGCTTCTCCATCTTTGGCTGCAAAGAATATAATCAATTTGACTTCAGTATTGACCAACTAGTGATGTCCATGTGTAGAGTCATCTCGTGTGTTGTTGGAAGAGGGTGTTGTTATGACCAGTGTGTTCTCTTGGCAAAACTCTGGTAGCCTCTGCCCTGCTTCATTTTGTACTACAAGGCCAAGCTTTACTGTTACTCCAGGTATCTCTTTTGACTTCCTACTTTTGTATTCCAGTCCCCTATGATGAAAAGGACATCTTTTTTGTGTGTGTGTTAATTCTAGAAGGTCTTGTAGGTCTTCATAGATCCATTCAGCTTCAGCCTCTTTGGCATTAGTGGTTGGGACATAGACTTGGATTATTTTGATATTGAATGGGTTGCCGTGGAAATGAACAGAGATCATTCTGTCGTTTTTGAGACTGCACTGAAGTACTGCATTTCAGACTCTTTTGTTGATCATGATGGCTACTCCATTTCCTCTAAGGGATTCTTGCCCATAGTAGTAGATATAAAGGTCATCAGAGGTAAATTGTCCCAATTGAGTCCATTTTAGTTCATTGATTCCTAAAATGTCAGTGTTCACTCTTGCCATTTCCTGTTTGACCACTTCCAATTTACCTTGATTCATGGACCTAACGTTCCAGGTTCCTGTGCAATACTGTTCTTTACAGCATCAGACTTTGCTTCCATCACCAGTCACATCCATGACTGGGCATTGTTTTTGCTTTGGCTCAGCCTCTTCATTGTTTCTGGAGTTATTTCTCCACTGATCTGCAGTAGCATATTGGGCACTCTCCTGGGGAGTTCATCTTTCAGTGTCCTATTCTTTTTGCCTTTTCATACTGTTCATGCAGTTTTCAAGGCAAAAATACTGAAGTGATTTGCCATTCCCTTCTGCAGTGGGCCACGTTTTGTCAGAACTCTTCACCATGACATGTCCGTTTTGGGTGGCCCTACACACAGCATGGCACATAGTTTCATTGAGTTAGACAGGGCTGTGGTCCATGAGATCAGTTTTCTGTGATTGTGGTTTTCATTCTGTTTGCCCTGTGATGGAGAAGGATAAGAGTCTTGTGGAAGCTTCCTGATGTGAGGGACTGGCTATGGGGGAATCTGGGTCTTGCTCTGTTAGGCGGGGCTATGCTCAGTAAATCTTTAACTCAGTTTTCTGTTGATTGAATTAAATCAACAGTAGAGGTGTGTTCTCTCCTTGTAGTTTTGCCTGAGGCCAAACTATGGAAGGTGGTAATGGCTGTCTCTTTCAAAAGGGCTTATGCCAGGATGCCCCGTGGCTCCCAGGGCTGTTGTATTCAGTGCCCTTTATCCTACAGCCAGCCACTGTTGACCCCACGCCTCTGCCAGAGGCTCCTAGACAGTCACAGGCAAACCTGGCTCAGTCTCTTGTGGGGTCTCTGCTCCTTTCTCCTGGGTCCTGGTGCACACAAGGTTTTGTTTGTGCCCTCCAAGCATCTGTTTCCCCAGTCCTGTGGAAGTTCTGTAATCAAATCCCACTGGCCTTCAGAGTCAAATTCACTGGGGGTTTTCAGTCCCTTTGCTGGGTCCCCAGGTTGGGGAATCTCTTGTGGACAAGGAAATTCTCTTGTAGAACATTTGCAATAGGGTGAGAACCTCTTTGGTATAGTTGTTCTCAGGTTTGTGGGTCATCTGCTCGGTGGTTCTATGGTGGGGCTAATGGCGACATCCTCCAAGAGGATTCACGCCACATGCAGCACCTCCCAGTTCTGCTGCTGCCAGAACCCCTGTCCCTGCAGAAGGCCACTGCTGACCCATGCCTCCCCAGGAGACACTGAAACACCAAAGACAGTCCAGCTCAGTCCTTTGTTGGGTCTCTGTGTCCTGGTGTGCACAAGGTTTTGTTTGAGCCCTCTAAGTATCTCTGGAAGGTATGAGGATGACTCACTTAATGAACCCTAAAATCTTTGCCAAACAGAGGAAAGGTATGAGCTCTGCAAAAGGTGGGTTTCTGGCCTCATCTTAGTTTACAAGGGACAGTCCATAAGTAGTAAGTTAAGGAAAGTGATGATATGTTCTCCAAGATGCACCAGGAAAGAGGTTGCATAGGGAGACCTATGGGTTTAGGGGAAGCCATAGGATTAGAGGTAGGATTAGAGGGAGTCATACGATTAGAGTGAGCTATAGGATTAAGAGCATCCCTGGTAGTTCAGATGGTAGAGTCTGACTACAATGCAGGAGACCTAGGTTCGATCCCTGTGTTGGGAAGATCCCCTGGAAATGGAAAGGGA
Source organism: Odocoileus virginianus (assembly GCF_023699985.2). Lineage (NCBI taxonomy): Eukaryota > Metazoa > Chordata > Mammalia > Artiodactyla > Cervidae > Odocoileus > Odocoileus virginianus. The sequence continues at coordinate 3,500,672 of NC_069682.1, forward strand.
AACTTACTCCAGTATTGTTGCCTAGAGAATTCCGTGGACAGAGGAGCCTGGCAGACTACAGTCCTTGGGGTCACAAATAGTCAGACATGACTGAGTGAGTAACACACAGGTAGGATTAGATGATGGAGATGGCTGGGGGTAGCAGGACCCCAAACCTGAGTGTGAATAATGGCACCTTTACTTTCTGATTCGTGCTTCCAGAGGGAAATTTCTAATTTACTTGTCCTGTAGCCTCACCTGACCAATACAGAACTTAAAGTCACATCCCTCTCTTCTTGGGTCTGAGGACATCTAAACTCCCAAAGTTCTATGCATGTGACTGAGTGATTGAAATTGAGTATATAAGTCTGAATCTGCAGGCTCCATGGCTTTATGGTAGTAAAGTATGGTAATGGTTAGTAACCAGCAAGGTAGATGTGGTCAACTGCAAAAATGCCCTTGGCTCTTTAACTTTCCTATTTATTATTTTCCTACCCCTGGGATCTGGGCTGGCTTTATAAGTTACTTTGGAGAATTCAGTTCAGTTCAGTTACTCAGTCATGTCCAGCTGTTTGTGACCGCATGGACTGCAGCATACCAGGCCTCCCTGTCCATCACCAACTCCTGGAGTTTGCTCAAACTCATGTCCATTGAGTCAGTGATGCCATCCAACTATGCAACCATCTTATCCCCTTCTCCTCCCACCTTCAATCTTTGGACAACAGTCTGCAGTAAAAGTGAGGGTGTGACATTTCCAAGCCAAGGACTCAAGAAATCTTAAACATTTCTACTTCTTCTCTGGATTCCTGTGACCATCATGTAACCAAACCCATTAGCCTTCTGGAGGACAAAATACAGAGGAAAGTTATCCCAGCTAAGGCCATCCTAGACTACATGTCCTAAGTGGATCCACCACTCTACAGGGCAGAAGCATGAACAAGCTCAGCCAAAATCAGCCTAGCCCAGCTCACAGCAGAGGAACCCATGTATAGGCATACCTCAGAGACATTGCAGGATCAGTTGCAGACCACTGCAATGAAGTAAATATTGCAATAAAGTGGGTAACATGATTTTTTTTTGTTTACTAGTACATGTAAAAGTTACATTTACACTATTCTGTAGTCCGCTAAGTGTGCAATAGCATTATGTCTCAAAAAATGTGCACACCTTATTTAAGAAAGCTTTATTGCTAAAAATGCTAAGCATCATCTGAACTTTCAGTGGGTTGTGATCTTTTTGCTGGTGGAAAGTGGAAGTGAAAGTCGCTCAGTTGTGTCCGACTCTTGTGACCCCATGGACTATACAGTCCATGGAATTCTCCAGCCCAGAATACTGGAGTGGAATTCTCCAGCCTTTCTCTTCTCCAGGGAATCTCCTGACCCAGGAATTGAACTGGGGTCTCCTGCATGGCAGGTGGATTGTTTACCAACTGAGCTAGCAGGGTGCTGGTGAAAGGGTTTAAAATATTTTGATAATACCCAAAATGTGACATCGATACACAAAGTGAGCAAATGCTGTTCAAAAACAGAGCTGATAGATGTGCTCAGTGCACAGCTGTCACAACCTTCAATTAAAAAAAAAACCAGTATCTTTGAAGTTCAATAAAGGTAAAGTATTAGTGGCTCAGTGTGTGTTTCTCTTTGCAACCCCATGGACTGTAGCCCACAGGGCTTCTCTGTCCACGGAGTTCTCCAGGCAAGAATCCTAGAGTGGGTTGCCATGCCCTGCTCCAGGGGACTTTCCCAACCAGAGGCTTGAACCTGGGTGTCCTGCATTAGCAGACAGATTCTTATACCAACTGAGTCACCAGGGCAGCCCAGTGAAGTCAAGTGCAACAAAAAGAGGCGTGTCTGTGTTTGTGAGCTAAATAATATGTAGTTTTTCTTTGACATGTTTTAAAGAAAAATTCAAACGTACAGAAAAACGAAGTGGATTTTTCAGTGAGTAGCCATTTGCTCAACAATCCAACACCTAGTATTTTACTATATTTGTTTTATCCTCTATGTACATACCTATCTTTCTATTCACTCCATTCGTACCCTTTTTTCCTTTTTTAAAAATTATTTTTATTAGTTGGAGGCTAATTACTTTACAATATTGTGGTGGTTTTTGCCATCCATTGACATGAATCAGCCATGGATTTACATGTGTTCTCCATCCCGATCCCCCTTCTACCTCCCTCCCCATCAGATCCCTCTGGGTCGTCCCAGTGCACCAGCCCTGAGCACTTGTCTCATGCATCCAACCTGGGCTGATCCAACAGATCACCTGGGCTGGTGATCTGTTTCACCCTTGAGAGTATACTTGTTTCAATGCTATTCTCTCAGAACATCCCACCCTTGCCTTCTCCCGCAGAGTCTAAAAGTCTGTTCTGTACATCTGTGTGGACATCTTTTTCATTTTGCATATAGTGTTATATCATTACCATCTTTTAAAATTCCATATATATGTGTTAGTATACTGTACTGGTCTTTATCCTTCTGGCTTACTTCACTCTGTATAATGGGCTCCAGTTTCATCCATCTCATTAGAACTGGTTCAAATGAATTCTTTTTTTTTTTTGTACCATTTTTTAATCATGATTTTTATTTGTAGCCACTGCATTTTGAGATGAATTATTATGCAAGCATTATTTGTGGTAGTGAGTAACTGATACAGTGGACAAAATATAAAAAGAAGACTTTGGGGAAATAAGCCAAGGTTCTGAGAAAAGTGGCCAGTATGACATTTTCTTACCAAAGGGACTAGTGAGATCTACTCTTCTAGGAAGATATGTATTGACCAGAAGCTGTGGAATGGCTCAGAATTCATCAGGCAGCAGGGGTACTGGTCAGATTATATCCTTTTTTATGTTCTGTGTCTCCTGCACAGTTGGCAATGCTCAGACTTTTCAGACTGAAAAAGTGAATATTTGGGAAGCAGCTGTCCGTGGGAATGAAGAGGAGGAATGTTCCTTACACATTTCCCTGGTTTTCAACTACTTTTCACACAGACATATGCTTATTTTGATATTAATACTGAGGGGAAAGCAGCTCACAGATTTCAAAATCAAAACTTGGAGATACTTTTGACCTGCCCAATGCCACTCAGTCTGAGATTAGACTGGAACCCAGGAATTTCCACGTAACTTTCAATGTTATTTCTACCGTGGCTCAACTGTTTATTAGCAGAATCTCAAGTGAAATTAAGAATAAGAAAGATAGAAGAAGAAAAAAGAAGCATTGGCTAATATAGGACTGTTTTATTCGGAACTTATTCCCATGAGGAATACTGACTGCCCCTCCTTCTGCACATCTGGTGCTGCATGAGGTGCACAGAACAGTGCCCGGTCAGGGAAGACAACCTCTGTGCTGAGAAATGCGCAGCCCAAGTTGGCACGCTACGCCACAGTGCCTCTGATACTGAGATCGCAGTCTCATGGCCCACTTCTGTCTTCAACCCACGTGGGAGACAATTCCATGAACTCAAGACTCAACTACAGCTGTCAGCATCTTACTTTGAGGGTGCACTACATGGCTTTCTCTGCTTTGCCCGAGCCTCCTGCCAAACTCTGGGAACTGGAGCTTGTTTGGCTGTTTCAGAGTCACTCAGAAGAGCTAGGGAATCAATAACCGCAGTGGGGGATGGAATCTGGTGTGTAAATACTCCAGCTTCCTACTTTGCAGCTGGACAATTCCAGGAGGTGGTTGCATCCTTGTCTCAGATTTTGCTGCTTTTCCCAAGCTAAGACAAAAAGAAAAAACTACACTCACAAAATTATAAAGGATGTAGAATATAATACCGTAAGGCAGTATGACATGACATGTATATGGGAGATAAATAGAAAATAGATAACACAGGAGTTGTAAGAAATAAGAATACATCACTGAAAACTGGGGTCATTGGAATCAAGCCTTTAAGTGAGAATATGATTTCCATACATGCTTAAATGGAATCCAGGGCATGGGAATCCGTGGGAGGGAATTTTTCTAGGATTCTTACAAACCTCTGTTTTTCTTTGCTTTACTAAATGTCAGCCATTAACAGTCCTTGAGTCTCCAGTGGAAACTTTAATCACCAAGTGCCCACCATGAAATAGCAGCTTGTTGACTGCTAACACTCTTTGAAACCCAAGTTGTCTCTATCTTTTTCTATCTTTGATTGGGGCATAATGTTATTAGGGTTGACCCCTTCTCCTTCAGGGATGATCATATAGCTCCATTCCCTGGTAGGTATTTTTGAGCACAGTCAATGCCAGAGTTACTTATCTGAACTCCGAGGGACAAGCAGGATGGGAAAGCCAAGGCTGCTTTGTGAAGGAACTTGTCAGTCAAAGAGAAGTGCAAATGTCATGTGGTTGGCTTTTAAATCAAGCCCAGATGGCAAACGGTATTTGGTGGTTTTTGATTATATTCCAGTTGTCTGATGCTCAGAAATCGCCCCAAAAGTGGAGATAACTTTTGCCACAGTGAAATTCTGGCCGTCAGAGCTGGTTGCAGCATGAACAGGCTCTTGATTTTCATTGCAGAGAACCAGTTCTGCAACCTGACTCGCAGAAGAGGCAGTGAGGAAGGCCTGGAGGGAATGGGTGGTCCTCTTGGGACAGTGATCAGGCTGGAGAAGGAGCAGGGTGGGGGACTTGGAGAGCAACTTCTTCCATGGTCCCTTGGTTTTGCTTGAAGCAACTAGCTTTGTTTTCAAGGACTCATGTCTCTCTCGCTCTTCATCAACTCAGTGCTGGAAAAGGAGAATAGCCTCAAAGGGTAAGCAAGAAGGAGGAAATTCAAAAGGAAGAGAAAATATCTGCACATCATGGAGAGAATAAACAAAATGTAAACCTTCAATAACAAGCACCCATAGGCAGATGAAAAGAGGCGAAGTTATAGCCCACCCCCCAAGTTACCGCAGCTGCATGGCTGTGTGTTGAAAACACTTTCAAAGCTCCAAACATTAACTATTTTGTTCTTTTCAAAGTTTATAACCTTTTCCTTTTTGCTCAGCTGTGTTCTAATGACAAATTATTTTTTTCTGTTAAAGAGGATCAGTTTATGAGAACAGGATGTTTGTATTAAATATTAAATTGTCAAGGCTTCCTTCAGTCGAAGGTCCCAGCTTGGCTTCAGTTTTGATTGAAATAGACAAACCTACATTCCTACAGAGAGTACAAAGTGTTTGTCAAATCTCGATAATGTAACCCGGCATAGGGCCAAGTACAGAATAATTGGTTAATGTCCACATCATTCTTTGAAGATAGAAAGTACTGTGTAGGTTCTAAGTGGTACTGAAAGCTGAGCCAGCCCTGGAGGGCCTGATTCATGGGGTCAGTAGACTAAGCTCTTCTTGACTCTCAAGGAGCAAAGATATTGGTTCATGTGGATGACCTGAATTTTTGGTGGGAGCCACTTAGTTTCTAGAAATTGGCCTTCAACCCTACCTATTCTCTTCTCATGTTTTCTCGGCGGTTTAATTATGGGTTAGCTGTGTTGTCTCTGGCCTTCAGAGACTGTGTAATGTCCTAGAAAGTGTCCTTCATTTCATGTGAAAGTATTCTGGGTTTAGGAGGTAGAACTTTGGAAAACTAGGCAAATGTGTCTTAGAACGTTCCAGTTCTTTAGCAGTAAGTCAATAGGTGATCGCAAAAACGAGGGGAATATGGTGAAATCGGTCTTGGTGAAATTCATTCTTCCTCTTGAAGAGTCATAAAACAATTCAGTGTGTTGAATCCATTATGGTTTTTCAAGAAAACTGAATCCACAGAAAGTGGTTGGATAGACTGTAATGTAGGAACTGAATCAGAGACTTATCAGAAGAGCTGAAAATTCGGAAAGATGAGGCAGTTTACAGAGGAACAGTGTGGTATGCACGTGTGTAGGGCTGCAGGACAGAGAAGGGAGGTGTTTGCAGAGCCCAGAGGTTGCTCAGGGAGATGTGGATCCTGGGAGGAGAGCCTGCCTGGAGACACGGAGGTGATGCAACCTCTCCTGAGAAGCTGCTCAAAGCAGAACAAGGACGAGAAATTCCTGGGCTTCTTTTCTTTCTTTTTTTTTTCCCCAGCTTCCTCATTTTTTTAAAAAAATCAATTTTTGTTGGAATATAGTTGCTATACAATGTTGTTAGTTTCTGCCATACAGCAAGCTGCATCAGCCGTATATGTATGTCTATTCCCTCCCTTTCAGATTTCCTTCCCGTCCAGGCCACCACAGAGCATTCAGTAGAGTCCCCTGTGTGTACAGTAGGTTATCATCAGTCTATTTTACACATGATATCAGTAGTGTATACGTGTCAATTCCAGTGTCCCAATTCCTCCCACCCACCCTTCTCCCCTTTGGTATCCATATATTTCTCCTCTCCCTCTGTGTCTCTATTTCTGCTTTGCAAATAAGATCATCTATTCCATTTTTCTAGATTCTATGTATAGCATTAATATACGATATCTGTTTTTCTTTTTCTGACTTCATTGTGTATGACATTCTCTAGGTCCATGCATGTCTCTATAAACAACCCAACTTCATTCCTTTTTGTGACTGAGTAATATTCCGTTGAATATACGTACCATATCTTCTTTATCCGTTGATTCATCTATGGACATTCAGGTTGCAGCCACATCTTGGCTGTTGTAATAGTGCTGCAATGAACGTTGGGGCTCATGTATCTTTTTGAATTATGATTTTCTTGGGCTTCTTCCTTTTTCCTGCCCCGGGCCCCTAAGAGAAGAGCTTCCCACTGCCCCAGCCTACTCGGAAAGCATATAGACAAGGGCATCTGGGAAATTTACCTTGCAGGGCCAGCCATGTGCCACAGGACAGCAGGGTCAGGGTGGGGATCAATCTGAGGGTCAAGAGGTACATGTAGGGAGGTCTCAGGAAAGCTCTGCCATCCTGAGGTCTATGGAGCATCATCTGACCCAGAGCCAACCACAATTATTTGGCAACAGTACTTTTAAAATTTGTATGATTTTTTAAAAACTCTCTGGTCTTTTATGACCATCTTGTATGGGCTTTCAAGAGGATTTCAAATTGCTAATCAAGGTATGCTTTTTTCAAATTGCTAATCAAGGTATGCTTTTTTTCAAATTGCTAATCAAGGTATGCTTTTTTTCAAATTGCTAATCAAGGTATGCTTTTTGCAGTAGCATCTTGTTACTTTCCCAGTAAAGTTGATCAAAGAAGTGGAACAGAAAGTGAGCAGAGACAGGGACTTGTGGTTTCCCTAAGTGGGTGTCTTTCTCATCTTCATTCATGCTCTGGAAGCAGAGGCAGGTGTGGAGGTTTGGGGGTCTGGTTAGTGCTGGCCAGTGTGATCCTGGCAGAGGGAAAGTCCCCTGTAGGGAGCAGGATGTGCATATTGCAGCCCAGTCACATTGGCCAATGAATGGAGAGGAGACACCCTCCTCCAGAGAACTCTGAAGTGGGTGTAGTCCGTGGCGTTTTTATTTTTGCAAACAGGTATGATTGTCATGTGGGAAGTTACAGCCTAGAGTTTGTGCTGTTGGTCTGATGTATCATGCCCTCCATCTAGAGTGGGAATTCCATTGCCTTAAATTCCCTATAGAGAAATGTACCCATCTTCCCTCTACTCTGCATCTCCTGCCTCAATGCTTGGTCCCTCCTTCAGCCAGTTTTTCTTTTTAAGTGGCTCACAGAAGTGAACATACATTCATCAATATATCATAAATGTTAATATATCCAAATTATATATACACATATATATATTTGAAGGATTATGTTCACCTCTGAATTTTCTGTGTCGTGTGCACGTGTCCCTGTGAGTGAAAGTTTGTGTGCACTCACTTCTACTTCTGCTTTCTAAGTGAGATTATTATGAGCGTGGTCCTTAAGGTGAGACTTCAACCCACACCTTCTCTGCCACATACTCCTCAGCATCAGGACGTCTTGAGGTCTTCTAAGCCATGCCTGGGCACTGGACATCAATGCAGGGGGTTGGTGCTGAGTGCCAAGGTTGCTTCAGAACAGAAGAAGAGACTTTTCAAAAGTGGCATCAAGGAATAGCTGTATCTCAGCACTACCCAAACTTTGGCCTCCAATCTGGAAGATGCGCTGTGAGAGGCACATTGGCCAGCGGACCCTGATGTCCAATCGCCTGGCTGCTGCCACGCAAGGTCGGTGACCGTCAAGGGAACACTACACGGCATCTGTTACCAAATCCTGAACACACTGCCTTTTCATCTCTTATCGCTGCCTTGTCCCACAATCCACACTTTCCATAAGGCCAGTCTCTGAAGCGTAACACTAAATACATCTCTGACTTCAACAGCCAACGTGTGTTGTGGAGACACTGACAATGAAATACTTGGTACTTTTCAGAAGAGGGCATGGCTTTTTTCTTTTCTGAAGATCGCTTTTCTTTTTCCTCTATTTGGATCTGGATAAAACCCTAGGACTTGAATCAGCTTCTAGATTCAAGGGTTTGCCTGGCTCCCTGAGAAGTCTATTATCTTTGTCGCCTCCATCTTCTACTTCTGCCTTAACCACAAATTCCCTTTCCCCAACTCTGGCCAACTGCTCCTGCTCCAGCCCTTTCCTGCCCCTCCTCAGTCAGCATGAGCAAGAAAGTTTTCTCACTAATTGGTACAACCCTCCAGTCTCTTTTAGAGATGTATCAGTTTATCCCAAATTTCAGACAAAACTGTGAGCATATTTACATGTACTGGTGGTTGGTTTCCTACAAATCGACTAGACAGGTCATCTCCAGAGATCCTTTTCTAGTCTCTAGATTAGGCATTCAACCCAATATGGTGAATGAAACAGATTAGACGGTGAGAGCGGATGGGAAGAAAAATCAGGCACGTGATTTTATGTAGCTGAGGAAATTATCTGCATTCCACCTGTAGTGAAAACCAAATGAAACTCTTTGGAGGTTACACAAATGGAATTTCCCGTCACTTTTATTTTGAATGTGGTATCTTTTGTATGCTGCTTTATCTCCTCTTGATTCCAGCTGGGATGGTAGCTGGAAGTACCAAAAACCACTACAGAGGCTGTGTTTGTGATATTGCCAGCCTGGCTGGAAACAGGAAATACCAAGACTCTTATAATAAATGCAGAGACTTCCAGCCTAATTTCACAGTCTCAGAAGTTTGAATAGAGGTTAGACTAGGCTGCAAATCTTGGGCGTACTTTTGAACAGAACTTCCGGTCTCCTATGACCTGCCCTGTGTCAGAGAAGTGACTGCTAAACTCAGTCTTGGAAATCTCACTTCTGAGGTGGACACCTCCCAGCACCCTTTCACTTTTTGAATCGACCACGAACAGAAGAACTCTGGCCGTGGTGGATAGTGGGAAGGAAAGAGTACCACCTTGATAGCTCTCTAACACCAGTTAGGAAACCATTTGCTGTGACTTAGATAAAGCCCTATGAGGAAAAGGGGGGAAGAATCTGGACAATTAGTGATAGCACTGGCATTCCCTGGGAGCTTGGGAGAAATGCAGAATCTCAGGCTCCAAACCATATCTCCTGAATCAGTGTCTGTGATTTTGTGAGGTATTTGAGGGATTTGTGTGTACAGTGAAGGGTGACAACCCTGGTTTAGAAGTCTCCTAGATAGTTCTTTGAAAATTCAGTGATTTCTACTTGGTAGGTGAATGATGAGTAGTTTTGATAGGTTGCTCTGTAGTTACGCAAAACTGCCTGTATTATGTAGGTCGTATTGTAGTTTCTGTATGATCTGAAGACTCCCATGAAGCTTTCCTCCATTGAATTCTGCCAAATTCTTTTACATTATAAGTGTCTGAATATGCATGTGTTTTATATTTCCCCCAATACTATGTAGCAAATTATAATAAATTTTGTAGCTGAAAACAACACATCTTTATTATCTTACAATTTCTATGGGTCAGAAGTCTGGATGTGTGTTTGCTGAGTCCTCTGCTCAGGATCTTATCAAGCTACAGTGAAGGTGTCAGCTGGCTCTGGGGTCTTCTCTGAAACTGAGGTTCCTCCGCCTAGCTCACTGACTGTGGGCAGAGTCTCTTCCTGTGACTGTAGGGCTTAGGGCTGTTTCCCACCAGCTGTCGGCTGTAGACCCTTGTGTGTGGACACTACTCACTGGTCTCTGCCATAGGGCCCTTTCCTTTCACAGCACGGCTGTTTGTTTCCAGGACAGCAGGAAAACATCTGCTGCTGTTTCCTCTGTCATCTCTCAACTCATCCCCTCTCATCCATCCCAACAGATTAGGTCAGGCCCACCCGAGATAATAGCCCTTTTGATTAAGTCAAAGTCAACTGATAAGGATCTTAATTATTTGTAAAATCCCTTTTGCTTATAATGTAACATAATTATGGAAGTCATATCCCATTATATTCCCAGGTTTTGTCTGCACTCAAGGGGGAGGAACTATAGAGTATATATACCAGGGAATATTAGAGGCCATGATAGAATTCTGCCTGTCATTAAACACACACATACACACTTAAGTAAATTACATAGAGTTCAAACTTATGTAACTTCCAGGATTATAGGTAAAAGTTCTTTGCAGTATAGTTGTGTTTCCCAAACTTCATTGCTTCATATAATACTTTTATTTTCACATATCCATGAAAAAACTGTGTTATCGCTCTTTATATATCTTTTTCTTTGAATTGATTACTTTTACCCCTGAAAATTGTTCCAAAAAGGAAATTTTAATGCCATTAACACATTTTGAAGGACACTATTATTCATCATGAAATAGAAGGTGACAAATGTAAATTCAAGGGAAATAAAATATTATCAAATTAAATCTATCAACCATGGCTGGAACTTGAAGTCTGTGCCTGATACTAACTTCTTTTTGATAAGAAGGAAGTGAAGCAGATGTTTAAAAAGGGATTAAGATGTCCTAGCTCCAATCAAGTCCCCCCTTTTTTTTTAAACAAAATCGATTGTTGACATGATGTAAAAAGAATCATTTTCTCATGGTGTGCTTCAGTGTTCATGATGCTGAGTGAATGCCACTTAATTAAGGAAAGTCCCACACTTTGGGATACATTGGGCTTTCTGGTGGTCTCTATTGAAAAAAAATGTCTTTTGTCCCAGGTGGAATTGCACATAAGATTTATGTGTTCAGTTTAGTTGCTCAGTCATGTCCAACTCTTTGCGACCCCATAGATTGCAGCACGCCAGGCCTCCCTGTCCACCACCAACTCCCAGGGTTTACTCAAACTCATGTCCATTGAGTCGCTGATGACATCCAACCATCTCATCCTCTGTCATCCCCTTCTCCCACCATCAATCTTTCCCAGCATCAGGGTCTTTTCCAGTAAGTCAGTTTTTCACATCAGGTGGCCAAAGTATTGGAGCATCAGACTCAGCATCAGTCCTTCCAATGAATATTCAGGACTGATTTTCTTTAGGATGGACTGGTTGGATCTCCTTGCAGTCCAAGGGACTCTTGAGAGTGTTCTCCAACACCACAGTCCAAAAGCATCAATTCTTTAGCGCTCAATTTCTTTATAGTACAACTCTCACATCCATACATGACTACTGGAAAAAACATAGCTTTGACTAGATGGACCATTGTCAGCAAAATAATGTCTCTGCTTTTTAATATGCTGTCTAGGATGGTCATAACTTTTCTTCCAAGGAGCAATCATCTTTTAATTTCATGGCTGAAGTCACATTCTGCAGTCATTTTGAAGCCCCAAAAATAAAGTCTGCCACTGTTTCCATTGTTTTCTCATCTATTTGCCATGAAGTGATGGGACCGGATGTCATGGTTTTCATTTTCTGATTGTTGAGTTGAAGCCAACTTTTTCACTCTCCTCTTTCACTTTCATCAAGAGGCTCTTCTGTTCTTCTTCTCTTTCTGCCATAAGAGTGGTGTCATCTGCATGTCTGAGGTTATTGATATTTCTCCCAGCAATCTTGATTCTAGCTTGGCTTCATCCAGCCTGGCATTTTGCATGATGTACTCTGCATATAAGTTAAATAAGCAGGGTGACAGTATACAGCCTTGATGTACTCCTTCCCAATTTGGAAACAGTCTGTTGTTCTATGTCCAGTTCTAACTGTTCCTTCTTGACCTGCATACAGATTTCTTAGGAGGCAGGTCAGGTGGTCTAGTATTCCCATCTCTCTAAGAATTTTCCACAGTTTGCTGTGATACACATAGTCAAAGGCTTTGGTGTACTCAATGAAGTAGAAGTAGATGTTTTTCCTGGAACTCTCTTGTTTTTTCTATGATCCAACAGATGTAAGCAATTTGTCTCTGGTTCCTCTGCCTTTTCTAAGTCCAGCTTGAACATCTGGAAGTTCACAGTTCATGTACTGTTGAAGCCTGGCTTAGAGGATTTTGAGCATTACTGCATTACTTTACTAGCATGTGAAATGAGTGCAATTATGCAGTAGCTTGAGCATTTTTTAGCATTGCCTTTCTTTGGGATTGAAATAAAAACTGAATTTTTCCAATCCTATGGCCATTGCTGAGTTTTCCAAATTTGCTGGCATATTCAGTGCAGCACTTTCACAGCATCATCTTTTAGGATTTGAAATAGCTCAACTGGAATTCCATCACCTCCACTAGCTTTGTCTGTAGTGATACTTCCTAAGGCTCAGTTAACTTCGCACTCCAGGATGTCTGGCTCTAGGTGAGTGATAACACCATTGTGATTATCTGGGTTGTGAAGAGCTCTTTTGTATAGTTCTTCTGTGTTTTTTTGCCACCTCATCTTATTATCTTCTGCTTCTTTTAGCTCCATACCATTTCTGTCTTTTATTGTGTCCATCTTTGTATGAATCATTCCTTTGGTATCTCTAATTCTCTTGATGAGATCTCTAGTCTTTCCAATTCTATTGTTTTCCTCTATTTCTTTGCATTGATCACTGAGGAAGTCTTTCTCATCTCTCCCTGCTATTCTTTGGAACTCTGCATTCAAATGAGTATATCTTTCCTTTTCTCCTTTGCCTTTAGCTTCTTTTCTCAGCTCTTTCTAAGGCCTCCTCAGACAACCATTTTGCCTTTTTGCTTTTCCTTTTCTTGGGGATGATGTTGATAACTACCTCCTGTAGAATGTCACAAACCTCCGTTCATAGTTCTTCATGCACTCTGTCTATCAGATCTAATCCCTTGAATCTATTTGTCACTCCTGTGGTATAATTGAAAGGTATTTAATTTAGGTCATGCCTGAATGGTCTAGTGATTTTCCCTACTTTCTTCAATTTAAGTCTGAACTTGGCAATAAGGAGTTCATCATCTGAGCTACAGTCAGCTCCCAGTCTTGTTTTTGCTGACTGTATAGAGGTTCTCCATCTTTGGCTGCAAAGGATTTAATCAATCTGATTTCGGTATTGACCATCTGGTGATGTCCATATGTAGAGTCATCTCTCATGTTGTTGGAAGAGGGTGTTTTCTATGACCAGTGTGTTCTCTTGGCAAAACTCTATTAGCCTTTTCCCTGCTTCATTCTGTGCTCCAAGACCAAATTTGCCTGTTACTTCAGGTATCTCTTGATTTCCTACTTTTGCATTCCAGTCCCCTATAATGAAAAGGACATCTTTTTTTGGGTGTTATTTCTAGAAGGTCTTACAGATCTTCATAGAACCATTCAACTTCAGCTTCTTCAGCATTACTGGTTGGGACATAGACTTGGATTATTGTGATATTGAATGGCTTGCCTTGGAAACAAACAAAGATCATTCTGTCATTTTTGAGATTGCACGGAAGTACTGCATTTTGAACTCTTTTTTTGACCATAAGGGCTACTCCATTTCTTCTAAGGGATTCTTGCCCACAGTAGTAGATATAATGGTCATCTGAGTTAAATTCACCCATTCCAGTTCATTTTAGTTCACTGATTCCTAAAGTGTTGATATTCACTCTTGCCATCTCCTGTTTGACCACTTCTAATTTACCTTGATTTATGGACCTAACATTCCAGGTTCCTATGCAATATTACTCTTTACAGCATCAGCCTTTACTTCCATCACCAGTCACATCCACAACTGGGTGTTGTTTTTGCTTTGGCTCTGCCTCTTCATTCTTTCTGGAGTTATTTTTCCACTGATCTCCAGTAGCATTTGGGCACCTGCCGATCTGGTGAGTTCATCTTTCAGTGTCCTATCTTTTTGCCTTTTAATACAGTTCATGGGGTTCTCAAGGCAAGAATATTGAAGTTGTTTGCCATTCCCTTCTCCAGCGGACCATGCTTTGTCCACTGTGTTACCTTACATAATGTGTTATTTATGTGTTACCTTACATAATTAACCTTTACAGCCTCTTATATAAAATCTTCATGTTATTGTATCAAATATTCTGACAGCATCAGAAATAACTTCTAGGAACTTTTCTAGCTTCAGAGTTTAATGTTATATCCAATTAGTAATACTAGATATTGCAAAGAATTATTTTTTAAACATTCATGTCTTTCCTTAAATTTTTTAAAAAATTTATTTGGCTGTGTCTGGTGTTAGTTGTGACATATGAGAGCTTTAGTTGTGACATGTGGGATCTAGTTCTCTGACCAGAGATCAAACCTAGGCCCCCTGCATTGGAGTCTTAGCAATGAACCACCAGGGAAATTCCTGCATAGAATTATTTATTAGATTGGCCAGCTTGCCACCTAGTAAGAGGTAGCCTCCTTGAAAGATTGGGATGTAGAAAAGTATAAAGTAGAAATAAAAGGACTGTGCACATCTGAGGTATGCATGGTAACCAAGGAAGAAAATCCTGTGTGGGGGTTGCATGGGGGTCAAAGGCAGTCCTAGAGGCAGTGCCAAATGATGGTGTACTTCCAAATGGTAGCCTAGGTGGGTAGGTGGATCATCCTAGGAAGAAATATACCAGGAAGAGTTGACCATCAAAAGACTGAGTTGGTATCAGAGACAAGCCACTTGTATCAACTTTGCTTAAAGCAGAACCTGACATCCCACAACAGTGTGGGTACCTTTCATCTACCTCTTTCCATCCATCACCAGATTACCCACCTTATTCTGACTCGTGTGGATCTCTGATTCCAACTGGGCCGGTCAACGGCAGGCTGCAGGAGGAGATGGGGAAACTAGAGAGGGATGATGAGAGTGATGTCCCCCCCAGCTCCCTCCCTGCCCTCAACCGTGGGCCAGCTGATCCTGTCACAGAAGGCTCCAGCTCTCTCCTACAGAAATCCTTCAGCCTTCCAGCAACTGCCTCTAAACTGAGCCCTTTCTGGTTTCGGATCCCAAAACAGGCTCTCCTTCTTGTCATTTCTCGTTAGTGTCCTAAACTTTGCCTGCCTGTGGCAAGCAGTCCTGCCTTAACCTTTCTCCAGTTTGTGCAGGCCAACTTTTCCCTTCCAGGGTCCACTGATACTTACACCAGCAGTCAATTCAACCAGTATCTATTTTGGAGTATTCCAAGCCTGAAACTAAAGGACATGGCTTCTTGCTAAGATTCACTTTTCCCACCTAGGTTTGTGAAATTGGATATATACAACACTTCCTCTTAAAGGTCACCCTCACACAGCAACACTATCTGAGTACTCTCTCCATACCACAGACTTGAGCTGTACATGGAAAAGTACTTGAAAATAATAATTTATCATGCTTTTTCACTTTAAGAAAATCTATCCTCTGAAGGTATAAGTAATACCTGTGCCTAAAAAGCACAGTTAAATCTAATCTGTTTTTAACTTAATCTCAAAATGACAGAAATGCTTTGAATTTGGAATTACAGTATGACAACTCCTTCCTCATATGGTTATAAAGACTTGACTTGAAATGAGACACTTAGACCTATTGAAGCCTCTCAATTTAGTCTATGAAAGGGATCAAAGTTGTGCATATAAGGCTGAGACAGGATGCTGAGTGTCTCATAAAGGAGAGAGAAAAGAGTCTGGATGCCAATTATTCTAGAATTCAATAGTTTCAGTTTCAAACAGAATACCAATTGAACATTTTTAAAAATCAAACAATTATCATTTGATTCCAACAGAAGATTACGTAGGATGGTCCTGAATTTGAAGGTAAAGAGACATGGATACATATACACACACACACACACACACACACACACACACATATATATATATATACATTTAAGGGAACAACACTAAACTGGCTATGTTTTATTCTTGTACTTCTTTACTGTGAAGGAGAAACTCACTCTGTTTTTTGTGACTCAAACTTTCTACAATCAAACTAGGCTTAGAGATTGTCAACAGGGACATTTCAACCAGAAAATTTGATGACAGTTATTCTCTGTGTCTGTAACTAGGTGGAAAATTGTGAACAGATGATCATAAGCGCCTTTGTACATAAATACTAAGCAGTCTAGACTTGTATCAACATCTCCTCTTTGAAGGGTTTGTCTTCCTCATAAGAACAATGACTGTTCTGCATTTATTGAGTGTAAGAGTGAGTAAATGTGGCTGTGAACCACTGGTGCTATGAGAAATGATTGCAAGTGATTTATAAACAATCCAGTATATCCAATATATAACACCCAGATAATCACAATGGTGTGATCACCAACCTAGAGACAGACATTCTGGAATGCAAAGTCAAGTGGGCCTTAAGAAGCATCACTACAAACAAAGCTAGTGGAGGTGATGGAATACCAGTTGAGCTATTTCAAATTCTAAAAGATGATGCTGTGAAAGTGCTACACTCAATATGCCAGCAAATTTGGAAAACTCAGTAGTAGCCACAGGACTGGAAAAGGTCAGTTTTCATTCTAATCCCAAAGAAAGGCAATGCCAAAGAATGTCCAAACTACTGCACAATTGCACTCATCTCACATACTAGGAAAGTAATGCTCAAAATTCTCCAAGCCAGGCTTCAACAGTACATGAACCATGAACTTCCGGATGTTCAAACTGGATTTAGAAAAGGCAGAGGAACCAGAGATCAAATTGCCAACATCTGCTGGATCATCAAAAAAGCAGAAGAGTTCCAGAAAAATATCTACTTCTGTTTTATTGACTATGCCAAAGTCTTTGATTGTGTGGACCACAACAAACTGTAGAAAATTCTAAAAGAGATGGGCATACCAGACCACCTGACCTGCCTCCTGAGAAACCTGTATGCAGATCAGGAATCAACAGTTAGAACTGAACATGGAACAACAGATTGGTTCCAAACTGGGGAAGGAGTACATCAAGGCTGTATATTGTCACCCTGCTTATTTAACTTATATGCAGAGTACATCATGAGAAATGCTGGGATGGATGAAGCACAAGCTGGAATCAAGATTGGAGGGAGAAATATCAATAACCTCAGATATGCAGATGAAACCACCCTTATGGCAGAAAGTGAAGAAGAACTAAAGAGCTTCTTGATGAAAGTGAAAGAAGACAGTGAAAAAGTTGGCTTAAAATTCAACATTCAGAAAACTAAGATCATAACATCTGGTCCCATCACTTCATGGCAAATAGATGGGGAAACAATGGAACAAGTAACAGACTTTATTTTCTTGGGCTCCAAAATGACTGCAGATGGTGACTTCAGTCATGAAATTAAAAGACGCTTGCTCCTTGGAAAGAAAGTTATGACCTACCTAGACAGCATATTAAAAAGCAGAGACATTACTTTGCCAACAAAGGTCTGTCTAGTCAAAGCTATGGTTTTTCCAGTAGTCACGTATGGATGTGAGAGTTGAACTATAAAGAAAGCTGAGCGCTGAAGAATTGATGCTTTTGAACTGTGGTGTTGGAGAAGACTCTTGAGAGTCCCTTGGACTGCAAGGAGATCCAACCTGTCCATTCTAACAGAGATCAGTCCTGAATATTCATTGGAAGGACTGATGCTGAAGCTAAAACTCCAATACTTTGGCCGCCTGATGTGAAGAACTGACTCATTTGGAAAGACCCTGATGCTGGGAAAGATTGAAGGCAGGAGGAGAAGGGGATGACAGAGGATGCGATGGTTGGATGGCATCACCAACTCAATGGACATGTGTTTGAGTAAACCCTGGGAGTTGGTGATGGACAGGAGTCCTGGCATGCTGCAGTCCATGGGGTCACAAGAATTGGACAAGAAGGAGCGACTGAACTGAACTGAATATATAACACATTTTATAACAGTTTCCCCATTAAATAATCTTTCAGGTCTTCAGATTTTATTAAGGAGTTAGTCTCAGTTTGTTGATACCACATATTGTTGATTCTAACACACACAGATTTGGGGTGAATCATAATTTGGTGCATCTCAGATTGTCAGTCATATGGCAGTAAGAAGTAATTAGATTGTCATTACATGTTTGAACTTCAATTTGGTTACTCTTCATATTGTCACATCTATGTATAAATAGGTATAAAATAATCTTTTAATAAATATAAAATATAGATGCCAAGTGAAAAGATGCATTGTGTCATAGTTTAATTGGTAGTTTCTTCTTCTTTGTGTAACATCATTCAATGACATGTCCTACCTTCAGTGACATTTTGAGGATAACCAGCTTGTGGTTATCTGTGTATTTCCTTCCTCTGGTCTTCTCATCTAGAAAGTTCTCTCCTCTGCTATATACTCACATTATACTCATTCTCCAGGGCCTACAGCAAGCATCAAAACCACCAGTGTCTCCCAGTGCCCATAACCTTGAGCAAACAATTCAGCCCTCCCCTAGTTATAGTCTGATAATGAATAACTATTTTTGTTAATTTAGTTTTGCCAGGGACAAGCCCTTTTTCTCCCTTGGGTCCAAGGTCCCCTATTTGGCATTAAAGGTTACAGTATTAGGTGTTCCATCTATTACACCAGGCTCCTCTGTCCATGGAGTTTTCCAGGAAGAATACTGGAGTGGGTTGCCATGCTGTTCTCCTGGGGTCTTCCCAACCTGGGGATCGAACCTGAGTCTCCTGCACTGCGAGCAGTTTCTTTACCATCTGAGCCACCAGCGAAGCTCCATCTATTACACAGTCATGTTAAGATTAAATGCTAAAAATCTGATAGGATCTCCTTTGGTTCAAGGACCAGATGTCTTATTCCTCAGTGTTTGTCTGCTGTTGTTTAGTCAACCAGTTGTGTCCGCCTCTTTGCAACCCCATGAGTACAGCACACCAGGCCTCCCTGCTCCTCACTGTCTCCCAAAATTTGCCCAAGTTCATGTCCATTGCATCGGTGACACCATCCTGCCATCTCATCCTCTGACACACTCTTCTCCATGTTTGTCTGTAGAACTACAAAATCTTGCAAACCAGTTGGAGATGACCTCACCAGGGCCTTAAGTGGAATCCCTTGGCTCACTTGTTGTGGTTTTATCTGCTCATTCCCCACCTCTGTGGGCTTCAGTTTTTGCACCTTGATTGTCAGAGTCTTGCCCAGTTACAACTCTCAATGCAGCCCATACCCCAAATCTGATGGGGATGGGAGGTTGAAAGCTCAGCTCCCTCCTTGGGGAAGTGACAAACCTAGGGTTTGAATAGAGCACTTTGCCTGTAAATTCAGGGTTCTTCTCTCTGCTTTCTCTTTGTGAATATAAAACACTCTTGTACACTTGCTTGGTGGATTTTGAAAGTGTCAGTTATTTGTTGACTGTAAGAATCTTTTAATATTAACTTTCTATGTTTAAGCAAAGCTTCATAAAAATGTTGAATACATGTAGTTTGCTTTTCAACCCTGCTTCAGTTTCCTGGGAGAAATAGGAAGAGTTTGATTAGTTACTAGCACATGTAATTTCTGAGTTGCTTTAGAAGTCAAAGGTTTTAGACCAAAGTCTTGGCCTCAGAGCAGCCAGAAGTCCCATTCTACTGATGGCTGAGGATGACGATGGAAAAAACCCACCCATGGGCTTTTTGATCCCTTCACATCAAGGATAATATATCAGGAAGGGTAAGACAGCTAGCAAAAGGTATAAGAAACAGCATTCAAAGTTGGAGCCACCAGTCCCCAAGCCAGATATTACATCTCTTGATATATTCAGGTCCAAGGGCAGCACTGAGCTGTGGATGGAACACTGAGGGTTTTTACCATGATGTCAGCTTCATCACAGGGGCTGCTTCTCCAGTAAGACAGGCGGACAGTTTGGCCACTTGTGTCCTCTTGCCAACTGAGTTCAGGTTTTTAGTTTCTTGATGCCATAGCCAGTACAGTAGTTTAATGCCTGTAAAGTGTCGAAGAGTACAGGAGAAGCATTGAGACTTCTACATTGATCTTAAAACACTCAGGCTTAGTGTAATTTATATTTGCCCTGACCAATTTAGCACTCCTCTGGGATGGATCACTTAATTAGAAGAATAAAAAAAGGCTGTTGTTTGATGTACATGTCTTAATTATTTCCAAGTGGCAGAATTGATTCCCCCTGTTATGAATTTGCCTCCATTTGTGAGACTAATGAAGCACCATTAAAGGGAATGGAAGGTCAGAGGTCACCCTTTCTTTACATTTAATGTCTTCAAGCTGATAGATTATTTATGAGGGTTATTATGCCTGGGTAATGTTCCCAGTTTTTCAGAAGAGCTATATCGATATGTAACAATGAGATACCACCCATATCAACTTCACTTGAGCTCCAGATGTCAACTGGAAAGAAATGGATTGGGAATATGATTCATTGCTGTGAATATTGGCAGTAGTCAACACGGCTTTTATAATTTCGGAAACAGCTATTTGGCTAATGTGAGCCATAAAGCTTATTCTTCCGCAATGTTGTAGACAGTTCTTTGTGTCCCTAAAGAGAAAAATAGTGCTTATTTACCAATAGCACTCATAAGTTGGATTCCGAGCAGTGCTTTGTTTTTTAATCCCATGCAAAATTTCAACCCAAAATATATATTCCCCAAAAACATGCAAGTGTGGAACAGAGTGATATAGAAGGGTTACAAGTTTGTGTTCCTAAACTAGATTTTCTGAGTTCTAATATAAACTCTGAGATCTATAATTTGTGTGATCTTGGACAAGGTCTGTAATATCCCTGTACCTCCGTTTCCTCATCTGCAAAATGGGCATAAGAGACAACATTGAGAATGAAATGAATAATTCCATGCAAAAATGCTTAGAATCAGAGAAGGCAATGGCACCCCACTCCAGTACTCTTGCCTGGAAAATCCCATGGATGGAGGAGCCTGGTGGGCTGCAGTCCATGGGGTCGCTAAGAGTCGGACACGACTGAATGACTTCACTTTCACTTTTCACTTTCATGCATTGGAGAAGGAAATGGCAACCCACTCCAGTGTTCTTGCCTGGAGAATCCCAGGGACGGGGGAGCCTGGTGGGCTGCCGTCTATGGGGTCGCACAGAGTCAGACAGGACTGAAGCGACTTAGCAGCAGCAGCAGTAGTTTTAGGATAAACATGCTAAATTGACCACATCGGTTTCTGCCCCACAGTTTAATCCCTGGGCTGGCCCGGGGCGTTGGTCCTTTGGTGGATTATCTGTCTGATTGCTTCGTTCCAGCTCTCCCTCAGCTCCATACTCCCCACCTTCTCTCCGTGTGCCCCAGGGTTCCCATTGCCTCTTCTGAGGGGAAGGTGATTTGTTATAGGCCAGTTCTCATCAGGACAGGAGATGGAAACTCACTGTGCGTGTCTGTATGTGTGCAAGGGCCTGTGGTGGGGTAGAGGTTAGACCATAGGTTTTGGAGTCAGTTGGATCAGGTTTGTTGTTTGTAGCTGGGCTTCGTAATGACTAACACTTTCACTTTCATAACTAGGAATCACTCAGAATCACTTCTTCATTCTGAGCCTCAAATCCTCACCTCCAAAATGGGTACAATACCTAAAGTAAGTATGAGAATTAAAAGAAACAAAGTGACTGGCATAATTCTGGGCATGTGGGAAGTCTTTAATAAATGCTAACTATTATATTTACATATCCATCTGTGCCAAATGCATAGTCATCAGCCAATACCAAAGTCCTTACAAAGTTGGTTACCTTTCATAGATTGATTGATAGATAATTTAACATTAAAAAATCTGTCCTCTTGGTTTCTAATCATGCTCTGTTTCAGTTGCTGTTGTCAGTTTTTAAATGGGTAATCTCACTGAATTATGCAATTGGAGGTGGTGGTTTAGTCGCTAAGTTGTGTCTCACTCTTGTGACCCCATGTAGCCTGCCAGGCTCCTCTGTCAATGGGTTTGTCCAGGCAAGAATACTGGAGTGGGTTGCCATTTCCTTCTCCAGAATTATGCAAATACTAAGGGATAAATTTTACCTCTGCTGTGTGCTGGGGATTCAGACAGTTCCAGTCTTCATTTGATCAGCTGTCTTTTGCAGAAAGTCCATGGGTTTGCTCTCATTTGTTTAGATGGTTGGTGAAATGGTCTTCCTCATGATGGATAAAAGGGCAGACATGCTCCAGAGACAGATGGCAAGGCTGGGCCCTCATGAATTTGTTATTGCTGTCAGTTGGGCCTTGTCCTCCACTGCTGGAGGAGAAATGGGGGGCTTGCTTTGAAAGTGTGGAGCTGGGCAAGTCTTCCAGAAGGTGAAATGCTGGGCGGGATGCAGGACCAGGACTTCACAGACCTATGTGTGGCCACAGCTGATCCTAGTCAGGCTAATGCTGGTGCTCACAGCTGCAAGAAATGGGCTGGAAGAGAAGCAAAGGAGCCTGGTAGACCCCTAGCTTTGATTCTTTTAAAAACCTGAGTACATCTGAGAGGGCAGCATCTCCCTGCGTCTATTCCATGTGACCTGAGGCAGGCTTGCCACCTCCTGAGTTCCTGACAGCCCAGTTTTTGAGGGACACTTTCATAGGTTTCAAATCCATCCCTGAATATTCCTATTTTGAATATTCCTACTTTGAGGGCTGCGTTGGAGTTCCTCCTGGGACTCAATGGTGTTTTCCCTAAAATATCCTGAGATGGATCAAGCATTTTGTAGTGATGATGGCTCAATCTCATGTGACAAGTTTCTTCCCAGATGACTTATCTTTAAACAATAACAGCTAAAAAGCACTGAGTGCTCACTATGCAGCAGGTTAAACATCTAAGAGTTATTATCACTCTCCTCCTTCGGAGCAGCCTTGAGAAGGAGGCGTTCCCCTTGTTCTCATTTTACAGCTGAGGAATGAGAGCTGAGAGGGAGGGAGTTTGGTGTAAGTCTCAGAGCTGGAGAAGAGTGCAGTCACACTGAGATCTTGGGTGACTTACACGTACACTGACCATAGTGTTTATCACCCAAGTGGGACATTCTTGAGAATGACAGGGGTGCTGTGGTTCACCAGGGAATAGAGTCCAGAACCATTCATGCAGACTGAGACACAAGCTCTCAACCACCACCTATATTAACTCCGTGTGTGTGTATTTAATGCATTTATTTTTAATAAGTCAACCTGGGCAAGTGATTAAAGATGAGTCTTCCAGGCATGTTTTGCTAGGTTAGAAAATGAACGGTTTGGAGGTAGGGAAGCCTTCGAATGTTCCTCAAATGCATGCATAACGTATATAGTTTATAGGTCTGATTGGATGCTCGCTTCCTTTTTTTTTCTTTTATTTAATACACCACCTTTGGACCTTCATTTCAACTCCCAAGGATCTTTTCCCAAATCAGCATTGTGCTTCAACATTTCAGCAAGGCCAGCAGCTTCACTTCCTCCTGAATACCTGCTAAGCACCTTTGTCAACAATGATCCTGTCAGTGAGATAAATCAGATAAACCTTTAATGTTCTCATAGGCAAGATGACTTTGAATTTTGTTCTCAAGGAAGAAGACCTGGGGAAAATCACCTGAATTCAAAATTGCTTAATAGTAAGTTTCAGGCTAGGAAGGCAAAACAAGTCAGTATAGCAAATATCCTAATCTTCTAAGATCAGAACACATAAGACAGGACCAACCCAATTGTGCCAAATACCAATAAGCAATGGGTTTTAGTTAAATATTCATGAAAAGGATGTTTGTTTTCCATGTGATACAGTGGTCTGCTTCTGTTTGGGTTAGGAGATGCCATTCACACTTTTTTGGAATAAACACTGATGACCCTAAAATGGATTATCTGGGACTGGTGTATTGATAGCCTCTGCAAACTTTGGATGGACAGTGCTGCTAAAGAGAAAATTATCTGGACTTCAAGCCTTGAAGGGCCTGTTTGTTTGTACAAGGTACCACCAGATGGACCTTTATGGGGAAAACCTGCCAGAGCGTGGATGCTCTGGTCTCCGAGCAAACCAAATGAGCAGGCTTCTGGCTGACTCCATCAGTACATGGTCTAGTTTGGAGAATATTTTAGTCAGTAGGTTGTGACCAAGGGCGGCCTTATGGTAGCCCATATCTCTCACCACTTTCATCGGTAAAGACCAGAGGTCACACATCACTAAGGGAGGAATGCAGCCTGTGATTATGTATTGTTTGACCTGTTCATCTTCATTATGTTTTTTGAACATTTGAACTAGTTAACACACTGTAGTCAGAAGATTTTGTATAGCTATTAGGATTTTTGGCTTCTTAAAGATATTGAAAGTTCTAATGACAATTATCTAATTGTCATAATACATCCACGTGGATAGGAAGTGGCTTCTCTAGTTCCCTATATGGTCCTTCCCAACAGGCCCGCTTCACTTACCTTGAGGACACGGTCTGCTGTCCCTTGAACAGGGTTTTATACTTTTGTTCTGCTGCACTGTGTAGCCTATGGGATCTTAGCTCTGCAACCAGGGATCAGACTCACACCCCTTGCACTGGGAGCTCAGAGTCATAACCACTTCCCACAGGGAAGTCTGTATACTTCTAAGTTACTTCCCTGTGCTTTTATCTCATAGACCCCCTCCCTTTGAGGTAAGCAACACATTCATTATTTTTCCTAATATACTTCAACAGAAAGAAAATGAGACCTAGAAAGACTAACTGACATGGACAGACTTATCCAGAATGTTACTGGCAGAGTCAAGACCAGATGCCAAGCCCTCTGGCCTATAGCATCTCCAGTGCTCACTCACCCAAGGCTGTTCTGGTTCACGGGCCAGTGTTAGTGTGAGTTTGTGCCTTAGACAGACCACCACCCTATTTTATTCAGGAACACACATGCCAGGCACCCCAGAGTTTCTCTTACAGGTTTTGTCTTTGGAGGGCTGTAGCCTGGAAAACAGAGTTGAACAATCCTGCAAACATTGTTCTTCTTCTCTTCCTTCCTCACCCCCCCTTCCTCCTCTTCTTCCTCTGCTGTCTCCTTCTCCTTATTTTTTCCTTTTTCCTCTTCTTTGGTGACCACCCTCTCACCCTTCTCTTCTTCTTTTTCTCTAATACTTCTTCTTTTTCTTTTTTTTTCCACTTCCATCTACCTATATCACATTTGGCCAAAACTTTCTTTCTAGTGATCCTGATCTTGGAATTAAAAGGTGAAACTCTCTCTGACTGGACACATTTCAGTCCCGGGATCAGACATGGGTTGCAGTCCCCCAGAAGTTGGTCCTGAGACAAGAATGGAAAGCAAAGTAGTGTTTTATTGGGAGTGGCGTGCTTTTAGGAAACACCAGTAAGGACATGGAGAGGTAAGACAAAAGAGGGAAGAAAATCAATAAATGGTGTGTCATCTCTCAAGTAACTGTGGAAATTCACCCACCTGGAGAGACAAGGAATGAAACAGTGCAGAACATGTGTCTCAGAGTTGCCTGCTCAAGAGGCAAGGGTGCTGGCAGTCACTCCTGCCAGTCACTGAGAGGTGTTCCTTTTGCTGTTGGACATCAGTTCCCTGTGTTTCTAGCTTGAACAACCCAAGTTGTTCAATATCAACTAGGAAGATTCATACAAATTTACATCAAACCCAAAGTTGAGTTTCTTGGCAGTCAATGAAATCTCTGGTTGCAAATGATTACACTTTATAGTCCTTTCCATTCATTGAAAGTGAAAGGGGACCTATGATGGTGAAAGAGTTAAGAACTATAGTTCTAAAATTTACAGATCAAATTCCAGTATGTTTGTTACATTTTTACTTGCAAATTTATATCATTCAATTTAGTCATTTTGGGAATCATTTTCATGAATTCTTTTATTTGTGTTTTCCATTGCATCCAATTTCTATATAACTATTTCTACTGAACATAAGTATTATGGCTCCAAGGTATAAAAAAAATAGCACAGATTCTGTTTAAATTGGAGGACAATTGCTTTACAATGTTGTGTTACTTTCTGCTTTACAACAATGTGAGTCAGCTGTAAGTACATATGTAACCCTTCCATTTTGAACCTCCCTCCCATGAACCCCCTTCCCAGCCCTCTAGGTTATCACTGAGCCCTAGGCTAGGCTCCCTGCACTCTACAGCAGGTTCTGTTAGCTATCTATTTTACACATGGTAATGTACATGTGCTTCCCTGTGGCTCGGCTGGTAGAGAATCTACCTGTAGTGCGGGAGACCTGGGTTCGATCCCTGGGTTGGGAAGATCCCCTGGAGAAGGGAAAAGCTACCCACTCCAGTAATCTGGTCTGGAGGATTCCATGGACTGTACAGTCCATGGGGTCGCAGAGAGTTGGACATGACTACTCTATTTGTCCCACCCTCTCCTCCCCACACTGTGTCCACAGTCTGCTCTCTATGTTATAGCACAGATTATTGAAATTTGTTTTTTTTTTGTTGTTGTTTGTGTGTTTCTTTTTACATTAGTGGGGTTTTCACATATGAATATTTGGAATTAAACTGACTTATTATTTTATATATTTATATATCTTTAACCATAAAAAAGTCCTTGTGTATGTGTTAGTCATTCATTCATATTTGACTCATTGCAACCCCATGGACTATAGCCCACCAGGCTCCAGTGTCCATGAAATTCTCCAGGCAAGAATATTGGAGTGGGTAGCCAGTCCCTTCTCCAGGTGATCTTCCCAATCCAGGGATCAAACCCAGGTCTCCCCCATTGCAGGCTAGGAAGGCAAAAGAGTTGGACACGACTGAGTGACTAACACTTCCACTTTCATACACCTGTGTGTGTCTGTGTATTATATATATGTGTGTATATCTCACACACACAGCACTTTATTTTTCTTCTTCATCTTGGAGGTAAATCAATGATGCTTATTTAATTTTCATTCAATGATGCACTTCTCTCTCTTGTCTTTCTGTTTCTCTGTCCACACACACACATATGTACACATACCATGATTGAACATGATTTTCACAGAAATTAAGAACACATGTCCACTTTTTACTCGTCGTATTACAAATCTGGCACTTTAGAGAGGAAATGGAAAAGTGGGTCTTCGAATCTCTGGATCTGTATCTAAGTGACTGACTGAAAGAGCGGGAGAAAAACACGGTGAAAAAGCCGTGTGATGGTATCTCACATAGTCCTAATGGGAGGCAGCTAGTCCTTAAACAGCTGAAGAAGTTCTAAGGCAGAAGATTTTGCATCTGAAATATCCAGGGAATACTGGACATTAACCCCAAACTCAAACCTCTTTTAAAACCTAAAGATGTGAAATGTTCGTTACTCAGTTGTACACAGAGTAACCGGGTTGGCATTGATATAGTATATCAAATCCATCTTATCAAGAAGAGAAAAATTCTCATTGGTCCAAGAGAGAGAAAAGTCAAATACTTCAACTCTACTCACAAATTTATGTTACCTCATTTTATCTATTTCTTTATGAAATACTCATTGAGCCGCTAGTATGCTCCAAGTCCCCATGCTAGGTGTTAGCACTTAATAGCTGCTCCTACCCTCATAATTTACTTTAAAGGCCTTGAACTTCCACTTCTCATTTTTTTTTTTTTTTTTTGCTATAGGTGGGCAAATGTGTAGATTCTTGTTAATTATTTGTCTGGGCCTTGAACTCCTGAGAAGAGCATTCTAAGTATGGAAAGAATTTGGCTAAGCATTGCCTATTGATCATCTATCCTTTAGAACTTTTAAAAGGCCATCTTTGTTTACCCATGTGATCGTCCAAGGCATACTGTTGTTCCCATCTAAAGCATGAAAAACAGTAGGATGGCTGTGCAATTCATGTTTGAACTGAAGAAAGTCATAAAGCAGAGGAAGTCAAGCTCTGGCAGAAGGGCAGAGCTGAATGGTGAGGGCTGTGTGCGATCTGGGGTCAGATGCTGCCTCAGACAGTTCAGAGCTGGGGAGCGGGTCCCGGTCCCCCTCCTATGGGCCCTCTGCTGCAACAAGCCAGGCCTTGGCTCTCGTCAACTGCATTTCTCCCCGTGGGGCAAGAGGTCCGCAGGTCTGAGCGACGTACCCACCTGGATCCCACACTCTCCCTTTGAGATCATGCGCCAGGTAACCTGGATCAGAGTTTCTTGCCAAGTTCTCTGAAGTCCTTTCTTGGACCTCCAGGGGCCTGCCTCTCCCCATTGTGTCCACATGAGAGCCAGTGGCCCTGCTGGTGTGTGTGCTTATAGGCTGGAGGGGTGGCAGCTGCGGGCAGCGCTGGAGCGTGCGGATGCAGCCTGGACAGGTGGCCTAAACTCTCCGCATGTTGACGCTCAGCCCCTTGTGAGTGTGGATGGCTTTGACGCTATAAAGAGAAGATGGACAGCTTCATTCATGTTCTTGCTTTGGACCCGCAGCTATGAGCATCCAGCCTGAATCTCACACAGGACAAGTCATATAATTTCTCCAAGGCTCAGTTTCCCTGACACGAAGGACATGAGTTTGAGTAAGCTCTGGGAGTTGGTGATGGACAGGGAAGCCTGGCATACTGCCATCCTTGGGATCACAAAGAGTTGGACATAACTGAGCGACTGAGCTGATGAGGGTACTGAACTGAGTACTGAACTGAGTACTGAACTGCCAGTACTGACGGCATTGCTTTTATGATGAAAAGTTATGTGTAAAAAAGGCATGTGCATACTCAGTCATGTCCGACGCTTTGTGACCCCGTGGACTGTAGCCCACCAGGCTCCTCTGTCCGTGAGATTTTCTAGGCAAGAACACTGGAGCAGGTGGCCATTTCCTCCTCCAGGGGATCTTCCCGACCCAGGGATCAAACCCACATTTCTTGTGTCTCCTGCATTGGCAGGTATAGTCTTTAACAGCTGAGCCACCAGGGAAGTCCCTCAAAAGGCACATAATTAGCTTTTATTAAAAGTTGCTTTTTTAGCACTATTATTTGTCTTTAAAGTACGCACTGACTACAGAGACAGCATGGTATACTCTGCATCAGACAGAATTTTTAAAGGGAGATTTGCCTTCAAAAGTTAGGTTATATGAGAGAAGAAAGATCAGTGTGAGATAGGGTTTCTACATGGAGTCCTAGGAGATAAAGTTTCTCCTCTCTAAAAAGCAGTGCCTAGCTTTTGTCGTTTACGTGAGATCATCATGCAGAGCAGTTAAAACAGTCCTGAAGCGTTTGGTGAACTTTAGCTATGAGAAGTATGACCATTATAGTAAGAGATGAGCCATCATCCATTTCTAATTTGTTCATGTCTACATCTGACGAAAAGAGAGAAAAAGGTGAACATGAATTGAGCCTTGGCAATTGGACACATTTATTGAATTCCAAGCGACAGACCTCCTTCTGCATGGAAGTTAGCTGTGGTTATGCAATACAGGCATGGTTACTTAGGTTTTTCCTTTCCTTTTATTTTGTTTTTCCATCCCCAGTGTGTTTAAGAAACCACAAAGGCAGAGAATGCAAAGGCAGAGAATAAATTGCATGTGGGAGAAGAAAGCAGCATTGACTGTGTTCTGAAAGCACGCAGGGAAGATGATAAGAAAATATTCGACACATTACGCCCTTCAGAGGTACCTTATCAGAGACTGGGTCAGCTTCACTGGTTTCACAAACCGGTCTTCTTATGGGAAGTTTTCCAGGACCAACCAATCCTATGACCATCGTCTGTGGGTCTCAAGTTCGAGAGAGATTATTGTTTCCAAGGCATTATTTTTGAAGGTCTTCTCTCCCCCAACCCCATGCCCCCTGTCACCCCTCCACCGGCAAGGAGTAGGAGGTAATCCAATGTATACGTTGTTGTAAAGAAAGCAAATGAGCTTTGAGTTTCTATAGGAATGTGTCAGGCAGCTCCAAGCAAAGGAACTCAGTTTGTTGCCTATGTGAATGACAGAGACTGAGGTGGGGAGAGGAGAGGATATCTCTCAAGCATATGGTCAAAGTGAAAGCACGTGGTGATGAGTAACTTTGAAAATTAAAAGTGAAGTTAGACCAAGAAGAACATCCATATTAGGGTCCTAGTTGCTGAAAACTTTCAGTATCAGTGATGAGTTATTTCACATGGGGTTCCCTAGAAGCAGGGCCTGAGACAGGGATACAGTGCCGGGACTTAAGGAAGAAGGGGTCTTAGGAGAAACGGAGTGAGGGGATCGGTGGGTCAGCGAAGGCATGGAGCAGGTGGGTGGTCTCGTCTGGAGCTGAGCTGTAGCCTCATCCCTTGGAGTGCCCTGAAGCATGAATTGTACCACAGTTGGTCCTACCTTGGGGCAAGGAAACTGGTCTTTATCTTAATTTTTAAAACACTCATTGTCAGTCAGCCACTGGCTATCTCTCCATGGCTTCCAGGAGCAAGGAGTATAAATTTCTAGGCAAAGTAGATCTGATTTGGCCAAGGGCAATTATCCAAATAAGGGGACAATTGTAAAATACCCACAGCAGTTGATGAATGGACACCCCAGCCTGTTAAAGGGAGTAAGAGCGCAGAACCAAGAGTGCTGACCACGAGTATTGTGACAGGTGATTATATACGTGCTAATGTATGTGGATATGCGTGTATATAGCCTGGAGATTTAGGATTATGCTTACATAAGCATGTTTCCAGAAATCACAGATATATGTTGCAAACATGACTACATCTATTTTACGTTCGGATTATCTTGGATCCAGTTGTGAATATTAAAAAGATTTATGGAAGAACTGGGGTCTGTCAAGATTGTCAAATTCCTAGTCTGTAAAAAACTGTGTGCCCTGGGTCAGTGTTTGGCCCCTGTTCTCTAAACCTTGGTACTTAATCCATGGCATTTTGCTCCATCTTCATTCTGGGGCATGCCTTGAGAGCAATGACTGTCTTTGGAGTGGACAGGGGAAGATGATTTGCACTGGACCTTTGGAGGCAGGCTATGGAAGAGATCCCTTCACTGACTTGGTTAGAATTAGATGGAAAGAGAAAGAGGATCCTTTCTCTGGCTTTTCTTATACTTAATAATGTAGCCTGAGGATGCAAGTATTGGGCTGGCCAAAAATTCATTTGGGTGTTTCCCTAACACCTTATAGAAAATCCTGGACAAACTTTTTGGCTAGCCTCATAGTTTGGCTCCATTGCATCTCTCCCCCTTGAAATGAGCTACTGAAGTTTCCCTCACAGGACTCCTGGAGCCTACCCTTGGGTATGTGCTGACAGACAAGGCCAGTGTGAACGGAATCCCCTGCGTTCAGTGTACCATAGTTTCCAGTTCTGCTGTCCAAGGAATGAGGTGTTCCCTCAACCCTGACGAACCGTCTACATGTTTGCAGCTTCTTATGTGTCAGCTACTACTACGTTGTATGTCAGAAGGAGGAAAATTAGCTATAGTATTTGCAATGAACATGACAAGTTTTACCACGGATAAACAAAGCTGCTAAAATACATTTTGCATCTTATACTAGAAGTCAGTATTGTTCTCCTTTCCCTATTTTAAGTGTATATCTGACACAGTGAACTAATTGTGAGGATTTTTATTGAAAATGGAAAAAGCCAAGTTTATATAACAGATTGCATTTAATTTTACCTTCAGAAATAAATTTAAGAAAATAGGCAAAAAAAAAAAAAAGAAAATAGGCACACAATTTTCCTTTTTATTATATGGAACTACTGGAAAAATAGCAACAATAATAAAAATGGAAACATTTGAGCAATAGTGTAGAAATTTTTAAAAAATATTTTAGTGTATTAGGAAGTTGTTTATCACAAATTGGCCTATAAAAGAGGTTAACAGGACATACAGGAGCCACAAAAAATTGGTCAGGCCATATAATCTTTACCTTGCAATTACATTAACATCCTAATTTAATTTCTCCATTATGGATTTCATAATTTACTGAAGTTATTTAAGTCTATTCATTACATTATTTAATGGGCTTAAGCTTTTGATTTCATTATGTGTTCTATTATTGGGTTGGCCAAAAAAGTTCTTTCAGGTTTTTCTGTATTAGTTCTATTCCTGTTTGGGGCACAGATGTGTGGGGTGTTTTGACATGTTCATTTCAACAAATCAAAGACATAAATAAGGCGTGATTTATATATCCCTACCTCACCCCAAATTGCCCTCTCCGTCATCAATCAATTAGAAGTTGTAACTGTTTTGCTACCGATACTGAAGAACCCAGGCTTCCCAGGTGGTGCTAGTGGTAAAAGAACTCACCTGACACTGCAGGAGACATAAGAGACACAGGTTCAAACCATGGATGGGGAAGGTTCCCTGGAGGAGGGCATGGCAACCCACTCCAGTATTCTTGCCTGGAGAATCCCTGTGGAGAAAGGAGCCTGGTGGGCTACAGTCCATAGGGTCGCAAAGAGTCAGACACTGCTGAAGTGACTTAGCACTGCAGAACTCATGCCACTGAATTATCTTGGAAGATGAGGAAGTAGGGGAGACACCTGGGTCAGGCTTACAATCTACAGAACTGCCTCTGACTCTACTAAGTTGTCTGACTTGCTTTGGTCAATAAGACAGTAGCAAGTGTGATGAGAGCAGAAAGTACTGGAGCATTGAGGGTGGCTCTTTCCTGATGCTTTTTGGAACTTTGAGACCACCCAAATGAAGAAGTGTGAGCTTGTCTGCTGGAGGAAGAGAGATGCTTGGCACAGCCATCCCCGTTGCCCCAGCCAACAGCCAGTCAACCATTGGACATGTGAGTGAGGCCACCCCAGATCAACCAGCAGTGTCCCAGCTGACCACAGGAGCCAGCATGTGAGAACCCAGAAGCATCCATCGAGCTGGCCCAGACCAGAGCTAGCAGTTGACCTACAAAGTAATGAGCTAAATAAATGGCTGTTGTTTTAAGCCTGTAAGTTTAGTTTAGGGCTGGTTTAAAGAAAACTGATATGGTCTAGAAAAGACACAAGCCCATATTATTTCTAAGGCCATTTTGTGTTTACACACTTTTGTTTACCCTCGGGTTACTAGGAGGGGGAAGGAGTTTTTATTTTATGGCACACGAAATGGGAAGCTCTGGAGTTTTCCATTTGCAGGTACTTTATTCCTTAGGACTTAGCAAACCTGACCACCCACTAGGTGTGAAACCTACCAGAAAAGACTGGGGTACCTGTGATGCCCCTTTCTGCGCTCAGCCAAGCTCCTGCCCTCAGGTCGTCGGCCCTCAGGGTGATCTTTGGGAAGACAGAGGCTTCCCGCCAGCACTCCCCATACCCTAGCTGTGGGATAAAGGCCAGGAGAGGGGTTTTCATCAGACTCACTCTGCGCACCCATGTCTGCCCCAGAACTCACACTGAGCTGGGCCCAGTCAGTTAGTGATGTGACCTTACCAATGGCCAGGTCACTGCGAGAACAACGGCCTCGGGGGCAGAGCCCAGAACTCCAGCTTGAGAGTTGGGTCTGGTACAAAGGAAACTGATTACCTGATGAAAGATTCCATGTCCTTGATCCATCGGATGTGGGCTTTACCTGCCTGACACAAGTATTGGCTTGTTCGCGGACACATTCCACCTGGAAGAGTCATCAGGAAAACCCCAGCCCTGACCTGGCTCTGCCGACGAGACGAGAATTCCTGACACACGCCCACTGCCGAACAATGGAGCCCAGCTTGCAAACAGAGGAGCGATTCTGATGTTAAGCCACAGGCACTTACTTCTAAGATTTTCTTTGCAGATGAAATTATTTGAAGAGCATAAGGTACATGAAGAAGAGAACCAGGAAGCCCGAGTTCTTCTTGCCTGATCTCTGCCAACTACTGGCTGTGCAGCTGGCCAGGCAGTGTCCCATTGATTAACGGTAAAATGAGAAAGCTGAACTCTGTCATTGCTTCAGCCCACTGAGAGCGGAGAATGTACATTTCAGTGGCCTTGGATTTTTAACTGGGTACTGACGAGGGTAGTCTTTCAGGTGAATCCTTGAATAGAGTTCAGCAAGAGGTCTGAGATCAGAGACAGTTGGAAAGAAAGATATTTTTCTAAAAGTTTTAAACTCCAGACTGTAACAGCTGGTACCAAACCTACGGGCTGCAGTTCATAGGAATGTAGGGTACTGGACTAAGCAGGCTGTTGTCTGCACGTCAAACAGTTCTGTCTTGGCATCACAACAGCGTCACCTCCTAGTTTCCCTTTGACCTTACTGGCCATGTCTCCAACTCCCTCCTCCTCCATCTAACCCTTTAATATAAGGGGCCAGTTTTTGTCTTTTTATGGTCTACACTATATTCCTAGATAAGTGGCTTCAACCTTGGCAGCACCCCAGAATCATGTGAGAAAACTCTAAAAAAAAATTCCAGTATTTGGTCCACACCTCAAATAATTGCTATCATCCCCTCAAGAGATGGGACTCAGGCATCCATATTTAAAAAAAAATTCACCTAGTGATTTCAATATGCAACGGAACTTGAGAACAGTGTCCTAGATCAGTGGTTCTCAGTGTGTGGTCTTTGTATCAGCAACATCAGCATCACTTGGACACTTGTTAGAAATGCACATTTTCACATCCTTCTCCACATTTATTGAATCAGAAACTCTGGGGTGGGAATCCAGCCATCTGTAGTTAAAAAAAAAAAAAACTCTCCAGCTGATTATGACCTTCACAACCACTTTTTTGTTGTTTCGTTGCTAAGCTGTGTCTGACTCTTTGAGACCCCATGGACTGTAGCCTGCCAGGCTCTGCTGTCCGTGGGATTTCCCAGGCAAGAATGCTGGAATGGGTTGCCATTTCCTTCTCCAGGGGATTTTCCCAACCCAGGGATGGAACCCATGTCTCCTGCATTGGCAGGTGGATTTATTTATTTATTTTTTTACCCGGGGAAGCCCACATTCGTAACCACTATTCTCTATCTGATGTAACCTGGGACTTCTCAGCCTTGGTTTCAGGATAGCTCTTTGTTGTGGGGTGTGCTGTGCCCTGTGTCCCAGGCCTCTGTCTTCTGCAGGCCAGTGTCACCCTTCCCCCAGTAGTGACAATGTGACTATCCCCAGATGGGGCCAAATCCCCTAGGGGGAACATCTCCTCCTGTCAAGACCACTTTTCTAGATGAACATCTATGAAATGGTGTTCAAACTTGGCAGCACGTTGGAATCACCTGGGGAGCTTTAAAAACTACTGAGGCTTAGTACAGCCATAGAGATTCAGATTGAATTGATCTATGGCATGGCTTGGGTGTCAAAATTTTTTCAAAGTTCATCACGTGAATTAATCCAAGATACACCTAAGACTGGGGCTTCCTTTGTAGCTCAGCTGGTAAAGAATCTGCCTGCAATGCAGGACACCCCGGTTCTATTCCTGGGTCAGGGGATCCCCTGGAGAAAGGATAGACTACCCACTCCAGGATTCTTGGGTTTCCCTCATGGTTCAGACGGTAATGAATCCGTCAGCAATGCTGGATACCTGGGTTGGATCACTAGGTTGGAAAGATCCCCTGGAGGAGGGCATGGCAACCCCTCTCCAGTATTCTTGCCTGGAGAATCCGCATGGTCAAAGGAGGCTGGCAGGCAGTCCATGAGGTCGCAAGAGTCAGATGCAACTTAGTGACTGAGGAACAAAAAAAACAATTGATCAAACACTCCTAATTTTATACAATGATGATAGAAAGTAAATAGGCCTGTTGTTTACACATTTCCATAGGCTACTGTGCCATCTCAAAGTCAATTCCATTGGCTTCTTATTTTCAGGACAGTATTATCCTCATCAGAACTTCACACAAGGGAGAATGTGCCTCTATAGTTTTTCTACCTTCAAACTCCTATTCTCTCTGATCTAAATTTTGACAGATTTATCACCTATTTAAGAAAAACAAAACACTTTCATTGATTCCTTATTTTTCTATGAATAAAGAAACCTAAAAGCTGAGACTCTGTGCATTCACCTAAATGACTTTGACGATGTTGTCTGCTAGGGGGTAGGTTCCATGCTGTTCTGATGTCAGCACACTCATCATGGACCCTGTAAACGTGTGCTCTTCTTTGGCCTTCTCATCACTTCTCTTCTCCCAAGAGGTGGTTCCTGCCTAGAAACTCTGTGTCCTACCTCTTTTCTTGGTCCTTGTTCTTCATTCTCAAATGTCCAGCATGGCCCTTCTTTCTCCAAGAAGGTTTTTTTTTTTTCCTGACAATTTGCTACTACTCCGTCTCTTCTCTATTGCTTGACTATAGCAATATTTATCAGTACATCCGCAATTTATCAGTATGTCCTGCAAGATCAGTTTCTTTCTTACTGTTAAAACTTGTATTTTTAAACAATTTGACATTTGTAGAAAATTTGCAAAAACATTACAAAACTTTTCCATAAGCTCTTCAACCAAATGTATGTATATGTACATACTTGTCTGTGTCTCCTTCCATGTATATATATGTGACTGTGTGTGAATAAAGTTTTCTGAACTGTTTGAGAGTAAGTTGCAATTTTGTAGTAGTTTAGTCGCTAAGTCGTGTTGGACTCGCGATCCCATGGACGGTAGCCTGCCAGGCTCTTCTGTCCATGGGGTTCTCCAGGCAAGAATACTGCAGTGGGTTGCCATTTCCTTCTCCAGGTAAGTTGCAAACATGATGTCTATTTTACTCTTAAACACTTCATTTGACAGTTTCTAAAATCAAGGATTTTCTCTTACATGACCATAGACCAGTGATCAAAATCAGAATATTGAGAGTGATAGAGATCTATTCTCTACTCTACAAACTTTATTCCAATTTCACCTATTAGCCCACTCATTTTTTCATAGCAAAAGAAGGAGAAATATGGCCCAGGTTCCCATCCAGGGTCATTGAATACATCTATTAATAGTTGCCATACCTCTCAGGTCTCCTTTAATCTTCAACAATGCTTTAGTCTTTCGGCCTTTTATATCTTGACATTTTTAAGGTATAAGCCAGTCATTTTGTGGAATGTCCACCAACTTGAATTTTTCTGAAGTTTCCTCTGGATTAAATTTGAGGTATACATTTTAGGGGGCAATAATATCATAGGAGTGATGATAAATCCTTCTCAGTGTATCATATTAGAAGGCATTTGATTTCCATTTCTCTGTTAGTGGCGGTATTCATTTTGGTCACTTGCCTAAGATGGTATTTGCCAGTCTTATTAAAGATACTCTTTTTCCCTTTTGTGGTTAAATATCTCATAGGGAGATACTTAGAGACAATGTAAATATATTTTTTCTCCTTTGAAATAATTTCAGACTTAACAGAAAAATTGCAAAAGCCACACAGAGTTCAGTATGCCCTGTATCCAGCTTCTTCTTACATTGACAACTTACAGAAATAAGTTTGCAATGGTCAGAATCAGGAAATTAACATTAATACAACACTCTTAATTAAACTTAGAAATTCACCCTCCTCTCCCTAGAAAACAGGTTTTTCTGTTCCAGCATCCAGTCCAGGGCCTCACATTGTTTATGTTTGTTCTATCCTAGTCTCTCTGAACTAGGGTTGTTCCTCAGTGTTCTCTTGTCCTTCATGACCTTGGCATTTGTAATAAGTGCTGATCATATTTTTTCAGGTTCACTCTCAGGTAGAGTTTTTCTGTTATGTTCTTCTGACTAGACTATGTTATGCATTTGTGGGAAGAATGCCACAAAACTGTTGTTCTGTCTTCTCAGTGGGTGATACTGGGGAACATCATGTTGATATGTCCTATTGAAGGTGGTTTAACCTAGATCAGTCAGTCAAGGAGGTGTCTGTTGGATCTCTCTCTGTAAAATTAATCTTTTCCCATTGTAACTGACCAATATCTGGAGAGAGATACCTGAAAACAAGGCAAATATATTCCCCATTGATTTTAGCCATTGATAAATTTTGTCTGAAACAGTTATTACCATCGTCTTTGCCCAGTGGCAATTTTTTCTCACATATTGTTTTCCAACAAATTGGTTTTAACACCTTTTGATGATTCTTGACTAGAACAATGATTACTATGGTGATTGTCAGATGGTGTATACTAAATTGCCAGTCTTGTTTCTTATTGTTGAACATGAACTTCTCAGGAGCATAAACTAAAACTGTTAAATTCCTATTGCCAGCTATGAACCTACTGATTCTACTTTGTGCATCTAATTAGATTCTACTTTGTGAATCTAATTCTAACCTTAGATTCTATTTCTAGACAGTATTGAAACCAGAGTTGCTTTGGGAAGAAGTGTAACCTCAGAGGAATTGTTAAGATAATTCTATGGGGCTATACCATATCTTTGTAATTTAGGAAGTGGTTCTCACCTTAATTGGGTACTTGGCATAATAGTAGTAATCACTAACTTTTGTTTAGTACCTTATAATTTTAAAAGCAGTACTTAAAACACTTTGAAATTAATTATTTGGTATGTCCACAGGCCAGATCTGGCCTACTGGCACATGTAAATCTCTTTTAATAGATAATTTTTTCTATTTTCTAAATCTTCTTTTGGGGGAGGGGTGGTCTGAGTAATGGACACGAGCTTGCTATGACAAACATTGTCAACACCTCAATCTCAGCAGCTTAACAAAATAAGTGGTTATATTTTTGTATAGAAAGTACAATGTAGAGGTTCCTGATCAGTAAAAGGATCGTTCAGGAACCAGGTTTCCTCTCTCCTACGGCCTCTTAGTTCTTGGCTAGATGCTCTGCATTTGGATGACAGAAATAAGAAGAGGAACTCTGAAGAATTCCTTCGGTGGTTGTCTTGCCCAGGCTAGAAATGGCCTATCACACTTCTGCCTGCTTTCCATCAGCTAGCACTTGGTCACACGGCCATTTGTATGGCAAGGTGGGGAAGGTACACATGCCCAGGACGTAGAAGAAATAGCTTTGCTGAAAAGAGCAGTTTCTGTCATAGTGTTGATTCTTGGATTATCACATGTCACTATGAAGCCCACAGCTCAACCCAGAGATGAGTCATCAAAATGTGCTGCACTGAACGCATCTGGTGTGTGGAGCCCTCTGCCTCATTGATAGAAAGAAATCTTCCTGAAGATTTAATTACAGTTATCTTTGCAGCACCAGTTTTATTTCCTATTATAGCTCTGTTCCCCTTAAATGCGCTGTCTCTAACTTTTCACTTCAAAAAATTACTAAATCAACAGTCCCTCAAGTTACGTAGTCAACCCACACATTCAGGAAAGAGTCACTGATTACTCTTAAACTCCAAGCCAGCAGAGAATAACTCACAAGAGCTGAAGAAATCCGTGCATCTCTGAGGTAATACCGCAGAGCCAGCAGGAGGAGAGAGACGGCTTTTTGGGGAGAAGCCTCTCTTTTGCCCAGTTTCTACCAGAAAATAAATGCCAAAGTCGAAACACTTTGAATCCCTCCATTTGATGGAGACAACATGAATTTTCAAAAGATTACTTTTAAAAGCTCGTTAACAACAGCATGACAAATTTATCCCTTGTTGTCTAGAACAGAATGGCTATATCTGAATTTATATTTTCTTCAAGTTAAATATCTATACTACCATCCACATAGTCAAGAAATACTGATCACTTCTATCACATATTGAAAGAAGTCAATACCCCCAGTACTGGGGACAGTGAATTCTCACTATTCATTAGAGAAAGCAATGGAAGGTAGGCGTTGGCGAGGGGGGTGGTGAAGGTAGGGGTGCATACTCTGGATTCTTCATTGTAAAGGAGTGGGGTTCTCCCTGGGAATTGCATAAATTTTCACCTGAGAGCAGCTCAAGAAAGTGAATAAATATAGCTCAGTAAGGATGTTCTTTATCAGAAAAGAGCCATTCCAAATCCCATAATCTTGGTAAAATGAGCTGTTTGTGAGTCAGAAGTATGTTCAGGTGTTGTGACAGAAACAGTGTTTCCAGCTGAACATAATTCCCTATGATTAATACTGGCTGCAAAGGTCTCTAACTGCAGAATATTATGGCAAAGTTGACACCGTCGCCCCCACTGTCTGCAAGGGCAGAGACACACGGAGCACGCACTTTTGTCTTGTGAGGCACGCAGCGTCATTGTGTTATTAAGAAGAAGAAAGTGGGGGCTCCCTTTCCGTCTAATCTACATCCAGTTCTGTAATTGATATGAAGCGTGAGGTTTACAGTGGGGTCAACTGTCACATGACCTCACAGCTTCCACTGAGTCATGTCATCACACTGCCCTTTCTCATTATTATTATTTATTGTTCCTTGAACTCGGCAAGCAAAAGTGGCTCATACAATAACTCTGGTGGTGCCAAAACAAATAGACACACTCCTGCCCCAGCCGCTTAGGGTTTGATGACACAAATAATACTGTGCAAATGAAAAATGCAGAACAAATGAAGAATGGAAAGTGTGGGTGTCGCCTTTGTTCTGTTTCTTAAGCCATCAACTCCATTCTCTTGGACTCAAAGAAGAAAAACATACTGGAAATTTATATCTCCATTTCTGAATAATTGCTTGAAAAACAGAAGATTTGGTTTTTTCAATAACTCTTGTGAAAAAGTATTTTTTAAATTTCACAGATTTAGAAATAATTCAACCTAATTTAGGGGATAGTTCTTGAAAAGAGAATATTACTGATGACTGTTGTTAAATCTAACTGTGAGTATAATCTCTTTTCCTGCCTGCCTTAAAAAAAATAAGATTACCTGCTATAGAGCCTCCTCTCAGATCCACTTTTATTTTATTTATTTATTTCTCTGGCTGTGCCGTGCAGCCTGGTGTCCCCTGAGCAGGCATTGAAACTGTGCCCCCTGCAGTGGAGGCACAAGTCTTAACCAGTGGACCACCAGAGAAATCCCTTGTCTATTTGTAAAATATCTTATGTCCACCCCTTCGCCCAGTTTGTGGGCATTTACTGTTGTTTTTCTGTCCAGCATCTTTTCTCTCTTTTAGTAACAGTATTCTTACGTTCCTAGAAGAACTTTCTTTTCCACAATCAGGTCCTCTGGTTTATTTATTTACTTATTTTTAAAGATTTTTATGTGTGGGCCATTCTTAAAGGCTTTATTGAGTTTGGTACAATATTGCTTCTGCTTTATGATTTTATTTTTTGTCCATGATGAAGGAGTCTTTTGGGCCTAGAAGAGAGAACAACAGTCTCAAAGGCCCCTTGCTGAATCATCTAACTTCGGAGAAAACAAAACAGAATTTTAGTTCCACCCTGATGCTCCAGGCGGTTGCATCTATCTGGGACTTATCAACCTCTGTCCAGAAACCTTCCACCCCCCTACACCTGCCCAGAAGACTTATCGCCCCCTGTCCGGGAACTTTGTACCCCCTACACCCACCCAGAAGACTTATCACCCCCTGCCCAGCTATAAATGTCATCTCAACAAAAGAATATTCAAAATATCCCGCCTGATTAACGTTTCCCTTATCGCTTCCACAAACCTGCCTATAAGTATGAAGCCTCCCTGATCCCTCTCGGCGCTCAGCCTGGCCGTCAGGCCGACTGTCGCCCCTCTTTGCCTGAATTAAAGGTAACCTACTTCTGTTGAGGTCGTCTTTCCTTTTCTGCCTCACCAGAACCATGCCCTACATTCTCGGGGCTGAACCCGGGAGGGGGCGAGGCACTTGTCTCACTCTCTCTCCCTCCCTCTCATTGTTTTCTCCTTTACCCCGGAGTCAGGGAGGGCAAACATCCTCCAAGCTCATTTCTCGGCCAGGGCCCTTAAGTTCCCCTCGGGGACGCCCAGTGCCTTCGTGAGCGGCGCAAGCCCTGTGCTAAGGCTTTATTGATGCTTTGCGTACCCCCAGGCCTCAGCTTTACCCCCCTTTCTCTCTCTGACGACCTCCAGAACAGGGACCTCTTGCCATTCGACCGCTCTACATGCAACACTCCACTCAAGCCGGCCCCTAGATTAGGGTAAGATCCGATCTGGACGGAGTTCTACAGGTGCCCTAGAGCTCAGTCCTCTCCGGATCCCAGGGACCCCCGGCCCAGGGCCACTCTGTAGGCGACAGTGGGGGATGTTCCACCTCGACACAGAGCTCTCTTCTTATAACTCCTATTGTGACTACAGGTGATGACTCGAGTTCCCAATAGGAGCCTCTGCTTGCCTTTCAATTATGGGGTCTGGCCAATCGGTCCCAAAAGACTCCTTCACATGAGGCATGTGAGATCTTAGTTCCCCTCCCAGGGATTGAACCCACACCCCCTGCATTGGATAGCAGTCTTAACCACTGGGCACCAGGGAAGTCACAGGTCCTGTGGTTTAAATAGAGTTGAGTCCACCCCAATATCCCAGGGTGTTTACATGACCCAGGCTCATCGGGGGTGATCATGTGACCCATACCTATCCAATCCTAGTACACCCTGCACCTTTGGGGATGTGGAGCAAGTAATAAGAGCAGTATAGAAGCCCTTACCTGTCAGCCTTACGCAGAGGGCAAGAAAATGTTCTAGAACCACCAAGTGCCATTTTGCCATCTTGGATTGTGGAGGCAGAGTCAGTTTTGAAGGGAAACTGCCAAGAAGGGCTATGATTCCAGAATGTTCTGTGGACATCACTTGTGTTCCTAGATGTACTAGTTCCTGAAACCAGTCATTGCTATTGAGTCAACACAAATTTTTACTTTTTTAAATGCCAGTTGAGTTGGGCTTGCTGTCAATTTGCCAGAAAGGTTTAGAAGAGCTTGTCTCCATTGGAAACACTCCAACATATTCATTTGAGAAAAGATCATAAACTAGAATCAGAGCAGTGTTTCATCTATAGCTTTCTTTATTTCCCCTATCATTGCTAATTTTGGGGGTATCTTTGTTGGTATTTTCATACAAAGTAAATGCTGTATAAATCTCTCAATGCATTATTGTCCATATTCTGAGCATAAAAGAACTTGTCAGCTCTGCTTTAGGTTATTAGCTTACCATTGTTAGGGCTACAGGTTAAATTATGTGTTGGCAAAGTCTTTCCCTCATGACCGTACTTTAGCCGAATCCCATCTCCAGAGAGAGGAAATGTTTCTGTCACTCTCCCTCTTCCTGAGGAAGCATGTTCTCAGCCTTGCAAAGTCATCACGCCTGAAAAAATCACCACCAGGCTGTGATAACACACAGATCCTTCCCAGGTTGCTAATTATGTTGTCCCTTCCCCCTCTTAAAGCCACTCAACTTTGCAATGTCCCCACCTCTGAGTAATTGGCTTTTCCTAGAACAAACACACACAGTATGTGCTACAAAGGCAAAGTCAGGCAAAC
This sequence comes from Odocoileus virginianus, assembly GCF_023699985.2. Classification (NCBI taxonomy): domain Eukaryota; kingdom Metazoa; phylum Chordata; class Mammalia; order Artiodactyla; family Cervidae; genus Odocoileus; species Odocoileus virginianus. The sequence continues at coordinate 3,543,664 of NC_069682.1, forward strand.
TTCAGACAAAAAAGAAAGGAAAAAGAAGAGAGGTGCTGCTTTATGTTCAATTATTTATAACATGAAAGCTTTTATTACTTCTTACTTTGTTTATCCTTTGTTTGACTCACTTTCTGAGGTGATGTGGTGTAGCTCCTATAATCTTATCCTGAATCCTGGCTCCTCTGTACATCAACTATGTAATCTTGGGCAAATAACTTCGACTTTATGTTCTCTGTTCTATCTGTGGGGGGAAAAAGAATTTACAATACCTTCCTTGTGATAATGTTGTCAGAATCAAAGGGGATAATACATATAGAGTGTTTAGGACAGTATGCAGTAGGCACTGAAGGTGAGCTGCCCTTAGTGGCTGGATAGTTTCTCCCATCCTCCTACCCCCAGAACTGCCCTGCCCACTGCTCCAGCCTAGACTGGTCCTCTTCTTTGCTCACTAAAACAGGCAACTCTTTATAGAATATGATTTTAGGTACCTTGAAAATATTGTTTGTACTAAAATATTTATCTTTTATGCCTTTGCTGAAATCCCTCTTTTAAGTTCATTCTATGTTGAATGTTGAAGGCCCCAATTAAAATATAACAGCACCAGTCCTTCTACACATTTAATTTATCTACTGATGCCTAGCAGAGATCAGATTCTGGGGGCAGGTAAAACAGTATCAGTCAGTGGAAGAAAGACCCAGGTACTGCTGTGTTTTGTCTTGGATTTCAGAACTTTGGGAGAAATAAGAACTGAGTAACAGAAGAAATAGAGGGTCCCGCCCGGCCAGCCAGAGAGGCAGCATCAAGTGGTGAATGGTGGATACAGGATGTCAAGGGGAGGGCTCCATCACCTCTTTGTGGGGTGCTACAGTGGGGAGCTCCAGCTGACACCTAAGCTGGATGGTATAAAGCTACTCCAGGCCGCAGTGAGAGCTCGGGCGATAGTCGGCAGTCAGAACAGACCCTGGGTCCACTTTGAAGTCAGAAGGATTTAGAACAGGGAAGTAGACACACACTTGATGGAAAATCTGAGATGACACCAGAGGCTGATAAAGAAATGGTGAATTTAGGAAAAGCAGAAAGTTATGAAAAACTTCTGAGGCTAGAAGTACAAGGGAGGGGGTGATGTCCCTAAAACTGGGGGCTATGACCTCAAGCAAAAGCTAGAACCTCAGGGGGCCTCTCTGGCAGGATCCAAAGCCACAGAGAAGGCCCTAAGACAGTCTACAGAACAGAAGGAGGGGAGGGAGCCTGGTGTCTTCTTCTGTCCTCTGACCTCCTGCAGGGTCTCCCTGGGGGTGAACCTTGCTGGAAGCGAGTTGGTTACAGGGACCTGAGAAACAGAGCCTGCGGAACTCTTGTCCACGGTGTGTAGGGCAGCGTGGGAGATGGGGTTGAGGATGATCTACGAGCAATCAAATGATGGGCGTGGTGCTCAGAGGAGGAAGGAAAAGTACTTTCCTATGGCCAAACAAGAAGGTGACTCTGAGGAATGTGAGCTGTCAAATGTCTTCTTTATGTCTGCCACACATACCAGGGATTTTGGCTAGGTTTGTAGGTCTGGTCTTAGATGTAGAATATTATGCACTTTAATTTTTCTCAAAGGGGCATCTGTGGAGTCTGGAGTAGAAACAGATGTACTGCTCATTCAACATGCTAATTCTTGGGCTTCACACCAGCTTTTAAAAGTGCATTTCCCTTACTATGGGGCCCACTGGTTTACCCACTTCTCTCTGTTGTTTCTGAGGTTTGTGTTTATTAAACCTTTTGAATTTAAAATTAGAGCAGTCACTCCTTGGATGAACTTTACTTTGCTTCTTCTCCCTCCTGAGTGATGGGTGATGCTATCCTTAGGAAGTTGTAGTCTATGGGTCTGTTCAATATCCACCCAAATGTTCTGTCCAGGACTTAGATCATGGATGAGAAATGTCTCTTTTCCAAAGATTGATGGTTTAACTTGAGAGAAGGGCAACAAATTCTCAAGCATGTTAACAAATCTCCCATCTCAGCAAAAGGGTTGCATGATTGAAAAAGTTAGAAATAGAAACCAGAGGAATTCCTTGGTGCAAGAGGTCAAGGAGATAGACTCCCTGGCTAGACTGCAGAACACGCTGCTCACGGGTCCTGGGAAGCCATTTCAGGCATTGGGAGCCAATTGCTTGGCATTTCCTGTAATGTTCTCAGTGGTTGGTTTCTATTTCTCCAACTAGTGGTATGCTGGTGCTCATTAATTAGTATGTGCCTGAACACAGAGGCTTGGGTTAAGTATTCTTTTGGTGCACAAGATAAGACTTGCATTTCTCTGACCCTTCTTTTCATCTTCAAAAGGAGGATAGTTACTGTGCTTCCTTCATATTGTACTTGGGATACTACATTACATTATGTAATCACCTACATTAATGGAAGACTGATTTATTTATTGGGTGCTTCAACATACTAGGTTGCACGTTAGAATTGTAGAGGTAGCATTCTTACATTTGAGGGCATCACAGCCTCTAAAAAGAGACTCGGTGTGTGAAAGCATTTCCAATGCCCTATTGAGTTGAAAGCTATTATTTAAACTGATATGATAAAATCTGTTGCCACAACTGTGTTTAAGATAGGTAAGTATTAGTTTTATAGTTATGGGATCTGAAGGACTGACTTGGAAAGTCACCTTCTTAAATCTCAGGACCTCCAGAGAAGCATCATCAATGCCTGGGGTGCTACTGGCAGGTCTAAGCCTTCACTAAGGGGAATAAAAATAAAAAGTAAGCAAGAGAAGGATGCTTAACAGAGGAAAATCAAAGAGTGGAATGAAAAGGCAGGAGGAACAATGCATAGCTACTAATGTCTGCCTGCAGCTACCCCAAGGCAACTGCCTGCCAAACAACTCCGTCCTGCTTTTCTCTTTATAAGGCACTTACAACCAGGGATAATGTAAATGTGAGCAAAAATCTGCTTTTAAGAGAAAACAAAAAACTTGCCTTTCATGTTTTAAGATTTATTTATTTTTCCTTATAAATTATTACACACATTTTGTTTCCTTTGTTTGGTTGTATTCTACTTCTGAGGGTAATGGGAATCTTTCTCTTATCCTTTCAATTGGGATTGGCCTGAGTACTGTGCCTTTCTTTGAATATTGACCTAAGGCTTTCTTTATTTTAACACAGTTATTTACAAACTTTAGCTGCATCAGAATCACCTGGAGGGTTTGTTAAAACAGAGTTGTCCAAACCGCAAACCCAGACTTTCTGATTTTGTTTCTACTCTGTGGGGTGGGGCCCAAGAACCAGCAGTTTAACAAATTCCCAGGTGCTGGTGATGCTGCTGGCTGGGTGTGGGAGGCACTTTTTTTTTAACATTTCAATAATGTGATTGTATATTTCCTCCCTGGGGCCTCTCTTTTCCTGAGTTTGGTGGTTTCTCTTCTTCCTATAGAAAGAATTCATTGTAGAACATTGTAATAGAATCTGAGATGTTGACTCTTAAGTCTATGGGCTTTTGTGCCCTTCTTGTGCTAAAGTTTACATCCCAAATATTCAGGGATTTCTTTGAATGAATGATTTTGTATGCAGGAGGGAAAGCGTTTGCTTAGGTAAACAGAAAAGTATCCAACCTGTCAGTTCTAAAATGGAAACGTGACTTTGGCAAGCACAGGCTGACTTTGACCTTGCACTCAATTCAGTCACAGGAATATCACAAAGCATCATGTCTGGTGTTTAAAAGTGACCCCACCAATGTTGATATTATTCCTACTTTGGCTCATATAAGAAGGTCTGGCAAGAGAAAGAGATTTCAATGGTAGATCACTGGTTGTGGGTTTTGGACCAAGTTAAGTTACCCTTGAGCTGTGTCTCTGGCCAAGTCCATGGTCTTGCCTCCTGAGTGGTGAAATGGGAAAAATGACCATCTCCAGATTCATGGAGTGGCTGGGAGTTTCAAGGGCTGCCAAGCGTGGAAAGTGCTCATGGGTCCATCAGCTGCTTCTCGTTAGACTCTGCTTTGCTTTCTTTCCCGCTGGGCAACACTGGCTGGGGATGTTGCTTTCTGGTCTAGCTTCAGAGGTGGTGACAGATTGCTGTGCCACACTGAATGGAAAATGTCCTGTCTGGGGGATCTTCTCAAGATAAGGAGTCATCATATTATAAGGAAAGCTTCCCCACAACTCTTGAAATAGTATCAAAGCCGTGATTTTCATGAGTTGGGCTGACAACATGGTGGGTGAGCCGTCAAAATCCCGAACCTCAAGAGCAACAATTTCTTGACTTTGATGGAGAAGCAGATTTGAGGAAAGGAAAGAAATAGAATCAAATTTTCTCTACTGCTCTGTAGGGTCTTCAACGGTAGTGTGCTCATCCATTTTTTAGATTAGATGGACCCGAAGTTACCAAAGGGGAATTATAGTAGATTATGCCAAATTAGATATCTCCTGGTATTGGAATGTAATTTTAAAAAAATATGGTCTTTTTATTAAAGCATAATTCACATGTGGAAAAATACACACAGCATGAATAAACAGCTTGATGAATTTTTAAAAACCAACACACTCATGCAACCAACAGTCAGGTCAAGGAGCAACATCACCAGGATCCCAGACTTTCTTTAAGTTCTCCTCCAGTCACTACTGTCCCTCCCCTCAAAGACAAGCACTATCCTGACTTTTAGCACCAGACTAATAGTGTCTGTGTTTTTATTTGATATAGACAGACTCATAGAGGATGTAATCTTTTGTGTCTGGTTTTACTCAACACATTTGCAATGTCATATGTGTGGCTTGAAATTCATTCATTTGAAGTACTATACAGTATTCTACTGTATAAATTGTTATTGTTTAGTCACTAAGTCATGTCCAACCCTTTGTGACCCCATGGACCGTAACTCCCTAGGCTCCTCTGTCTATGAGATTTCCCAGGCAAGAATACTGGAGTGGGTTGCCATTTCCTTCTCCAGGGGATCTTCCCAACCCATGGATTGAATGCATGTCTCCTGCATTGGCAGGTGAATTCTTTATTGCTAAGCCACCTTAAATCAAATATCATGGAGATTTTGGGTATTCTTAGTTTTGGTTATTATGAATAATGCTGCTATGAACACTACTACACAAGCCTGTGATAAATATATGCATGAGTGTTGTTGAAGTGTAACTGTTGTGTTTTCAGATGAACATGGATTCCTCTTTAGCAAACATTGCCAAGCAGTTTTCCAAAGTGGTTGTACCACTGACATGCCAACCAGCAGTGTGAAAGAACTTATCTTCCACATCCTTGCCAAAACTTAATTTTGACTGTGGTTTTATCTCATCCATTATAATGTGCATGAAAACAAACAGACAGACAAGCAAAATAGAACAAAACAAAAAGCAACAACATGAATTCAGTACAGACATCCCCTGGTCCCTATACTGGTGTTTAATTGTGCAATAAGGAGCCATTCTTTCACTGTATAATAAGGAAGCACTACATGATGGCTCATTTGACGTCTGTACAAAGGACTTGAGTCATTTATATTACTGTCAAGGGAAGCTGCATCTGAGTGAAGTTATATTTCCTATAACGAAATATTCTACGCTTTCACTGCTGCAAATCATATAATTCCTTTTTAGGGCAGATCAACGTGGAAATTCTTCTTTATCTACAAAGACCAGAGAGTGTAAATCTCTTCAATGTCCAGAATAGAGAATGTGTACGTGCATTTTAGAGACAGAAGAAGCACAAGACCCACAGAGAGCATACAGCAGAGTCCATAACATTGCAGTATCTGAGGTGACAGTCCTTGATATGGAGGGCTAGTGGCTGGAAATTTATAATGAATACTGTCAGAATTAAACATTTATAATGAATACTGTAAGAATTAAAATCAATAGCAGTGATTGCATATACAAAGAGCAGTAACAAGAACCCTGGATATTCAGTTAATTGTTTTGTGTGTGTGTGTTTGTATGTGTGTACATGAAGCATGAACTTTGAGAATTGCAGACAGCTATGTCTCTGCAATCAGTATTAAACACTGAATACAAATAACTGATCATTCTAGTGAGATAGATGTGGGGGAAACAGAAAAAACAAATCAAAAGGTGACAAAGAAAACAGTATTCAAACTTTCCCAAGACAGAGCATTTTTTCTTAGGTATGGCTGATTAAATATTTCACAAATATTGAGATATTGGATAACAGTATCTAAGGCATAATTCATTTTATTTTATCATATTTTATTACAATAAATTTTCAGTTTCCTGAAACCTTATTTGTCTATGGGAACTAAGGAAGTAACAACTCAATCTCACTGTCACTGTATCAGTTACTTAGTTCTACAACAATGCTGTATAACAATCACAAAACCCAGTCACATAAAGCAATAAGCATTTAGTTAGCTTATAATTTTGTGGGGTTCAGATGATCTGCACTAGACTTGGCAGATTATACAAAGGACTTAAGTCAATTAATATTAACTCCAAGAGAAGCTTGGCTCAGTGGTAAAGAATGTGCCTGCCAATGGAGGAGATGCAGGTGATGTGGGTTCCATCCCTGGGTTGGGAAATCCCCTGGAGGAGGAAATGGCAATCTGCTCCAGTATTATTGCCTGGGAAATCCCTCGGACAGAGGAGCCTGGCCAGCTACAGTCCATGGGGTTGAGAAAAGTTGGACACGACTGAGCACGCAGGCAAGGGAAGCTGCATCTGCATATTTTAATATAGGAAATATTCTAGGCTTTCACTGCTACACATCATACAATTCTTTTTTAGGGCAGATCAACCTGGAAATTCTTCTTTACCTACTAAGACCAGAGGGTGTAAATCTCTTCAACTCCTAGAACATAGAATGTATGCTTGCATTTTAGAGAGAGAAAGATCCCAAGACCACAAAGAGCTGGACTTCTTTGTGTTTCTGTGGCCCTATTTGGCTTAGTTGGTGACTCTAGTGATCTTGGCTGGACTTGGGCGCATGTATGAGGGTTGGCTCATCTAACTGAGATGACTGTCAGCAACTTGGCTCCACCCATCACTCAGTGAAATACACAAATGGTTCTTCTGCCACAAACTTAATGGCTTAAAACAATACATACTTATTATCTCACAGCTTCTGTGGGTTATGAATCTGAGTATAGTTTAGTCAGGTTCTCTGCTTTAGGGTCTACCAGATATAGTCATGCTGCTGCTAGCTTGTGTTTTTATCTGGAGGCTTGACTGGGGAGGAGTATACTTTAGACTCACTCAGTCTTTGGCAGAATTCAATTCCTATCAGCTATAGGAGTAAGGCCCTTAGCTCCTAAAGACTTCCCCCTTTTTATTTGCCTGCTATGTGAATCTCTGCATTGCACACATTTCTGCTTCCTTCTTCAAGGCCAGCAGGTGGACAAGAGTAACTCTGCTGAGATGGATTCTTATGTGACTAATACAGTCATGTCAGTGACATTCTATCATCTTTACCATATTCTGTTGGTTAGAAACAAGTCACAAGTCTGCTCACACTCAAAGAAAGGGGATTCATAAAGCTATGAACTCCAGGAAGTGAGAATCACCAGTTGTCACCTGGAATCCATCCACCTCACCTGATCTTGCTCTTGTTTCTTGGGATTAGGTGACTGTCAGCAGATCTAGGGTAGCACATTCACCCAGCAAAGGTAAAGATGCAAGAGTGGGAGTGAAAATGCATAAGTGAGTTTTTCAGTCCTCTGCATCCTGTCTGCTAACTACAAACTGCAACTAAGTTGCATCCCATTTGTCCAATGAAGTCACAAGACTCAGAAACAGAGATGGAAGACATCACAAGGTTAGCTGGTAAAGGAGGTAGATGCAGGAAAGGTAGAGAATTGCACTCATAGACACCATTCTCACCTTCATCTGCATAATCCAGGAATTTAGTCCCATGGAAATCTCATTCCTCTCTTCCTCTAGTCAGCATTTCAGGAAGATCCTAGTGTTCCATTTGGTGTTCCACAAGTGCTCGGAATTTCTGCTAGTTTCTCCTGCTATCCCCCAGACTCTCTGCTTCCTGCAGACTCCCACATAGATGGGAACTTGTAAGACCACCCTGCTATCACATTTTATGAGAAAAATCTCAGCAGATAGATTTTCCCCTAAATTCCATAAGCTAAATAACCCTGTTTCCTCCCAGAGGGGAGACTATTGTTATTACCCACTCTGTAATTCCCCACTCTGTAATTCTCTTCCTTGTCTCAGAGGATCATTCATGAAATCAGTTTCTACCCACTGTCCCTGAATTTACAGGGATGAGGCCAAACTCATGGTGTCCTCCATGTCCACCCCCTGTAGGACTCACCATGTTCATGCTGTCTGCTGATTTAAAGGATGCTGCAGGGCTTGTTACAGGCTGGTGCTTCTCAACACTTGTACATTAGAGTTACCCAGGAGCTTTAAAAAATTTCAGTGCTTGAGATACACCAAAAAGCAATCTCTGGGAGTTGGTTCCAAGCATTGGCATGTTTAAAGTGCCACCAAATGATTCTGATGTGTAGCCCAGATTGAGAACTCCTTTTACAGATAGACATGTAACCCAGGATGTCTCAAAAAATAATTGCACTTAAGATTTTGGAGCTTAGAGGAAGAATAAAAGCGTATTCCTACTTGACCATAGTAAAATACATGACCTCCTTCAAAAGATGTTTTCATGTGAAGCTTCTCTCTGCCTCTATATATAGAAAGAATCATGGAATCACATTTGCTTTGAAATATCCTCTCATCTGCTGCCCTGGCACCACAGATGAGAAAAACAAAAGCCCAGAGTGATTTATTCACTTGCCGAAGATCATATGACTAATTAAAGCACAGCTAGGGCTGGGTCATGAATTTTCTGTCTTTTCCTTTCTTCGACATCAATCTATTTTTAAAACACTGAACTTAAAAGTTTTGGGAGTGACAAGTTGGGTCCTATAATCTTCCCAATATACATAAACTACCCGTATTTTCTGTAGTTGACCAAACATAGAAGCGAGTCCATTGTAAATATATGGAAAATTCTAGAAAAACAGATTATATGGATCTTTCTAGAGTGAAACTCTATAAAGTCCATCTAGTGCCTTTGGCCCCAAAGCTGTCTTGTAGATCATTCTGAAGATTAAACATCCCGTATTAAAGGGAACACTGAAGTGTCTCAGTGTGCTATTTATTATTGAAAACTTTGGTTATCTTATTCTAATTTAGATACACAGATGCTTTGGGGAAATAAAGGAAGAAAGTCTTCCTGTGTATTTAATGCCTTTAAAGACAGTTTCTTCAAATAGTCTATAGGTATACATTTAATATCTATACTTAGAGTTGCTAAGTTTTCAGAAAAGGAAAAATTGGAATCTGTATGACATCCTTACTACTTCCTGGGCCATCAGAGAATACAAGTAAGAAAATCCTACGGCTGTGAATCTCAAACTGCAATGTGCGCCTGAGTCATTTGTGATGAACTGAGAAAAGAGAGACTCCTGGCCCAAGGTTCAGAGTTTTGGATCCATAGGCCTACAGCGTTGTAGTAACCAGCACTTGTATTTTCTGTATCCTGATGCTTTGACCTCTGGAGTTTTGCTGAACCTGGAAGGACCTCCCGGTGCTGACCAGTTCCTAGAGAAAGTAAACAACTTGTCCTTGAACATGCCTTTCAAATGCAGGGCCCTCAAGCCAGCACCCACACCCCAATCACCTTATTCATCAAGCTCTCACCCTTGGGGCCACCACCCACCCATCCCAGTCATATCCCAGGGTCAGACACCAGACATTTAGGCACAGTTCCTATGCCCCAGAGCCTGCTAAACTTACTCAAACTGGATAATCCTAAACCTGTATACCCACTTGTGTTTCTCTCTACAGGCGCCACGAGAAAGGACCCTGCCCCTTCTCCATGTTTCCTGACTGACTCTGGTATTACCCATAGCATGACCTGTCCCTTCCTCTTAGGCTCTGCAAATATAATGAAGTGTTGTTTTTTTTTTTTTTTAATTAGAGGATAATCACTTCACTGTGTTGTGTTGGTTTCTGCTGTACACAAAATATCTCTTTAATGCCCGTGATCTGCTGATCTATTGACCTTAGTGATCGATTTTATGTTAAAATAAGTGGGATATAAGAATTTGCATCTCTAACATGTTTTTCAGGTGACATTCCTGCTTGTCTTGGGGACACACTTTGAGAACCCCTTTCCTAAAATATGTTGGTGGGAGAAGAAAAGTCAAGGGGAGACCTGTGACAGACAGAGAATGAAGGTTTTTGTTAAAGCTCTTTCATCCACTTTATTGTTACATGCTTGTGTTCAGTTAAGCATTTTACCAGCTAGCTGAGCCCTCATATGAGAGCTGTGTTAGTATTCCTCTACCCCAGTGCTGTGATCTTTATTGAGTTACCTGGGGGGAGAATGAGAATACAGAAAGGGGGTGAAGAACATTGGTTTTAAGTCCAGCTGTGCATCTGATGCCAAGCTGCAGGAACTTGGAAAATTCCCTTCACATCCCTGAGCCCCAGTGTCTGCTTCTGTAACTTGGTATAATCCTACCTCATAGGGTTAATATTAGAATTAAAAGAGGTAAATGCCAAGAAAGTGCTTAGTTCGGCCTATGGTGTACAGTTAGATTTCATGATGCAAGTTATTGTTATTGAAGTTATTTTGGAGCTCAAACACAGGATGGTAATCAGTTGCATTGTCTTGCCTTTTATATAATTTTATGCCTGGCATTTTGAGTTAAGAACAATGGTGTATGACCAAAGGAATCTAAAAATAAGATCCCACTACAGTTGTGGTTCTACAAAGCAGAAAACCAGAATCCTTGGGTGAAACTCCCTGAGACTGTTTTCTAAGGGATAAAACTACAAGTGTTGCAGTCGTCTCCCAGAATTTGATGTCAGAAGAAAGTCGTGTTGTCCAGGATGTACTTTAGTTTTAGTCCTTCCTTTGACAAGGCCAGGGGTGCAATGGTGCATGACCAGTGTCAATTCTCCATATGTGACCGTGTGATCAGAGCCGTGGCTGTGAGAGTTACCCTTTCAACCCAACTTGTCTGCCATGTCCCACTTGCTTCTGAGTCATGATGCGTCCCATAACAGACGAGCTTTCATATGTAAGCACTTCGAGGTGCTTCAGTAGGGAGGCAGAAATCACCATCTCTTCTCTGTTCACCATCAACATATATAACAGATACATTCTGATTATAGTATCATTTTCATTGTGAGGACCAAATTATTTGAAAAAAATTTTAATTCCCGGATATCTGTGTCAAGATTCAGTTTAGTCCTTATGTTTTTATAGAGCATCTTCTGCAGTAAAACACAAAGCACCTGTGATATTCTCTCTGAGCTAAAATCACTGATAATCTGGCTCAAGACAAAGGTTACCTATTTCAGTAGGAAAAAAAAGGAAGCTGAAGAATATTTTAATGAAGTTGATCGAGTGTGCTGAACAAGATGATGTGAAGATTTCTACATTGAATTGGTTCACGGCATGAGTGTAACCAATGCTTCCCAAAGTTTAAAGCAATGTTTTTTGTTTGTTTTTAATGTGGCTAATAACACACCTGTAGGTCATAACCAGGTTTTAAAATTAAATAGAACAAAAATATCATAGTGCATCACCCTTGGTAATAAGAGTATTTATAATAGGAGTGTGTGTGTGTGTGTGTGTGTGTGTGATTTGCAACATACAACCCACTTCTTCAGTGGATCATGGCTGAAAAAGAGTTTGAAAAACACTGCCTTTATTTCTTGAAATGGTTTATTTGGGATATAGACAGAGTTAAATAACTTTAGATCCCATGGTGAGATTTCACTTCAACCTCTTTCATTTCTTCTGATGAGATAGTCTCTATTTGCTGCTAGCACGTCTCTGTCATCTAACACTTGTGGGTTTCCCTTTGAAAAAAGAAAATCAGGCCTCAGAGTCTGGGATAGGAAGAATTTCTGTATATGGTATAAGTGATGTTGATTTTCTGTAAGTTCCCTTAGAACATCTCATGTCACATGGAATCATGGTTTCTGTTTCTACTTCCATGTTATTCCACAAGGATTGTTTCTTTCAATGACTTGATTTAATCAAAATTGTTGTGAGTACACTATGGCAAACGATGCTGTAGCGGTGGGACTGGCTAGGGAGTTTGCAAACCAGCACCACTTGTGTTTTTGGCTTTGTCACCCTCTTCAGAATTCAGAGCTGTCTAGTAGACTCCTCCGTGGCCAACGTGATTGGCACCCTCTTCAAGACTGAAGCCAGTTAGACCGATTGCCGTGTGTGATCCCATACTTCCCAGGTGTTGCAGATAATAGCTGCATTTCCTCCACAAAATAAGGAAAACAAAGGAGGTATGTCCCAGGAAGCCCTGTGTGCTGGCTTCTCACTGCCAGCATCCTGTCACTGTACCAACCTTTTTACCAGAGACAATGTCTTGGGTCTTAAACTATTCATTTTTTCTTTGTTTGACACACCATTGTATTTCTTTTCCCCCCCCTTATACCTAAGCATTGCCTCAGCAGGGAAAAAAACCAATAGGATGGGAAACTCAAATGGGGTGATGATGCAGAGCCACTGGGGGCAGATAAGCAAGTTCAGTGCCCAGGTTTAGTGGCCACGCTGAGATCTGGCTGGGCTTCCTGGCTGGTCTGGATGGAAAATTTCCCTCTGTATACAGGGAAACCTGAGAAAACTAAACGTGGTCTGAGGTCTGAAGTCCAAATGTCCCTGCTCTCCTTTCTCTGATGGAAGAGCCTAAAAATAAAGCAGAGGCAACAAGTGCTAACACAGGCATCGTTTCTCTTCCGTGGCCCAGATATCACCCCTTTTAGTGCAAGGAGGACAGAGTGTAAATTGAGAGTTGTCCTTGTCCTGTATCAACACCAGAGCTGACTTTCTCTTTCTTTCAACGGGCTTGGCACAGGCGTTATTGTGACTCGCTTCCCCCAGAGCTGAGAGACAGGAGAGTTGCTACAATGCCACCTGCATCTTCAGTCAGCTGGCCACTTCAGCGTGGAACCTTCGGCAGGGACGCCACAGCTTCCCCCCCCCCAGACACGCGCTGTTCCCGCTGCTGGGACAGGAACCAGGTCGACCCCTGTGTGTCCGGAGTCAACGTCGACACCGAAGCGCTGTGAATTTCCTCCCTCGCCCTCCTGCATCTCTCTCTCCCTGAGCAGCAGCATTTGGGAGGCGATGCTCTGACCCCGGAAGACAGCGTTGTGAGCGGAGTTCGCAGATTCTGAGGCTGTGTTTCCGCCCACAGAGCTCGGCCGCGCTGGCTTGTGGGAGAGCAGAGCGGACAGAACGAGCTGCCTGGGCGGTCTGCGCCTTTGGCGAGTCCGGAGGGCCTGAGAGGGAGAGGAGAGGGGCCCACCGGCTCTGCGTCCCAGTCTAAAGCAGCCAGCCTGGGGCTCCCCTTCTTCCTGCTCCAGGCCCCTCTTCTCACAGGGAGAGCTTCTGAAAGGCCCCCCGCCCGGTCCCTCTGCTCCTTCCCTCCCTTCTTCCAGCGCCAATTCATTTCGGTGACGCCAGTTCATTTGAATGGCAAGCTTTTTCTGAGCTGGGATAAGCGAGATACAGGAAGTCACTATTGAAAGGCTTCTTTATGCTCCTTGCCATCATCACCTTAGTATGAGAGCCATCCAAAGTGACGGAAGCAGAGGCCTGGGCCAGCCGGGGTGCTCGGGGACCCAGAGGTGACAGAGACCGAACCCATCATCCACAGAGGTCAAGGGCCGCGCTGAGGTGATGAACCTCGCTTCTGGGGTCACATGAGCGGAACTTCAGATCGCACTCGGAAACTTCAGGTTTTTTAGAAGCTTTCTTGTTCTGACAGTCTGGGTGAGGAGGGCAAACGGAAACGCCGAAGTACACCCTCCACCAAAAAATGAATTCTTGATGCTTTGTGTACCTGCAACGCCACATGGTGACCCAATGAACGTCCTTAAACTGGATAGCAAGCAATATCTTACCTATTTTTATTTTTTTCATTTATGTATTTTAATTGGAGACTAATTACTTTTGCATTCTGGTATAGCTGAGCTCAGATCTAGGGATTTATACCAAGGATTATCTACATTCAATTTTTTGTTTTCCAAAATGCATAGGTGGAGACTCCTTTCTGACCTACCCATCTGCTAAAGTGTTTAGATTGATTGAGGCTCCATAGTACAATATCTATATTACATGTACTTATAACAGATTAGTGTGGTCCCCAGACCAGCAGCATCGGTATCAATATCATCTAAGAACTTGATAGGAATGAAGTTTCTAAAAGGCTCCAAGCTAGAACTTTGGAATTAGATGTTCAGGAGGTGGGATCTGTATTTAACAACTCCTCTAGGAGATTTTGAAGTGGCCTCAAGATTGAGAAGCTCTGATTTAGATAACTCAGCATTATTATATTTATTATTTTATTTATAAAAAGCCAGCATTATTTCCTTATTTTAGATTTGGTAGTAAAGCTGCCAAGAATCAAGATATACCTTCTATGTGGTGGCACAAATAATTTTTCTGAAGCTCACAACATTCATTGTTGTTCAGTCACTCAGTCTCATCTGACTCTTTGTGACAACATTCATGGAATATTTCTAAAACAGAAATTGTGTATGAATGCTAAATTGCTTCAGTCATATCTGACTCTGTGCAACCCTATGGACTGTAGCCCACAAGGCTCCTCTGTCCATAGGATTCTCCAAGCAAGAATACTGGAGTGGGTTGCCACATTCTCCTCAAATGTAATCAAATATAATTATGATCAACTCCATCAAATTGTATCCATTCTCAAAGAATTACCTTGAAATATGTACATTGAATGTATGTTGAATCTTTTTCCTTTTGCTAATGCTCATTTTGAAACTGAAGAAATATCTTCTTACTAGGGAAAAGAACTGGTCTTGGAAGATCAGAAAGTGACAATATAGAATTCAGAAAAGTTCTTTAAAAATCATTCTAAGAAAAAAAATGATTGTTTTCTGGCAACAGCTTTGAAAGATACAAAACTCTTGATAGATGTCAAATATGGATGCCATCATTTCATGTTTTTATGTTTGTTAATAAATGGTAGCTAAGTTAATAGAGCACACCAGAGTGAGTAAAATTCTCTTTCTTCTTTTCAAGATTTCTCTGAGGAATAATATGACTATTTCCCCTAGTTTGGCCACCATTCTCCAGTTCCCCAGCATTTTAAGGATGGCTCATAGAAAGCAAAAGGGTTATTTGAATGAAAAAAAAAAGGGCAAGATTCTAAATGTAGAGATAAATCTAAGTGAAGCACATCTACTGAAACAGGAGAACGAGCATGTCAAGAATCTTTATGATGTAAGTCTCAGGGCTATTAATATGTTCATAATGAGGCCTGCCAGTAACTGTTCCAGTGGCAGCAACAGCAGTCCTGAAAATGTAATGATGTGTGATTCACTAACTTTGAATTTCAAATAAAGCAGGCAGAAGTGGAAGAAATCTGGAAGACACCAAGTTGAGAAAGCAAGACACCAGACACCAGCATAAAGTGGATTGTAGCTTATACAGCAAATTTGGCCTTCAAATAGGGCATCTTTCTGAAATCAGTTATGTACTTGTAATTCTGACACTTGCTAAGCTTTTCAGGGAAGAACATATGTGAATGAAAGGGTTGGGTGGTTTTGTAAATTCAGTTCTTCCCTCTCAGTCCTCCCACTTCAAATGATTTCAGTAGAAATACATGTTTTCTTACAGTTTTTTAATCATTGTGAGGGAAACAAAATTTATTTTAAAACTCCTTTGATGCATAACTGAGGGTGATTTATATCCATTCTTTTCTGTGTTAAGAAAACAAATGCACAAAATATTTGAGTTGACAGATTTTTTTTTTCCTTACTAGAATTACACTGTGGCTAAGACGGCTTTTGGAACCTGTTTATTTTCCATATTGCTTCATTTGCCAACTAGATTTTTCTTAAGAGCAAAGGTTGCTATGCTTGGGTTTCCTGTGTTGAGAATTCAGTAGGGGTTTAATAAATTTGCTGTCTCCTGATCTGCCAATTTTTATCTAGAACTTGACCTTTTTTATCTCCCCTATTATTAAAGCAGATTTGCTCATGTAATCTGGAATTTGCACTTTCAGCCCTGAAAGAAAACTTAGCTCTCATATCTTGCAACCCTATGATTTTATAGATGAGGAAACTAAAGCATAGAGAAGTTAATTGAAAGTTACACAGGGACTCATGAGGAAAATTCCCATAGAACCTGGGAGTCCCACACCCCTCACCATCTCCTTCTTAGTCTGTTCCCATTAGAACCACAGCTATGAACAGTAATCGACAGCCCAGTACCCAAAAAAGCAAAGTGTCAGTTTTAATTTCTGGTCCAATTACTTAAGCTTCTTTCCTGCTCCTATGAGTGCATAAACTGCAGAAGGATGTTAAGACCTGAGCACCTGAGAACATGCATTTTCTCATCTTTTTTTTTTTTTTTTTTTTTTTTTACTTTGTAGATTATGTATTTGAGCAGCTGGCCTTAAGAAATTCCTTAGCTGGAAAAACATTTTCATGTTATTTAAGAAATAACTTCTCTTTTGGTTTGGCATTATTTCTTTTTCCTTTTTTATAATGAAAGTTTACTATGTTTATTTTTGCTTCCCTGGTGGCTCAGAGGGTAAAGCATCTGCCTGCAGTGTGGAAGACCTAGGTTCGATCCCTGGGTTTGGAAGATCCCCTGGAAAAGGAAATGGCAGCCCACTCCAGTACTCTTGCCTGGAAAATCCAATGGACGGAGAAGCCTGATAGGTTTATTTTCAAGCATACTTTTATATTTTATAATGAGAGAGAACATTCTATTGATCCAATAACCCAACCCAGATTCAACAGTTATTGAGAGTTTGTGATACTTGTTTAATCTTTTCCTTTTCCTCTCTTTTTTTCCCTCTGAATTACTTAAAGCAAATTCCAGACGTCATTTTATCCCACCCCTGTATTCCTCAGTAAACATCTCTGAAGAAGTATGGAGATTTTACTACATAAACCTGATGCTAACGGCACACCTAAAAATTATATTTACAAGGTCATCTAATATCCAGTCAGTATTAACATTTCTCTGGCTGCCTCAAAAATATTTTCAGAGTTGCCTTTTGCCATTATTCATACCTGTGACTGACTATAGGTTCAAGATTCTAGCAAACACTTAGAACCAGCAAGAAAGAAGATGAAGCAAACTTACTTGGCGAGAAGGGCTTTCCCAAATCCTCACAGCTCTAAGCTGGAGGCCGCTCGTGTGACAGGCTTCTCGCTGGGTTCCCACAGCTGGTTAGTGTTTTGAATTCCAGCCTCATGAACTCATATCAGGCTCCACGGGCTAATGCTCAGGGCCCAGCCTCATGCTCATATCTCTGATGACAGAGTAATGGAGCGGCTGCGGGCGTCGTCGGCCCCTTTCTCAGTGCGCTGTCCTTTGCACTGTCCGCTGTCTCTGCAGACACTGAGGGACTCTGATGCCCCTCGGAGGCATTTAAGCCCTTATGGAGACAAAGGTAACAACATTTAGGCATCTTTTGTTGAAAGACAAAAAGTAACCCACCACACTGTGAACAAGCTTAAGGATCTTCAGGGTCACATAAAGCTTGTTAGATGCACACCTTTCACGTTCAAGTTTTGCCTCTATGTTAAGCTCTGAGAAAGACACGTGAAGATAAACTGAGGAGAGAGTGAGGAAAAAAACGTGAAGACATATCACAATTAGATAAGTTTAGGCACTGAATTTTTACTGTGACTTCCCTATAAGCACATAACAGATACAATTTCTTAGAGAAAAGATAGTCTTCTGCTTATGGTAAAGAAAGCATTTCTTCCATAAAATCTACATCGAATCTAAAACATAATGGTTTCTTCTTTAGATGCCCAAGGGGTGCTATTTAGGGGCTCACTTGACCCTCCCGAGTATCTATAAGACTACACAGTCCTTATTAAATGAGATCTGAAATTTGAATTGCTTTTCATTTTTCTTTATGTAAATGTTTTGCCTCCTTTGTTTTCACTGAGTTACAACTTAATGTGAATAGAGTGTTTATTCCCCCAACTTTATGGAATTATAATTGATAAATGAGAATAAGTTTTGAGGACGTGTGGAGGAGAGGTCATGCCTGTTAGACTCTTTATACATGGAGGGGGTGTGTATGGAAGAGCGGCAGACCAAACCGCGTGCCTCTTCTAACGGGGCTTTACCCTCCAAGTGGGGAGTAAGTCATCAACAGAGAAAGAAACTCATAGGCGAGGTCACCTCCAATCTTGTAAAGTGGCTCCATGGATAGTGCTGGACAGTGTCTGTGGCAGCTACTTAAAGGAGTGTCTCTCGTGAGAACTACTTCACAAAAAAGTGTGACATTTGAACAGGACATGATGGAGTGAAGGAGCCAGGCATCAGAAATTTCCAGGGAAAATCTTCAAAGAGGGACTAACCCTGGCCTGAAAGAGGGAGACAGAGGAACACTGCTGGTGGTTCAGTGGTTAACACTTCACCTTCCAACACAGGGGGTGTGGCTTCGATCCGTGGTCAGGTAGCCAAGATCCCACCGGCCTTGCAGCCAAAAAACTAAAACATAAAGCAGAAGCAATATTGTAACAAATTCAAGAATATCTTTAAAAATGGTCCACATTAAAAACAAAACAAAACAGAACAGGTAGGAGTAAGGTGGCATTCATGACTACTAGAATGTGTGGCTTGGGGCAGATTATAAGGGCTGTGGAGACCCTGGCAGACAGCTCGGGTCTGGGGCCGGCATGGTGTCTATACAACTGGTGTGTGAGGATCTTTTGATGGCAGCAATGCCAAGACTTTAGTGGAATTAGAAGACCCTGAGGCATTTGTTCCAAACTCAGATTGTTGGCCCCATCCCAAGGGTTTCTGATGGAACCTGATGTTCTGCATTTCTATCAAGTTCCCAGGGGATGCCTAGGCTGGTTCAGGGTCACACCTGGAAAAACACTGCTTCAAAGAGCAGTTCAGGCGGGCATCATCTTTGTCCATCCTCTGCAGTTACCCCAGAGAAGAGATTTCCAAGTGCAACGGGGTAGACGGCAGGTTGTGACACAATTACCACTCTCTTTCTCGGATTGCTTTGCTTCTTCTCTCCTTTAGAATGAACACGAACTATCCACCCCTTCCCTCCCCAAAGGGGAAGACCATAGATCACCTTATCAAGTCGCTCACCGCAGGTTCCCAGACGCCCAAGTCCTTGTGGGGCAGTGGGCTGTGGCAGCCCAGTTTGCAGGCAGGGGCTGCTCTCAACACACCCTCTATCCCTATCCTTCTCTCATTGTGGGGCTCCCTGAAAATGCACTCCCTCTTCCCAGACATTTATCCAACAGTAACAGCTCACAGAGGCCAGTAGCTTTGCTGATCTCCATAGGAAGCATTCAGACCGTCAGGAAACACGGGCGAGCAAATGTTTACTGACCGTGTAATTAATATGATGCTCTACCCTGTCTATCGGCCCTTAGCACCGTATTTCCTGTTCAGGGCAGTGGAAAGCTAAAATATTAGTTGCTGTTTGACCAAAGGAGCAAGTGTCTTCCAAACGAACACATGATCTATTAACAGTCCTGCCGAGTCTTCCCATGGGAACAGGCATTTTACTTTGTTTTACAGCTAATTTCTTTCTTACAGCAGGTTCCCAGACACATCAAATGCCTTGCATGTGAGTCTGAAGTCAAGATTTATAGTCCAGGCCCATGTAATTCAATGTCAAGCAACTCTGATAACATAAGGGCTGGAAGTCAACCATTTTCTCATGAGTTCTCATAAAAAAGTCATTTTAGCCAAATTGAGTTTGAATAGTGGGTGTGTCTCTGTGATTTGATGGATGCTTGCTCTACCCAGGAGCCCCTGGGAAGAAGCTAGCTACTTTCATTTGCTACTGTAGCAACAGAATCTGTAAACAGACAAAGTGATTTCTGGTTGATACTGTTGGAATTTGGATTTTGTCCCTGTCTTCCTCTGTTGATTTCAATGGAGAAGAGGAAACAATGCTTTCTCCTCTGATGGTGCATTGTATCTGCCTTTTCTGTCTTTGATTTCTTTTCCCCTGTATATCTCTCTGTGGCCCACACAACGTGAGAGTCTATTTCTCCAGAGGAAAAGCACCACTTGTGCCAAGAGTAAGTTGGAAAGGAGGGTGTTTTCTTTGGTTCTTGTCTGTAGGCTCATGAGTTCACAGACTCTTGGAGAAGAAGGACCTTGGGGATCACTTTAAAGAGTCCCTAATTTACAACTGAAGGGGAAGGGAAGTTGAGTGGCTTTCTCAAAAGTTACCGCTAGCTAGGAATAAGGTCTAGTGATTCCTTTCTTCGCCCCCCATGTAATACTGCTTCCCGTAGTCTAGCTCTTTACAGGTTATGATGTGATCAACTGCCGGACGTAAGGAAGCTGCTCACATGCAGTCATGAACAGAGAGGGTGTCCTGCCCAGAACAATTCAAAACTCTTGGCAAGAGACCTGAACTGTGCTGTCTCTGAGCATCCATGGAGGAAAGCTGCTTTGGAGTTTCTGAAGGGAAGTGGGAAACTGGAGAGTTTTCCTGATGAGAGTTGCTTCAGGACTCCATGGGGTCCTTCATCAGCAGCACAGAGTAATGAATTTGTTCTCTTCTCCTATTTGGAGAATACCAAACCCCCAGATTATGGAAAAAAAGCAAAAGAAAATGAATAAACTACAAAGCAATTCTAAGAGATGACTTTAGTTCCTACAGATCTTGAGTTTTTAAATCTCTGGCATAAAGCAAAGTAAGTCAATATGCAACAAGCATGCGCATCACTATGTGGAGCAATTTGGACCCTTGGAGGTCTTTCAAGTCACAGAAGAGCAGAGAGGGACAGGGTCGGTCTCTTGGGAAATGGGCAGCACAATGGGCAGTGATCTCGTTGTGACAAACCACACGGGTGACAGTGACATTAATGATGATAAAGACAGAGGGCCCTTGTGAGCTGGGGGGACCAGCTGGTCTCTCAAACGGCCGCACAGGCCCAGCCTCAGGTGGTAGCTATGAATATTAGTGACAAAGACAGAGGGTCCTTGTGAGCTGGGGGAGAGCTGGGGGGACCAGCTGGTCTCTCAAATGGCCACACAGGCCCAGCCTCAGGTAGTCGCTATGAATATTAGTGACAAAGACAGAGGAGTCAATTCTCAAAGCAGTTGTGGACATCTCTTCCACAGTGTCTATCTGAGCATAAAGCAAAACTTCTCCACATGTGGTTCAAGGACCAATGACATCAGTGTCATCTGAGGGATTTGTTAGGAATACAATTCCCAGGCTAACTTCAAACCTGTTAAATCCAAATCACTTGTGGTGGGGTGCAGAAATCTGTTTTAGCAAGCGCTCCAGTTGACTCTTGTATAACTAAAATTTGAAAAGCATTGGTCAGAACTTCTATTATGAGCATATAAATGTGAATTGGTGGAGCTGATGGTGTGTTTGTTGGGGCCATATAAGAGGATTTGTTGCTTGAATGTTAAAATGTGATTTTTCTTTCTTAGTTGCTTGGTTATAGATGGAGATGAGGAGGAAACTAAAAGGAATTTTACTTTCCCTTCTTTGTTCAACTTGGAATTAATCAATCATAGGAATTACCAATTAACTCTTGGTAGTTGAATTGATTCCAGAAATCAGGTGGTTGTTAGTATTAAAAGGGAACTGAAATTTGGGGGTTTGTACTATGGTCTCAGAATGTCAATGGAGAGAAGAAATTTAAATGTCACTCCTTTTGGAATTTCCAGGCTCTACCTCTAGATTTAATACAGCCTCCTTCAGAGAAAAGGGTACCTGCTTTAGAGTCAAATCCTGGTTTCAAAATTAGCCTCTGTAACTTAAAAACTGCGCTTCCCAATCACCTTTCAGCCTCTTTTTCTTCATCTGTGAAAGTAGAAGGACAATGGCTGCCTCATAGAGTTCTTTTGTTTGTTTGTCTGGTTAATCTTTACTGGTGCAGAGCCGCGTTACATTGCCGTGTTAGGTGCCGGCTGCTCAGCACAGTAAACCAGCCCCGCATACACACACCTCCTCTCTTTCCCGGATTCCCTTCCCACGAGGTCTCCACGGAGCACTGAGTGGCGTCCCCAGAGCTGTTCCATAGGTTCTCACTGGTCATCTATTTTGCATAGCATCAGCAGAGTATATGTGCCAATCCCCGTCTCCCAATTCATCCTACCCCCACTTTCCCACTCTGGTGTCCATGTGTTTGTTCTCTATCCTGTGTCTCTATTTCTGTTTTGCAAATAAGATGATCTATATCATTTTTCTAGATTCCCCATATATTAAATGATATACAATATTTACCTTTCTCCTTCTGACTTACTTCACTCTGTATGAGAGTCTCTGGGTCCATCCATGTCTCTGCAAATCCAATTTCATTCCTTTTTATGGCTGAGTAATATTCCATTTTATCTATATGTGCCATATATTCTTTATCCATTTCTCTACTGATGGACCTTTAGTTTGCTTCCATGTCCTGGCTATTGCAAATAGTGCTGCAATGAATACTGGGGTGTATGTATCTTTTTGAATTATGTTTTTCTCTGGGTATATGCCCAGGAGTGGGATTGCTGGATCATATGGTAGTTCTATTTTTAGTTCTTATGAGGATTAAAAAGGCCAAATGAGATGGTATAAGCAAAATACGAAGAACCTAGCTTAGCCCATGGCAAATTCTCACATTATAGGGCATATAATTATGGTGGTGATGGATATAATAATGATACAGATTCCCGTTACCAAACATGATTGGAGTCAGAGGGAGAGGGAGTCTTTCCTTGATAATTTCTTTCAGAGGTATTCATATAAATCTTATCAAAGTATAACATATTTGGCAAAGGATACAGATCATAAGTGGTCACCTCCATGACTTTTACAAAGTGATTACAAACCAGCACTTAAATTAAGAAGTGGAACATGGTCAGCCCTTGAAGTTCCCATCCTCCCAACCAGTCACCATCTGCCCAAGGATAGCCGCTATTCTGATATTAGCACTGAAGACTAGTTTTTCCTGTGTATGAAACTTTATATAAATGAATCTGAGTATAGGCTTTTCTGTGTCTGGATTCTTGTGTTCAATTTTTTTTTCTTGTGAGATTGATCCATATCAGAGCATGTTATTGTAGATTGCTCTTTCTCAATGCTAAAGAGGATCTTACTGTTTAAATATATCATAATTTTAGATTCTATTCCTGTAGATATTTGGTAGATATAATGGTCACTTTTGGCTATTATGGCTAGTGCTCTATGAATACTTGTAAATATGCTTTTGGTGAACAAACGTATGTATATCCATTGGGTATATACCTGGGAACAGAAAGATTGGGTCATAGGATATACACATGCTTGGTTTTAATCACACTACCAGACGGTTTTTTAATATGTTTGCACAGATTTATATTTTCACTGTCAGACAATCAGGGTTCTACTTGTTCTTATTTCTCACCAACACTATAGTCTGTTCCTTCTGATAGTGTTTATAGGGTCTCATTGGGCTTTTGATTTTCATTTCCTTGATGAACAGTAAAATGAAGCATCTTTTGACATGGCCACTTAGATATCCTGTTTTGAGAAATGTACGTTCCAATCTTTTTCCATTAAAAAATTATGTTGTCTTTCTCTTATTGACTTGGAGGCATTGTTTGTGTATTCTGGATCTCAGTCCTTTGCTAGATATATTGACTTCAGATTCCTTCTCTTATTCTGTAACTTGCCCATTTTCATCCCTGGTAAAATTTAATGTGATTTAATTTTTTGAAATTAAAATTACAGGCCTCCTAGTTACATTTGAATATGCAATAAGTAACAAATTGTCTGATATAAGCATGCCTCCAATACTGTTACCAAAGGCAAAATCCAGCTGTTCACTACTCAGAGAAGTCAATAAATAGGCTGCGTTGTTGGAAAGGAAAGTTTGCTTTATTTCAGATGCTGACAACTGGAGGGGCAGTGTGAGGAGGGTGGACATCTGTCTACAGGCCGACTCTCCCTCTGCTGATGATCAGTGGTCAAGAGCTTTAATAGACAGAGGGAGGGGCTACATGCAGAAACAGTATAGTCAGCTCTGACAGTCATCTTAAAATTGGTCATTGGTGGCCTGACAAGCATCATCTTGAATGTTTGAGGTACAGTTAATTTTCACTTCCAGGGTTGGTTTGTTTCCATTTCTTTGAGGCCATTCTTGGAATTGTGGCAGCTTATGTTGTGGGCGCAGTCTGGTCATTGTGTAGTTAATTTCTTCCTCTTCGTGGGGGTTTCAGTATCTATATGACAGCTCTCAGGATATGGCTTAGAATATTATCTATGCCCTTGAGAAGGCACGAAATGTCCCTGGCTATGTTTGATGACTACATTTTTATTATTTGGTCTCCTTTGGCTGTTTTACTTTGTTTCTGTATTTTCTCACTTCTCTAATTAAACTCATTCATTAATGAAAGTTTTCTCATAGACAAAAGGCAGGCCAAGAACATGGGGAGTGGGCTAGGACCATAGGATCCTGCTCCATTTCAGAACTTTTAGGGACATCCTTATGCTGAAATTTATTCATTGTTTAACTGAAATTCAAAGTCTACTGATTGTCCTGTACTTTAATTGCCAAATCTGGCAACTCTACTCAGAAGGTTTTTCCCCCTCTTGGGGGCTCAAATGTTTTCATAGTGCTGAGGAAGGAAGGGAGCTCTTGTAACCAATAAGAGCCTCTTGATTGGTTTTAGAGCCCCATCCAACATACATCAAAAGATTTTTAAATCCTGCCGTTTTTTCAACTTAAATTTTCTGTATCTTGCAACTAAACTCTTCCCAAATAGTTATTGGATGTGTAACAGATTGCTTTAGGTGGGACTCTGTTCATTTGTTACTTTTTCTCTGATTCTGGACCATGTGCTTCTGTACCCCGCGACCAGGGTTAATGTAGGTCCAAATGGAAAGTGATTTAGTGCCTGAGTTCTTGCTTCTGTTTACTTTCCTCAGACATCTAACTACTTTTCTCAAAGTCAGTTTGTTTTCTTCCCTCCCTTAGCAATCACCACTTCATGTTTACTGAGGAACCCAGGAGCTTGGCGGGAAAGCATGGGCAAAACAGCTGTTCCTGGGGCCAGTGCGAAAAGAGATCTACTGGGAGGAAAGTGAAGTGAAAGTCGCTCAGTCGTGTCTGACTCTTTGCGACCCCATGGACTGTAGCCCACCAGGCTTCTCTGTCTGTGAGATTCTCCAGGCAAGAATACTGGAGCGGGTTGCCATTCCCTCCACCAGGGGTTCCTCCCAACCCGGGGATTGAACCCAGGTCTCCACATCGCAGGCGGATTCTTTACCCTCTGAGCCACCAGGGAAGCCTGTTGGGAGGAAAATGTCGGAAAAAATTTCAGGTTTGATGCCAGGCAGAGCGATAGCAAGTTGGTTTTGAAGGAGGAATGTTGGCCTGGAGTCAGAAGGACTAAAGAGGCTCAAATGGAAGAACTTATAAAAAGGAACTAAGAGAAGAGAGTTTAATTCAATAAATGTGATTGAGCAAAAAGTTTCAACCCCACTGCCAAGATTCAAAAAAGATCAGAGGGTAAATTGAAAGTTAAGTTTGTAATAGGTTAAGAAAACAGAATTGCCAGTTAGAAATTGCAAAGGGTGCTACAGGTCACACGGTACAGAAGAGACTATGGAAGTTGTGTAAGAGCAGAACAAAAGACTGAGGATCTGAAAGCAGCATCCCCATCAGAGTGCTCAGGAAAGGAAACTCAGACTGGGGTCTGGTCTCCATTTCTACATAGTCGTTAATATGTTGTGCACTTTAGTTAGTACCCTGCCCACCCGTTTTCCCCAGACCTCATTTTTTTTCTCTGTGAAATGAAGGCATTGGTCCTTGCTACTCAAAGCGTAGTTCCTGGACCATCAGCATCTCTAGCCTCTAGGAGCTTGTTAGAAGTGCAGAATCTAGACTTCTCCCCAGATCTGCTGAATCAGAATCTCTAGGCATAGGGTTGAGAACTCTGTGTTTTAATCAGTGATCCTGGTGATTACATAACTTTCTGATCTTTGAGAAATACGGGACTTACCAAAGTGCCTTTCATACTTCGATGTGCGTCAGAATCAGAGGGTTTGTTAAAATCCAGATTTGGTTCCATAGGTCCAGGGTAGATCTAACACATTCTTAGACAAAGCTGATACTGCTGCTCAGAAGACCACACTTTGAGTAGCAGAGTCTAGAATAGTCTCTAAGCTCCTTTTGAATTAAGAAAAATAAGAGAGAATTTTTAAAAATAATTTTATTTTTATTTATTTATTTATTGGCTGGGGTGGGTCTTTGTTGCTTCATGGGTTCTCTGTCGTTGCCAAGAGTAGGGGCTACTCCCTGGTTGCAGTGCGTGACCTGCTCACTGTCGCACCTCTTCTTGTCGTGGAATACAGGCCCCAGGGCTCCCGGGCTTCGGTAGTTGAGACATGTGGGCTCAGGGTTTGTGGCTCCTGGGCTCTAGAGCACAGATTCAGTAGTGGTGGTGCACGGCCTTAGTTGCTCCATGGCATGTCTGATCTTCCCAGATCACGGATTGGACCCATGTCTCCTGCATTTTCAGGTGGATTCTTTACCACTGAGCCACCAGGGAAGCCCAGAAAAAGTTTTGATTAAAGAGAAAAATAAGAAGTAAAAGATAAGGCTAAATCTATACCAGTATCCACATTCATGTGGACAATAGTATATATGAGGTCGTTTTTCATAGCCCTTGTTGCATTGACCTAGAAGGAGTGAAAGACAAATACAACTTTGTTTCTATATCTGCTCTATTAGAAGTTGTGTTTATGATTTGAAGATAAGGCTCTTCTGTGAAAATCTACTTAGAGAATGACTTCCTGATAATCACTGCCTGCATAGCAGAATGTGTGTAATAGCCTTTCCCCAAGTCATGACCTTTGGTGAGTTTGTACTTGTGCAAGACCCACCCAACCCTTAAGTATTTGTATACAGACCCACACAATTTCTTGGTAGCAGCAAATCAGGATAGCTTCCCGAGCCAGGGTAGGCCACAACTGTCTTGGCCCGAGTGTCGATCCCAGGCCTGAAGAATCCCAGCCTTCACCACACTTTAACAAGGCAAACCCCAGACTCAGAGTTCAGGCTACAGGAAGTGGCAGGATGCTCCTGGCATGCAGCCCTGGTCTTGCAGATTGACTTGGGAATTTAAGTGTACAAATGTCCAGAAACCTGTCATGGTAGAAGCTGGACCTGTCTCCTGCTGATGTGGAGGGGTTCAGGGCAAGAGAAAGGGGTCAACTGGTTGTTGGCTGATGAAGATCTGTATTCCAGGACCTTGTAATACAGGGTAGGGTGTGAATAGGGGAAAAGGATGGATTAGAAGCTCATTTTATCAATAATGATGATGATGAT
Source organism: Odocoileus virginianus (assembly GCF_023699985.2). NCBI lineage: Eukaryota > Metazoa > Chordata > Mammalia > Artiodactyla > Cervidae > Odocoileus > Odocoileus virginianus. Next base: position 3,570,935 of record NC_069682.1, read on the forward strand.
GATAAATTTTAAACACTTTACATGTCCGTCTCTTTCAAAGCTTCATGTCTGTTATTTAGTGCTTAAAGTAACCTTGTGAGCTGTGCTCTATTATTAACTCCATTTTCTGGATGAGGAACACCCAGGAGATGGCAAGGGACAGGGAGGCCTGGCGTGCTGCAGTCCATGGGGTCGCAAAGATTCAGACATGACTTGGTAACTGAATAGCAACAATGACAACATAGATGAGGAAACAGAGGTCATAGGTTGGTTAAGAAATTTGAAAAAAGTCATATGGCAATGAAATGCTAAAAGCTTAGAATAAGTCAGAGAGTGTAACTCAAAAGCTACCATGCTTGATGTTTATTGATGCATAATAGATCACGGGTTAGAGTTTATGTAACTTAGTGTGACGTTAGCAGAAAGAGTCCGGAAATTTGAAATAGGAATGTTTGTTCCTAATATTACTGCTGATTCTATGGATGTGGTATGTTTACTGCAAAACTGGCCCCATGTCTTCCCTTCTCTGTAATTCATCATTTGCAATGAAATTTTGCAGCAACTCCCATCAAGAAGTGGCCTCTATGTTTTTCTACCCTGGCCTTAGACATGCTTTAGCCAACTGAATAGGACAAGAGTAAAGTCTGGGCCTCAAGAGTCTTTGCATACCTCTGCTCACTTTCTTGGAGCACTGCTAACACCAGGAGACCTAGATAAGACTAACTGGCTGGAGAATGGGAAACATGTGGCCTAGTCACCTCTATTGCCCCAACCTACAGCTATCCAGCCATCCGACATAGACTGATGCTGTTCATGTCATCCAGCCTCCATGACTTGCCAGCATTCATGAATAAGCCCAGCTAAAATAAACTAAGCAAGACTACCTGGAAAACCCATAGCCTTATAAGCATAAATTTAGATTGCTGTTTTAGGGCACTGTGTGGAGTGGTCTCCTAGGCAGCAACAGACATCAGATACATGATCCAAGGAAAGTCATTTTAACTCAGCAGAATCTTGCCAGAACAACACAGGTGAGACAACTCTGCAAACATTTCACAAGTCCCTCATCCTTGTCTTGGTAGGATATGCTTTCCCACATACCTTTGTCGGGAACTTGGAGCCCACTTTCTTCTCCGAGTTACAGATGCTTGTTATATGGAAGCAAAGACTAATTCTGCAGATCTACTCTGACCTGGTATCCATCACATGAAGGTATGGGCAGCCCCCCATGATGGATCTTGTCTCTACCCCTCTCCTTGGCCTCTTGTTCACACCGTGCCTTCTTCTGCTTCCTCCTCCCAGATGATGCTCAGCGAGCCACCAGGGTCTTTAATGTGGTTTCCCTTTGTGAAGCTTTAATTTGTGGCACCTTGGATCTTTTTTTTTTTAATTTTAATTTTAATTTTTTTATTAGTTGGAGGCTAATTACTTTACAATATTGTAGTGGTTTTTGTCATACATTGACATGAATCAGCCATGGATATACATGTATTCCCCATCCCGATTCCCCCTCCCACCTCCCTCTCCACCCAATCCCTCTGGGTCTTCCCAGTGCACCAGGCCCGAGCACTTGTCTCATGCATCCAACCTGGGCTGGTGATCTGTTTCACCCTAGATAATATACATGTTTTGATGCTGTTCTCTTGAAACATCCCACCCTCGCCTTCTCCCACAGAGTCCAAAAGTCTGTTCTATACATCTGTGTCTCTTTTTCTGTTTTGCATATAGGGTTATTGTTACCTTGAATAGCCAAAGTAATCTTGAGAAAGAAGAATGGAACTGGAGGAATCAACCTGCCTGACTTCAGACTATACTACAAAGGCACCTTGGATCTTGATTGCTTCAGGGGTGGACACGGAGTCTGACTTCAAGCCAAAATGAATACCCAGAGTGTGTAAAACAGACTCATTCATTAAATTCAAGAAAAGCAGGGAGGTCTTTATTGTAAATAACCAGGAAGATGGTCTATTTTGTTTTGAAATGATCACTTTGGTAGGCAAATAAATGATTGGCTGATGGGAGCTAGTTTGCTTTCTATTGAGGATAAATTTTCTCCACCTAAATTAAGGTTAATTTACATTCTGTGTAGAAGACCATCTAATCTGTTAACTATGATGTAGTTTCCATTAACTGCTGCATGAAGGGATAAAGTTTACTCTGTTTTCTAGAAAGGGAAGAAAAAAGATCTCAGTTCTGTTGGTAACTGTCTCACTGAAACTCTGTGCCACATGTGTGTGGTTTAGCTGGCGACCGTGGTGTCTGTATGTATGTGGTCATAGATTTGTTATAACCTCTTGTCTGCCAAGGCAAGACCACCAGTTCCATTTTAATTCTAAGTTAACCTCAGGCTGGAGCCAATCCATGCTGCTTGAACATAAACGCTGACACTCAATCCACTCATCCTTTTGGCCCCACAATTTGTTTTTCTTTTTCTTTTTTCCTAAGAAAGTTTGAACATTTGTTAGCAATCCAAAACCAACACTTCATATACAAGACATAGTGATTACATAATCCTTTATAGGTTCTTATACTTTCACTGTATTGCAAACTTTGCAGTGGTTTCATAAAAATGTCTCCAATTAAAGAGCAATTTCTAAATGGCATCCTTGGAGCTAGGACATCAGGTTTTACAGTGGTGATAACTGTAATTCTTTTGAGAAATACAGAATCAACACCTTAAGTGGAGGGCTCTCTCTTTTTAAAAAAATTTGGGTATAGTTGCTTTATAGTATTGTGCTAGTTTTTGCAGTTAAAAGAAACAAAATTGGGTCATTTGGAGGGCTCTCTTTTTAAAGAAAAGCTTCAGACAGGCTTCTGTTCATGTGTCTCTTGAAATGAGAATCATAAAAGCTCACAGTATTATCTGGACTCCTGTACTTCCAAATTCTGGTAGTGAACGGAAAATTGAAGTATCTTTTTTTCTGCCTAATTTTAATTTCTAATCAAAGGAAAAGAAGAGCAAAGTCTGTTAGTCTAATTTTCAAAACCACTAGTCAATTAATATCATGCCTATGACTAGACTTTCATCCCTAATTCTTAACTCTGAATTTAAATCTCCTGATTCTTAGGCAACCTAAGCACTTGTGAGCCTGACAAAGAGTTAGAACTTTTTTCCCTAATAATATTTTGTGGCAAGCTCCCATGGTGGCCTGTGTCCATTGGTCCAATTACAGAATTTACTTGATTTAAATATATTTCTATATTTGGAGTTATCCTTATTCTCTGAGACAGCCTGTTCTCTTTCCAGAAACCTCACTCTGTGACTTGTTTGCAGAAGTAACCAGTTAGACACATTGTGAAATTGCCAAGGATTTCTCTCTAAGTTACTAACCAAGTTTCACAAACATCACATTATCATGAGATGAAAATAATTCCTATTGGGCTTATGGGAGAGGAATGGCATAGTTAACTGCTAAAAATGATTGGGGTATTATAGGTGATGGGCTTCCTACATGGCACTAGTGGTAAAGAAACTGCTTGTTGATGCTGGAGACGTAAGAGACACAGGTTTGACCCCTGAGTTGGGAAGATCCCTTGGAGAAGAGCATGCCAACCCACACCAGTATTCTTGCCTGGAGAATACCACGGACAGAGGAGCCTGGTCGGTTACGGTCCATAGGGTCTCAAAGAGTCGGACACAACTGAAGTTACTTAGCACTCACACACATTATGGGTGACAGTAAGAAGGGTGCTAACATTTCAGCCATGGACATCCAATTTCCTGCTTGTGGAGAGATGAATTCCATCCTGGCAGGACTCCTCTGGGGGTAGAAGGTTGGATGTCAATGAGAGAGTGGAAGAAATTCTAGCTTTGAACCCATCAGATGATCTGGGTAAGCACTCCAACTCACTTCTAATGCACCAATGATTCATCATCTTATTCTACCCTATCCAAGCCTGAGTTTTATCATCTGTAAAATGGGGATAATAATTATTTCAGCAGGACTGTGGCAAGGATTATACTGGACACACCATGCCTAGAAGTTGACTTGACCTCCTTGTTTGCTACCTGCTTCTCAAACTCCATCCTGGACTACAGGAGAGGAAGACAGTGAATCAAAGAATGAGAGAGAGCATGGAATCCATGATAAATGTATCATTTGAACCCCTGGATCCAGCTGTAGTTGAAGGAGGATACCTTGGAATTCTTAGATACATGCTCTTCTTTGTTTAAGCTGAAGGATTTTGTTATTTGTGATTGAAAAAGTCCTGATGTCTAACTCCCTTATTGGTCATTTCTAGAGAGATTCCAGGGCTTCCCTGGTGTCTCAGAGGTAAAGAATCTACCTGCAATGTGGAAGACCTGGGTTCAATCCCTGGATTGGGAAGATTCCCTGGAGAAGAGAATGGCTACCCACTCCAATATTCTGGCCTGGAGGATTCCATGGACAGAGAAGCCTGGCAGGCTACAGTCCATGGGGTTGCAAAGAGTCAGACATGACTGAGTGACTTCCACTTTCAGAGAGATTCTTAAACCTTAATCTAGAAGGTTTTGACACTGTTACTCAAATATAACTACCTTTCTGAGCCTCAGTTTTCTTGTATATTAACTGAGAACAGTGACACTCCCTTCATATTTGGAAAAATAATATACACTCAAAGCATCAGCCCAGATTAGCTGATCAGTTAATGGTATTTATTGTGATGGTTATTAATCTGATGGATACACTTTGAAATCTGGACCTTAGTGATTCGTGGTATGTGTGTGTGTGTGTGAGTGTATGTATATGTGTGTGTCATTTATTTTTAATTTTCAAATGTAGAACTAAAATTTTAAGGTCAGTTTGCAGGAGTGTTGTTAGTATGCCACATTAAAAGCATGATGTCTGAATGTATTCAAATTATGTAGTGCCTCCTACCTACCAAAAACTTCCAAGGATTTTAAAATACTAACTCACTAAATAATTATAACAAATTGAGGAGATAAGTTCTGGGCCTATATCTCTTCTACAGATGGAGAAACTGAGGCACTTAAGAGACTAAACATTTTATCCATTGTCACATAATTAGTGGCACCTGAAAGACTGAGCATCTTTTCCAATGCCACACAGTTAATCAGTAACAGAGCTTGAACTTGAACAACAGATCTTATGCTATAGGCCATAGCTTTTGTCATTGCATTTTGCTGCCTCTTAAAAGAAGGAGACTGTGGCCTCCTGACAATAGCATCGGCATCAATTGGGAACTTGTTAGAAATGCAATTCTCTGATCCAACCCAGAGCTATTAAATCAGAAATGCTTTGGGCTGAGGTTCAGCAAACTATTTGTTGACATGCCCTGCAGGTGATTCGGATTTGGGCTAAAGGTTGAGATCTTCTGTCCTAGATCATTACCTTTAAGCTGTAATTCACAAACTAGGTACTTACAGTGTATTAAATAATGTGTCCAATCAATGACTTCTGAATATCTGCTAATGTGCTCTCATTGTACCTGTAGGTTTTATCACACAAAGCAAAAACAGAAGTGTTCCCTGGCAAACAAACAATCAAATAAAGACATAAATAATTACAAGATCCCAACTGTCAGATCTAGTAACTTCTGGGAAGGAAAGAAATGTGATACCAGAACTTATGACAAAGGGTGGGAGATAATGGTGGTGTCATAAAGCCTTTTCTCAGTAAATGAGGGGCGAGGACCTGTGAAAATGATGGTTCTCTACTTGTTGCATGTTGCGCTCTCCTGGAGAGCCTTAAGTGCCACTTCTCAGACTACATCCCAGACCAATCAAAGCAGAAACCCGTGGGGTCAGCGCAGGTATTGGTATTTTTTCAGCTCCCTGGGTGATTCCAACATGCAGCCTAGGTTTGGAACCACTACATTATAGGCTGCATAGAAAGTATTTAGGCATCATACAAGAGCAGGAAATGTGATGGTAATGCCAAAACCAAGAGGCTTTTATGGGGAAAAAAAAGAAGAAGGCATAAGATTTGTCCATGAATATGCTCAGTCGTTCAGTTATGCCTGACTCTGTGACCCAACAGATTGTAGCCCATCAGTACTCTGTCTATGGATTTCCCAGGCAAGAATTCTGGAGGGGGTTGCCGTTTCCTTCTCCAGGGGAATCTTCCCAACTCAGGGATTGAAGCTGGGTCTCCTGCCTTCGTAGGCAGGTTGTTTACCACTGAGCCACCAGGCAAGCCCAAACTTATAGTTACCAAAGGGGAAAGCGGGGGAGGAGGGACAAATTAGGATTAACAGATGCACAGATATTACTGTATATAAAATAAATGACAAGTACCTACTGGATAGCACAGGAAACTGTATTCAATACCCTATAATAAATTATAGTGAAAAGAATATATGTATGAATCACTTTGACGTGCACCAGAAACTATCATGCTCAGTTGCTAGGTTGTGGCTGACTCTTCCGTGACCAATGGACTGTAGACTGCCAGGCTCCTCTGTTCTTGAGATTTCCAGCAAGAGTACTGGTGTGACTTGTCATTTCCTTCTCCAGGGGATCTTCCCTACCCAGGCATCAAACCCATGTCTCCTGCATTGACAGATACGTTCTTTATTCCTAAGGCACCAGAGAAGTGCCCAGAAATTAACACGCTATTCTAAATCAGCTATACTTCAATTTAAAAAAATAAAAAACAAAAAGAAGAGATGGTTTCTTTCCAGCCTCTTGGCTGGGCTTATGTATTGCTTCAACCAGTAGAAAGCAGAGGAACTGATGATATGCCATGGTCTTGGTCTCAAGAAGTCTCATGTGATCTTATTCTCTTGCTCAGCTAGCCCAGCAGAGAATGACAGCCACTCATGGCTCAAACTTCCCCACTACCTCAGCCAGCAGTCAGTCAATACCCTTAGACTCAGAGCTACCTAGGTGACCTGTGGCAAGCAAAAACAAGTGATAGAGCCCAGTCAAGGCAAGAAGAAGCATCTGGCTGACCCAGCCTCAACTCCTGAGCTGCAGAATCATAAGCTAAACAAATGGATATATTTTAAGTCATTAAGTTTTGATATGCTTTGTTAGACAGCTATAGCTGACTGATAAAGTGAGCTTTAGAATGGGCTTCCCCGGTGGCTCAGCGGTAAAGAATCTGCCTGCCAGTGCGGGGGACACAGGTTCAGTCCTGGATTCGGGAAGATCCTACGGGCAGTGGAGCAACGAAGCCCGTGCGCCGCAGCTGATGAGCCTGGGAGCTGCCGCTGCTCGAATCCTGTACAGCCCACGCTTCATGAGAAGAGGAGCCGTTGCAATGAGAAGCTCGTGCACCGCAACCCTGCTCGCTGCAACTAGAGAAAAGCCAGTGCAGCAACGAAGACCCAGCACAGCCAAAAATAGATAGATGTTTAAAATTATTAAAAAATAAGCATTAGGAAACTTTACAATAATTTCTCATAATACAGTTTGCGTAATGAGTCTGAAGCCTTCTGAACGGTGATCCTTGTGAGAACCATGTTAACTAAAAATAAAAGTTGGGAATGTTAACTATACTTTCTGTATTGTAGCTGTCAGCCTTTGCTGTTTTACTGTAATATAATTATCCAATTAATTTGGTTCAAATCAAAGACAGGGAGGTTTCTAAGTAGCAATGGTTCGTCTGTTTTCGTAGAAATGAGAACATTAAAGGAACATGAGTTTGTAATTGTATGGCACACTATTTATTAGCAGGAGTGATTTTGGAGCAAGAGGCTTCAAGATGGATTTTTGTTCTATTAAAAAATAATCACAGAAACCTGCCTTCCAATCCCAGGGCACAAATAATTTAATTGAAGTGTATAAAGCAGGACACATGAACAAGTCACTCTATTTTCCTTATTCCACATTGTGTGTTTGCCTCACACTGCATTTGCTTTATTATCAGTCTTGATAAACTCCGAGGGAGAAAGCCACTTGATTTTGTCACGAAATGTCTCTAACACATCTTCCACAGTGTGGGATCTCCTTTCAGGCATTCACATCCGAGTGTCACTTGCTCATGGGCCTTTCCCCACGACTGAGGTCACTTGTTGGACATGTGCTGGTGGGAGACAAGCAACCATGAAAAACATGGGGGTCCCGTCCGTGGTTGTGTATTCTGGGCTGTGCCCTTTTAGTGACCTCCATATAGGTTTTCTACCTACCTCTGAATATACTCGTATATACACACAACATCCCAAAATCTGTTGGGAACTTGGAATTTAAAAATTTATTAAGCCCTGTTTTGATTTTAAAACACCAGTTATTTCTTAAGCTTCTGAAATATCCATTTTCAATACATGAAGGGGTCTATGCTTCTAAGAATATATTGGCTTCTTGGCTGGGGAGGGTAGTGGTTCTCCCTCTGTCCATTTCTGCCAGCATTTTCCTCCATTTCCCTGCAGTGGAGTCTGAGGGGATCACCTGCCATGGATCATGGGTCCATGGAAATAGCTGAGAGGCTCTTGGGCAAGACAGTGCCATATGGTTGATTTGAGACTGATTGGGAGATTGGAAGACTTGCTGTAATTCTCACCTGCCACTCTTTACTGAGTGATCTTGGGTGAGTCATTTAGCCGCCAACTAGTTCTCCTTTCACTTAGGAAACAGGAAATTGGAGTTGACAATCTCTTGAGTTCCTTTATAGCTATTTCTTTTCACAGTTAACTAGGCAATGCCAGAAGACAGTGCTCACTAATATGGCCATTGGATGGTATACATGATTTTCATTGTTTTGTTTAAGAGCTCAGATAAGAAAGAATTTTAAGGTGTTTCCCCAACCATCCTTCCCAATCTGACTCTAACAGCCATGTTTGAACTCAAAAAGTTCCTTAATGTCCATATCCAAGTAGTATTTGCAACTGTACATTGATTATGAAATAATATAGATGTATTTCCATTTAATATGTTAAAAGTAAACATTTTGATCCTCGAAAGGTACATTTAAATTTTTTTGGAGCTTTTACTCATATAAATTTGGAATAATGCATGTGATTCCCTGGTTCTGGAAGTCCTTATCAGAGGAATGACAGATCTTTCAGCAACTCCATTAAGCTGTCTCTACTGAAACATATTCTGACACAATGGTTTAGTTAAGAGTTACACTGTTAACCAGAGGATGCTGCTGTTTTAAGAGAAGAAAGCTTTTCTTTTAGGGAAAAAAATGTTTTTTCATCAACTTTGGCTAAGGCTTAAGCAATGATTTATAGGTTTCATGACCCATTTGTCATGGGTCTAGGAGAAATGAGTTTTCAATTGATGAGATGTCCCCTGTGATTACAGTTTATCTTTGGAATGGGATCTAAAGGATGAAGAAAGAGAGATGATAAGAAATGTATCTTCTTTTCCCTGGGAAAGCTTAGGAGAAAGTCAACATTTACCACACAGTTCCTCCCTCATTTCATGGGTGGTAAACTCTCATGAGTCTCATCCTGGAGTGTGTGTGATCCGAGGTACCTCTGCTGGTATAAGACACATATAAGGCAGGGCACTAACCCTTTCTGCTACTTGACATTTTGCTCTACTATACTGATTTGACAGTTGGGACGGGCTAATTTATGTGGCACACTCTGACAAAATTTCTTATTTGCACTGCTCACTACATTTGCATTCTAAAGTTTACAAATCTTGACAATGACAACCTAGTAGGTATTTTGATTGTTTTGCTTTGTTTTGTTTTGGGGGGTGTGTGTGTCTGTTGTGTTAGCTTTTTTTGAAGTGTGATCCATATGCAAAAAAGTGAGCATATCGCAAGTGAATAACTTCATGTATTTAAGAACGGAATCAATGTGTAACCAAAGATCAAGAAACATTCCTTTTCCAGCTCCCCGGGACTCTCCCTCCCAACCCCTCCCTGATCCAGTGTAACCTCCCTCCTGATTTCTAACAGCATGGTTTAGTTTTGCTTATTTTTGTCTTTACATAAAATGAACTGTACAGTATTACTCTTCAGAGTCTGACTTCTTTCCCTCAACATTATGTTTGTGGGATTCTCCCGTATCCTTCACATTGCTATTCAGGAGTCCATTATGTGAATATACAAGACTCATTATCCATTCCACCACTGTTGAGGCACATTTGGGCAATTTCCACTTTGGGGCTTTTAGCAATAATGCTGCTCTAAACACTCTTATGTGTCTTCCAGGGAACATATGTACACCTTTCTCTTGGGAATATGCCTACATATGCAATTTGTGGCTCATAAGTATGCATTTTCTCTCTAGGATGATGTTAGAGTTGGGTATGCAGAATTGATGAAATTGTGAAACCATGCATTCAGTTGTTTGAAGCCTGAAGTAAGTGTTGTTTGGGGAAGAGAGGAGAATGTGGAGGAGCATAACATTTTTATTCTCCAGAACCCGTTCCAGTGCTTCTGAGCTCCCGTTCTTCTTCCATGGCAGCGGCAGGACTTTGAGAGTGTGCTGACATGGCCCCTTCTGCGGGGCTGCTGGCCGGCCTTCTTGCCACATGACCTCTTCTAGCCCAGACCTCGTGAGGCTTACGGAAAGTGGCCTTGGCTCCTCTGTGTTCATTTCCGGCCCCAGGTTGCTCATCGCTCCCCGTGCCCATTTGAGGTAACACACTGACAGTTGTCAAGATGAATCATGGCTCTTTCTCAGACACGCAGCGAGACCGGGTTTGTGACTAACAGACAAATCCTCTGGACCTGGGCTGAGCCACCAAGAGCCACCCTTGTCCAGGCAAGTTCAGGCCTGAGCTACAACCAGTTTTCCTCTGCCAGTCAGCAGGGAAAACAAGCGTCAGCAGAACAGTGATAGTTATCTGCTCTTCTGATTTTGAAGACACTTTGCTTTTCCTCAAGCCCCTTCATTTCCTCCAAAAAGTTGTGTTAGTTTATTTGTGGCCCCTGATGTGTGCCTGCCTGCTATGCAGCTGCTCAGAATCCAGGAGCGTGGCATGAATAATAAAAGCCTCCAGGGAGAGGAGGTCTCAACAGTGATGCCAGTGGGGGTTGAGCGCTGCCCTCCTCCTGCCCATCTCTTACTCTGGCTCTGCCCTTTTGTCTGCAGAGATAGATTAAAATAACGTAGGACTTGAAAGCTTTGAAGGGAAATGAGACGTGAGGAAGGACAATGGGGATCTTTGGGTGGGAGGTACTGACTATCTGCATCGATGTTTCAAGTCTCCTTAGATTTTCTGGGAAGCCGTTTCCTGATCAGCCCAAGCAGACTTAGTTACTCCAGAGTTGTGTGTGCCTGTGCGTTAGGGAGATATCACCACCAGGTTTTACAATCACCTGCGTGCTGCTGGTTCTGCAGCATCTTCACAAAACCAGCCCTCATAAACGCAAAAGAACATTCAATTCTGTTGGCTACAAGTAGATATTTCCTTGCATATGAATTGGGTAACATTTTGCATCCCTTGGAATTGGCCTCCTCGCACCATCTAAGGACAGAAGAGGTGGGGCTTTAACTTAATTTCAAGAGACTGGACAATTTCATTCTCACCTGCTGAAAGCACCATGTTTATTGAAAAGGAACTCTCAGAGTGGGCTCAATTAAGCCCAGACAGTTTAATTTAACTTGTTCTTAATTGTAAGGGGTTATTTTTTCTGGCATAGAGCCACTCAAAATTTTATCTGAGCGTTCCCCAGATAATTTCCATCTTTTTGCAAAAGTTTCTCGGTGATGTTCAGAATTCCTTTGCAGTGGGACATTTCAGGTTTTTTTCTTTTTTGATTCTGCTTTACATCATTTGGGGGTGTATGAATTGGTAGAGGTTGGCAGATTTCCTCTTCATAGATCTACAACTTGTCTCCAGAGGTCAAGGCTGTTTTCCATAGAGCTGGAGGTATCTAACAATGGCAAGCCCATCATTACATTCAATGAGTCATTCTGTGTCTCAGACTTCTTGTTGTTATTGCCTGGTCACTGTTACAAACAAAGGCCTGTTGCTATTGCTGAGGGGATAAGAGGTAGGCATAGGGATGGGGACTTAGTGTTAGGGAAAGATGTTTCATTAGCCTCGTAATGCTTTGCAAAGTGTGGTCGGTCCCTGGGTCTGCAGCAGCAGCATCACCTGAAAACATCTTAAACAAGGAAACCTACAGAATCAGAAATTCTGGGGCTGAGCCTAGTGATCTGTGTTTTTAACAAATAAATCTGAAACAGCTGAAGTTCAGGATCAGCTGCACTCATAAAAGAATATCTTTGCCAGTCTTTGGTATTAGGGCATACGCTTTGGGAATGTCACTGTTTGGCTTTTGGGGCGTTTTGTTTGTTGGCTTGTTTGTCATCTGCTTTTAGTTTTCAGTGGTGATAATTCATACTGAGTAAAATGAGACATATAAAATAACTACACACAAAATATTAGATATAATTTCCTTAAGCCTGGGCTCTCTTCTCCAGAGGAAGGATGATAGGAGAATGGCTTGGAAGTATATTCAGTCTAGCTCCTCACCTTGTATATATGAAAAGCATGTGATTACATCTCTCATCTTAGGCTTGTAACCTGAATGCTTTAGACGAGGTTCCTCCTCTTAAGTTTCTGAATAGGTTTCTAACAGTCTTTTTTAAAATGTTTTCTTTTGCTTGGTTATTTTGAAACAGTGTTTTGGTTTTCTACTTTTTTCTTCTGTTTCTTTCTGGAAATATCTCTTAGGGCATCCTTAATTATGGTCTTCTCTTGAGTATATATGACAACAGAAAACTCTTGAGTTACAACTGGAAAGAATAGAATGAAGAAGAAGGCTGTGTTGCTACTGCCATGCCAGCAAGTCATGATAGTTGCTCCACAGGGAGAGGGAAAGGATTGGGAGGTTCACTTCCTAAAAGGTAAATGGATATGTGATCTGGTGTTGTTGGGGAGGAGAAATCATGCAACAAAAATTATCGTGTGTTCCTTCCCATGTCAAATTGGTTGAAAGCTTTGACAACTACCCATTTAGTTATTGGATCATCAACTCCCTGTGTCTAGTTAAGGATCCAGTTAAGGTACAGTAGTCTGCCTCTACCTGAAGTATGTGCAAGGGCTTCTGAAATGCACAGTCTACTTTTCAATAGTTGGCTAGTAACTTTTACAACTTCTTCTATCCTTAAAGCAAGCATGGAGTAGAAATTTAACATCCTTTCTCCCTACCCCCATCATCACCTCCCCCCCCCAAAAAAAAACCCATAAATATTAGATGAAAAGAATAGTTGATTCTGTGGAGAACTAGACATTAGGAAAGTACCCAAACTATAATCAAATGAATTGAAACTTCAGGAATTGAATGAGATATTTTGAAGGGGTAATGGACTAATATAGAGACTTTAATTGGTTATAAAACAATTTGTCAAGTATTTTGGGACAAAGATGAAGGTGGTAAATTTCTCTGAAATAGTTTAACTCCACTGTAATAACAAATGCAAACGTCTAAATGTATGTCACAGACTAACATTGTCTTTGAAAGAGGAAACCATGGGAGACCTTGCGAATGCTTCAGGAAAGGAAAGTGATGCAATTATAAATTGGTGAGCAAGCATGGGCTTTATATGAAGACTCTTTTTCTCTTTGAAACTTGAAAGCCCCCCCTCCCCTCTGCTGTCTTCAAAGGCATTCCACACCAGGGAAAACGGCTTAATGGCAGTTCAGTTAGCCCAGGCTGGGCGGCGAGGTCTGGAGTGGGAGCCCCAGGTCCCTCCCGCCTCCGTCCCTCTGCCCCGGCTTCCAGCTTATCCTCCACATCCAGCTGTTCTTCAGGGGCCCATCTGGGAGCCAGGTTAGCCCAGGACGCCCTAGAGCCTTGAGATGCTTCATCTCATTTGTTTGTTTACTCTCTCCCTGCCAGTCAGACTGAGCTTTTCATTAGAATGAAGGCTGGGATTCCTGAATCAAATCCAACTGATAGAATCTGAGCACTCTGCTTTCAGACTCATTTGGCTAATATTAGTGTTAATGCTTTCAGAAAGGTACTGTAAAAAATCACTTGTTGAGGTTATAATTTACATACAATAAAATGTCAGATGGGAAATGTAGAGTTTGATGAGTTAGGCCAATGTATACAACTATCCTGTCAATTAACAAGGACAGCATTTTCAGAAATATCCAGAAAGATCCCTGTTGTCTCTTAGCAGTCACTCCCCACCCCTGCCCCAGGCAACCGGTGATCTGATTTCTATCACCATAGATTAACTTTGCCTGTCCTAGAACTTCACACAAATGGAGTCATACAGTATATACACTTTTAGGTCTGGTTTCTTTCACTCAACATAATGTAAACATGCAAATTTATACTCAGGCTTCACATTTTCTTTGAAAGAGGAAACCATGACAGGCTTTGAGAAACTTTCAGGAAAAGAAGCCAATTCACCTGTTTTGTTGCACAGGGAGCATTTTGCTCCTTTGCATCCCTACACAGTATCCTATGAATATATCCAATCCCTTATTAATGAATGTTTGAATTGTTATAGATTAAGAGTCAATGAACATTTATGTACAAGTCTCTTTGTGGACATGTGTTTTGATTTCTCTTGAGTAGATATCTGAGAGGTGGATTCATTTGTTCATATTTAACTTTGTGAGCAATGGCCAAATTATTTTTCAGAGTGGTTGTTCATAGACAGTCTATGACGGTTTCTGTGGTGCCATGTATTTGTCAACACTTGATATTGTCAGTGTTTTTAGTTTTAGCCACTCTGATAGGTGTAATTGGCATCTCATTGTGGGATGGTCAATTTTTTTTTTTTTAATCTCTGACCCCTCCTTTTTTTTTTTTTTTTTTTGCTGGCAGTTTTAACAAGGGGCCAATCAATAGCACGTGATATAGAGACATAAAAAACTTCCCAGAATGAAATGGCCAGATATCACTCACTCATTTTCACAGCTCAACTACTGGGCTATGATCAAATTGCAAATTTTAGGGCATTGTTTCTATTTTCCCTTTTTTTCTTGGAAATTTAATCTACTTTATCTTTCAACATTAAATTTTCTTTAAAGAAGGTAAAAATTGAAGGAAGTCATGTTGTTAGTTTCCTGAGGCTGCCATAACAAATTACTCCAGACTTGGTGCCTTAAAACAACAGGAATTTATTCTCTCACAGTTCTGGATATCAGAAACCTAAGATAAACCACCCTGGGCCCAAACAAGGTGTCTTCAGGGCTATGCTTCCTCCAGAGGCTCCAGGGAGAACCTGCTCCCTGCCTCTTCCAATTTCTGGTGGCTGCTGGCATTGCTTGGCTTGTAATTCCATTCAGTTCAGTTCAGTGGCTCAGTCCTGTCCGACTCTTTGTGACCCCATGAATCAGCATACCAGGCCTCCCTGTACATCACCAACTCCCGGAGTTTACTCAAACTCATGTCCATTGAGTCGGTGATGCCATCCAGCCATTTCATCCTCTGTTGTCCCCTTCTCCTCCTGCCCCTGATCCCTCCCAGCATCAGGGTCTTTTCCAATGAGTCAGCTCTTCACATGAGGTGGCCAAAGTATTGGAGTTTCAGCTTCAACATCAGTCCTTCCAATGAACACCCAGGACTGATCTCCTTTAGAATGGACTGGTTGGATCTCCTTGCAGTCCAAGGGACTCTCAAGAGTCTTATCCAACACCACAGTTCAAAAGCATCAATTCTTCAGTGCTCAGCTTTCTTCACAGTCCAACTCACACATCCATACATGACCACTGGAAAAACCACAGCCTTGACTAGATTGACCTTTGTTGGCAAAGTAATGTCTCTGCTTTTTAATATGCTGTCTAGGTTGGTCATAACTTTCCTTCCAAGGAGTAAGAGTCTTTTAATTTCATGGCTACAATCACCATCCGCAGTGATTTTTGGAGCCCCAAAAATAAAGTCTGACACTGTTTCCACTGTTTTGCCATGAAGTGATGGGACCAGATGCCATGATCTTAGTTTTCTGAATGTTGAGCTTTAAGCCAACTTTTCCACTCTCCTCTTTCACTTTCATCAAGAGGCTTTTTAGTTCCTCTTCACTTTCTGCCATAAGGGTGGTGTCATCTGCATATCTGAGGTTATTGATATTTCTCCCGGCAATCTTGATTCCAGCTTGTGCCTCTTCCAGCCCAGTGTTTCTCATGATGTACTCTGCATTTAAGTTAAATAATCAGGGTGACAATATACAGCCTTGACGTAATCCTTTTCCTATTTGGGACCAGTCTGTTGTTCCAGGTCCAGTTCTAACTGTTGCTTCCTGACCTGCATACAGGTTTCTCAAGAGGCAGGTCAGGTGGTCTGGTATTCCCATCTCTTTCAGAATTTTCCACAGCTTATTGTGATCCACACAATCTTTGTCATAGTCAATAAAGCAGAAATAGATGTTTTTCTGGAATTTTCTTGCTTTTTGATGATCCATTGGATGTTGGCAATTTGATCTCTGGTTCCTCTGCCTTTTCTAAAGCCAGCTTGAACATCTGGAAGTTCATTGTTCATGTATTGCTGAAGCCTGGCTTGGAGAATTTTGAGCATTACTTTACTAGTGTGTGAGATGGCTTGTGGTTACATCACTCCAATCCTTGCTTCTGTCTTCACATTGATACCTCCTCTGTGTGTGTCTGCCTCTCTCTTATGAGAACACTTGTGGTTGTGTTGGGACCAATTGGATAATCCATGATACCACCACCATCTCAAAATCTTTAATCGCATCTGCAAAGGTCCTTTTCCCAAATAAAGTAATATTTCCAAATAAGGTAAAATAAGCTAATATTTACAGATTGCAAGGTAATATTTACAGATATTTTGGTAGGGATTTGAGGGGTAGATTTTTCAGCTTAGCATAGGCATTCAGCCTTAAAGCTAGTTTGTCTAAAGGTGAGGTTCCTTACTTCTTTTGAGGAAGAAGGGTAAAGAATGTGTTATAAGTGTTTATTGTTGTTCAGTCACCCAGTCATGTCCAACTCTTTGCAACCTCATGGACTGCAGCATGTCAGGCTGTCCCTCACCATCTCCCAGAGTTTACCCAAGTTCATGTCCATTGTGTCAGTGATGCCATCCAGCCATCTCATCCTCTGATGCCCTCTTTTCTTTCTGCCCTCAATCTTTCCCAGCAACAGGGGCTTTTCCAATGAGTCAGCTGTTTGCTTCAGATGACCAAAATACTGGACCTGTAGTGTCAGTCCTTCGAAGTATTCAGGGTTGATTTCCCTTAAGATTGACTGGTTTGATCTCCTTGCTGTCCAAGGGACTTTCAGGAGTTTTCTCCAGCACCATAGTTCGAAGACATCAATTCTTTGGCACTTTGCCTTCTTTATGGTCCAGCTCTCACATCCATACTTAACCACTGGGAAGACCATAGCCTTGACTATATGGACCTTTGTCAGCAGAGTAATGTCTCTGCTTTTCAACACAGTCTATAAGTGTTATTTACAATTATTTACAATGTTTTTCTTTTTTTTTTACAATTTTTACAATGTTATTTTACAATTATCCCTGTTTTTCAACACACTGTTAAAAGTGTTATTTAGAATTATTCTAGTGTACCTGGGTTTGGTCTCCATTTCTCCTCATAATGGTGTTTTATTCCTGATATCCCTGGAGAAGGAAATGATGACCTACTCCAGTATTTTTGCCTGGAAAATCCCATGGGCAGAAGGGCGTAGCAGGCTACAGTTCATGAGGTCGCAAAGAGTCGGACGCTACTGAGTGACTGAGCACATATTCCTGATATTCCTGATGGGTTTCAGAGGGTCCTTGGAATGTACAGGAATCTCATAGAGCCTGTATATTCATGTATTTGTCTTATTCTCCCAGGCATCCTTTACCTCCAACCCTTCTCATGGATTCCTTCAGGCAGACTCTTCTTCCCCGCTACTCTGCTGAGATTGGGTTTTCCCACATGATTTGGTCAGTGAGATGTGAGCAGAAGTAATATTATGTAGTTCCAAACTGGGGCTTTAAGAGGCCTGGCAAGCTTCCATCACCTCTTCTGGAACTCTGATTTCCACCATGAAAATATCTTACCTCAGATGGCCATTGCTTCTTCCACCTGGGTCCTGGCAGAAACACTTGTGGAATAAACCTGTATCTGACCCAAAGCTTGGCATACAGCCTGGTTCAGAGAAGCTCAGTGAATTCCTTCCGGACCACAGCTTGCCTGAAGGTCTGTGAGTGTGAATTAAATGTTTATTGTAAGTCGCCGAGATTTTTGAGTTGTAAGGTAGCATTGTCAGAGCAAAAGCTGATTAATACACCATATTTAAATCTCCATCTACTTTTCTACTCTGGCAAACTCTCTTGGACAGTGGAAAAAGAAAACCTCTTTGCTTTCCCCTCTCTAAAATCCTAGAGCACCAGTTAAACAACCAGCTCCCCGTTTCCCCTTTCCTTCTGTTCTTAGGATTGAATCAAGAGTTTCCTAAACCAAAAGCATTCTAGTCCCCAAAGAAAATGCAAAATCATGATACGCTAAATGGTTCTCAACTTCAAATGACTCACAACTACAAAAATGAAACTGAGCCAAATAAGCAGTTCTCTTCTCTCACTTAAAAGTGAGCCCCAATTTTATAACATCTAGAGTTAAAGGAAGGAGGGAAGAGGCCACCATCTTTCTCCTGGAATCTGGGGAAATATTTATATTTCCTCCAAATTTTTTTGATACATGCTGATTTTAGAGACCTAACAAAAAGAGATGCAAGTAGGGGTGGAAGGAGTTGAAGTCTTCAACCCTGGACTTGTGAAATAGGCAATTAACATGCTTCTCTTGGTCTTCTCTGGTGGCTGAGACAGCGAAGAATTCTCCTGCCATGCAGGAGACCCGGATTTGATCCCTGGATTGGGTGATCCCCTGGAAAAGGGAATGGCTATCCACTCCAGTATTCTTGCCTGGAGAATTCCATGGACAGAGGAGCCTGGCAGGCTACAGTCCATGGGGTTCCAAAGAGTCAGACACAAATGAGCAACTAACACACTTCATCATACACAATGCTTCCCTCATGAATCCCACAATGTTGACTGCACTTAGGTTTCATTCTTAGGCAAAATTTCACTGTAATGCAAGTATTTGTAAAACCTGAGCAGGTTTGAGGTTACTTAGGTAAAACAAAAACGAATAATATCACCTCCCCCAGATTTTACCTAATTGTCACCACTTAATTCATACCAGTGTGCTGTATGTACTCTTCTTATAGGATCACTGGTAGCAAATTATAGCCAAGCTTTTATTTGAGAGAAAGGCTTACTAAACCTAAAATCCCATTGACTAAGAATTTTTGTTTAAATGAGATTTTTTGTTGCTGTTCAGTATTAAAAAGCAAAGACAATGAAAATGTATAGTTGTCTTAAATGAATTCCTTCCCTGGGGTCAATATCAGGGCTTCTCTCCCACCCCTAAAAGTAGCAAATGAAGCTCGGGGGGGGGGGGGGGAAATATAAAGAATTGCTGACAAAAAACAGCTCTAGAAGTCAATAGTGCTGATAGCATTATAGATACAAGAATATGAAAGTTGGGAGAATAGTGTGTCTTAGAGTTGGGAGTTTGTCTATGTAGGCATGCTAACTTGCTTTAGCCATGTCTGACTCTTTGTGATTCCATGGACTTCAACCTGCCAGGCTCCTCTGTCCATAGGATTCTCTAGGCAAGAATCTTAGAGTGGGTTGCCATGTCTTCCTCCAGGGGATCTGCTTAACCCAGAGATTGAACCCACATTCTCTATGGCTCCTGCATTGCAGGCAGATTCTTTACCATTGAACCACCAGGGAAACCCACGGCAGTTTATATGTTCCCTTTATGAGGTGACTAGAGGAATAGGAAGTTTATCATGTCAAGCTACACTTACCTGTAACAGTGAAGGTCTGAACTTTGTTCAGCTGGCTATATTTAAAGTCATTAAAAATGTAACAGATACAAAAGTGGTTCTGTCCTATCCATTTGAAGTTTCCAACATAAATTATTACCTTGCATGATACACTTAAAGTCAGGTCTGTTTTGTATCAATGCTAAATGAAAATGGAAAAATAAAGCCAGAGAAGATGCTAAAGTTCACTGATGCAGTAAAAAGTGAAAAGAAAGCAAAATGACATTCCATTTTCCAAAAGGCTACCAGTTCTGCCTTTGATGTTGAGATTGTTCAATTACCCTGGAAAGTGAAAGATGTTTCATAATCATTAAATTGTCATTTTTTTCCCCATCCTGAACATTGTAGTGCATTTCCTGTCTCAGCGAAGCAAGATAAATTAGATTCAGCAATCTCCATGGAAAAGGTCACTTTTCATTCTGTGTAACGCTGACCTTTTTTTCCCATTCTAATAAATATGGTCTTGAAGTCCTCTTTACCTACAGATGCATTTCCATCTCAGAATGGCATTCAGGCTCATGTCATTTAATTCTCCTCAGAGATATCATCACCTTAAGTAGTTGGATATTACTTAATGCTGCATTTAAGGGCTTTCAGCATGTTTGTACTTATTTGAGATGTTAATACTTGGTACTGTCACTCTAATAGAAAGTAACACCAAAAGTTGAGTTAAAGATATCCACTTTGTTGGATGTATGACATCTAGTCAACAGACAGAGAAATGGATTTGGTAAGATTATTGGTTGGGTCTCATATTCTTCTTGCTTGTATAACACATATGCCAAAGACAAGCCTTGTTTAAAACATTCTTAAAATATCCATGTGTACACTGTTAAACAGAGGCAAACAAGGCTTAGCAAGGTGATCTGATCTGGAGAATGGAGCTTTGTGGTGGGAAGCCCACATTCTAATTCTGGTTCCATCTGTTTTCACTAACCCCTCAGAGTTGTGTTATTTGGTTACAACAGAGTCAGGGTCAAATTTGTTCAGTTATATCCCACTGATATGGTGAATGTAACCATCTACTTGATTCTCTGGCTTGATTTCTGTTTCTCTTTGGATAGAATGTCCTGAACCCCATCTTCAAGTTAAGACCAATTCAAGAGTCAGAACCAATCTTATTCTTAGGGGTTCAGCATCCTGGAAGATGGAGTATTAATGCAACTATATTGCCCATTTCTCTAAAGTGGGTTTCTCACTTGTTTCCACTGTACACACTCCCCTTCCAGTGTGAAGTTGGTGTGCCTTTAACAAGAGGTATGGTCTCTGTTTCCTCCCCTTGAAATTGGATGAATCTTTTGTCTTCTTCTTCTTTTTCGGTTGTGCATTATGGGACCTTTTAGTTGTAGCATGTGGGATCCAGTTCCCTAACCATGTATCAAACTCGGGCCCCCTGCATTGGGAGTGCAGAGTCTTAGATACTCCACCACCAGGGAAATTCTTTTAAACTGCTTTAATCAACAGAAGACAGACTTGAGGCTCCATGAATTTGGAGGTGACTCCATAAAAGGCAATGCAGTCCTCTCTCTCTCTCTCTCTCTCTCTCTCTCTCTCACACACACACACACACACACACACACTTTCTATGGGAAGTCAGGTGCCACACTCAAACTTGCCCACTATATGAGTAAGCCAGTGTGAAGCTGCATCATCTAGACTCAAATGACTGAAGACCCCCAACACTCCCTACCCCTCACCTCTACTCCCCTACCAAATTCCCCACAACGTATAATTGCAACCACATGAGAGATCTTAAGCAAGAACTGCCTTGCCAAGCCTTTCCCAAATTCTTGACCAATTGGACTGTGAAAGCAAACCCAGATTACTATTTTAAGCTATTACTTGCTGTGATAGAGAAGCAAAGAGAGGCTTAATAAAGAGGCTATTAAAGAAGCTGAATGCAGTCTGAGGATAAGGAGAGAGGTGGTATAGTATCCTGGAGCTTCTGATGACTGGGCTGTTACCACTCCCAGGCCTTGGAAGCCCAGAGCTATGGAGAGAGGTCCACTGGCAGAGAAGCAGGGGCCTTTGGTCATGGGACTCAACCAGGCCTGCACAGCCTCTCAGGAGATAACTGGGAGGAATACACCTCAGCCTCATTCCTTCTCTTTGAAGTCTCTGGCTGAGGGGTTTCTCATGGCCCATTGGCCTAATCCCAGCATCAGAGGATGAATTGGCCATTAACAAACAAAGATACCGAGAGAGTTGAGATGTTTCATTAGCAGGAAATACACAAAGGAAGAAGCAAGATTTTAACAAGTTATGTCTTGTCCCCATTTTATCTCTAGCTGAGTCTTCCTAGATGACACAGTGTTATTACCCTCCAAATATCCTACCTGTACTCACCAGTGAGGTCACTGCCAGTTTTAACATTTCACAGCTTTTTTCTGTGAACTGTCAACAGAGAGAAAATTACATTAGTTGGAGAACTTGAATCCCTAAAGAGATGCCAGAAGGGATTTTATTAGCAAAAATATTCTATCCAATTAATTAAATACTAAATTTCTAGTTTCTCTCTTTCTTTTGGTTTTACACTAAGTCTTTCTCTTGATCTTTCTTATTTTTCTCTTATTCATTCTTTGTGCTACTAATAACTTCAAGTCATCCATATGGGTCATCTTCCTGGTCTCACCACCCCCTTACCGTTTAAATGCCTAATGGATGTTATGTCCCAGCAAGTCAAACTTCATGGGTCAGTGGGCTTTCTCTTCCCGAGTGTGCCCAAATCCATCCAGACTTCCTTTGAATCTCCCTTTTATATACTGTCTAGAAGAAGAAATCAGCAAACATTATTCACCTGGTTCTGTGTTCTTTTAAAAACATGATTAAAGCCTGAATTCTCAACCAAGATTGAGAATGTGTTTTTCTGATAATGGAGGTGGCAGGGTGATCCAAATCGCTTGTAAAGTTGGTCAAATTTTGGTTTTATAGGAATCTACTTTCTTTTTGCATGAAAATCTTGATTTTTACTCATCAGATAATTAATGAGCATTTATTATGTCAACAGTGTTATGTTAGGTGATACAAGGAAGAGATAAACAGTCATTAATTAGTGTCCTTAAGAAAGAATGAGGGCTTCCCTGGTGACTTAGTGATAAAGAATCCCACTGCAATGCAGGAAATGCAGGTTCCATCCCTGGATCAGGAAGATCCCCTGGAGGAGGGCATGGCAACCCACTTTGGTATTCTTGCCTGGAGAATCCCATGGACAGAGGAGCCTGGTGGGCTAAAGTTCATAGGGTCACACAGAGTTGGACACTGACTGAAGAGACTGAGCATGCGTGCACAAGAAAGAATGATGTTTGATTAAGGACCAAACATCGCCTCTACTGTAAGGTTACTTTACTTCCCTTATAATGAATCTCATTTAGGAAATACCTTACAGATAATTTATAATGTTGGCCAGAGAGAAGTCTATACCTGCAATAGATGTCAAGGATGTTTATGGACATTCATCTGGATTTATGACACAGGGGAAAGGCTGTGGTTCAAAGGTTTGGAAGCATAGAGGCTTAATTAAGGTGGTACAACTAATTGGTGGCAGAAATGAAATGATTTTCATAAATCTCCAGGGTCTCCAGTTCAATATTCTTTCGCCTTAGACTGAGTTTCTTTGCTCTAAAAAGTATGTGGTTTTCCGAATCTGTAAAGCCAACAAGTATTTTGATAAGCCTCAATATACTTAGGAACCATTTTGCTACAGAGGACACAGTGTCTTGCATGCAATAGGTATTCAGTAATTATTTGCTGAATGAATCAGCAGGAACCTTCAGATAAACCCAGTCGAATTCTGTTTCCTTTCTCTTCCAGTTTGAATTGTGCAATGTTATCCTCAATTCAACCCTAAATCTATTTTCCCAGAAGCAATGAGTGGTTTTCTACAAGTATGCTATTTCTGGGATCTTGTTTGGCTCCAACATTTTTTTAGAAGAGCCTTGACTTTCCAGATTTGAGTAGCAGCTGCTTTTTTGAATGATATACAGGACTCACATGCTTTTTCTGCCTGTTTCTTGCCTCCTGAAACCCAGAGGGATTGACATCAAGGATTATGATTAATGGTGCTTGAGTGTTTCCCTTGCCCTCCTCCACACTTTTATAGCAGGAGCATCTTTCTTTAGAAACATCTATCTTCATCTCTCTCTTGGTTTCTCATTTGTGTTTCTCTTTGTGATGAGAATCTACTTAGCAAGCTCCTTTCCCCTTCCTTTGCCCTGTTTTTTGTTATTTTATCATCTAATGTGATTCCCTTTTTCATCCATTTTAACAAACACATTGATTATTATTTTTCCTTCTTTATGGTGGGGAGTTAAATTCATGGATAGTCTCCCTTGGACCAAGCAGTGTTCTAGGCTTATTCATATATCATTTCCATTAATTCATTCAGTCATATAAGGTAAATAATATGATTTCTGTTTTTCAGATGGAAATATACATACAATGTTGTCAAGTGATTTGCACATATTTACACATTGTAGTTGGATCATCTGCATCTTAGGTTGTTCCCACCTGTATGTCTAATGATAGAAGGCGTGTAATGTTTTCTTGGTCATTTTGGTAAGGACATCACCTTCAGCGGTTTCATTCATGCAGTCAGGAAGCAGGTAAGTGGGAAGCTAGAACTGGAAAGTCTGATATGGGGAGGAGAAATAGAAAAGAGAAACAAAAGCTAAATTTCTCATTTTGCCTCCAACCTTAACAAAGCCCTCAAGACTACTCTGGATTGTGTTAAATTCTCTCTTAGTTTCCTGTGAGTAAAGGCCAATATTTCTATACTCCCTTCAAACCTCTTCCCTGGGCTGCCCTGGTAGCTTAGATGGTAAAGAATCTGCCTGCAGTGGAGGAGACCTGGGATCAATCCCTGGGTCAGGAAGATCCCCTGGAGAAGGAAATGGCAAACCACTCCAGTATCCTTGCCTGGAAAATCCCATGGACGGAGGAGCCTGATGGGCTGCAGCCCATGGTATAAAAACAGAGGGCTGGGCATGACTGAGTGACTAACACTTTTACTTTCACTTTGAAAACCTCTACCCAACACAACCCTTCTCCCAGGAGAGAATTCCTGTCCTGGAGGATGAATAGGTATCTACCTGACTCTTAGCCAAATACATGCCTATATTAACTCTTTCCCGGACAGATAAAGCTCCCTCTCACTGACCCAGCCACACTGATTGCACTGATCACAATCATTCTCTTTTCCTTTCCAGCCAAGCTACCAGTCAGAGAGCCTTAGTTATTTCTTCACCACCTTGTGAGCACTTCTCATCCTTCCTCCTCACACTGCGGTCTCACTTGGCTTGGTCTGTCCGATGCTACTGACTTGCCATGATAAAGGTCACCACTTCTGAAGGGTCCCCTCTGTGACATTGTACATTACTGACAGTTCCATCTTTGTAACGCTTCCAGTTCTCTGGTAGTTATAACAACTGGTTCTTCTCTCAAGTTTTTTTTTTCCCTCAATGAGCTTATCATCCATTGCCTAGCCCTTAACATTTTGTGCCTCTCAAAATTCTGATCTTAACCCTCTTTTCAGTGGAACTCATTGTCAAAAGTATAGCAACTCCTCTTTTGAGCTTTAGAATTATGTATGCTAATAATTGCTTGATATTTCATCCTGAACATTCAACTGATCCTTCAACTCCTCACCCCTCCCCCAACCTCTACTAAACCTACTTTTCCTTCTGTGATTCCTCTGTCAATTAATGAAATTACTATTTTCTTGGTGACATTGAACTGGAAACCAAGAAGATACTCATAAATCTTCCTCACTCCCATTAAACCAATCCCATCTCATCCCATAAAAATCCATAAGTTCCCTGGCCATGGTTCATTTTAGTACTGTCTTCAAATTCTACTTGAACCTGTCCCTCTGTGCATTCCTTCTGCATTCCCATACCATTTCCCACCAGTGGGATAACAGAAGTTATCAAACTGACTTCTCTGACTCCATTTCCTCTTTCTACTACATTCATTCTTACAGAGTGAACTGTGTAAAGGGTTAAATAAAAGGAGGCATATCTTTCTCCTGCTTATCATTCTTCAGTGGTCACGTCATAAACAAGTAAAATTATAGAAGCACAGCATTAGCCTGACCCCTGACCCTCTCTTCAGTTGAATTAGCTGTCTTTCATCTGAGGCTTCTTCATTCCTACCTTGCCCATATTTCAAGCATTTGTTTAAGCTCTTCTTTTGCTTGGAAAGTGCTCTTTCTCTTTCCCAACCTCCACTTGCCTAGGTCAGAACTATCTTTCAAGAACGAGTTTAGAATTTCCTCCAAGAAATCTTCCCCAAATCCCCAGTCAAGCCTAGGAGTATCTATCACAATACTATGAGTAGGGGTTTAATAAATATGTGGTGAACTCTTTTCAAACTCTGACCACACTCACATGTCTTAATTTAAAGGTAATATGGAAATTCTTAAGATAAGAATTCTTTCATCTTTTTGATTTCAGGTAATCAATTTGTCCTTTGTATACCTACACCCAGTCCTTCTTCTCGCCTCTTACTCTAGAGTCTCCTTCAAAATTGGAACTAAGTGCAACAGTAGTATCAACCACATGTATATCAAACATTAAGAGGAGAGAGGGGGATAGAAAACACTGTAAATGAAGCAAGTTCTCATTTTTTCTGTTGATAATATTTAATTGGTAACACAGAGTAGTGGTGGTATAAGCATGTTTTTTAAACAGTTATGTGAGGACTCTTTAGGAGGGTCCGAATTAGAAAGGGTGATATTGCCTTTGGGGAGTAGTAGCAGGGATGACGGAGAAGGCGATGGCACCCCACTCCAGTACTCTTGCCTGGAAACTCCCATGGACAGAGGAGCCTGGTGGGCTGCAGTCCATGGGGTCGCTGAGAGTCGGACACAACTGAGCGACTTCACTTTCACTTTTCACTTTCATGCATTGGAGAAGGAAATGGCAACCCACTCCAGTGTTCTTGCCTGGAGAATCCCAGGGACGGGGGAGCCTGGTGGGCTGCTGTCTATGGGGTCACACAGAGTCGGACACGACTGAAGCGACTTAGCAGCAGCAGCAGCAGCAGCAGCAGGGATGAAACAGTGGGGAAAGTCAATTTCTCTAATAATGTATTTATTTCCATTGTAAGCATTACTTTGCTGTCAAGAATGTGTGATATTATAGGCAACTTAACAAAAAGAGTAGTAAAATATGTATCTTGGGCATGTTATCATTGAATGCGTTAATAAATACCAAGGAATTTCTTCATTTTTAGCAGTTCAAGTATTTATTATTTTATTAAGAAAAAGTTATGCTATTCCAGTGCTATGTTTTCCTAGCTACTGCCTACTTTGGAATCAATTTATCTTTCTAATGTTGTCAATATCTGTATTGCCAGGACAAGTTGGTGTTACTAAATCCATATAACGTGGCGTTAACAAAGAAGAATCTACTAAAAGCAATGTCATCAATTACATTCACCACTGGTGCAGAAAAGAGACTTTGTTTAGAAGTTATTAGCAAAATTTTTTATAAGATTTCTACTCTTTTTAAGGGACTATAGAAGTTATGAGAAATGCCTAAAGGATAGAGAAAGCTATCATTGAGACTCACAGTTCAGTTCAGTTCAGTTCAGTCACTCAGTCCTGTCCAACTCTTTGTGACCCCATGAACCACAACACCCCAGGCCTCCCTTTACATCACCAACTCCCAGAGTCCACCCAAACCCATGTCCATTGAGTCAGTGATGCCATCTAACCATCTCATCCTCTGTCGTCTCCTTCTCCTCCTGCCCTCAATCTTTTCCAGCATCAGGGTCTTTTCCAATGAGTCAACTCTTCACATCAAGTGGCTGAAGCATTGGAGTTTCAGCTTCAACATCAGTCCTTCCAATGAACACCCAGGACTGATCTCTTTTAGGATGGACTGGTTGGATCTCCCTGCAATCCAATGGACTCTCAAGAGTCTTCTCCAACACGACAGTTCAAAAGCATCAATTCTTCCTCACTCAGCTTTCATCACAGTCCAACTCTCACATCCATACATGACCACTGGAAAAACCATAGCCTTGACTAGAGTGATCTTTGTTGGCAAAGTAATGTCTCTGCTTTTTAATGTGCTATCTAGGTTGGTCATAACTTTCCTTCCAAGGAGCAAGCATCTTTTAATTTCATGGCTGCAATCACCATCTGCAGTGATTTTGGAGCCTAGAAAAATAAAGTCAGCCATTGTTTCCACTGTTTCCCCATCTATTTGCCATGAAGTGATGGGACCAGATGTTATGATCTTAGTTTTCTAAATGTTGAGATTTAAGCCAACTTTTTCACTCTCCTCTTTCACTTTCATCAAGAGGCTCTTTAATTCTTCTTCACTTTCTGCCATAAGGGTGTGTCATCTTCGTATCTGAGGTTATTGATATTTCTCCTGGCAATCTAAAAAAAAAAGACAGAAGGAGGCTCACAAGACATTGACAATTCATTGCATTTGTGAAAAGCATTTGAAATGAATCCAAAGAGGCAATTTTAATACCTAAAACTTAGTACCTAAATGTTTCTTTATATAATATAGCCTGAATATTGAGTCAGAATATACTGATATAAACAGTATTAAGTGTTATAGGTTTTTTTATTTTAATTTTTGATTGACTTTTACAAGCATGAACAGTGTCTCCAGAAAAGAAAAGTAACTACCTTAAGGCCTCAAAACATTTTAGTTCCTGTTGTTGTATGTAAGTTTCTCTTTTATTGCCCAAGTATAGTTAGGGTTTATAAGAATTTTTCAAAACTATCAGATAAGTTAGTATACAGGTCTCTCTTTGACCACAGATGAATGTTTTGTGATAGTTTTAATGAGACACTTCCTTATTTGGCAATGGCTATATATTATCATAAAGTAAAATTACATGTCCTTTTAAGTATGTCTCTTACTGTTTGATGATCCAGTCTTGTTTTCTGAGGCTATCACTTCCATATCTGTTACACATAGCATTTAAACAATGCCCTCTCTTTCTGTTTCTGTAAGTATGACAAATTCTGCACTAGCAATACTGTTTAATCTTCTAATAAAATAAACAAATTATAGAAAAGTACTTTGACTTTTTGCTTCTTAATTACTCTAATTTGGGCCCCAGCTGGGGCTCATCTCTGACAATCTTCACTCCATCAGATAAAAGGGAAATTGTTTAAAACTACTCTGGATTTGTTATAAGCAATGGACCAACTTCTAAAAGGTTTATCTCAAAGTTGGTATCTGATAAAAGCAAAATATTAAGGTTGAATCAAAATGAAGGATGTTTTGAGATTTCTCCCTGTTCAAATGGTCCCAATTAATTATCATGATGAATCTGAAGACATCTTTTATTTAATTGCTTCCTTTAGCTATTAAATCTTTTAAAAAGAAATTATTCTCAGATTCCTTTTATTTTGAAAATTTACTGATTAAAATTAGGAATTTTTTTATTGAAGTATACTTAATTTACAATGTTGTGTGATTTTCAGGTATACTGCAGAGTTATTATTATACATAATATTATATGTATATATAATATGCATTCTTTTTCAGATTATTTTCCATTATAAGTTATTAAAAGATGCTGACTATAGTTTCCTGTGCTATAGAGTAGATCCTTATTGTTTATTTTATGTATAGTACTGTGTATCTGTTAGTCCCAAACTCCTAATTAGTCCCTCGTCCCCCTCTTTCCTCTTTGGTAACCATAAATTTGTTTTCCATGTCTGTGAGTCTATTTCTGTTTTGTAAATAAAGTCATTTGTATTATTTTTTTGAGATTCCACAAGTAAGTTTATATCATATGCTATTTGTCTTCCTCTGTATGATTTACTTCACTTAGTGTGATAATCTTTGGGTCTATTCTTATTGCCACAAATGTCATGATCTCATTCTTTTTAATGGCTGGTTAATGTTCCATTGCATACATGTACCACATCTTCTTTATCCATTCATCGGTTTATGGACACTTAGGTTGCTTCCATGTTTTGCTGTTGTAAACACTGCTGTTATGTACATTGGGGTGCATGTAGTTTTGTCTTTGCCAGCTATATGCCCAAGAATGGGATTGTTTTGTCATATGATAACTCTATTTTTAGTTTTTTAAGGAACCTCCATACTATGTTCTCTGTACTATGTTCTGTACTATGCTCTCCATAGTTACTGTACCAATTTACATTCCCAACAACAGTATAAGAGAGCTCCCTTTTCTCTACACCTTCTCCATCCTTTATTATTTGTAGACTTTCTGATGATGGCAATTATGACTGGTGTGAGTTGATACTTCAAATGCAGTTTAGATTTGCATTTCTACAATACTTAGTGGTGTTTAAGCATCTTTTCATGTGCCTATTGGCCATTTGTATGTCTTCTTTAGAGAAATGTCTATCTAGGTCTTTTGTCCATTGAAATCAGAATGTTTTGAAACAGTACAGGAGATAGGATTAAAAAGTTGATTTCAGTAAAACAGTGAAATAGAGGAAAGTGAAGACAGTGATAAAGGTACAGTTAAAGAAGGAAAAATCATTGTGGGGAAAGAAGAAGATGCAGGGCATAAGTAAAGATATACCAGTAGATTTTGTGTCTAGAATCCTTCTTATGTCTATTTCCATGTGATTACATGTAAGTATTCTGCTCAAATCTGCTATTCAGAGATGAGATAGAGGTTACTAAAACTCTTTTAGTACACACACATGTACACACACTTATAAAAACACATACTTATAAAACATACAGCAATGCCTTTTTATTACAGAAAATCTCGAAAATTGAGAAAAGAGAGAAGAAAAGTAATCACATAAAGTCCTAGTACTCTCCACTCCAAGCACAAATCCTGTTAACATTTTCTCTCTGTGAATATGTTAACATTTGGATTTAGTTCTTTTCAATCTTTTGATTCTATAGTTCTAATTTACTTCTCCCTTTTTTTTAGCCACACTGTGTAGCTTGCAGGACCTCAGCTCCCTGACCGGGGACCAAACCTGGGCCCCTACAGTAGAAGCACAGGTTCCTAACCATAGGATCACCAGGGAGTTCCCTCTATTTCTTATTTTTAAATTTTAAAAATTATAATACATTTTAAAACAATTTATTAGAATAATTATTTTGCTAAAGTACTATATATGTGTATATATACACAGAAAAATGCATAGATCAGAAGTATATGGCTTGATGAATTTCCATAAGTTCAATACCCAGTCATGGCATCAGTGTTTTTACATCCATTTACTTTTTAAAAAGGAATCAGAAGCTACCTGCTCCCAGATTCTTTCCTTAGTCTTGCAGTAGAGGTAATTTCTTCCTAATAGTGACAGAATTAACTAGGCTCATTAACAGGGCCTGAGGAGGAAATGGGAGGGGGGTGTATTTCTTAGTCACTGAACCAGACTGGTGACCAGCCCTCAAGTAGGAAGAGTGAAGAAAGAGTAGTTGAGGGAAATAAAATAATCATTTCAGATCCCTCTGGAAGATGAGGACACAGAAAAAAGAGCAGTGGGAGGTGAGCACTGGCAGCTCCGAGGGGAGTGCTGATGACAGCCCCGGGCAAGGTACAACGCAGGGGGCTTCTGGCAGAAGCAGTAGCCTGAGCTTCCAGTGTTGGGGTGTGCAGAGGCCCGGCTGTCACAGGTGGGAGAGGCTGGTGACAAGAACAAGATAAACCAGCAGGAACCTCGTCTGGGCAAGAGTGGAAATAGGACAAGCCAGGGATAGACTGAGCTCCTAGAGGCAGTGAGGAGCTAAGTAGGGCAACGGAAAATCCCTAGGAAAATAAAAGGGACCTGGACCACAGCAAGAGGAATACCAAATCCTGGCAGGAGGACAGGAGGAGACGCAAGCTACTGTGGATAAACCAAATTCTCCCTATGTAGATTTGAGCATCCATGTATGATGTACAGCGCTGATAACATAAAACAATAGAAATGATATACAACGTGCATAGAAATACCAAATAGAACTAGGAATAGAGAAGAGAAATAGACAATAAAATAGAAACAAATGTACAATGGAATGTTGATACATGAAGATATGAAAAAAATGGAAAAAATCTATAGAGGTAGTGAATAAAAATAGCAACAAATAGAAGAAATTTAATATAGAAATGAAATAGATATAATCAAAGATACACACAATTATTTTGAGTTATTTTTGTCCACCTGATGTGAAGAACTGACTCATTTGAAAAGACCCTGATGCTGGGAAAGATTGAAGGCTGGAGGAGAAGGGGATGACAGAGGATGAGATGGTTGGATGGCATCACCGACTCAATGGACATGAGTTTGAGTAAACTCTGGGAGTTGGTGATGGACAGGGAAGCC
Source organism: Odocoileus virginianus (assembly GCF_023699985.2). Taxonomy (NCBI): domain Eukaryota; kingdom Metazoa; phylum Chordata; class Mammalia; order Artiodactyla; family Cervidae; genus Odocoileus; species Odocoileus virginianus. The sequence continues at coordinate 3,602,842 of NC_069682.1, forward strand.
TGACATGCTGGAGTACATGGGGTCACAAAGTTGGACACGACAGAGCAACTGAACTGAAGAAATAATTAGAAATGATAGAATAGCAATTAAAATTTCCATTTCGTTCTCTTATATGATTTTGTCATTCAATTTAAATAATGTTTCAGTTCTGATTTCTTTTTTAATTAGAAGGCTGATTTTAAAATTAATGTTGAAGTGATTTCCTCAAAAAATTTGTTTATTATGAATATATAATTTACTGCAATGTAGTCAAATAATCTGTCCTATATAAATTTTAACTTTGGAGACTCATTGATTTTCCTTTGGAATATACAAACATTATTTTTTGGACCTTTTTTTTGAGTCATAATTTAGCTGAATATAAAGTTATATTGAAAGTAATTTTTTAAAAGAGAAAATAATTTTTTCGAATAATACAAAGATAAAGCTCTACTATTTCCTAAACAGCTATTGGAGCTCTTTAGAGGCTCCTATTAGTGTCTTTGTCATTATTTTTTAGGTAATTTATAGTTTCTCTAGCAGATTCAAAAATTATTATTTTGCAATCTCACCAAGCTATGTTCATATGTAGATTTATTTTGTTAATTCTGTTCCACTCTTAGCATGTGACTTTAACTTGAAGTCTCACAGAATCCTTCAATCTGTAAAGATCTCAACTGTTTGATGATTGACACTATGGTTTTTTTTCTCTCCACCTGCCTTCTGCTTAGTTGCTCTGTGTCTAACTCTTTGTGACCCCATGGCCTGTAGCCTGCCAGGCTACAGGATCCCCATGGGATCCTCCAGGCAAGAATACTGGAGTGGGTTGCCATGCCCTCCTCCAGGGGAGCTTCCCAACCCAGAGACTGAACCCATATCTCCCCCAGTGCAGGCAGGTTCTTTGCCATCTGAACCACCAGGGAAGTTCACGAATACTGGAGTAGGTAGCCTATCCCTTCTCTAGGGAAACTTCCTGACCCAGGAATTGAATCAGTGTCTCCTGCATTGCAGGCAGATTCTTTACCAGCTGAGCTATCAATTTATCCTCTATGTTTCTTTGTTGTTGTTGCTGAGTCACTAAATCGTGTCTGACTCTATGACCTCATGGACTGCAATACACCAGTCTCCTCTGTCCTCCACCATCTCCTGGAGTTTGCTCAGATTCATGTCCATTGAGTGGGTGATGCTATCTAAACGTCTCATCCTCTGCTGCCCCATTCTCCTTTTGCCTTCAATCTTTCTCAGCATCAGGATCTTCTGCAATGTCAACTCTTTGCATCAGGTGGCCAAAGTATTGGAGCTTCACCTTCAACATCAGTCCTTTCAATGAATAAATTTAGGATTGATTTCCTTCAGGATTGACTGGTTTGATCTCCTTGTAGTCCAAGCATCTTCTCCAGCACCACAATTTAAAAGCATCAACTCCGCAGTGCTCAGCCTTATTTATGGTTCAACTCTCACATCCATACATGACTACTGGAAAAACCATAACTTTGACCATACAAATCTTTGTTGGCAAAGTAATGTCTCTTCTTTTTAATATGCTGTCTAGGTTGGTCATAGCTTTCCTTCCAAGGAATAAGTGTCTTTTAATTTCAGGGCTTCAGTCACCATCTACAGTGATTTTGGAGCTCACGAAAATAAAATCTGTCACTCTTTCCATGTTTTCCCCTATATTTGCCATGAAGTGATGTGACCAGATGCCATGATCTTAGTTTTTTGAATGCTGAGTTTCAAACCAGCTTTTTCACTCTCCTCTTTATTTCCTATTCAGTTTCTGCTAGTAGGGTGGTATCATCTGCATATCTGAGGTTGCTGATATTTCTCTCAGCAATCTTGATTCCAGTTTGTGATTCATGCAGCCTATTATTTCACATGATGTACTCTGCATATTAGTTAAATAAGCAGGGTGACAATATACAGCCTTGTCCTAGTCTTGAATCAGTCAGTTGTTCCATGTTCATCTAGCTGTTGCTTTTTGACCCACATACAAATTTCTCAGGAGATAAGTAACATAGTCTTGTATTCCCATCTCTTAAAGAATTTTCCACAGTTTGTTGTGATCCACACAGTCAAAGGTCTTACTATGTGTCTTTATTATTATATGATTCACATATAAAACACACCCTATTAAAATCTACAATTCAGTGTTTTTTACTCTATTTCCAAGGTTGTGTAGCCATCACCACTGTCTAATTCTAGGACATTTCCATCATTCCCAAAAGAAACCATGAATTCCTTAGCAGTCACTTCCTTTCCTTATTCTCTCAGTCCTTGAAATCTACTAATTTACTTTTCACCTCTGTGGATTTGCTTATTCTGAACAATGCATGTAAATAGAATAAAACAGCATGTGGCCTTTTTTTTTTTTTTGGTGTGACTTTTACTTAGTGTAGTATTTTCAAGGTTTATTTATATTGTAACATTAATCAGTACTTCATTACTTTTCATGAATGAATAATCTTTTATTACATGGATAATACCATATTTTGTTTATCCATTCATTAGTTTATGGACATTTGAGTTGTTTGGGGTATTGTGAAAAATACCACTACGAGCATTTGTCTTTGTGTGAATAGATATTTTCAATTCTCTCGGTTATATACCTAAGGATAAAATTGCAGAGTTATATGATAATTTTATGTTTAACTTTTTGACAAGCTGCCAAGCTGTTTTCCAAGATAGCTGTATTAGTTTACATTCCCACCGGCAATGCCTGAGGGTTCCACTTTCTCCACATCCTAGATAATACTTGTTATTTATCTTTTTGATTATTAGAGCTACTAGTGGGTATAAAGACACATCGTGGTTTAGTTTAAATATCTTTAGATGTACCTACTATCATTTGTGTATCTTCTTTGGAGAAATATATATTCAATTCCTCTGCTCATATTTAAGTTGGGTTCTCTTTTTATTGTTGCATTATACAAGCTCTTTATTTTTTACTCTGGATGCTCCATCCTTATCAGATATATGACTTGCAAGTATTATCTATCATCCTGTGAGTTGTCTTTTCATTTTCTTGATAACGTCCTTTGAAGTACAAAAGTTTTAAATTTTCATGAAGTTCACTTTGTTTTTATATTTTTGGTTGCTTATGCTTTTGGGGTCATGTGTATGAAACTCCTGTCTAATACAAGGGCATGAGGATTTATACTATTTCCTTCTAAGAATTTTCTAGCTTTAAATCTTACATTTACATCTTTGATTCATTTTGAGGACATTTTTTACTTATGGTGTGAGATTGGAGTATAATTTTATTTTTTTTCATTGGATATTCAGTTGATCCAGCATCATTTGCTAAAGAGACTATTATTTTCACCCATTGAATTGTCTTGGCACTCTTTTTGGAATCAATTGATCATCAATGGATGGGTGGTAGACAAGAAAAGGATAGTTGCTGCTGCTAAGTCGCTTCAGTCATATCTGACTCTTGACTCCTCTGTCCATGGGATTCTCTAGGCAAGAATACTGGTAGCCATTTCCTCCTCCAGGGGATTTTCCTGACCCAGGGACCAAACTGTGTCTCCTGCATGGGCAGGCAGATTCTTTACCACTGAGCCAGTAGCTATTTTTCTCAGCCAGAGTTCATTCTCCAGGAGCTGTGTACCAGCCCCCTGCCGCACACAGTGACCCTGGCTCTTGTCTCTAGGTGGGCACAGGCCACATTTCCCTGAAGAGACTGAATTCAGACTGAATTCTCTCTGTCCAGACCAGAGCTCAAAAGCTAGCCCTGTCAGCCTTTACTCTGTTCTCTGTTTTCACTTACTTTCTCTTTTGATCTTCATGCATAGTTTGCTAGCTGGTATTTGTTTTGACTGATTAAAAAGATTATCTATCTGTGTGTCTGTCTACCATTTTATGAATGCATGAGGGGTGTTTTCCTTTGTGTGCTTCTTTTTGTGTTTTGACAAGAAATACATAATATTTATAAATATTCCATAGGTTCTGTGTCAGGTATTTATTGTCAAAATAATGCTGTGAAACATCTTCAAATCTGCAGTTACATATAATAAGAGCACACATTGCTCATAGTCCAGGGATGGTTGGCTAGAATCAAATTCTTCTGATTTTGGCTAGGCTTATTTGATGATCTGGAAGTTGGCTGGCTGTTGTCTAATTTAGGCTAGCCTCAGCTAGGATAACTGGGACTGTCAACCTCCAGTCAGCTAGCCCAGGCATTTTCTCATGGGGATGGCAGAAACAAAGAGAGAAGGCAGGAACATGATTTCAGTCCTCTGCTATTTCTGTTAAGATAATTTTGGCTGAAATAAATTTCATGTCTGTGTCTGTGCTATCCATATTGGGAGGGCACTGATAGTCACATGGGAAAGGGCAAAGGTATGGATGGGTATGTGAAGAATTGGGGCCATCTTTGCAATAAATTTACTACAGAAGTTTCAAAAAGTGCATTTTATGACTCCATAAAGTAAAAGAGGAAGATAGAGTGAATGAAATAGGAGAAGTTAGGAGGAGAAACAGAGAAAATTTGACTGGTACAGTCTTAACCTGTCCAAGCTGCTTACTCTATGTACTGCTCTCTATACTTGCTCTCTATGTATGTTTGGGAATTTTCCATGACAAAATTTAAAATATGCATGGTCTGTATTTCTAAGTATAAAGGTCTCTGTCTGCATCCATTATATCAAAACTATTGTTACATTCACATTTATATATTCCCAGTTGTTTCTCAATTTGTTCTGTCATTTTTTAATATAGTTGTACCAAACTCTTTCACTCTAATTGTGGTCTCATTATGGGCAGACACATTTCTGGAGCATTTTTGTGAAGCCTAGAGGTAAGTAACATCCAGCCCTGGTGCCCCTTGCCCCAGCCTTCTCCTGGAAGGGTATATGTTGAACAGATTTGTCCTGAGATTTGTGGGTGTATCTGGAAATTGCATGTTATTAGTCATTTTTGTTGGCCATTTTGAGATGTTGAAGACAATAAGCTTGCCCACCTTTCCTGACTGAAGATTAGGGGTCTGTGTGGTGGGATTAGGAATAAGATACCCATGACCATTTCTATGATTTTAGCTTATGGAAGGAAAAGAAAATGAAAGTATGAGTTGCTCAGTGGTGTCCAACTCTTTGTGACCTCATGGATATAGCCCACCAGGTTCTTCTGTCCATGGGATTCTCCAGGTCAGAATATTGGAGTATGTTGCCATTTCCTTCTCCAGGGGATTTTTGTGATCCAGGGATCAAACCCAGGTCTCCTGCATTGCAGGCAGATTCTTTACCATCTGAGATACCAAGGAAGCTTGTGGAAGGAGGTCCTGTTAATTCCTGTGCCCTCAGGTATCCTGATGTTGGGGGTAGCCACTGGGCTGTCTTGATGTACTTGGCTAAATAATTATATACATTTCCAGAGGGAATAGGTAGTTTATAGCTTACATGGATGCTATGAAAGGTGGCTGCCCCTCGGTGGGTCCTGTGTGCCCAGGAGCAAAAGGGGTCTAAGTCATATTCTGGGTAATATTTGTCTCCTTTTTATTTATTTTCTATTTTGTTGTTGTTCAATCACTCAGTCATGTCCAACTGTTTGAGACCTCATGGACTGCAGCATGCCAGGCATCCCTGTCCTTCAGCATTTCCCAGAGCTTGCTCAATCTCTTGTCCATTGAGTCGATGATGCCATCCAACCATCTCATCCTCTATTGCCCCCTTCTTCTCCTGCTTCAATCTTTCCCAGCATCAAGGTATTTTGTAATGAATCAGCTCTACTCATCAAGTACCCAAAGTATTGGAGCTTCAGCTTCAGCATCAGTCCTTCCAATGATTATTCAGGATTGATTTCCTTTAGGATTGATTGGTTTGATCTTGCTGTCCAAGGGGTTCTCAAGAGTCTCGCCCAACACCACCATTCAAAACCCTCAATTCTTCATCACTCAGCCTTCTCTATGGCCTGACTCTCACATCCATACATGACTACTGAAAAAATCCATAGCTTTGACTATATGGACCTTTGTCAGCAATGTAATAGATCTGCTCTTTAATAGGCTATCTAGGTTTGTCATAGCTTTTCTTCCAAGGAGCAAGTGTCTTTTAATTTCATGGCTGCAGTCACCATCTGCAGTGATTTTGGGGCCCAAGAAAATAAAATCTGTCACTGTTTACATCATTTCTCCATCTATTTTCGACATATAGTTATTTTCTACATACAATAATTAAAAAATTTAAATATATTTTTAATAACATATATGCACTGAAAACTGTTATATTATTTTCTTTGAGGCAATCTTGTGATAAGGATCTCAAGTCAGGTGATGACATATGAATTTATCAGAATATTGAAAGTAGCATATCCATTACTATTATTGGTAAAGTAGAAGTGATAATATAGCAGAGATAGGTGACAATTACCTATTGCCATACTCTGACACTGGCCATTCATATTCATTACTGCCACTTTTTAATACACAACTTACTTAACAGATTGACCTCTGGCTCTTGAAGAGCTCTTTGTTTTCCCTCCTAATATCATGTTGGAATTTGAAAGAACAGTGATTCTTTTGGTTCACTGCATTCCACTGGGACCCTTCCAACTTCAGCTCATTAGAAACACCCTGGACTCAGAGGACTAACTATGATGTCATATGTCATAGCAATGAAGTAATGGTGGCAGACCAAGGCAAAGACCAATTCTATTTTTTCTGCTTTAAGAAATTTCTCATATTGTTGAAAACGTAACTTCTACCTTTCAAGTAAAAATTATTACATGTAGATTCCCCGGGTCAAAGGAACGAGTGAAAACTTGTTTGATGGGGTCAACTCAGAATGAGTTGAGGAGACTTTTGAACAGATGACCAGCTTCTCTTGGTTAAGTTCCATCCTTCTGACCTTTTCGGGTGTGTCTCACGTCAAACATCTAATTCGGGAAAGATGTGATAAGACTGCAAGGAATTCTGTGAGAGGCTCCATCATCTTCTTATTAGTTTAAAAAGACAAGTTTTTGTATCTTTTATACTGACTACAATTCTTCCCTTTTAAAGATAGGCTCAGACAGAAAGCTGCTAATTTGGAATAGTTATATTCTTGTAAGTTTATATCAAATAAGAATTTTCTATTAAATCTTTGTATTCCAATTTTTGAGGAAAGCAACTTAAGCAATTTTTTACTCTCAAGCGTTCTTTATTCTCCAATGTACTTTTCAGTGAATAGATTGAAAATTGATGAAGGCCATTATTTACAAACTAAACTACCACACCACTGCACTCATCTCACATGCTAGCAAAGTAATGCTCAAAATTCTCCTAGCCAAACTTCAACAATACATGAACCGTGAACTTCCAGATGTTCAAGCTGGTTTTAGAAAAGGCAGAGGAACCAGAGATCAAATTGCTAACATCCGTTGGATCATCAAAAAAGCAAGAGAGTTCTAGAAAAACATCTATTTCTGCTTTATTGACTATGCCAAAGCCTTTGGTTGTGTGGATCCCAACAAACTGTGGAAAATTCTAAAAGAGATGGGGCTACCAGACCACCTGACCAGCCTCCTGAGAAATCTGTATGCAGGTCAGGAAACAAGTTAGAACTGGACATAGAACAGCAGACTGGTTCCAAATGGGCAAAGGAGTACATCAAGGCTGTATATTGTCACCCTGCTTATTTAACTTATATGCAGAGTACATCATGAGAAATGCTGGGCTGGATGAAGCACAAGCTGGAATCAAGATTGCTGGGAGAAATATCAATAATCTCAGATATACAGAGGACACTACCCTTATGGCAGAAAGTGAAGAAGAACTAAACAGCCTCTTGATGAAAGTGAAAGAGGAGAGTGAAAAAGTTGGCTTAAAGCTCAACATTCAGAAAACCAAGATCATGGCATCTGGTCCCATCACCTCATGGGAAATAGATGGGGAGACAGTGGAAACAGTGTCAGACTTTATTTTTTGGGGCTCCAAAATCACTGCAGATGGTGACTGCAGCCATGAAATTAAAAGACGCTTACTCTTTGGAAGGAAAGTTATTACCAACCTAGATAGCATATTAAAAAGCAGGGACATTACTTTGCCAACAAAGGTCCATCTAGTCAAGGCTATGGTTTTTCCAGTGGTCATGTATAGATGTGCGAGTTGGACTGTGAAGAAAGCTGAGCGCCAAAAAATTGATGCTTTTGAACTGTGGTGTTGGAGAAGACTCTTGAGAGTCCCTTGGACTGTAAGGAGATCCAACCAGTCCATCCTGAAGGAGATAAATCCTGGGTGTTCATTGGAAGGACTGATGCTGAAGCTGAAACTCCAATACTTTGGCCACCTGATGTGAAGGGTTGACTCATTGGAAAAGACCCTGATGCTTGGAGGGATTGGGGGCAGGAGGAGAAGGGGACGACAGAGGATGAGATGGCTGGATGGCATCACCGACTAGATGGACATGAGTTTGAGTAAACTCTGGGAGTTTGTGATGGACAGGAAGGCCTGGCGTGCTGTGATTCATAGGGTCGCAAAGAGTCGGACACGACTGAGTGACTGAACTGAACTGAACTGAACTGATCCATAGTTTTCATAACATTCTTATCAGGGTATGTAACCCACAGTATATTTGGAACTCTTCCAAGAGTATAATGTTATTTACTATTACAAATGCATACATTTAAAAAAATACTATATATAAGGAATAAATGAAAAGAGAGATATAAATGTTTACTTAGTACATGAGTACATTATGGAAGTGACACATTTTTAGTCACCTAGTTTCTAAATTTCAAGGTAATCTGATTCTGTTTTTTTTTAATACATGTACACAATCAGCTATTAATTCCTTCTGATAAGCAGTGTATTAGTCAAATTTTGCTGCTGTTAATAACATATCACAAACAGCTTCAGATTCTCATGGCTTACACTAATAAACATATATTTCTTGCTCATAGATTTGGATTTGGGATATGAACAAAAATTAAATGAAAAAACCAAAATTGCCCTTTCATTCAGCAGTTGATAATGTTGAAGAAGAAATGCAAAATTATGCCACAGGATAAACAAAATCAGATTAAGTCCATGTGGTGCTCCATCTTAGCTATGTTAATTTCTCTGGAGTTTCTCCATCAATTATTCTCAAAAACTATTCTCTTCATCTGCTTGTTTATCAAATATGTTCTGTTTGCTCAGTCACGAAGTCCTGTCTGACACTTTGTGGCCCCGTGGACATGCCAGGCTTCTCTGTCCTTCACTGTCTTCCACAGTTTGCTCAAACTCATGTCCATTGAGTCAGTAATGCCATCCAACCATCTCATCCTCTGTTGCCCCCATCTTATCCTGCCCTCAATCTTTCCCAGCATCAGGATTTTTTCCAATAAGTTGGGTGTTTGTATTAGGTGGCCAAAGCAATAGAACTTCAGCATCAGTCATTGCAATGAATATTCAGGGTTGATTTCCTTTAGGATTGACTGGTTGGTCTTCTTGATTCTCTTAGGCTTATGCCCTGGCACCAAAATCTCATCTAAAATAAAAGCCAGCATCTTCACCATTATTTACCTCTTTAACACTTTGATATCTACCAAATCTGTTCTTCCTTTTAACTTTATTAATAAATTTATATCACAACTAAAATTTCAGAGTTATCTTCAACTCCTTATTTTTCTTTCCTCTAACTCAACAATATATAGGATTACCTTCACCATCTTTCACATATGATTGATTCCCTCTCCTGACCCTTTTATGATATCAACACTCAGTTTTCCTCTGCTGCCTTGTTCAATTCAGTTCAGGTAATTTTTACCTCTTTTTTCATTTACCTCTCATTTTAGTCTCTTTCCTAGAATACTGAAGTTGTTTCCTTACTGGTCCCTTTGTTTCCAATCTCCCCTAACGTTTAGTCTATTATACTCATGATATAAGAATTTTCCCAGAAATCAAATTTCTTGTTTTTTTCTTTCAAGTTTCTTAAAACTCTGGATCCACCTAAAGTTCAAAACTATTAATGACTAATTGGACATCAAGTTAAAGATGACCTCTGTCATACCCTGGGTCACAATCTACATGAGAATTCAAGACATATAAAAAAATAAGTCTGAGAGAAGTATAATACTTATTTTGTTCTAGTGAATGTACTGCACAGGACTTGGAAGAACATCATTTTATCTTAATGTGTATATATTCATTTAAAAAATTATGAATTATTTTAATATGCTCTAAAAATGGGACTAGTCCATTAAAGTTATGGTTGCTTGGTGTTAGTCAGAGAGAAACTTAAGTAAGAATAATGTCAGATATAAATCAACTTATAGAAAAATAATTAATAATAAGGATAAACATGCAAAAATTGGGAAAGTGATGTGATAACTGACAAGTTTGGCATTTGATCTAGTAGTGATGGCTTGCAGAAAAGATGGAAAAAATAGGAGATAAAACTTGAAAAGCAAATATATCAGGCCGATATTAGTCTGTTTCTTCCACAATGGAGAAGCTCAAAACAGATAAAAATTAGTCTTAAAACAACAACCAATTATTATTTAGCTGCTGATTCTGAGAGTCAGTAGTTTGGACTTTTTCTCTGCTGGTGGTTCTTCTGGCCTTGGCTGAGCTTGTTCGCCTATCTATGACCATCACCTGGGCTGGCTGGGGCAGGGTGATCTAGGAAGGCATCCGCTGGAAAAATTCATTTCTGCTGTCCTTGTCTCCATCTTCCTGCAGAGCAGAAAGTGGGCTTATTTAAGTGTGGGCTTATTCACTTGGAGAATAAAGGATCTCAGTGGAGAAGAAGCAGAAGCAAGGCCTTCAGGCTTAGAATTCACAGTTGGATGCTTTTGTGATATCTACATATGTAAAATGCTGTCTTTATCTACTCATCCTAGACAAACACTTAGGGTGTTTCCATACCTTGGCTAGTATAAATAATGCAGCAACAAACATGCGAATGTAGCTCATTTCCTTCAGATATATATTTAGTTGTAAGATTACTGGATCCCATGTATTTTTAATTTTTAGAGAAATTACATATTGTTTTCCATAATGTCTGTGCCAGTTTACATTCCCAACAACAGTGTAGAAGGATTCTTTTTTCACCATCACCATCCCTACCTTCACTTGTTTTATTTATTTATAAAAGTCACTCTAATATATGTAAGTTTGGCTTTGACTTGCATTTCTCTAATGATTAATGATGTTAAACACCTTTTCATGTACCTGTTGGACATTTGTCTGCCTTCTTTGGAAAAATGTTTATTCAGTTTGTCCTGAAAAAGTTTTTGCTATTGAGTTCTGAGAGTTTTCTTACATATTTTATGTATTAACTCCTTATCAGGTACATGGTTTGCCAATATATTCTTTTTTTCTGTGGGTTTACTTTTCATATTGGTGATGGTTTCATTTGCTGTGCAGAGCTTTTTCGTTTGATGTAGTCCCATTTGCTTATTTTTGCTAGCTTTTCCTTTTTGATGGAGGAGGTACAAAGTCACATTTTAAAGGGTGTGGTCATAAGAAGAATGAAAGATTGTGTTCAAACACAACATGCATATTTTAGGATGACTCATGCATTATAAACCATTAAATGCCAAATATATTATAGAATTAATGGGGATCAGGAGGGATCCAAGGCACGCTCACCATTGAGAAGATTAATATAATAATAGGCCAGGGAGAAGTAATATGAGACAGGAGCTGGAACAGTGGGTGTGTAAAGGATGTTTGAGGTTTTGTAAAGGACAGTCCCAGGATTTGCCTGGGTAGTATGATGAAGAGGTGTGTGGTGTGGTGCAAGGTGAAGATACACTGGATGATGATGCCAATTAGTTCAGATGAGAGAGCAAAGGCACCTTGTTTGGGGTGGCTGGTACATGGAAGAGTTGGGATGTTCATGTGTTATATATGTGGCTGTGTCCAGAAAGAAATTTGAATTTCGGATCTGGAGCTCAGGATACAATCAATTATAGAGCCATTAAATTTGGGAGTTCTTAACATTTTGGTAAGAACTTTCATGCATAGGAGTGAATATGGTCTGGAAAGAGCATGTTTCTTTGTACCCCCAACCACATGGTACTTTGTGCACGGTGGTTACCAAATTGATAATTGTCTAGCTATCAGCCGAAGGAAGTGCAGTCTTCTCACTTTCTTCAACACTCAAGGTCAGGCCATTCCATTTCTTTTCTTTTTTTTTTTTAATATTTATTTGGCTGCACTGGGTCTTAATTGCACCATGCAGCATCTTTGATTTTGTGGCATGTGGGGTCTAGTTCCCTGACCAGACCTGGGCCTCCTGCATTGGGAGAGTGGCATCCATTGGATCACCAAGTCCATTGGACCTCCGTTGGACCATCAGGGAAGTCCTAGGCCATTCCATTTCTTGATGAGCTGATTGTAATGTAAGAATTAAAAGAAAAGTCAATGAAGTGCAGAGCCTAACATATTGAATTTGGGGGGAACATCAACCCTGTGGATTTGTGAACTATGCTCTTTTCTCCATGAATCTTACTAGAAAGAAGATTCTTTCTTCTTTCTTTCTTCAGAGAAACATCTTACTAGTAACCTCAGTGGGGTACTCCTCTCCACCTCACAGATGAAGGGCCTGAGGTTTACAGATTATTGGTGCTTCTGAATATCTTCCAGGTCCTGACCCATTTGGAATGTGATGCCAGTCGTCCTGACCATGAGAGGAAGTTAAGGAGGCTTAAGGATATGGGTCCCCAGACCAATCAACCCGTCCCTATGGCTGAGGACATCAATTTCTTAGCACATGTGTGGTAGTCATATGCCGCCACAGCAGACCTCAGCCTACCAGCTGGGAAATCTGGGTTAAAGAAATGGCCAGGGTAGCAGAGCTAATAAGTAACAAAACTATCAGAAGAATTCAGTTTTGCTTGACTATGAAGTTCAGATTCTTTTCTCTATTTCATACAATGATTCTGCCTGGCTTTTAAGATTGATAGACTATAGAAATAGTTTATCATTTGAGAGAGAACTCAAAACTCTAGGCTAAGATGCATGATGTCTTTTGTTTTTTAATCCCTGAATTCAGTTAAATATTATGGGATAGGCAAAAAATGATAATTTTTCCTTTTCTTGCAATATATATGGATAATTACTAAAACCACACCATATTGAGGAAATAAGCCATTCATTTTCCTTATACAGTATATGGACTTGTAGATACATCTTAATGGCCAACATATGTGTTTTTATGTTTTATTTTATTTCTGAAATATGCATTCCATTTCAAAATATCCGTTAACTTCATTGAAATAAACAAATCTTGGTTTAAAGAGATGAGGTGAATTACATGAACTATTATCAAACCAGGGATTTTTGATAGTTTTGAATCTCTGAGTGACAGATTTGTGTCTTCTCCAGGGTCAAGCCTGACTTAGGCATTGGCTGAGTCTGGACTAATTGGCTGGAAGAGGATGGCCACCCATGAGTTACATCCTTACATCTCTGCCCTTAATACTTACTGCATTCTGTTGTGCCTTTACAGATATGTGAAAAAAGTATAGTTACTCTGTTTATAGTGACTTTCTTCTTTTTATGGAATGGTTGTGATTCAGTAGAACAGAGAAACATGGCCTTAGACACATTTGGTGTAGAAATTTGCTTTCTTTGTATCTGTTTGATCTGGAGCAGGTGACATAACTTTTCTGACTTTCATGTGTAAAATGGCAAGTGGAATGCTCACCTCACAGACTTTCTGTGGGAATTAAATAAAGGTAGTAGTTATAAAACACTTCCATTAGCTCCTGGCTTACAGATACAGTAGTGTAGTAGCCAAGAGGATGTGGTGATGGAGGTGGTGACACCGCAGGTAGTGACAGGAGTGGTGGAGGTGATGTGTTGTGGTGTTGGTCGGGGGTAGAGTTAGTAGGGGCAGTGATGATGCAGAGGCGCTGACAGCAGGGGAGGTGGTGATAGAGAAGGTGTGGAGGGCGTCGTGGTGGAGGTGGCAGTGTTGGCAGTGGAAGTGGAGGCGTTGCTGGAGTTAGTGGAGGCTGTAATGGAGATGGGGGCCGGTGATGGAGATGGTGGTGGCAGAGGAAGTAGATGTGGTTTGGGAGAAAATGGTGCACGTGGAGGTGACAATAGTGGTGGAACGTGTGGAAGGAGAGGTGGTGCTGGTGGAAGTGGACGTAAGCACGTTCACGGTGGAAGTGAGGGGTGGAAGGTGGTGAGGTAGCAGACGTGACAGTGGCGGTATTGATAAGGGGTACTGATGGAGGTGGCAAACGGTGCCAATTGGTGGCTGCAGGGTAGTGGTGGGCTTGGTGAGAGTGGGGTGCTGGTGGCAGTTTGGAGGTGATGGTGGAAATGGAAGTGGGGATGGTAGTGGTCGAAGACTTGTTGGAGCTGCTACTGATGATAGTGGAGGTGGACGTGAAGATGGTGGTGGAAGACGGAGGCGGTGGCAGAAGTGAAAGTTACAGTGGAAGAGGGGATGATGGTGAGGTGATGGCCCTGCAGGAGGCATTGTTGGGAGCAGAGATGGCGGAGATGGCAAAGCAGAGTGGTGATGCTTACAAGCATACTGGCAGCTGGCATGCGGCTGATATTCTTCCCTAACAAACTGAGAACAAAAGATGGATATTGTCCATCTTCAGGACAGCGTTGGTTTAATCAGGCGAGGTTCAGTTGACACTGGATGAACAAATGGTATCTTTTCCCAGTTAATCTTGACAACTGGCATCATCTGAGTCAGGTTGACATTCCTTTTCCTTTCGTGTCCTGCCACTAGCCTCTCCATTTAGTTCCTTTCCTTTAAATTCACTGTTGGCTAGACAGTGAACTCTTGTGTGTAGGTCATGGTAAACTCAAATCCCTCTTGTAAGCACTTGTCTGCTTACCTGGCTCTCAATGCATGAATTCCTATAGTAAGATGATTGATTAACTGAGCTAATGTGGTCCTTCTTTGAAGCTTTCATCATCACTAGGGTGTGCTAGCTTGACCCTGCGTGGTTGTGGACCATCCAGTGTGTCTGATCTTCATCCTACCTGTAATCTAAACCCATAGAAAACCCAGCCTTACAACTCTGAGTCCTGGCTTCTCAGTCCTTATGTTTAGTTGTTCCCTTTTGCTCTTAAAACTGTTGCTTCTTGGGCTGCCTGAGGCACTGATTTCTAGGTCAGTGATAAATCCCACTCAGCGAAGCCACATGTATCATTTCCTCCACCACTTTGCAAACAGCATTTCTTGGACTGTGCCAGCCAGCCATGGGCTCCGTCGCTGGCATCAGCAGAGCCCACTCCTTTCTGGTAATCCGCGGCCTTTGCCAGTTCAGAAGGCCGTGGCCCCAGAGCCCCAGCACCGCAATCTTGCATGAACCCTGGGGACCTGCCAGGCTGCCCCGTGTTTTGTCTGACAGTGTCTGTGCTTGCCTTTCACATTGGCAACTCTGAGAATTTCCACTGCTGTTGATCCACCTCACAGCCACCAAACAGACCAGGACCTGTGTGTCTCTCCAGGCTGGGGCTGGCACCGCAAAATATTTCTGTTCCCAAACTGTGGCATGTGTGCCCTGCCAGGACCCAGGACCTTTGGAGAAGCGCCTTCCTTGTCCCAATTAAAAGTGTTTTATTGTTCAGAGAGAGGCTACTCGCTGTAGCTCTTCTTTCATCAGCCTCACTTTGTTAAGCATTATTGCACTCACTAATCTTCTCTTTCTGACAGCTCCCGGCCAAGAGAATTACAAGTTCCAGCTACGGAAACAAAATGCTTTTTATTTATTATACTCCTAAGATGTTTTCAATAATGCAGTCAGTGCCTGTTTTGCCAAGTGGGTGTTGCACCTTTCCAGAGGTTTGGCTAGTTAGCAGCCTGCTGATGAACACGCATGCCCTTCGGTGGGTGTCCTTCACCTCAGAGTGAGCCTCCCCCGTTATCATCTTTGGCCTCCAGTGAAGACAGACAGAAATGCTTTGGACCAAGGCAACCAGCTCCATATAGTGATGCTATCTAAGGTGATTCGTCTGGTCTGCGCTTTGACTACTTCTGCCCTTCCCTTGGGAATAATCATAGCAGCTAATGTTTATTGAGCATTTACTAAGTGCCAGGCGCTGGTCTGACAGCTTTATGTAGGTTATCACATTTAGCCCTCCAACTATGGCAGGGGGCAGGCGCTGGTCTTATTTTTGTTTTATAAATGAGGAAGTAAGGCACGGACAAGTTGAATGAGTTCCTCAAGTCACACAGCTTGTAAGGGATGCCTTTGGGATTTGAATCTACTTAACCACTCCATCAGACTGTCTCCTGGGTTTGATGACTGAACGAGAGAAAACAGGCAAACACAATACAAGTTAAATGATCATTGAACATTCGGTTATATTTATGAGTAGAAGCATATCTCTTGGCTTTTCAGTCAAGGAAATGCATTTTTTTTTTTTTTTGAGAAATGATAAAGGAGATTCTCTCTGCCACCAACCTTACTTGCAGGGCAAGGAATGGAGATGCAGATGTAGAAAAAGAGCTTGTGGCCACAGGGTGGGGTGGGGTGGAAAGGACAGGACAAGCTGGAAGAATCGCATTGACATCCATATATACAGACTACCGTGCGTAAAATCGATGGCTAGTGGGGAGCTGCTGTGTAGCACCGGGGGGGGGGGGGGGGGGGGGGGTGGAGCTCAGCTGGGTTCTCTGTGATGACCTAGGGGCTAGAGGCGGGGAGAAGGGGGAGGGAGGCTCAACTGGGAGGGGATACATGTACACATGTAGCTGATTCATGTTGTACAGCAGAAACCAACACAATACTACAAAGCAATTATACTCCAATTAAAACATAAATTTAAAAATAAAAAGAAGACTAGGGAAAGTTCCCCTACCCCTTTGGGCACAGTGCATGCCATGGCCACAGCTCCGGGCCTGCAGGCCGCCCAGGTGATGCTCTTTGCAGAGGCAGTGTCTCTTTGGTTGCCTGATTCTGCTCTGCTTGTTCTCCCTGAAAGACTGACAGTCTGTTTCCATGACGCTTTCCTACTTTCTCCCTTTCATGCCTTGTATGTTTCGACTTGTCTGGTTTGGGGTAGAGGGGTGGGGCGGGCATCAGATAAATTCACCTCTTGAATCACCTTAAAGATACCTCTTGATAAGTTCCGTGGTGGGGGGGGGAGATTAATTCTAAAATCCTTAGGTGGGGGCAGCTGTGCACGAACTGATTTATTTGCAAGCCCAAACAGGTGTCTTGACCTCAGGCGGTCAAGGCAAGAAGTTGCCTCTCGTGGTGGTTTCAACCAGGTGAAGGGAAGGGAAAGTTGGTGTAGAACAGACTTTCCCACAGTTAACTTCTTGTTGGATGGATTTGAACAGAAAATTTCCACTGCTATCCAGGGAATGTATGTGAAATTGATTAGCATTTCTAGGACAAACCAGGCAACTGTATTCAGTTCTGAGACACCTTAGATCTTGCAACGGGATACCTCGGAAGCATCTCAGAGAACACTGATGCCTTTCAGAGACATTATCGGTATGCTTGTGATGCCAAATCACCATTGGTATTCACGGCAAAGAGAGTGCGGCATTGTCGCTAGTCCAGATCACCTTACAGAAGGGTATTATTCCTCCATCCTAGCGTCCCCTAGACACTCACACACAGGAGAACGTCACCATTTGAGTCACAGAGAGGCACTTTGAAGTTGGGTGACCTCAATAAAGCTTGCAGGAACAAGGAAAAGGTGGAACTATTCTCAGGTTAAGAGAAAACATCAAAAGTTTTCAAAAAACCTAAGACACAAAGAAGCCAGCTAAGAACTAGGTTTTATAATCTTGGAAAAGATAGGGCATATGTCTCTCTACATGGTGGCTATCCAGTGTGTGGTTTGAAACAATCTCTCTGCTGTTTTTGTTTTTTTGTTTTTTTCCCCCAAAACAGCTTTAAAAAAAAAAGAAAGAAAAGAAAAAAAGAAGGAAGAAATCTCCAACAATAGCAGATGTGGGTCCACCTGAATCAGATGTTTGTTTGTGGGATTTGAGTCTGGCAGGAAGCCATCATGGGGAGGTAACTGTTTGATATAAATGTGGCTGCCTTTCCACAGCTTCAGTCCTCAGAATGTTGGCTTTCTTTACTTTCCCCACCTTGAGGACCAAGGAGAGGAAGGAGGTGTCCTCCATGCTGTTTCCAAAGTCTTAGGACTGTCCTGCTTAGCACTCTCATTAGGGAAATGTATACCTCTGACTGACAAGGACATTAGCATGGTTTAACTCCATCTTTTCCACTGTACAAGGACACTGGTGCTTTGAATGAGAATTATAGAAAAATTCAAATTGAAGGCCTAATCTCCTGACATTCTTAAATCTGTGTCATCTGGGGAAGGAAGGCAATTTTTCATGAAGTGTTTTTCCCCTAATATTCCAATCACACCTCTTAAATGACATGTTTGCTTATCACCAGCTTGAGGCTGATGCTGTAAGAAAATAATAAAACCCTAGCTTTTTGCTTTGTGATCCTTCATGGTGTCTAATATTATCATTGCTTTTCCCAGGACCTTGCACATAGGATGTGCTCTGTAGTTTTTCTTGGTTTCACATGAATTAGAGAACACTTCACACTTGGTCTCATAGATTTCTCGTCATACTTTGGGGGAGTTTTGTGACATTCTTACCACCTATAAATTCAAAAGGTCTGCTAGATTATAAGATAATATACTGGAAAAGTACAGGTTCAGTTCAGTTCAGTCACTCAGTCGTGTCCAACTCTGGGACCCCATGAATTGCAGCACGCCAGGCCTCCCTGTCCATCACCAACTCCCGGAGTCTAACCAAACCCATGTCCATTGAGTCAGTGATGCCATCTAGCCATCTCATCCTCTGTCATTCCCTTCTCCTTCTGCCCCCAATCCCTCCCAGCATCAGGGTCTTTTCCAGTGAGTCAACTCTTCGCATGAGGTGGCCAAAGTATTGGAGTTTCAGCTTCAGCATCAGTCCTTCCAATGAACACCCAGGACTGATCTCCTTTAGGATGGACTGGTTGGATTGTCTTGCAGTCCAAAGGACTCTCAAGAGTCTTCTCCAACACCACAGTTCAAAAGCATCAATTCTTCAGCGCTCAGCTTTCTTTATAGTCCAACTCTCACATCTATACATGACCACTGGAAAAACCATAGCCTTGACTAGGTGGACCTTTGTGGCAAAGTAATGTCCCTGCTTTTTAATATGATGTCTAGGTTGGTCATAACTTTCCTTCCAAGGAGTAAGCAAAGAAAGGCAATGCCAAAGAATGCTCAAACTACTGCACAATTGCACTCATCTCACACACTAGTAAAGTAATGCTCAAAATTCTTCAAGCCAGGCTTCAGCAATACGTGAACTATGAACTTCCAGATGTTCAAGCTGGATTTAGAAAAGGCAGAGGAACCAGAGATCAAATTGCCAACACCGCTGGATCATCGAAAAAGCAAGAGAGTTCCAGAAAAACATCTATTTCTGCTTTATTGCCTTTGACTGTGTGGATCACAATAACCTGTGGAAAGTACAGGTTAGGGTAAAGAAAAAGATATTCCTGGAAAAGTTCCTTTTGGCTTTTGGTGTTGGAAGAGGAGAGCATGGTAAATGACTTTATGAAACTAAGATGCGGGACTCAAAGGAAAATCTGAATTTCCTCTGTATGTGACTTTGCTAAAAAAAATTCATGTGAGAAAATGGAGTATCAAATATAATGCCTATTATAGATTAGGGAGGAGGCATTAGATTGTGTGTGTCTTCAATTCTTACTGTGGGTGAGATGCCATGTTTTGATTGTGTGAGTTGACAAACTGGGGCGTCTGCCCAGAGCCTTGCCACTACAACGTCAAAGAGTAAAATGGAAATATATTTGGTGAAAATCAGACTTGTTATCAGTTACTATTCTGACAGAGAGTAATGAAGGAGGGAGGTGATTAGATCTGACGGTCAAAAGGGAAAGGGAACCTAATGAACGCTTTTAGGATTATTTTTTTTTTCTTCCCTCTAGAGATTAGTGTCACCAGTACTTATTCTTCACACATGGGAGACTGAGCAAATGACGGAGTGCAAGGAGGGTACAGCCTTACATGTGAGACTGGACTCACCCCTCGGAGGCTGACTATATGTGTGGAGAGGGTTTGGCAAAAAGAAAGCGCTTCTGAGCTTACTATTTTTGTTTTTCACCAGAGAGATTCATTCTGTGTCACCCATGCACTGAGATATTAATTCCAGTGATATGCAAATAATTTTTCAGCTTAAATAGAAACTTGGGTTGTCACATTAGAATAGAATGCATTCTAGAGCCTCTGAAATTCTGAAAAAGAATTTCAAGTACACTAATCATCATTACTGCCAACTATTCCAACAAGAAGCTAAAATGAGCTCCCAAACAAGGAGGAAAATGTTATCATTCAGCAAGCCCATTGTTAGCAAATTTTCTTAAATCCACAGTCTCTCAAACTTAATTAGCTGTCTTTAGCAG
Source organism: Odocoileus virginianus (assembly GCF_023699985.2). Lineage (NCBI taxonomy): Eukaryota > Metazoa > Chordata > Mammalia > Artiodactyla > Cervidae > Odocoileus > Odocoileus virginianus. Next base: position 3,623,158 of record NC_069682.1, read on the forward strand.
TGTTATTTTAAAATAATTTCAAATAAATTCAATTGGCTTTGAGTAGAAATAAGCATTTATTCCTTTGGATTAAGATGATTATTCATCCTGTATTCCCCTGGCAGCTCCAGATGTAACTATTGTGTTATAGTTTTCCCATCAACCATAAAAATGTCCCAGTAAGTCTAGTATTTTTTTTTATTCTCATTGTTTCACACATGTGGAAGGGTCTGAAATCTCACATATAGAAGCAGCGGGGCAATCATTTCCTGGACCACACATTTCATTGAGGTTTGGGAGCGGTGTTTAAAGATATGGGTGCCATTCTTAGACCACTTATCAGGGGAGTTGGGGGGCAGGTGTGTGTAGTGAAGGATCAGCACGTCCATGCTGAGCTGAGCTAGACATTTCTAAGAGCCATGGAGCTGAAGGGCTCTTCAGCTGTCCTGCCTTCCTTACTGCGTGGAGGTGGATGTTATCATTGGAGCAGAACTGCTCCAATTCAAGACTCATTCTCAGATGTCCTAGATCTGATTGGTAAACATAATTTATTATTTGTAGGGACTTCCCAGGTGGTGTTAGTGGTAAAGAATCAGCCTGCCAATGCAGGAGACACAAGAGATGTGGGTTTGATCCCTGGGTTAGAAAGATTTTCTGGAGAATTTAATTTAGCAAGTATTTGTTGAATATCTATTCTATGCCAGCCATTGTTCAAGGCCTGTGGAGATATGAGAACAAAGCCTTCCTTGTTGTGGAGTCTATATTCTGGCTGGGTGAAACACCCCATAAAGTCAATAAACAATTAATGTAATATATGATGATGAGTATTCAGTTCAGTCCAGTTTGGTCGCTCAGTAGGGTCCAGCTCTTTGCGAACCCACGGACTGCAGCACACCAGGCTTCCCGGTCCATCACCAACTCCTGGAGCTTGCTCAAACTCATGTCCATCGAGTTGGTGATGCCATCCAGCCATCTCATCCTCTGTCGTCCCCTTCTCCTCCCACCTTCAAACTTTCCCAGCATCACGGTCTTTTCAAATGAGTCAGTTCTTTGCATCACGTGGCCAAAGTGTTGTAGTTTCAGCTTCAACATCAGTCCTTCCAATGAATATTCAGGGCTGATTTCCTTCAGGATGGACTGGTTGGATCTCCTTGCAGTCCAAGGGACTCTCAAGAGTCCTCTCCAACACCACAGTTCAAAAGCATCAATTTGTCTGCACTCAGCTTTCTTTATAGTCTGACTCTCACATTCATACATGACTGATGGTAAAACCATAGCTTTGACTAGATGGACCTTTGTCAGAAAAGTAATGTTTCTGCTTCTAAATATGCTGTCTAGGTTGGTCATAGATTTTCTTCCAAGGAGTAAGCATCTAAATTTCATGGCTGAAATCACCATCTATAGTACTTTTGGAGCCCAAGAAAATTAAGTCTGTCACTGTTTCCCTTGTTTCCCCATCTGTTTGCCATGAAATGATGGGACCAGATGCCATGATCTTAGACTTCTGAATGTTGAGTTTTAAGCCAATTTTTTCACTCTCCTCTTTCACTTTCATCAAGAGGCTCTTTAGTTCCTCTTCACTTTCTGCCATAAGGGTGGTTTCATCTGCATATCTGAGGTTATTGATATTTCTCCTGGCAATCTTGATTCCAGCCTGTGCTTCTTCCAGCCCAGTGTTTCTCATGATGTACTCTGCATATAAGTTAAATAAGCAGGATTACAATATACAGCCTTGATGTACTCCTTTTCCTATTTGGGACCAGTCTGTTGTTCCATGTCCAGTTCTAACTGTTGCTTCTTGGCTTGCATACAGATTTCTCAGGAGGCCCTTCAGGTAGTCTGTTAGTCCCATCTCTTTAAGAATTTTCCACAGTTTGTTGTGATCAACACAGTCAAAGACTTTGGCATAGTCAATAAAACAGAAATAGATGTTTTTCTGGAAGTCTCTTGCTTTTTTAATGATCCAGCAGTGTTGGCAATTTGATCTCTGGTTCCTCTGCCTTTTCTAAATCCAGCTTGAACGTCTGGAAGTTCTCGGTTCACATATTGCTGAAGCCTGTTTGGAGAATTTTGAGCATTACTTTACTAGTGTGTGAGATGAGTGCAATTGTGCAGTAGTTTGAACATTCTTTGGCATTGCGTTTCTTTGGAGTGGGACTGAAACTTGGCCTTTTCCAGTCCTGTGGCCACTGCTGAGTTTCCCAAATTTGCTGGCATATTGAGTGCAGCACTTTCACAGCATCATATTTTAGGATTTGAAATAGCTCAACCGGAATTCCATCACCTCCACTAGCTTTGTTCATAGCAATGCTTCCTAAGGCCCACTTGACTTTACATTCTAGGATATCTGGCTCTAGGTGAGTGATCACACCATTGTGATTATCTGGTGACTATAATGATGATGATTATAATAAAAGAAAAAAGCTCAGTCAGAATACAGGACTGATATTAAAGGAAGAGCTCATTTAGACTGAATGGTTTGGAAAGATTTTTTCTATCGCGATGGTGTTTGAGCTGAGACCTAACATAGTGAAGAAGGAATCCACATGGATAGATGAGAGAAGGGGAAAAAGCATGAACTACTATAAAGTAGGGAAATTGACATCTTCCAGAAACAGCAAAGGTGCTACCCTGTCTGGGCTAGACTAAGCAAGGAGAAGACAGGGAGAGATTAAGATCAGTGAGGCTGTGGAGCTAAGTTCGTTTAGGGCCTTGTAGGATTCAGTGGTAAGTGTCTTAGAAGCCACTGCGGTAACTGGATGATCAGAGCTGTCATTTACCAAGGAGCAGGCTCCAGGTGCAGGGACCCCACGCTCTAGACCAGGTGAGCTTGAAGTGCCTCTATGCTTCCAACTGAAGTATTGAAGAGGCTATGTATTCTGTAAGTCTGGAGTCCAGAGAAGTATGGGTCAAAATGGCTATTTATAAGTCGCCAATATGAAAATGGTAACTAAAACCAAGAGATTGGATGCAATCAAATAAATAATATGAAACAATTAAATAAAGGAGACTTATTTGTGAATTCTTGGTTTAGAACCTATGTATGGATTGATACAGGTTTATATCATGGGCTGAAATCTTTAGATTGTGAGGAGGATTACCACACTCATCCCTTGTGTAAAATCCAGTTTCCCTTGTCCACTTACTATGTCCTAAGGAAGAAAAAAAAGGTGATGTTTATGTTTTCATAGGCTGATCAGAATGCTTTTCACTGTGGGGTAGGGTTCCTGTGCTTTAAAAGGCATGTACTCATAATTCAATTTTCTCTTTCACTACCTCTTTTCCAAATGGTTCATTCTGAAAGACTGGTCTTATTCTTTGAGACCAGCTAACTGTATTTCCACTTTCTGCATGTTCTCCCATGTGGTAGCCTTGTCTTTGCAAAGGGGTTGTCTTAATATTCAGCAAGGTAGTCTAGGTCAGTCTAATAAAGTGTTCCTTTCTAGTGTTCCATCTTGGGTAGTGGAGGCATTCCCACAACTGATTGGCTAATTTGAATTGTGCTCTCTTTGGGAAATCAGTATTTCCGGATTTAAGGAAGTAGAATAGAATCTCTCATCTTGGCCCAGAATCTGGGTCCTTGATTGTGTTTTTTCACCAGAAAACCATGCATTGAGCATCCTTGGCTGTATGCCCATGGCTCTTTTTTCCTGTTTTATCAATTGTTCCTTGTGTTTTGCTCCTTGGGGGCACCTCAGAGGGGAAGATGGATGAGGGGTAGGGTTTAGGTACCTAAATCTGAACAGAGTGCCTTTTTAAAGACCCTGCTAGCAAAGTGTGGTTTCCTGGGAATGAAGAAACACCTTGAAGTAATATGCATTTTGTGGGTTCCTTTGACTTTTCCTCTCTGCCTAGACAGGGACTGCGTTTTGTTTCCAGATGTATTCTCAATGACTAACACGATCCCTGGCACATGGGAAGCACTCTGTGGAGCTTGTTGAATGAGGAGAGGAAACAGGGCCCCTGGCATTATCTATTTTCTCTGAAAGGGGGCAGTATCATGTTTTCACAATGAGCCAGTCCTTCCTCCTTTTTTCCATAGCAGGAGAATTCACCTCTCTGCCACTGATTTTATTTCCAACTTCCTGAAGGTACCTGGGATTCTGAAGGTCATTTGTTGCTTTGGCTTGGATACTGGAACAACCATATCATGCAGCTTTCCATCTCTTCTTGAAATTCTGAAATGGGCTGTGATCTAATGTGTGATTATTTCCCTCTACTTCTTCAGGGGTCCCTGACCTCCGGGATCTAAATGCCTGGTGATCTGATGTGGAGCTGTGTAATAATATTAGAAATGAAGTGCACAATTAAAGTAATATGCTTAAGTCATCCCCAAACCATCCCCCTGTTCCCTGGCTTATTGAAAATTTGTCTTCCACGACACTGATCCCTGGTGCCGAAAAGGTTGGGGACCACTGCGTTACTTCACCGTCTAAACTGCCTGCACCCGCAGTGTGGTCAGTGTACTGCCCCGAGGCCACCTGTGGGTTCTGACCCCCTCCACCCCCAAGCACACATGATCACATACTTCTTTTGGCAAGGGTAACTGGAGGCCCGTCTTCTTCCTGCTCACTCAGATCTTACCTCTCCTTAGTGGCCTGAATCCAGTGAACTCCTAGCATGACTTTCTGATGCTACGGATGGGGCTTGGAAGCTGCGTGTCACTCACTTGGCACTAACTGTTCCCTTTCTTTGTTACTATACACTAATACACAGGCTCTCAAACATTAGCATTTACCAGAATCACCTGAAGGGCTTGTTATAACAGATTCCTGGGCCCCACCCCCCAAGTTTCTGATTCAGTAGGCCTGGGGTGGAGCCTGAAAGTTTGCACTTTTAGCACGTTCTCAGGTGAGGTTGATGATGCTGATTCCGGGACAAGGTATAGGAAATGATGAGGCTGGTAGCTCTTTATCCTGGCAGCACGTTGGAATCACCTGGGCAAATTCCAATCTCTGCAACGCCCAGGTCCCAGTTTAATCAGAACTGCTGAATGTGGAACTCACACACTGATAGTTGTAGGGGAAACCATCCTTTCCTCTCCTGGAATGACTACAGGTCTATAAAATAGACTCTTCTGCCTCCTTGGCAGTATTGGGGACAAATATGTCTCTGAGATGGTGTACTTTTAAGAGGCCAATAGACCACATTCCTTTATAACAGTGGTTCTCAAGGTATGGTCCCTGGAACAATTCTTTTTCAGCATCACCTGGGCCCCATTCCGGACAGACCTGATAAGTCAGAAACTTGGGTTGTGGAGCCCAGCAATCTATTTCACAGCTCTCTAGGTGATTCTGATGTGCCCTCAATATTGAGAACCACAGTTCTGTTAGATGGCTAGGGTGGTTGATAGTTCAATCGTTCTCAACCACAGCTGTGCAGTACAGTAACCTGTGGAGCTCTGACATCTGTACATTCTCCAGCCTCAGATATTCTCATTGAATTGTCCCTGGTGGACATCCATTATTTTTAAAACACCACATTTGACTCTCTTGTCCAGCCAGGGTTGTGTAATGATTGATATAAATGTTACTTTGTAACCAATTAACTTACTGTTTGCAGTGGCTGTGGTTCTATTCCCACATGAGCCAATAGATCTTCTGGCTGGCCAGATTTGTCATAAATGGATATCATGGTCAAAGTAATTACTATAGACTAAACGTTTGTGTCCTCTCAAAATTGAAATTGAAATCTCAGTCCCTGAGATGATGGGGCTGTGGGGCCTTTGGTAGTTGATTAAGCCCGGAGCACAGAACCCACATGAATAGAGTTAGCGCCCTTATGAAACAGATCCCGAGTTCCTCTGCCCTTTCTTCCATGTGAGATCAGAGGGAGATGATAGCCTCCATAAACCAAGCTCTCAGCAGACACTGAATCTGCTCCCACCTTGATCTTGGGGCTTTCTAGTCTCCAGAAGTATGGGAAATAAATTTAGATTGTTTACTAGACACTTAGTCTGTGGTGTTCTGTCATAGCAGCCTGAATGGACTAAGACAATCACCAGCACGTTGCCCTGTGGAGACTTGGGGTGAAGTTGTGTGGGAAGTGTCCTGTGCGGGATCTACACTGATAAACGCTGAGTACGAGAAACGTGGCGGAGTCTTTGAGGAATTACATACAGAAAGGGACAGAGGTTGTGATAAGGTAACTGCAAACATGGTCATACACCATGCAATGTGTCTGCGCTGCTCTAAACACCAAGAGGCTGCTTTACTTCCCGATGCTTGGACCTGGACAGGCATGCGCCTGGAATGGATGAACAGAATGCGGCAGAAGTGACGCGGTGCCTGTCTTCTGATTAAACCTCCAAATGCCTTGTGTGCCTATGTGTCTCTCTCGAGCCCTGCATGGCCAGGCCACTCAAGGTGGCTCTTCTCTTGCTCTCTGTGTACTCCTTGCTGGAGCAGTCTCTGCTGCACTCGCATGACTGTCCAACCCTCTTAATTATGGGGCTTAGTCCCCTGATAACTGATGTCAGTTCCCCTATGCAGAGTCGCATCCTACCCCCAAGGAGCTAAGACTTCTGCTTTGTCCTGCCCACTGTCTGCCACACACAGCAAGGGGCTGCCCCCAGACCCTTTGTTCAGTAAACCATGGATGTCTCTGTCACTGTCTCTGGGCTCTTTCTTCAGTCTTGAGACCAGGCCCCTATAGGGCTTGCAGGACTGTGGAGTGCCGCCCAATAGACCCCCACTGCCACTATGAGAAAAAGTTCAGTGTAGGCTGCTGGACAATGAAAGACCACCTGGGACAGAGCTGATGCCAGCTGAGACCACCCTAGGTCAGTAACCTTCATCACTCAACAGCTGGTGTGGACACATGAGCAAGCCCAGGTGAAAACAGGAGAACCGACCAGCTGAACGCAGCCTAAATAGCTGACCAGCACAACCGTGAGCCAGGTAAGTGAGTATTGTTTCAAGCCACTGAATTTGGGGTAGTTTGTAAAGCACTAATGCTAAATGATACAGACAGGCTAAAAATAATCTGTGCTGTGCTCATTTGCGACTCCATGGTCTGTAGCTCGCCAGGGGAATCCCTCTGTCTATGGGATTCGCCTGGCAACAATACTGGAGTAGGTTGCCATGCCCTTCTCCAGGCGATCTTCCTGACCCAGGAATTGAACCCATATCTCCTGCATTAGCAGGAGTTCTTTACCCACTGAACCACCTGGAAAGCCCCATCTAAGTGTTCTTAATCTGAAACTATGAGCTTTAACATAAGGCTTAGTGGTCTACTAACAATTACATTTAGGGGAAGAGAAAGAATGTGTACAGTGCCTGGAATTACCATTCATTCCTTTGACAGCTTAGGATATCAAAATCAAAACTTTAAAAAAAAAACACATATTCAACTAAGAATAAAAAATTATTTTTGTCAGCAAGGGAGGGGATCTTTTGTGATTCAGAGGAGATGGGAGACCAGTGTTTCTTCAGTAGCAGAAAACCTGTGATGCTGAGCAGAAGAGAAGAGTTACAACATTACATTGGTGAACTTTAGAGCTATATAAAGAGGGCCTATAACTTATTCAAAGAGGTCATAAAATTTGTTGGGGATGGATATTAAATGAAAGAGCTTCATCAGTCTGCCTAGTCTCTTAATCTTCTCTTTAACTGTAGGATATCCCTCTTTGTGTATTACAGCAGTTGTTTTCTTCATCACTTCAGATTGATTGAGTTTTCTGATAAAATCTGTAGCTCTCTTTTGGTTCTGAAAGGAATTATTGATGGCCAAGCTCCACCCCAAGTTTAATATCCGTAATCCTGAAATTAAAAACACAATTTAAAGTGCCTTTGGAGAATGATAAATATGCAGAGTGCAACCAAACCCTTTAAGGATGTTGAGAAGTGATTTGGGCCATTAATAGAAAAGGGCTGTGCTTTGCTAAGTTGCTTCAGCTGTGTCTGATGCTCTGTGATCTCAGGATTGTAGCCTGCATGGCTCCTCTGTCCATGAGATTCTCCAGGCAAGAATACCAGAGTGGACTGCCATGCCCTTCTCCAGGGCATCTTTTCAACTCAGGGATAGAACCCGCATCTCTTATTTCTCCCACATTGGCAGGCGGGTTCCTTACCACTAGCACAACCTGGGAAACTCCAGAAAAGAGTTACTAAGTGTACTAAGTGCCAAATATTTTATGTATATCATTTTATTTACTTTTCAAAAACGTACTACAAAGTAGTCGCTGTTATCTTCATTTTTTAGATAAGGACACTAAAACAGAAGATTAGGGAGACAGTGAATCAGAGTACTTTGATTTCCAGAAACAAAACCAAATTCCAATGTCTTAAACGATATCAATAGTAGATCATGTAGTTGAAAAGTGGTGAGATAATACAAGCTTCAGGTTTAATCAGGGCTTTGGCTCCTTCGATTTGAGATTCTTTAAGTTTAGCCATTCTTCCTGTGTTGGCTTTGTCTTTCAGGTGTCTCATCTTAAGGTAGTTTTTGGAGCTTCAGGTTTCTGAACTGCATACCACACCACCCTTAAGAAAAGAAAACATTCAATGTATGAGAAGTTTAAGCTCTACTGGGCTAGAGCAAACTTAGGTCACATGTCCCCCTTTGATCAATCACTATGGCTATAAGAAAACCATATGCTAATTGGCTTAGGTTGGGCTGCCTCCATGCCTAAAAGACACAGTGACAACAAGCTTATATTGACTGGTTTAAGTGACATGAATCATCCCATGAACCATGGTCAAGGCCATTCACATCCAAAACCCTCAGCTCCCATGCAAATGGCAGAAGGAACAGAGACTGATATTACCCACCTTGACTAGTAGTGGTAGGGAAAGCATTTGAATCCCTTTTTCCTCCATGTCCAACCCCAATTTCTTTCCTGAATGCCTACCTTGTCTTTATGCAGGAAGTGAGACTTGAACTAACTGGGCCTTCAGGGTTGGACCTAGGGAGGTGATCTGCTTTTGAGGTCTGGGAATGAAAAGCATGATTGTGTGTGAACAGAAAATTAACAGTATGAGCTGTGCCACCCTCCATTGGTAGGCTTATTAGAGGACTAGCAGTCGTTTGTTCTACTATCCTGACAATTTAGGGAATTTTCATAAGCAGCGATTTTTGTAAAGGAGGGGTTAACATGACTTCTTAGACACTGAGGATCCATCTATAATAATGCATGTTGGCAGAAAGGAGACAAAGCTACGATTCAGCTGCTAGGTCTTGGTGATGTCATAAACACTTATGACAGCAGTGGAACTTTAAGATTGAATTACCTTCTTTGTACCCACTGAAGGAGTGAGCCTTGCTGTGTATAACACATTGTGTAAGCTAAACAGTGTTTTTGTGGTTTTCACATGGTGCTTGGGAAGAAGGGAACTTGATCTGTGAACCCAGAAGATCATGAGTCTGATATGCGGAAAGACAATTTAACCTCTCAAATTGCTTTGGTCTCTGATATGTATTTCTAAAATTAAATAAATTAATATGTGCTGACATTTCCCTAACTTAATCTTAAGGCATCACAGTTTGATTAATCTAATGAGGAGTTCCAAATTGAGCACTTCATTGTGTAACTAATAATGCTCTAGTTCAAGATCATAGATTCAGTTAATGATTCAAATCCATTAAAAAGTATTGGTTGAAGTGCTCAAGTAGGCAAGGGGATTGAATCAAATGTTTGTTTCTTTTTTCCTCTCTCTCTCTTAGCAATGAACATTTTGTAGAATATTACCAACTGAGTATTCCAGGTATACTCATAGCTAGTTTATATAAGATTCGACTTTACAAACCAAACACACAAGATTTGCAAATCAGAAAAACTGTGGACAATAGATAATGGATAATCCCTCCAATACCAAAGAGAAACTGGTGTTAACAGAATAGATTATTGGAAAATATTGAACAAGCTTTTAAAAATCTTTTTACATTTTTTATACTCTTATTTTTAGTTGATATGGAAGTAAGTTTTACTTTAAAAGTAAGATTTATTTGTTTGTCCTTACATGTTTTTTCCGAGACAAGTCAGGGTGACTAAGAAATTGAGTCACATTTTGCCTTAATTCATATACCGTTGCTGAGAAAACACTTACTTCAATCATCAAAAAAAGATCAATACTTGTTTCAGTTACAGTTTTATAAATTGATACTGAAAAAAAAATTAGAAACCTGTAAAAGCCCTTTGGCATATCTGTGGTTGCTTACAATAGAACTGAATGTGAAATTAAACCCAAGTTAAGGACAATCCAAAGATTCAGCAAGAGAACACCTGAATCACTGCTGACAAAATGCTCTTAGGTGTTAACTACTCTTAGGTTAATGCTCAAGATTGAAAAATGTTATGTGCTTCATTAATTTAAATAATATACACATAAGAGAATCATATAAATAAAAAATTATCTATCTTCAAATTGCTATACTGAGTATTTAATGTTAGTAGATTGATTACTCCAGCTTGATGCTATCAAAAATAATTAAGACCTTTCCTTATATAAACTATCCTTTCTTTTTATAATTTTTGCCTAATTAATTCTTACATAATATAAATAGAAAGCATTTAACCCACTCAGATGTGCACGGGGATTTTGTTCCCCTAATAACTTAGACATGAAAAGAAAAACATTGTTTGATCAATTCTTGCACCACTTTTGACTAATATTCTAACATATTCTTTCCAGAGATGGTTGAAAGAGAAAATATGAAAATATGAAAGGCTTTCACCAAATATGAAATATGGCCCAAATATGAAAACAAGGAAAGGCTTTTTTTTTAAACCAATCATTTGTTGTTGGACATTTAGGTTGTTTCTGGTTTTCACTGTTGTAATCAATACTCCTAAATAAATATTTGATACTTATTTTTATGAGAAAAAGGTAAGGCTTTTAATGACAAGTGCTTGCTGCATTGACTTTCACCTTTGCAAAGAGACTTGCTGCTGCTTCGTATCTGACAACTCCCTTTATGTTTGCTTCCCCACAGTTTCTTTTTCACCAAAGGTAGACTCTTGGCTTGGGGTGAACTGAACTGGCTAGCCTAAGCTTGGTTGCACAGTGGTGCCAACCCAAATAGATCAAACCTGTGCATTTTTCTCCAGCCCACAAGTCCTTATCTAGTGTGAATGGAATGCAGAGATTATTAATGATGTACTTTGAAGCCTCTTGCCTTGAGGGCACTGATTCAAATCCTACCTATACCTAAGATGTAAGTCCTGAAAAAATGTTATTGCAGACTGAGGACTAAGCAGTCAATTATGTGAAATGAGTTGGTGGTTTGAGTCAAGAACTCAGTTGACCAGAGTCCAATTCACAAAAACCACCAATACAATTTATACCCTTGTTGGCAGTGTCTTCAAGAGAGTGACTTAATGCCAAGCAGCTAAGTGGTCAACTTCTCCTCTAATATTGCTTGTGCAGCTCACACAAAAAAACTTGCTTTTTGGCTAATTCTGACACTCCTGCTTAGAAGAAATGAAAATGCTCACTTCCACGAAGTCGATTTTCAGAAGAGTTTTATTATGAAGATGCGTTTTATAAAGCAACTCCTTGGCCTAGAGAGATTTGTGCCTGTAGGCTTTAAACAGAGTTCAGGTTTACACAACTATAAAATAGATTTTGATAGATGTTCAGATATTGGGCATGGGGTGGAGAAAATAAGACTACAGGTTTCTAGCTCAGCTGAAATTCAATATTCAAGAAACAATGAGAAATAATCTGTCTTTTTTAAAAGGTAATTTTGAATTTAGAATTTGATGGATGCTTGAAATTAAAAGAAGAAATCAATATTTAATACAGCATGGCTGTGAAGGAGTTATTTGATTTTACAAAGTGTAGGTACATCTGACTACCATCTCATAAGAAACAGAACCACATGTAGAGTTCAGTTTCTAAAATACTCCTGTTAAGTGTGCTTCCTTCCTTTCAACCACCTTCCTTTTCTTCTATTTTACCTTCCTCAATTTAAAAATTAAAACAATTTTCTTAAAAAAAAAAAAAAAAAGGAAAACTCTGATCCTGAGATCAGACCACATCTGATGCTTGGAAGAGAGATGGAGGAAAAACTTTCTATTTAAACTGCTGATTCAGGCTAAAGCAAACTGAGGTTCTACCATCTGTAGTTCTACAGTTTTTTTGTTTGTTTGCTTTTAGAATTTGAGTTTATTCTTCATTTAATTTTAAAAACACTGCTATAGTCGAATATTAAAAACAATAGCAAGCAGTGAGTATGTTAAGAGTAGAGTCCTTTGCTCAGTCACTACTGTAAATAAAATGCCCGTGGTGTTATTCACTGGCCCACTCAGAGCTCTGATCCTGGACATCTCAAGGCTGTCCCTGGGAGCAGATGAGCCAGCTAAGCTGTCCGGGGTGTCACGGGGGCAGACAGAGCGTGCCTGCTGGAGCTGGGGACGGGGTGGCGGGGACGGGGTCGACGCAGTGGTGCTGACAGGCGCGGGGTGGTAACCGCGCCGCCCAAACCTTTACTAAAAATCTTCTCTTTCTCTCAGATAAGAGCGCCACACACACATACATACCCCCGAGGAACTCCTTTTGGTTTGTTCGCCTCTCACCTCACCCCCTTCCATTCTAAACTCCTCGCATCTCTCTGCAGCGCCTTGACTCCCAGGCACCTTCCACCTAAGACAAGGAAGTATGCTTCCTTCATTGTTGTCCCATTGTCCCCAGGAAACGTAACAGAGCTATTCATACAATCAACAGCTCCTACAAAACACGGTCTACTGGAGAAGGAAGTGGCAACCCACTGCAGTATTTTTGCCTCAAGAACCTCCGTGACAGTATGAAAAGGCAAAAAGATAATGACCCTGGAAGATGAGCAACCCCCCCAGGTCAGAAGGTGTCCAATATGCTACAGGGAAAAGTGGGGAACAATACTAACCAGTCCAGAGAGGATGACGCCGCTGGGCCAAGCAGAAATGATGCTGAGCTGTGGATGAGTCTGGTGGTGAAGGCGAGGTCTGCTGCTGGAAAGAACAGTATTGCACAGGAACGTGTACTGCTGGAGAAGACTCATGAGAACTCCTTGGAGCAAGATCAAACCAGTCAATCCTAAAAGAAATCAACCCTGAATATTGGGTTGGACTGATGCTGAGCTCCTTGGCAGGCAGATTCTTTACCTCTGTATCACTGCATCGTAACTGCCCCACTCTTGAAGAGACAAGGACAGAGAACAGCCACCACAGCCACGAGGAGTGTCCATCCAGAGGAGGCTGCCCTGATAGGGACAAGGACCTTCGGTTCAGGAACAGACCCCTGAGATGATCTTGAGGAGAGGGAACTGGAAGGCTCAGTCCCTCCCTCACTTCCCCTTTTACACCTTTTCCTCCAGGGCTCATTGGGTGAACTCAACTGGAGGGTGAGGGACCATATATAGAGCAGAATATGGTCTGGAGGGGCAAATGTAAGACCGTTACTAACATAGGAAATTTGACAGAACTCTTCAACAGGTGTGGTTGTAGGCTCTTGTCTACTTGCATCTACCAGACTTTTCCAACCTGGAAGCCTAGTGCAGTGTTTCCTTTTGCAATTCTCTTTCACCCAAAGTAGAAAGATTTCCAATTGCCTTTGTAAGAAGTGTGGATAAGAGGCCAGGAGATGTGGTGGAGAAAAATGCAGATTGCACCTACTTGGCAAATGAGATCAGAAATGAAATGAAAATCTAGAATATCACATTACCTTAGGATTTTAGAAATTAGGAAAATGTTCTAATAAGCAAATGCATAAATACAGGATGAATAATTGGGTTTCTTTTAAGTGGGCAAGAAAATAATCTTAGCCATCATGGATCAAATATTGACTATGAGTCAGCACAAATGAGCAGTTGTTACCAGAAAGAGCAGAAGGCAGAAAGTAAATTTTGGAATCTGTGTTGAGAAATACAAGTCATGGTTAAAAGGCATGTTTAAGTACTGGGTAAAGTTGAGAGAACTTGGAGAGCATCCAAATGTGAAATGAGTTGCTTTAGAAAATATATTATGCCATTTGAGGTTGAATTTTGAATTTCATATTATATCAGCTAACACCTGCTGCTGATTCTAGTTACCTACTTAGTAGACTACATGTGAAATAAACTAGTTTTAGAAACTCGGTCATTGAAGCATCCATGGCTGATTCATGTCAATGTATGGCAAAAACCACTACAATATTGTAAAGTAATTAGCCTCCAACTAATAAAAATAAATGGAAAAAAAACTTAAAAAAAAAAAAAACCAAGAAGAAATGCTAACTATTATGTTCTCAATAAATGCTAAATCTAAAATCAAAAAAAAAAAAAAAAAAGAAAAGAAACTTGGTCATTGAAGCAGATCAAGCTTTATAGGATAAACTTATATCACTTCCCATACAGTTCCACTGTGCTTTTAATTCTAGGTACCTTGCATTTATTAACTTTTTTTGACTTTTTTTAATACGTATTTTGAGATAATGGGAGATAAACTTGGCATCAGGCTGACATTAATAATTAAGGATGTGTTGGATATAAATCATCTAATCCAAATTCTTACTAAAAAAATAGCTGCTTTTAATTTTCAAATATCCTTCACCTTCACTCAGTAGACCAGGTAGGCTTTGAGAGTCATCATAATCTATTGCACAAATTGTCTATTTTTATTTTGGAAGGCTTTAAAATTCACACTTTTCATCTAAGAGGCTGTACTGAAATAACTTTATAGTCTCATCGAAATCTTTATATAGTAAAATATATAACTTGCTTTCAGCTAAATGCCAGAAGTGTATAGACATGCTGATTGGAAAGCATTATTCTTTATGAGCTCTGCTAAGGAGATGAGGATGGCAGAACCTCTCCAAGGTTCTTGATGCTAACTGAGCAAAGCATGATGGGCATTTCCTAAGTTCTATCTTATTTTTTTATGGGCAACACTATTACTAGGGCAACACTATACTATCTATTACTAGGGTTGTCCACATCTGCAAACTACTTTCAAGAATTATTAGTTATAAAAAAAAAAGATTGAATCCACCCTCCATATGATGTTAAATAGTTGTTTTAATGGATTTTAAATGAGTTATTTTGGAAGCATAATTAAAACACAATACCCAAAAAATATACATGGTATATCCACATCAAACATTCACATTTTTCAAAGAAATGTCCACACTTTTTCACTCTATTTTACCGTCTGAGCCACGGGGAATTGGTCTATTGAAGCTATGTCCTATCAAATGTTGCCAGGCTGAGGTTTAAAACCCATGTGTTACAGAGATTTGCATTAGGGTGACATTCACATATTTCATTCATTTTAACAATTCTCTATTGAAAAGCAGTTATGCACTAGCATTATTGACCATAGCCCCGAGCCAGACTCCCATGTATATAACTGCTGTGGTAATAGTGAGTTTAGTGCCGAGAAAATAGAGATATGAAAAATCCTAAAAAAGAAAATGCCTCAGTATGGGAGAAGACAAATGGCATTAAAGATCATCCAGCTACATGAAAAAGTAGAACAGATTCATTTCCCCCCTGCAGACCTTACCTAATTTGTTGGCAGTTAAAATTTTGTAAATAGGATGTGTTTCAAACTGCCATTCTAAAGATCTTTAAAATTTATCTTTCTGTGTTTGGTTACAGCAAAACACTTCTCTATCCTAAAGAACCTCAACAGTATTATATGGTAACTAGTGATGAGGGACTTTGACTTCTGAAGATTGATATAGATTTATAAACTTCTAGACACGTTTCAAAGATGCATCTGGTAGACTTGTTCATAATATCACAGGGATTGGTTCTTCCCTTTCCCTACCCTTCCTTCTTCCAAAAGTGACCTGGCTCTTTCAAATTTTCCCTCTCTCCCTCTCTCCCTCTCTCTTTCTGTCTCCCTCTCAGTTATTACAATCACTAGTTTTTCTTTGGCAAGATTTGTTCCAAATCTTCATCTATGCTTAAGAATAAAACCAATAATGACCCATGGAAAACAACTGGGGGAAAGGTATATATGTCTTGACCGTTGTTGTTTAGTCGCCCAGGCACGTCCACCTCTTTTGTGACCCCATGGACTGTAGCCCACCAGGCTCCTCTGTCCATGGGCTTCCCCAGGCAAGAATACTGGAGTGGGTTGCCATTTCCTTCTCCAGAGGATTGAACTCAAATCTCCTGCTTAGCAGGTGGATTCTTTACCAATGAACCACGGGGGAAGCCCAGGTCTTGATTGTGTAGATGCTAAATAATAGCGCCAGTTATTTATTGCTGTTTTTTCCTGGATGCAGGATCATAGCTAACAACTGAGGTTGAGGTGATGGGACTCGGGCCAACGTGTGCACAGACTGCTCCAACTCTGTTCCCCGAGGCCCGTGAGCTGTCTCCTCAAGATCCAGGCATCTCAGGAGATGCCTGTCTATTTTCTCTGGAGCCATTGGTTCAGACACCTACCTGGTTGTACGTAGTGGGAAATGAAGAGCTACCTACTTGGGTAAGCCCCTCAAGGCAGACTCATGAAGGGAAACAACAGCCTATAACCATAAGAAGCAATTCCCCTAACGTGGCATAATTGGCCAAACACTTTTAGTTTGGTGATCCTTGTCCCAGCCTTTTGAAGTGATTATTATTAGCTTCATTTTATAAATGACTGAGAATGAGTCTCGGAGCTATTGTATAAGCTCACCAAGGTCACTTAGTTGCATACATTTCAGCCACGCATTCATCGATGTTGTCCATGGACATTTTAAAATTAATTTTTATTGGACTGTAGCTGCTTTACAAGGTTGGGTTAGATTCTGCTGTTTGGCAAAGTGAATCAACTATGTGTGTACATAGATCCCCTCTGTTTTGGATTTCCTTCCTATGTAGGCCCCACAGCAGAGTAGAATTCCGAGCAGCACAGCAGGTTCTCAGAGTTAGCTATTTTATGCGTAGCATCAATAGTGTATATGTCAATCCTGATCTCTCAGTTCCTCCTGCCTCCCCCTTTACCCCTTTGTGTCCACATGTTTATTCTCAATGTCTGCATCTCTCTGTTTTTTGCAGATAAGATCAGTGACACCATTTTTCTAGACTCTGCATATATGCATTTTTTAACTCTTTTTGAAAAAAAATTTTAAATTGAAGGATAATTGCTTTGCAGAATTTTGTGGTTTTCTGTCATACATCAACAAGAATCAGCCATGGGTTCACCATGTCCCCTCCCTCCCGAGTCTCCTTCCCATCTCCCTCCCCACCCCACCCTTCATTTTGTCACAGAGCCCTTGTTTGATAGACTCCATATATATGCTTTAATGTACACTATTTGTTTTTCTTATCTATGAATTTTTAAAGAAATAAAAACTTGCTCTAAGGTGAAAGCTACTTTTATCAGAATATAGATCAAAGAAGAAACAGCAACATTTAATTCAAAAGCGAAGCAAACCAACCTTAGCATCTGCTTGGAGCATCACTTGGCTAAGCTCAAAGGAAAGTGGCCACACAAAAGCTGTCATATTCACAGGCGGCCTGATCCCAGACGGCATCATTGATGCGTCCCTGTAAGTCCCCTCCTAAGGAAGTTTTAATGAGAGATTTTTCATTCCACATTTACTCTATGTGTATGATCCTTTGGAATAATGTTAGGCATACGCTGGCACCCAGTGTAGTATTTTCCATATCTTCAGCTTGTTTAATTAATTTCCTTTCTATGAATATTCACATAACATCAAAAATATCCAAGTGGAAAATTAAAAATTAAGCCAGACACCTGGATATGCCTAAATAGGTAGATGTTTGGAATGATAAACACCTGTGTTGAGCACATATCCATGTAGATAATATTCGTAGCCTGTGGGACTACTTGTGGTTCAATTTCATGTTATGGAATTAAAACATGATTATTTTTTAAAATAGACTCAAATATTAATGCTATCATAAAGGTAAAGCAGTGTGAGTTTCCTGAGCAACATTCTTTTATTCAGTAGATAATTCAATTGAATGAACACATATATATACGTATACATATATACATATATATGTATACATTTTCCCATGAGACTGAATAAAGGTGTTTTAACTTAAACTGGAAAACAAAATCCCCAGTTTTAAATATTTTTGCATTTTCTAAATTGGTCTTTGTAAACAAAAAGTCTTTGATTGATATCAATGAAACAGTATAATGAGTGATGGGATCTTTGCTCTCCATTTTAATATCTTATTAATACCCAGACATAAAACATCCTTGTTTGTTTCACATAGAAACTGCAAGTTTACTTTGTTTGAAAAATGGGGAAATAAACTCCTGTTTCAGACTTCTCTTTGTTGTTCTAGCTGTGTGTCATTGACACTGGCGTGACTTGTCATGGGAAGGGGTAATGAGGCAAGACTGGGATTGTAACAATTATTAACCTGCAAATCTGCTGTGGCAAAGTCAATTCCAACTAGAGTGACATTTCTAAGTATCTCAGGAAGTAGTACTCTAGTTTGAACCACTCACTTTATTAATTTGATTTGACGAATATGGGCGAGATTAATCACTTCTAAATATAAAGAGTGACCAAGTGTCATTAATTGTGCGTTCCACATGGATCCATAGATCGGACTCTGTGCCTCCCTCCCGGCCCCCCTGTCTCTTCGGTGTGATTTATTTAGCTGGGAAAGCTTGGGTTTGGTGTAGCATCTGGTTTTCAGTGATATCCTGCTGGTCTTATCCAATTTTCCAGCTGGGAGCATGAGGCATAGGGAGGTCGAATGACTTGCCTAAAGGTCACCTGGTAGCTCAACTGGGATTATAACTCAGAATCTTTCTGATTTTCCCATCCTTTGCTCACTGGACCACAAAACTCCCTTGATCCCATCTTCTCAAGCTTGCCTGAGCAGGAAGTAATGTTTAGGCCTGGAAAAAACAATCCCAAATTAAATACTGGCCACTATCATCTTCTTTAAAATGTGTTTCAGACTTGCATTGATGTGACTCTAACGGAATATCTCTTTTTCATTCTAACACTGGAGGAGATTTCTATTCATGGGAACATTGTTTTTCCCAGTGGTAACTTTGTGAAGGTCCATAGTTATTGCTCAGATGCTGATTGTGGTTGAAATGTTTTGAGAATGCCAGTGACTTGATGCTTGTGGCAGGAGAATACAGTTACTTTTATATATAATCAGCCTTGTTCATTTTACACCCGACACATGGTACTTGCCTATTAAAAAAATCCACCTAGTTTATCCTATCTTAGAACTTCTAGACTTACCATTCTCTTAGCCTGGAAATCCTCCTCATAATTTTCTATGGCAACTTTTTTCTTTCTTTTTTTTTTTTTTACTCATTCAGATCTTAGCAGAAGTGGTACTTTCTCAGAGACAAGCTTCTTTATCTATCCTCTTAATGTACTGGCTGTAAAAAAAATCTGATGTCTCCATATTTTTCTTCATTGTATTTATTGCTGTTTACAACTTTTGTTAATTTTGTTTCCTTGAGTACAGGAGTCTAATCTGTCCTGGTTATCTATTGGACAGTGTTGGATGTATGGAAAAAACTCAATAAACATTTGTTGAAAGAATGAGAAGCCATTCCTGATGAAAGAAGGGCTCTCCTCTCTTTTTTTAAAATTATCATTCAAGCAGTTTCCAAAGGGAAAGCACGAGTGGAGATGACCCTTAGTCATCCACCCAGATCAGGTGAATTAACCCTGAAGGTCAATAGGATGACAGATGACAGCTGTCCCTGTCAGGTCACCCTCTCATCCATAGCTTCAACCTTGGGATTGCCCTCAGGCTTGGCTTGTGATCAGCAGAGGAAAATAGGTTGTGTTATTTTTATAGTCACACTTCATTTTTGATCTAAATTTGTACTTTGCCCACTTTAATCACTCACCTTATTTACACAATTGATACTTAATGATGTGTATTCACTTCCAAAAACCACATTCATATTGAAAGGCTGAATCATATGCAGAATACTGAAAAAACCTATCTGACCCCTGAAAAGGAATTTCTAAGTTTTTGCATCAATAGATAGACTATGCTGGAATCTCCGAGGGTGATGGCTTTAAATAAATAAGGCTTGAAAAAACGTTGCAGGTCAGTATTTTTTAAGAATTTTTAAGATGTATCCTTATTCATGACTTTTGAGAGGGAATGAAATTGTATGGTACCCAACTTCTGCTGCCGGTGACTGCACATGTATGCCACTCTGCACCTCTAACCTAGTGGTCTGATCGTCACTTTATGGGAGAGGAAACAGGAGCACAGAGTGACTCTCTCAAAAAGGACCCTGAGCTATTCTGGCTTTCCAGTGTGTGCGTAGCTGCAGGTGTTATGGAAGAAGGCTTCAGGCACTGTTTGCCCTGAGCTCTCTTAGGAAATCATCTCTGAAGGATTGGCCATTTTGCCAGCCACCACTGTAACTCTGGATAGTAACTGCAGGGTATTCTGTAAGGGTGGGTTGGAGACCTGGATGACAGGGCTCTCAGGCAGTGAGAAGTCTCCTTCCCACTTGCCAAGGAGTACCCTGGGGACATTTTGAGGTTAATATGGGGGAGTGGGCTTCCCTGGTAGCTCATCTGGTAAAGAATCTGCCTGCAATGCAGGAGACCTTGGTTCGATTCTTGGGTTGAGAAGATCCCCTGGAGAAGGGATAGGCTACCCACTCCAGTATTCTTGGGCTTCCCTGGTGGCTTTTGGTAAAGAATCTGACTGCAGTGTGGGAGACCTGGGTTTGATCCCTGGGTTGGGAAGATCCCCTGGAGGACAGAGTGGCAACCCACTCCAATCTTCTTGCCTGGAGAATCCCCATGGACAGAGGGGCCTGACAGGTGGCAATCCACAGGGTCGCAGAGAGCTGGACATGACTGACTAAGCACAGAGCAGCACCTGGGGGAAATTTCAAGGTAACGTAAGGTATCTGTGTGACCATTATGTAGTGTCTTTTGTTACACTTATAAAACTCCCGCTGCATTCCTTCACTGATTCGATTTCAACCTTCCAGCCTTCTTGGCTGAGAGATGCCTCATTTAGAGAGATGGACAAGCCACTGTTACCATCATATCACCTCTTCAACTCCTGTGATAATCTCTAACTACCTGGATGAGTAAGCTTGAGTCCCTCATTCACAGTACTATTAAAAAGAAACATTAACAAACTACTAGAACTGAGGCAAACACTGAAAATGAACTTTTCTCTTGATCTGCACATTTTGGGACAGGTGTTCAGATTATTTCACATGGTTTCTCAGATAGACTGTATGCTTTTGTTCTAAAAAATATGGTGAAGAATTCACTGGGTTCTTGAATGGCCCAGTAATCATCTTGGCTTCCAACATTCATTTGCTTTTTTTATCACTGGGAAATAATTAGATTATATTCAAACTTTTTTCTAGAAAAGGCAAAAGTTATTCATTGATACTGAGAAAATGGGATATGCCATTAAGGCATTTCTCTGTTTTGAG
Organism: Odocoileus virginianus; assembly: GCF_023699985.2. Lineage (NCBI taxonomy): Eukaryota > Metazoa > Chordata > Mammalia > Artiodactyla > Cervidae > Odocoileus > Odocoileus virginianus. The sequence continues at coordinate 3,644,465 of NC_069682.1, forward strand.
TGGACAGAAATGTGATCTTTTCCAGAACTGATATTAAAGACCCTCCTAGTGTTCCAGGCCCCCAGAAAGTCATATATTGGGATCATTAAACTGATGATGGGGAAATCTATCAGGGGATTGTTTCAAAACAGATACAAATGCCTATATCTAGAAAATAAACTCCATACACAGTTCAAACAGAACATGCTGATAAGTGTAATATAGCCACAAAAAAATCTTGGGACTTTTCCCAGTATCATTACTTGGACTTCATACTTCGTAATTTCATTCTGAGAGATGAGTTTGTGTGAAACCTCAATCTTTTCATAACAAATTACCTTTTGGAAAAGGAATTGATAACTACTTATAGAGCTGACAAGTATCTTTCCTTTTCCATTCAGATCAATGATTCTGTGGACCAGTGTCCTATTATTAGTCATGCTGACATTAGAGGGAAACTCAGGTTTGTGAACAGGGTACTGAGTGACAGCCACAGTGAAACATCAAGCACACATTTGGTCAGCTCCTAATGGATGGTCTTTGGAAACACTGTCTGCCTGACATCATGGGAAAAATCTTCTTTTTCTTTACTTTTTGAGTAAACAGTCTGATTCCCTGGGACATATTTTGCACTACCTTCTCTTCTAAAGAACTTAACTTTTCTTTTCCAAAGAAGGAATATTTTAGAGCCATTTAAATTTATAGGAAATGATCATGGGGTACAACTGAAAAATAAAAAAAAAAAAAACTCCTGCTGGTCTGATTCCTTTTTACCTATTCATTCATTCAATAATATTTATGGATTATCTACTATATGCAATTGTACAACATAGGATATTGTGTTACTTAAATAGCAAATGATGATGCGTTTGGGGGTTTTGGGGGGACATCATTCTCTTTTGAGTACTTTTCAAAAATGTTTGTTATTTACTATGCGTGGCTGTGCTGGGTCTTTGTTGCTGTGTGTGGGTCTAGTTGTGGCGGGAGGGCTCATCTTCCCTGTGCCGTGCGGGCCTCTCATTGCGATGGCCTCCCCTGCTGCGAAACACAGGCTCTCGGGCACACAGGCTTCAGCAGCTGCAGCGCGTGGGCTCAGTAGTGTGGCTCGTGAGCTCCAAAGTGCAAGCTCAGTAAGCTGTGCCCCACAGCAAGTGGGATCTTCCCAGACCAGGGATAGAGCTGGTATCCCCTACATTGCCAGGTGGATTCTTAACCACTGGACCCCCAGGGAAGCCCCATCATTCTTTCTTGAAAGCAGTAAAAGGTGAAAATGAAAGTGAAGTCACTCAATCCTGTCCAGCTGTTTGTGACCCCATGGACTGTATAGCCTGTGGGGCTCCTCCATCCATGGGATTTTCCAGGCAAGAGTACTGGATTGGGTTGCCATTTCCTTCTCCAGGGAATCTTCCCAACTCTGGAATCAAACCCAGGTCTCCTGCATTGCAGGCAGAAGCTCTACCATCTGAGCTAGCAAGGAAGCCCATTCTTGAAAGCAGAACTAGCTGCAATGATGGTGTAGTTATATCTAGGATTTTGACTTGTAGTGATGCTCCAAACTTGGCATCTCATGAAATGGAGTAGCCCTGAACAGCAATGATCTCTTCCAGGGAGGAAGAAGGTACAGATTTTTAAATGTCAAGATGACTATGATAACTGATACTCCTCTTTGCCTCAGATTCCCATAGTGAGAAGGCAGGGAAAATGAATTGGCTGCACAATGTTATCCATTTCCATAGGCAAAAAAAAAAAAAAAAAATTAGGACAGAGGTCCTTCACTTTTTTGCTATCTTGAAATGTCAAGAGAGAGAGACATCTGAAGGGGATAGGAAAAGGGGGTGAGTAGGAGAGAAACTCAAACATTAATGGGGAATAGAATTTCTCTTGCACTGGCCACAATACATATGTTTGTTATAAAGCAAGAGGCGGGGAAGACATGCATGCCTGATGTTGAAGAAAAGCCTGTTTGTGCCTCATACACTGGAGAAATTGTTCGAGAACAGTTCATCCATGTGAAAATATGACCCATGTCATTTTGCCAGGGTCGTTAAGACACTGAGCTGCTGAGTAAGGCCTGACTGGGTAAATTCAAGATCCTGGGGGTATACATACTTCCTAGTGCCCAGTTTTTCTAAGATGAAAAAAAAAATGTCAGTGGAAATAAGGTTATGGAGTGCCACTTGCGTGGGCGAGACAGGGTCTACATAGGGTGGGAACCAGCCGCTCTCAGACATGGCCCATTCTTTTAGATTCTGCCCCATTTTCTTAGTGGGCAAAATGAGAAAAAGAATAAATCCCCAGCACTGGTAGCCAGAAGAAAGCAGTGGTATTTAGAGATGGGGAAAGGGAAAGGTTACACGTCATTTTGAAATGAATTCCCATTCTCTTTTGACTATTGTAATTTTCATGTTTTACAAACTCCTAGAATGTCTGGAGATAAAATTGAGATCATTTGTTGTGAAAAGAAATGGCCTCATAGAAGAGCTCAGAAGACATGAAAGCTATATTTGAATGAACAAATATTCAAAAGTAGACAGGAAATCTGGAATAATGGAGAAGATTTTTTCCTTGGTGGAATTGTATGAAGTTAGAGGGCATACTACATGAAGCAAAATAGCTCACTGGAAAATAAAAATTAAAAAAAACAACAACAAACATCATTTAGCTGTTTCAGTTTTAACTAGGCTAAGACAAATAAGCAATTTATCTCAGTGTTAAATTTTTTAAAAATTGTTGGCAATTCTGATTATTCTGGCTTATTTACAGTGTCTCAGTTTCTCTTATTCAAGAGAGTGACAGTGCAATCATGTAATTCATTGAACAAATAGCAAATTCTTACTAATTTACAATGGACAAGAGCTTTAAATTCTCTGGCCTTAGTTGCTTTACCTATAATTTGATGGATTATTACTAGTTAATTTCCAAATTTTGTTCTGTGGACTGTATTAGTGTTTCCCAGCTTTAATATTTCAGTATGTGGGTGTGGGTGTGAAAGTTGTTCAGTTGTGTCCAACTCTTTGCGACCCCATGGACTCTACAGTCCATGGAATTCTCCGGACCAGAATACTGGAGTGGGTAGCCTTTCCCTTCTCCAGGGGATCTTCCCAACCCAGGGATCGAACCCAGGTCTCCCACATTGCAGGTGGATTCTTTACCAGCTGAGCCACAAGGGAAGCCCAAACAGGACTATTGCAGTAAAAGGGTTTATGATTTGAATATGGGTCTTGAAACTATTCATATTTCTAGAATGTTCTTTTTGCAGTGCCACCTGAATATGTGAGAGAAGAAAAATTCCTGAATTTCTTCTTATATTCTTATATTCTAGGAGTTGTTTTCTTTGGGGGGGGGTTAATTTAATAGACACTTACTTTTTTAAAATCAGTAATAGAGCTAAGAATTGGGCAGGGTAGAACTTACTTTGAACCTATGTGGGATATTCTGTTTTAGTGTGATAAGTTTCAAAATCTTCCCAAAATTAAAGACAGAGAATTTATTTTAAAGGACTTCTTTGAAAGATGTATATAATATATATAATACATATATCATATATATATATATATGAAGCACAGCCTCTTTGCTTTAAGCTTCTTCAAGCCTATTTCAAGTGCCTTAGATTAAGCAACTTGAGATCTGCTAGTTACAAAAGTATTTTTTTTTTCTTCCAAGAAAGAAGATGTGCTTTTCAAATTGGCAGATACTTACAGAACTGTTACTCTGAGCAAAGGAGTGGAAACATGAGACCCTTGTAAAGATTTCATGCCATTAGGAAGTTTCTTTTGAGACACTCGTATCAGCTCACTGATAAAATATCATAAAATAACTGCCATCTCCACCTTTTATAGGAGCAGCCCTTGAATTAGTCAGAGCTGCTGGATTGTAATAAGGAAACGCATGTTTGAAAAATGAATGAAAGGAAAAGATGACCTTCAGGTTACTCTGGTCTGTTGATGGGGTCAGGGGAAGGAATTCATAACCCGAGAAGGACGGGGTGAGTCTGACTCTGGATGCGAAAGTTCACAAGTCTGCATTATAAATAATATATGTAGGAAATGAGTGTTTACTCCTCTCTAATATTGGCAAACTGGAAGGATAAGATGGCTTCCTTTTGACGCGAAAAAAGATCTGAATGTAAGATGCTATTTTAAACACCAAACAGCTGTTTCATCTTGAACTGAAAAGAACAAAGAAAACACCCCCAAGTCCACATAGGATATTTTGTGCTTTCCCTTGCATGTGTCTGTGTGTTTTCCCTCCTTTTTTTTTAACTTAGGATAATTGAAATGTCATTTTATCTTGGGATGTTTTCTTTACCGACCAGGGACTTGAAAAGTTAAAATATTGGAGAATTTCCTTTTCATCATTTTCAACATAAACAACTTTTCGTTGCTTCAATATGAAATGTTTTCTTTGTTAATCCAACAGAGATTAATGCTTGGAATGCTAAACTGTATACTTAAAGGAAAAATTATGATGGTCCATGGATAATATATTTTAGGCAAGACCAAGCAATAGGCTGGCATTATATCACAGTCTAAGAGGTTTTTCTTGCTCTGGAGAACAGTTGGAAACAAAAAGGGTAGCCTGAATCACCGATTTAAAAGATTTTATTTATCCAGTTAATGCCTGGGAATCCTTGAATCACATTCACAAAAGAGTTTAAACATTTATGTTTGGATGATTCAGAAAATGAATTTCTGATTTGCAGAGCAAGCTTCTTGGGAATTTAACTCAAACCACCTCTTTGATTGATATGAAAAGATATATGTCTTTAAAAGTTTGAATTAATATGTGAAGTCATTTGCCTTGGTTTGGATTTTATGCTGAGAATTGCTCAGGCTGAATGCATAGAACAAACTTTTATGTTTTCAGTAAATAACAGGTTTATTTACTTCTTAATTCTTCATAGATATTTATATCTGCCCTCCAACTTTAATTTTTGGGAAAATAAAGAGTCATTAGAATATATTCTATTCTCCCAGGTAAGAAACACACACATATACTTAGTTCATTTTACCTGGAAACTTGTTCCCTTAAACAGGCAAACAAACATTGAAAAGTTTATTTTTTTAATTATCTATCTCTAAAAGTCTGGTCCATAAGCTTGTGGTTTTTTATTTTATTTTTTAATTGGAAGGAACAATGTTAGCTTTTTTGGTTATGTGGTTATAAAACGTTTGTCTTCTTCTTTATACTATTTCTAGCTCTCTTTTTAACTTGTGAGACAATTTTAGTTAACTTTTCCTGGAGCTTAATTCCTTCTAATTTTGTTTTTAAAATAAAAGATGAGTTTCTTTAACTTAAGAACAGGAAATTCTAGGTCAGAAACTGCTATTTCTCTTCCTTTAGATAGAGATCTCAAAGGTACTAACATCTTGTAAAAGTTTAAAAAAAAAAAGGAAGAAGAAAAAAAATCTGTGCCAGACCTACTTTTTAATCCAGACTTGGTTATATAGCACATTAATAAATTGTCCTGTCAACCTTTAGGACATGGGTTCAACTCCAATTGGTTTAATGGTCACAAATGTTTCCTTAGAAGGATTCCGGATTTCTGGATGGAGGCAGAAATGCCAGGGATTCTCAGGGCAGGCTTGAGATCCCCCCACCCCCCACAGAAGGTGGTCCTGGGAGGTAATCACACCCTGCTGATAGGATTTGGCAGTTAAAATAGATGGAGGTCAGCCTGTCATTTTGTCTATTTAAATAAGTCACTTGTGATTAAGGATAAGCAGCATTTTTTTTTTTTTCCCTTTTTCTCTTTCTCTCTCACTTTTGGGTCCTTACAGGCTCTCATGTGTTTCTCTGATGTTTCTTTCCTTCTGGAGGACTTCTCTCTCTTATTCTCTCCTGCCTTTTACATGGAAAAATGCTTATGTCACCTCTGTCCTTCTCCCTTGGGACATGGACTGGGGGGCATGATAAATGAGGATTTATCATTTTAATCCATTTAAATTTCAAAAATTGGTAATCCAATCAAAACGCTTATTCTCTACCAGATGTTTTATGACATCTGGAGGGAAATGAAATGTAAGACAGTTGTCTCTGCTATTTCCCTCCTTGCTAAGAGAAGTCAATAGTATGTGTTACGTAATTGAGTTCATGGTTATTTCTCCATCTGCTTGGGTACTTTGGTACATAAACTTATTTTTCTGCCTTTTGAAAAAATTAACTAACGTGTATTATTTTATGCAATCCATGAGGGCTGTCTTTACTTTTAAGACTTTTTGTGACCATGAAATAGCAGGACTTTATAAAACTTGTGTACTTTGTCATAAAAGTATTTGGCTGTTAACACAAAATGTAATCAGAGATGCAGAAGTATTTGCATTTGCCAACTCATTTACTGAAATTGTTTGCCAAATGTCATTCTGAAATACTGCTTCTCTTTCTCGGAGAATTTCATCCAGTGTTCTTCTACTGCTGCGAGCCCTGTGTAAGATTCTTCCCGCTGCCCAGGCCGTTCCCCGGGCATGGTGTGTGACGGGGGAAGGCTCTGCTGAGTGAGAGCAGATGTGACCCGAACCCCGCCATCTCTTGGGCACTCTCTCACACCCGCAGTCCACTTTCATCTCTAATCATCTCTGACACATCTGGCTTTGTGAAGGTTTAATTTGATGGTATCCACTTCAGCTACATCACATAGTTTTTGCTTTATGCCCTGGGGCAAAAACCTCAAAGGACTCAAAGCCTGCCTTGCCTGGAAGGGCCAGAGGATGACCCCCCAGGGGGCAGCCCTGAGCCAGTGGCGGACAAGAGCTAGTGCGTCCTGTGAGCAGGCCGTTCGGAAACCCTTTCTATCATCTCTTCAGCCTTTGCCAGTGGAGGCGGGCCCCAGGTAGTCAGAGCAGTGATCAGTACACTGTGGAACAAAATTTCCCAGTTTTCTACTCCCATTCTTGTTATCATTTCCCCAAGTAAATTATTTGCATACAGGTTCTTGTCTGAGGTTCTGCTTTCTAGGGAAGCCCAGCATCCCATAAAATAATACACCAGATGTGGGTGAACCTAGAATCTGTTATAGAGAGTGAAGTCAGAGAAAAACAAATACAGTAAATTAACGCATGCATGTGGAATCTAGAAAAATGTACTAATGGACTTGTGGACGCAGGGGAAAGAGAGGGTGGGAGGAACTGAGAGACTAGCCGTGGCATGTGAAGTAGGTGGCTCGTGGGAAGCTGCTCTGTAGCAGAGGGCTCAGCCCTGTTCCCTGTGATGACCTAGATGGCAGGATGGGCGAGGGGAGGGGGCTCACGAGAGAAGGGATGTATGTAATACACAGAGCTGCTTCACACGCAGCAGAAACTAGCATCCCATTGTAAAGCGATTATGCTCCAATTAAAAACAACACTGCACAATACAGTGCAAAGTAAAACGAAAACCCGAGATCATCCTTCCAGCATGACTTGCTGCCTCATATCATGGTCACGGAGGCATAGTTCTTCAAAAAGTGGAAGTGTTAGTTGCTCATTTGTGTCCGACTCTTTGTGACCCGTGGACTGTAGACTGCCAGGCTTCTCTGTCCGTGGGATTCTCCAGGCAAGAATATTAGAGTGGGTTGCCATTCCCTTCTCCAGGGATGTCATCCGAACATAGTGATGGAACCCATCTCCTGCATTGGTAGGTGGGTTCTTTACCACTAGCGCCACCTCTCCTAAGAAAAATGTTTGCCTTTGAAAGTTGGGGAAATGTGTTAAGCCCTTCTTGATAGCAAGCTGTCTTCCATGCGGCTGCAGTGTGGAAAGAGAAGACCACTGCTCCTGGGAATGAATCTGCAGTCTAGTGCTTGCCCTCTTTGGATATTTCACTATAGAGGCACAGCAAGTAATTTTTAAAAGTAGCCAAGTGATGCTTCTCAAATTCATATAGAACTCCTCTGGTTAAAAATGCTATACACCTTCATTACAGGACATTGTAAATAACTTTTTGCAGAAAAAATCCAGATGCTGTGAGAATCAAACAGGAAACCAGGAGGTGAAGTGAATTGGGGAACGTTTTCTCCAAGAGACCTCTTGAGAGAGGTATAACAAGAGATGAAAGTCCTGGGTTGACAGAGGCAAAATACAAAGGCATTTCATGGACAGAGAATGGGGAGAGAGAGAGAGCTCAGGATTCAAGAACATAACTAGGTAAGTGTGGACACACAAACTTTTACTTTCCTGTGATTCTGCAGAATTTGACATTCTGTGATAGGTAGATACAGTTTGGTGATTAAATAAACTGGAAAAATATTCATGTTACATTCAGACTTAAGGAGTTCATAGCATACACTAAAGATCCCTAGGAAGTACTGCTATTTATAAAAATTAAACAAGCCCTCAAAAAAACAAACTTGTGGAACTGAGCATTTCCTAAACTTCTGTAACTATGATGTCTTTTATAGGGCACTATTTAGTCATTTTGAGGCACACTGATGTTCCACAGAATGGATCTTGGGAAACTCTGGAAGGGAGCAGTGCTGAGAAATAAAGTTGATAGGGTCTGGGGTGGGATGGGTATGGCAGTGAACCTCACATAATACATCTATGTGTTTGGATTTAATATGTCAATCAGGTGCTACAATCTCTGTCCTAAAGAAAAGAAATACGGCTCATTTGAAGATAATTTAGCACACCAAAGTCACACTTTCAACTTCATATTGACATTATCAACACGCTGTTACATTTACCATGTCCATTGTTGGGAAGGGAGTATACAAGAGGATTTTATAGCCAGATGTATGTCTGCTTGCCAAGTCGCTTCAATCGTGTCTGACTCTTTGCAACCCCATGGACTGTAGCCCACGAGGCCTCCTCCTGTGGGATTCTCTAGGCGAGAATACTGGAGTGGGTTGCCGTAACTTCCTCTGAGGGCTCTTCCAACCTAGGGATCGAACCCACATCTCCTGTGTCTCCTGCATTGCCCCGCAGGTTCTTTACCACTAGCACCACCGAGGAAGCATTCAAATCCAATTTCTCTTCTTCCCACGTGACCCTGGCCCTGTGTCTCCCTGCTTCTGTTTCATTACCTATAATGAATATGGACACAGTGATAATGGTGCCTAATTCACAGGGTTGTTGGAAGGATTGGATGATATAAAACAATTAAAGCACTTAGTAGAGTGTCTAATATGTGACTGGTAAGGTATAACACTTATTAACAGTATTGTGTAGTGGAAAATGCATAGGCTTCAGGACAGGCCTAAGTTCAAAGCCTGTCTTTATCACTGTCACAAAACACTTCTGGGTTTACCAAATCCTATGCATTAGTTTTTAATTATTACTGCAAAGAAGGGAATGATAATACATATCTTACTGTGAGCAATACTAATAAACTAGGAAGGACACAGAATCTTCTGCTGCTGGTATAGTTATTATATTTCTATGGTATTCCTCCATTTCTTCTTAGGAACAGAATACTGCTCCAGAAGGATCCTCATTGCCTGAATTTCTCTAATGATGCCTTGTGCTGATTATTGGAATATAGAGAATTACTAAATATTTGCTAAATAAATGAATGCATAAACTAGTATTATTTCACCCAGTGGGACACTGATAGAAAATATGTGATAGCAAAACTGAATGGCATGATAAATCATGCTCTGTGAAGTCAAAATGAAAATAGGTCTATTTTATCCTTGCTTAATGGTGAAGGAAATGGCAACCCACTCCAGTGTTCTTGCCTGGAGAATCCCAGGGACGGGGGAGCCTGGTGGGCTGCCGTCTATGGCACAGAGTCGGACACGACTGAAGCGACTTGGCAGCAGCAGCAATGGAGAAGGAAATGGCGACCCACTCCAGTGTTCTTACCTGGAGAATCCCTTGGACAGAGGAGCGTGGTGGGCTACAGTCCGTGGGGTCACAAAGAGTCGGACGTGACTGAGTGACTCAACACACATCCTTGCTTAATAAACAGAGAAGCTAAAATCTAAGAAAGTTGTTAGTCACTCATTTTGTTCCTAGGGATTAAATTTAGACCTGGACTCACTGTTTGTTTTTTGTTTTTTTTTAAATGTTTACTATGTTTTTTAATGGACAGATAGGATGGGAATAAAATACTAAAATTTTCTCTTTGGTGTCTGCATCGTCTCCTTGGGGTTTTGTCAAGAGGCAGATTTAAATTTTTATTTAAAAGAAGATACTGTAAGGGAAGCCTGGCATGCTGCATGCAGTCCAGGAGGCAGCCAAGAGTCAGACACAACTTAAACTGGACAACAACAACTTTGTAATAAAATATTTTATTCTGAGACATTTCCTAGTAGAAATCTTAACTTACACAATGAGGACTGTTTTTCCTATAGTGATGTCAAGCAAAGATAGAATTCCCCAATTGCCTTTTATTTTCCTACTTTTTTTTTGGATTAGTGCCTTATCAGGTTTTAATTCAGATCAATCCTAGAAAGATTAGTCAGATGACATGTAGCTTTTGATAGAGTTGTGTGTAATATGCTCTTTCATATGAAATCTTTTGTGGGAATTGTTTTTAAAGGAAACTCTTAAGATTTGTTTTATAGTCCATTTGAATGTGCCACATAAGGCACATGACTATCAATACCTTTCTTAAAGGAGTATCCTCCCATGGGATGAATATTTTATAAAAATGGAGGCAGAATATATGGTTATTTTGTTCCATTGAAGCACATTTCTCTAAAAGACCAAGGATGAATTAGCCAACTGCAGAAGCAAAACATACCTTAGTTTTAAATTTTGATCATGAGTAGGTCCTCATCTCAAAATGCTTTTTGTCAGTGTATTGAGATTTTGAATTATTATAGCCCTAAAGGGACTAAAAGTAATTCCCCCCATCTGTGAGTTGTGTTAGAGTTTATGAAGCATTTTCATGCACTTCATCCTTGCTGAAGAGTTCCTTCACATTTCAGGGGATATGGGTATTTAACTAAAAACATCAAATGTGTGTGTTTTCCCAAGCTCCTGATTTATCCCTCCCTGCCACGTTTCCCCTTTGCTAACCATAAGTTTGCTTTAGATATCAATAAGTCTACTTCTGTTTTGTAAATAAGCTCACTTATATTTTTTCTAAAATTTAGATTCCACATATGAGTGATGTCATATGATATTTGTCTTTCTCTGACTTATTTCACTCTAGGTCCAAGACAGATAACCAACAAGGACCTATTGTATAGCACAGGGAGCTCGCCTCAATCTGTGATAACTCATATGAGAAAAATATCTAAAAAAGCGTGAAAATATATATATGTATAACTGAATCACTTCACTATATACCTGAAACTAGCTCAACATTGTAAATCAACTATGTGCCAATAAAATTAAGATAAAAAAAAATCATCAAATGCAATGACAAAACAGTCAATGCATGTGTTTTATGAACCATAGGGGTGCCTAATTCCCCACTTTCACAGTTGTTTCTAATGCACACTCCCAACTTCTATCCCCCATAAACCAGGCAAATGGACACTACTGTGGATAGTTGGAAGCTGCTTGGACAAGAGCGATTTAAGGTTGCAAAGTAACACAGGGTGGGTTTAAAGTAGAGTCGATTCCTGGCTGTTTTCCTATTTGCATATAGAATAATTTCTGAAAATCACTTGATTAGGATACAGAATGATTCTCAGAACATTTGATGTCTTTTAATTTACCATATGTAATAAGCACATGAAAGAAGGAATTCTGGATTTCAACCTCAGCAATTTGCAAAAATTCCAAGTGTTTTAGTCTATGTTGTTTTTTAAACACACATACATATGTATATATATATATGTGTGTGTGTGTGTGTGTGTGTACACACACACACACACACACAAACAGAAAGGAAAGGAAAAAAAAAACCATCTGGCAATTTCCTGTGATGAAGGACAGATTAAAACTAACCAATTTGGGATGTTATTATACTTGGGAATTTTCGAAAGTAGGAGCCAGAGTCTCTAAAGATGGAAATTGGACCATCTTATAAGATCTTTAAGGCAACTTTTACTGCATGTTTATATTCTAAAATAAGAAAAATCTGTCTAGGGCAAAGAATGAGAATTCAAAATAGGTTGTTTCACTGTGTAAAACTTGATTTTTCAACCCCAATTTTACAAAGTTTTGTAATGGGTAGTATTACTATTTTCCCACTTAAATGATAGCAGGCATGGGCAAAATCTCTTTGAAAATGTGTATCTTGTTTGATATTTATCTAAGATATTACATAACTTAGAGATCCTTGACAAATATATTGAATCATATTGTCCTGACTTATTTGACGGGAGAAAAATAAAAGTGGAGGAGATTGGTACTGGGAAGGGAAAAAGCAGTCTTCAGTGACAGAACTGGCCTCTACTCTGGAAGAAAAACAATATCTTAAAATCTGAGAAGGCACTTTTAAGTCTTATAATAATCAGCAACCAAAAGAAAGAAGAGATCTAAAAATAGAGATGGATAATTAACAGTCTAAAAATAGACATGGCTAGCCATATGGAAGTCATTACACTCTGGAGGTTAAATGCTCTGAGGAAAATAAAAATCCAATCAAATATTATTGCATATTAAACTCACTACCTATAAACATAGTCTGTAAATGCTTTATAGGGTTCAGCTTCATATAAGACAATTTGGTACAAGAAAAATATAAAGGCACAAATTATCATTTCCTAATTCATCAAAGAGTTTTTCTTGGGAGATGCTTTTGGCTCTAATTCAAAATGTTCCTTCTGGCTTAAGATGTGCCTGTCATGCTACTGACATCATGGGGATTCTGTCTTTCACAACAGGAAAAATAGTGATTTTAGATCACTTCTTATATTTATAATAGATAGTAATATTTCCAATATAAATAGTATTGCCCTAAGAACAAGAAATTATGCAAAAAACAGAGACTATCAACAGAGATGGATCTAGTATGGGCCAGCATAGGCTAAAGGCGTCTATTTTTTTTTTTAAGATTAAAGCCATCAATGTGTAATTTTCTCTGTTTTTATTGTTATTTTGGGAAGATTCAGGAACTCTATATGTTAAGGGGATGCTACAACCTCCTATCAAGATTGTAGAGTGTCTAGGTCTTTTACACCTTTAATGGCTCCTATCCTTCTTGTTTCCTGGAAGGCTGTGGAGGAATCTAAAATCTGCTTGTTTTAGTTTCAAATAGGGTTTTAAAACAATGGATGTGTGAAGGAGTGAATGGAGATGACTGAAATAGAAAGCAGCATACTAAATGGAGAAAACATAGATGTGCTGCGGGAGGCAGAGACCCAAACTGGAGATCAGACCTTCCTTCTATCCTTTGTATGACCTTGCCCAAGAGATTTATTTGTCTGAACCTCATGTATCTTATTTGCAAATGAGAATAACAGTTGCTTGGTATTTATGTTGGGTATTCTAAGTATGTTATATGTAAAATCTTTAGGTGCCCAAGGCCTTGGTACACAGCAATGTTTTAATAAATGATAGTAGCTTTCAATAATGATAGCCATCAGTTCAGTCATAGTTCAGTTCAGTTCAGTTAAGTTCAGTCACTCAGTCATGTCTGACTCTTTGTGACCCCATGAATCACAGCACACCAGGCCTCCCGGTCCATCACCAACTCCCGGAGCTTACTCAAACCCATGTCCATTGAGTCGGTGATGCCATACAACCATCTCATCCTCTGTCATCCCCTTCTCCTCCTGCCCCCAGTCCCTCTCAGCATCAGGGTCTTTTCCAAGAGTCAACTCTTCTCATGAGGTGGCCAAAGTATTGAAGTTTCAGCTTCAGCATCAGTCCTTCCAATGAACACCCAGGACTTATCTCCTTCAGGATGTACTGGATGGATCTCCTTGTAGTCCAAGGGACTCTCAAGAGTCTTCTCCAACACCATAATTCAAAAACATCATTTTTTTGGTGCTCAGCTTTCTTCACAGCCCAACTCTCACATCCATACATGACCACTGTAAAAACCATAGCCTTGACCAGATGGACCTTTGTTGGCAAAATAATGTCTCTGCTTTTTAATATGCTATCTAGGTTGGTCATAACTTTCCTTCCAAGGAATAAGCGTCTTTTAATTTCATGGCTGCAATCACCATCCGCAGTGATTTTGAAGCCCCCCCCCAAAATTCTGACCCTGTTTCCACTGTTTCCCCATCTATTTGCCATGAAGTGATGGGACCAGATGCCATGATCTTAGTTTTCTGAATGTTGAACTTTAAGCCAACTTTTTCACTCTCCTCTTTCACTTTCATCAAGAGGCTTTTAAGTTCCTCTTCACTTTCTGCCATAAGGGTGGTGTCATCTGCATATCTGAGGTTATTGATATTTCTCCCGGCAATCTTGATTCCAGCTTGTGCTTCTTCCAGCCCAGTGTTTCTTATGATGTACTCTGCATAGAAGTTAAATAAGCAGGGTGACAATATACAGCCTTGATGTACTCCTTTTCCTATTTGGGACCAGTCTGTTGTTCCAGGTCCAGTTCTAACTGTTGCTTCCTGACCTGCATACAGGTTTCTCAAGAGGCAGGTCAGGTGGTCTGGTATTCCCATCTCTTTCAGAATTTTCCACAGTTTACTGTGATCCACACAGTCAAGGGCTTTGGTGTAGTCAATAAAGCAGAAACAGATTTTTTTCTGGAACTCTCTTGGTTTTTCAGTGATCCAGTGGATGTTAGCAATTTGATCTCTGGTTCCTCTGCCTTTTCTAAAACCAGCTTGAACATCTGGAAGCTCATGGTTCACATATTGCTGAAGCCTGGCTTGGAGAATTTTGAGCATTACTTTACTAGCATGTGAGCTGAGTGCAATTGTGCGGTAGTTTGAGCATTCTTTGGCATTGCCTTTCTTAGGGATTGGAATGAAAACTGACATTTTCCAGTCCTGTGGCCACTGCTGAGTTTTCCAAATTTGCTGGCATATTGAGTGCAGCACTTTCACAGCATCATCTTTCAGGATTTGAAATGGCTCAACTGGAATTCCATCACCGCCACTAGCTTTGTTCATAGTGATGCTGTCTAAGGCCCACTTCACTTCACATTCCAGGATGTCTGGCTCTAGGTGCGTGATCACACCATCATGATTATCTGGGTCATGAAGATCTTTTTTGTACAGTTCTTCTGTGTATTCTTGCCACCTCTTCTTAATATCTTCTGCTTCTGTTAGGTCCATATGGTTTCTGTCCTTTATCGAACCCTTCTTTGTGTGAAATGTTCCCTTGGTATCTCTCATTTTCTTGAAGAGATCTCTAGTCTTTCCCATTCTGTTGTTTTCCTCTATTTCTTTGCAATGATCACTCAGGAAGGCTTTCTTATCTTTCTTGGTTATTCATTGAAACTCTGCATTCAAATGGGAATATCTTTCCTTTTCTCCTTTGCTTTTCACTTCTCTTCATTTCACAGCTATTTGTAAGGCCTCCTCAGACAACCATTTTGCCTTTTTGCATTTCTTTTCCATGGGGATGGTCTTGATCCCTGTCTCCTGTACAATGTCATGAACCTCCATCCATAGTTCATCAGGCTCTCTGTCTATCAGATCTAGTCCCTTAAATCTATTGCTCACTTCCACTGTATAATCATAAGGGATTTGATTTAGGTCAAACCTGAATGGTAGTGGTTTTCCCTACTTTCTTCAGTTTAAGTCTGAATTTGGCAATAAGGAGTTCATGATCTGAGCCACAGTCAGCAGCCGGTCTTGTTTTTGCTGACTGTATAGAGCTTCTCCATCTTTGGCTGCAAAGAATATAATCGATTTGATTTCGGTGTTGACCATTTGGTGAAGCCCATGTGTGGAGTCTTCTCTTGTGTTGCTGGAAGAGGGTGTTTGCTATGACCAGTGCGTTCTCTTGGCAAAACTCTATTAGCATTTGCCCCATTTCAATCCATACTACAAGGCCAAATTTGCCTGTTCCTCCAGGTGTTTCTTGAATTCCTACTTTTGCATTCCAGTCCCCTATAATGAAAAGGACATCTTGTTTGGCTGTTAGTTCTAAAAAGTCTTGTAGGTCTTCATAGAACCATTAAATTTTAACTTCTTCAGTGTTACTGGTTGGGAGATAGGCTTGGATTACCATGATATTGAATGGTTTGCCTTGGAAATGAACAGAAATTATTCTGTCATTTTTGAGATTGCATCCAAATACTGCATTTCAGACTCTTTTGTTGACCATGATGGCTACTCCATTTCTTCTAAGGGATTCCTTCCCACAGTAGTAGATACAATGGTCATCTGAGTTAAATTCACACATTCCAGTCCATTTTAGTTCACTGATTCTTAGAATGTCTACATTCAGTCTTGCCATCTTCTGTTTGACCACTTCCAATGTGCCTTGACTCATGGACTTAACATTCCATGTTCCTGTGCAATATTGCTGTTTACAGCATCAGACCTTGCTTCTATCACCAGTCACATCCACAACTGGGTATTGTTTTTGCTTTGGCTCCATCCCTTCATTCTTTCTGGAGTTATTTCTCCACTGATCTCCAGTAGCATATTGGGCACCTACTGACCTGTGGAGTTCCTCTTTCAGTATCCTATCATTTTGCCTTTTCATGCTGTTCATGGTTTTCTCAAGGCAAGAATACTGAAGTGGTTTGCCATTCCCTTCTCCAGTGGACCACATTCTGTCAGATCTCTCCACCATGACCCGAACTCTTAAGATGTTGACAAGACAGAGATGGCAAAGTTCACCAAAACAAGAAACTTTATGTTTAAGAAAGATTGTGTTCTAATTTGCAGCTCTGACATTCAAATTTCAGGAATGTCTCTTAATTCTCCCTATTGATTTTTTTTTCCATTTATTTTTATTAGTTGGAGGCTAATTACTTTACAATATTGTAGTGGGTTTTGTCATACATTGACATGAATCAGCCATGGATTTACATGTATTCCCCATCCCGGTCCCCCCTCCCACCTCCCTCTCCACCCGATCCCTCTGGGTCTTCCCAGTGCACCAGGCCCGATCACTTGTCTCATGCATCCAACCTGGGCTGGTGATGTGTTTCACCCTAGATAATATACATGTTTCAATGCTGTTCTCTTGAAACATCCCACCCTCGCCTTCTCCCACAGAGTCCAAAAGTCTGTTCTGTACATCTGTGTCTCTTTTTCTGTTTTGCATATAGGGTTATCGTTACCATCTTTCTAAATTCCATATATATGTGTTAGTATACTGTAATGGTCTTTATCTTTCTGGCTTACTTCACTCTGTATTATGGGTTCCAGTTTCATCCATCTCATTAGAACTGATTCAAATGAATTCTTTTTAATGGCTGAGTAATATTCCATGGTGTATATGTACCACAGCTTCCTTATCCATTCATCTGCTAATGGGCATCTAGGTTGCTTCCATGTCCTGGCTATTATAAACAGTGCTGCGATAAACATTGGGGTGCACATGTCTCTTTCAGATCTGGTTTCCTCGGTGTGTATGCCCAGAAGTGGGATTGCTGGGTCATATGGCAGTTCTATTTCCCGTTTTTTAGGACATCTCCACACTGTTCTCCATAGTGGCTGTACTAGTTTGCATTCCCACCAACAGTGTAAGAGGGTTCCCTTTTCTCCACACCCTCTCCAGCATTTATTGCTTGTAGACTTTTGGATAGCAGCCATCCTGACTGGCATGTAATGGTACCTCATTGAGGTTTTGATTTGCATTTCTCTGATAATGAGTGATGTTGAGCATCTTTTCATGTGTTTGTTAGCCATCTGTATGTCTTCCTTGGAGAAATGTCTGTTGAGTTCTTTAGCCCATTTTTTGATTGGGTCATTTATTTTTCTGGAGTTGAGCTGGAGGAGTTGCTTGTATATTTTTGAGATTAATCCTTTGTCTGTTGCTTTGTTTGCTATTATTTTCTCCCAATCTGAGGGCTGTCTTTTCACTGATTCTCCCTATTGATTTTAAATGACTTTTGCTTTCTTAATTATGGCCGTTCATTCAAGATCTATTTTTTTTTATTCTTTTGATATCAGAATACTCTCTTTGTTGTAGTTCAGTTGCTCAGTCTTGCCCGACCCTTGTGACTGCATGGACTGCAGCATGCCAGGCTTCCCTGTCCTTCACTATCTCTTGGAGCTTGCTCAAACTCGTGTCTATTGAGTCGGTGATGCCATCCAGCCATCTCATCCTCTGGTGCCCCCTTCTCCTCTTGCCCTCATTCTTTCTCAATAATCTTCTCCAGTACCACAGCGCACTCTGTACACTTATGTAGTAGTTCTTATCTGTGTTTTGATTTTATTTTTGATGTTCATATGAACATGACTGCTTCTGATTTATAAATAAATGATAAAGCCTAAAGAATTGTAAAAATGGATGCAAAAATCAAGTCTTCATAAAAGATCTTGCATGTTTCTTCTTTCTCAGATAACTTACATTTTATGTTGCAGTTGTTCATAGGATTTTTCCAATAAACTTTCTAAATGGTTGCTATTTATGAATATGAAAGTATTGACTTCCATGAAATGATACTACTTTACTCAATAACCTTTTCAATTATATATTTGAGTTTCATCTGTTATTTAGTCAATTCATCTGAAAATTGTGATGATATCTCTCCTGTTTTTTCAATTTGTATGCTATTTTTTCCTTGTCTAACCATATATAAAATAATTATAATGAGAATCTGTAGTACAATGTTAAACATTTGCGGCAATAATGGACATCTTTGTATTTTTCCTGACATTTTTGGGAATGTTTCTAGAGATTCCCTGTTAAGTATTGTGCCAGTTTTTGGAATGAAATAGTACATTTTATTACATTTGGAAATTGTCCCATCTGTTCATATTTTGCTGAGTTTTTTTATCAGAAGGGATTTTGAATTCTGGTAAATTTTTAGTAGCTTTTTTTTTCATTTTTAGAACAATTACTATCACAATTTAATTTTAATTTATTAAAATTAGTCACTTTTAAAAACTCTAAACTTGATATACGAACACACATATTTTCTCATAGTATTTAACTTTTGAAAGTCTGTCTGTGTTTGAGAAATCTGTACAAAGTTAATTTGGATTATGTTTGAAAAATCTGTACCAAGTTATTCTGGATGACATTTTTATTAAGTAGTAATGAAGTCTTTTTTATTGAATATTTTATGAACAGAAACACTAAATAGATTATTTACTATATGAAATATATGTAGCTTGATAAAATGTATTATTGTCCCATTGTATTTTTCTCTTTTTGTGCTATTTTTTTTGGCTCAGTAATACATTTGTTGTTTTTGTTGTTGTTTAGTTGCTAAGTTGTGTCTGACTCTTTGCAACCCTGTGGACTATAGCCTGCCAGTCTCCTCTGCCCTTGGGATTTTCCAGGCAAGAATACTGAAGTGGGTTGCCATTTCCTGCTTCAGAGATCTTCCCCACCCATGGATTGAACCCTTGTCACCTTCATTGGCAGGTATATTCTTTACTGCTGAGCTACCAGGGAAGCCCCATTAATACATTTATGAAATTCAAAAAGAAAATACTGAAGATATATAGGGAAAATCTCATTTCCACCTCTGTACCCATCTTCTCAGCCCTTACCTTTCACCTTTCCACAGGTAACCACCAAAACACTCTTAGTTTTTGCATGTCCTTGCAGAGTATACGTATAGGTACAGACAACTCTGAAAAAGGCACTTATTCTTGCATCACTGTATAATAGATAGAATAAGACACACGTTGTCTGCACTTTATTTCTTTATCAGCAATATATCTTAAAGAACATCCCATCTCAATAGAATAAAATTTCTCATTCTTTTTATTGTGCATTATATGGTATATCATAATTGTTATCATTCTTCTGTTAGTGGACATTTAGAATGTCTCCAATATTTCTCAGGGGCAAACAATGTTGAAATGAATAAATTCCAAAGAATCAAAATCTATATTAGTAAGACTGATAAACAAGCATTTTTTAAACCTTGTTAGAGGGATTATAAATTGCTGTAGTCATTCAGACAGTAATTTGAAGTATAGGATTTATTTGGCCAAAACAGAACTATGTTCAGCAACGTGGACCTGAACATTATTTTTCATACAAAGTTAAAAGCACATTGTATTTCCATCCTGACAACTTGCTCAAATGGTAGGAAATCTGCCTGCAATGCAGGAGACCTGTGTTCAATCCCTGGGTTGGGAAGATCCCCTGGAGAAGGAAATGGCAACCCACTCGAGTATTCTTGCCTGGAGAATCCCATGGACAGAGGAGCCTTGCAGGCTACAGTCTGTTGGGTTGCAGAGTTTGATACAACTGAGTAACTCTCTCACTCACTGTGGAAGGTATTTAGTGACTGCTAACAAAATTACAAATGCCTGTTCTTCTTAAAGCAACAAATTCACTTCTGGGAAGAGATTCTCTTTTCTGTTTAGATTTCCATAGTGGTTGGTTTAAAAACAGGAAAGAGATTCCTGATTTAAAAGGCCTTGTACTCTATTTGCAGGATAACATGCTCTGAAGACTTTAAAGAATAGAATAGGTGCTTACTAGGAGATCTATATAGCCATCTACCAACCTTCTGCAACCCCTTCAAGCATCATTTTTTGTTTTTATTCATGTGCTATCATAAGAAATAGATTTCTGTCTTAGACCAAATAATTTTAGACCTACACACCTTGTGATTTCAAGTGCTTTCTCTCTGGTTTGTACTCAGAATATTTCCATTATACTTCTCCCTTCTGCCAATTCATTACCTGGCCTCACTTTTATTTCTTTTCCTGCAGGAGAAAAAGTAATTGAACTGGCAGAAAATTATCTAATCTTTTTGTATTTCCTTCCTCTATTCCTTTCTCAAAAGATCCCCTGTGTAAAGCTGAATAGACATCTTCCTCTCTTGGCATTCCCCTCCTTCATCCCTCTCCATTCTGTAATTTTAAAATGCCATTTGTATACTAATTTATAATTAATTTTGTCATATCACATGCTAACACTCAAATAGAATAGAAGGGTTATCCTGAAAAGAATCTGATCCTCCCCTACAATTAACCCCTCTCCTAGTTTCATTTCCCAGAGGTAATCTCTTTTAAAATTTCTGCTTAAGTGTTACCCAGTGTTTACTTTCATAACTTTAAATAATGTGGTCATACCGCCCTTCTTGAATTATTAACTTTAAACTTTCTATTTCTTTTCTTGTAGAAAGATAAGGGTTTATTTCTTACATATCACCCTACTCTCCCCATTCCCTTCTTTTTGATAGCTATTTAATTTTTATCTATTTCAATTGGCTAAGTACATATATCTTCAATTAATGTACTTGAACCTTTTTGTTTTTTCCATAATTATATATATTTCTTTGATTCTATGTAAGATATGCTACTTTTTGGCCTTACTCCATCGACCACCTTTCCCCACCACTACTCTTTCCTACTTTCTGAGAGGTAGTTGTCAAGTTTGATGATATTTATATTACATTATGAAACAATAGTCAAGTTTTCTTTAATTTTTATGTATGTTGACTCTCACAGGTGAAAACCAACAACACTTAATTATGAAGTTATTCTTGTTCATGATAGAACCAAGTGACGAGTTATAATTAAATTGCTCCTCTATTAGTACAAGGTCTTAAACTCATTTGAAATTGCTATTTGGAGAATGTTTGTAGTGCCAAGAGGCAAAACAGCTCCCTGCCTTTTATGCTAAATTGGGTGCTCTAATCTATGCTTCTTCCTGAAAAAAAAAATTGTTTAATTAATTTATTTTATTTGGAGGATAATTACTTTACAATATTGTGATTTTTTTTTGCCATTCTCAACCTGAATTGGCACAGGTATACATTTGTCCTCCCCATCCTGAAGCTCCCTCCCACCTCCCTCCCCACCCCATCCCTCTGGGTTGTCCCAGAGCACCAGCTTTGGTTGCCCTGCTTCATGCATTGAACTTGCACTGGTCATCTGTTTTACATATGGTAATGTCCATGTTTCAACGTTATTCTCTCAAATCATCCCACCCTTGCTTTCTCCCACTGAGCCCAAAGTCTGTTCTGTACATCTGTGTCTCCTTCGCTGCTCTGCATGTAGGAGCATCAGTGCCATCTTTCTAAATTCCACATTTATGCATTAGCATACGGTATTTGTCTTTTTCTTTCTGACTTACTTCACTCTGTATGATAGGCTCCAGGTTCATACACCTCATCAGAACAGAACAGCTGAGTAACATTCCATTGTGTATATGTACCACAGTTTCCTTATCCATTCATCTGTTGAAGGACATCTAGGTTGCTTCCATGTCCTAGCTATTGTAAATAGTGCTGCAGTGAGCATTGGGGTACATGTGTCTCTTTCAGTTCTGGTTTCCTCAGGGTGTATGCCCAGCAGTGGGATTGCTGGGTCATATGGCAGTTCTGTTTTTTTAAGGAATCTCCACACTATTCTCCATAGCAGCTGTACCAGTTTGCATTCCCACCAACAGTGTAAGAGGGTTCCCTTTTCTCCACACCCTCTTCAGTGCTTATTGCCTGTAGACTTTTTGAAGATGGCCATTCTAACTGGTGTGAGGTGAAACCTCAGTGTGGTTTTCATTTGCGTTTCTCTAATAATGAGTGATGTTGAGCATTTTTCATGTGTTTATTAGCCACCTGTATGTCTTTTTTGGAGAAATGTATGTTTAGGTCTTTTCCCACTTTTTGATTGGATTGTTCATTTTTCTTATATTGAGCTGCATGAGCTGCTTATATATTTTGGAGACTAATTCTTTGTCAGTTTTTTCATTTGCTATTATTTTCTCCCATTCTGAGGGCTGTCTTTTCACCTTGCTTGTAGTTTTTGTTGTTGTTGTTGAAAAGTCTTTAAGTTTATTTAAGTCCCAATTGTTTATTTTTGTTTTTATTTTCATTACTTTAGGAGATGGATCATAGAGGATCTTGCTGTGATTTATGTCAGAGAGTGAAAAAATTTTAGTTAGCTTTTATTCTTAGACCAATAATTTCTTGCTTTTTATCTTATAGTTATTGCCTGCCTTTGTCTTCTCATTGAAAAAAATTATACTCCCTATCACCCAACCTCTTTGAAAATTGAAATTAGAAGCAACCTAAATGTTCACAACAGATGAATGGATAAAGAAGATGTGATACATATATACAGTAGAATATTACTTAACCACTTAAAAGAATGGAATAATGCCATTTGCAGCCACATGGATGGACCTAGAGACTATCATGCTGAATGATATAAGTCAAACAGAAAGAAAAATGTGTGATGTCACTTATATGCAGAATCTAAAAAGAAATGACACAAATGAATTTATGTATAAAACAGAAACAGACTCACAGACTTCGAGAATGAAGATATTGATATTGGGGGGAAGGGTATCAGGGAAGGTACAGTTAGGGAGTTTGGGACTGGCATATACACACTGGTATATTTCATAATAGATAACCACCATTGGGGAAACAATGGAAACAGACACTTTATTTTTCTGGGCTCCAAAATCACTGCAGATGGTGACTGCAGACATGAAATTAAAAGACACTTGCTCCTTGGAAGAAAAGCTATGACCAACCTGGACAGCATATTAAAAAGCAGAGACATCTACTTTGCTAACAAAGGTCCATCTAGTCAAAGCTATGATTTTTCCATGAATGGATGTGAGAGTTGGACTATAAAGAAAGCTGAACACTGAAGAATTGATGCTTTTTAACTGTGGTGTTGGAGAAGATTCTTGAGAGTCCCTTGGACTGCAAGGAGATCCAACCAGTCCATCCTAAAGGAAATCAGTCCTGGGTGTTCATTGGAAGGACTGATGTTGAAGCTGAAACTCCAGTACTTTGACCACCTGATGCGAAAAACTGACTCACTGGAAAAGACCCTGATGCTGGGAAAGATTGAAGGTGGGAGGAGAAGGGGATGACAGAGGATGAGATGGTTGAATGGCATCACAGACTCGATGGACATGAGTTTGAGTAAACTCCGGAAGTTGGTGAGGGACAGGGAGGCTTGGTGAGCTGCAGTCCATGGGGTGACAAACAGTCAGACATGACTGCGTGACTGAACTGAACTGAACCACCAAGGACTTACTATACAGCACAGGGACCTCTGCTTAATGTTATGTAACAACCTAAATGGGAAAATAATTTGAAAAAGAATAGAAACATGTATATTTATAACTGAATCACTTTTTCTGTATACCTGAAATCACCACAACATTGTTAATCAACTATCCTCCAACATAAAATAAAAACTTTGAAAGAAATCTGTCTTCTCCATGAAGCATGCCCGCTGTGATACCACTGAGGCCATCTATCATGGTGTAAGATAAATGTCTTCATAGTTAATATGATAAACCTGCATATTGATTACGATTAACACTAGATGCTTTTACTTAGACATAGCACTAGTTTTGATAATTATATTTTGTGTTTCCTCAGGTGGTCACTGTATCCAAATGCTCTGAAATAGCTGTTTTTTCACGTCTTGTGCTACCTATTCTTTATTCCACTCTAATGCTTACAACAGTTAGAAGTTTCCTGTGGATTGCAATTTCCATTATTGAAAATTCAGCTTCTGAATGAGATCTACATCTTGGGTTATTCTATAGTCATCTTGATTCATTCTACAGGGAAATGGCCAACTAAGAGTATGTTAATGGAATCACTGGCTCAGGGATTCCAACTGTATTTCCTGGGTCGATCACAGACACCTCCACCCCTCCCAACTCTATAGTATCTTAGTATCTTGCTCTTGTCTTGGGGCATCTCTTAGATTCCTTTCTCTTGTACTTTATGTACCTTTCTAATATTTATTTCTTTATCTTCCCAATACCACCGTGGTTCAAGCCTTTATCTCCTCCTTTGGCTTAGGGTTAGCTCCTAACTGACCTGCTTTCAGAGGTCTCACCCAAACCCACACTGGCAAAGCATTCCTTGGGTCTTAAGATATCCAATGATTCTTTATGATCTAGCAACTACATTTCGAACTCTTAACTTAAGCACTTAAATTCCTCTATGATCTAACCACATGTTCCCAAATACCCCTAAACAATAATAAGTCTAATCCTAAAGGAGATCAGTCCTGGGTGTTCATTGGAAGGACTGATGCTGAAGCTAAAACTCCAATACTTTGCCCACCTGATGCGAAGAGTTGACTCATTGGAAAAGACGCTGATGCTGGGAGGGACAGTGGGCAGAAGAAGAAGGGGACGACAGAGGATGAGATGGCTAGATGGCATCACTGACTTGATGGACATGAGTTTGAGTAAACTCTGGGAGTTGGTGATGGACAGGGAGGCCTGGTGTGCTGCGATTCATGGGGTTGCAAAGAGTTGGACATGACTGAGCGACTGAACTGAACTGAACTGAATCCCCCAATAATAGTTTAAAATTCTTTAGTAGTTTTAAATTCTTTGAATACATATTGTCTCCTCGCCAACTTCACTTATGCTGGTCTCTCCTTTTGGAATGCCCATTTCCAGTCTCTGCATGATTAATTTTCTCTCATTTTTGAAACCTTTTTCAAATTTAATTAGAGCCAATGAGTTTCTCTGATGCCTTAAAGCTGAGATGTATCTCTTTTCCCATGCCTTTTTCTAGAACTTCCTTAACATCAATTCTTCACTTTTAAGAGTCTCTTGCCTTGCCCTGATCTTTTTGTGTTATTCTCCAAACTAGATGTGTCTTCTTTGAGAAAAGGCATGTGCTATGCATACTTTTTATTCATTGAATCCATTATTGTGGAAACTCCAGAAATAGGTTGACTAGAAAATTGAACCTGTAACATGAAATCAGTCATTCTCATGGACCTGCCTTATTTAGAGGAAGCATTGCACAAATACATGGAACTGTTCTAAGATGTAGTTTGGTTTTATTTTTTCATGAGCAGAGAAGAGGCTATGCAGATGGTATTCAGGATGGATTTCAAATAAATAGATGGGGCTGAAGACTGAACTTCACATTTTTAGTGGAACATGATGTAGGGTGTTTCACTTTTGCCTGGGGAAATTAAGGCAAATGAAAGGGCTGACTGAAAAACAGTCAAAATATATTTTATAGCCATGTGTAAATTCAGACATGAAAGCATTTAGTCATTCATATTACAGGCCGAAAAGTCCTCCTGGCCTGGCTTTAGAAGAAGAAATTGTATGTCTTAATTATCTGTGGGCCTTATTAAAACTGCAAGCTTGTTCGTCTCTGCTATGTGTACTGAAAACCACTTCTCACAGTTCCATAAATAATAATGGCATAATGATCAAGAGATGTGCACTTAGAAGTTTTAGAAGAAAATAGCCCATGGAACAGGGGGTATTAATATATGGGAAAAGGAATTTTCCCTCACCTGCCAACATGACTTGACTATATAAGCAGAGAGCAATTTGCATCTTTCAGGGAGTTTGGAAAGTTCACATATTAGCATTGCAGTTATATTCCTGCAGTAATGAAAATGAAGTCAGGAGTATCTGTAAAGATTTTGTAAAATGTCAAATTGTAGTAAAATGTAAGGGAAACACTAATGTGGTTAAATAGTAGCCTGGGGGTGGAGGGAAGAAAGGAATGGGTAAATATCAATTTAAGACTAGGATAGATTAAAATTAGCATATCAGGTAAGGATCATCCATTCCAATTTTTTATTTTGTAGGTAAAGGGATAACTGAAAGTTAAAGTCGCTCAGTCGTGTCCGACTCTCTGTGACCCCATGGGCTATACAGTCCATGGAATTCTCCAGGCCAGAATACTGGAGTGGGGAGCCTTTTCCTTCTCCAGGGAATATTCCCAACCCAGGTATCGAACCCAAGTCTCCAGTACTGCAGGCGGATTCTTTACCAGCCGAACCACAAGGGAAGCAGGAAATACAGTCACTGCCTGTAGTGTTTTATCATCCTCTTTACAATATATATTTGTGAAAAGTAGACTTTATGTACTTGATCCCTCTTGCCTTGGAAACATTAAATATTTTTCTACTCCCAGTAACTTTGTAAAACAAATAGTTCTGCTCTTTCTTTTAATCACAGGGATGGTGATAACAAAAATATTGTCATTAAAACAGTTATGTGCTTCATCTCTATCAGGAGCTGGTAAAATATCACATGCCTTCAACCTACTGAATATAGGACCTGAGAGGGTCTATACACAGAATTCAGGGGATCTGTGAATCAGAAATCACATTTGTACTCTCACTAATTTCTATCCAGAATAGAAAATTTCTTTCAGTAATAAATGTGAGCAACAACTCACAGTACCAGGATATAAATATCTTCGTGTTTCATGACAGTGGTTCAGTTCAGTTCAGTCACTCAGTCGTGTCTGACTCTTTGCAACCCCATGAATCACAGTACACCAGGCCTCCCTGTCCATCACAAACTCCTGGAGTTTACTCAAAATCATGCCCATCGAGTTGGTGATGCCATCTAGCAATCTCATCCTCTGTCGTCCCCTTCTCCTCCTGCCACCAGTCCCTCCCAGCATCAGGGTCTTTTCCAATGAGTCAGCTCTTCGCATGAGGTGGCCAAAGTATTGGAGTTTTAGCTTCAGCATCAGTCCTTTCAAAGAACACCCAGGACTTATCTCCTTCAGGATGGACTGGTTGGATCTCCTTGCAGTCCAAGGGATTCTCAAGAGTCTTCTCCAACACCACAGTTTAAAGCATCAATTTTTCGGCGCTCAGCTTTCTTTACAGTCCGACTCTCATATCCATACATAACCACTGGAAAAACCATAGCCTTGACCAGATGGACCTTTGTTGGCAAAGTAATGTCTCTGCTTTTTAATATGCTATCTAGGTTGGTCATAACTTTCCTTCTAAGGAGTAGGCGTCTTTTAATTTAATGGCTGCAATCACCATGGGCAGTGGTTTTGGGGCCCCCCCAAAATAAAGTCTGACATTGTTTCCACCATCTCCCCATCTATTTCCCATGAGGTGACGGGATCAGATGCCATGATCTTAGTTTTCTGAATGTTAAGCTTTAAGCCAACTTTTTCATTCTCCTCTTTCACTTTCATCAAGAGGCTTTTTAGTTCCTCTTCACTTTCTGCCATAACGGTGGTGTCATCTGCATATCTGAGGTTACTGATATTTCTCCCGGCAATCTTGATTCCAGCTTATGGTTCTTCCAGCCCAGCGTTTCTCATGATGTACTCTGCATAGAAGTTAAATAAGCAGGGTGACAATATACAGCCTTGACGTACTCCTTTTCCTATTTGGGACCAGTCTGTCTTTCCATGTCCAGTTCTAACTGTTGCTTCCTGACCTGCATACAGGTTTCTCAAGAGGTAGGTCATGTGGTCTGGTATTCCCATCTCCTTCAGAATTTTCACCAGTTTATTGTGATCCACATAGTTGAAGGCTTTGGCATAGTCAATAAAGCAGAAACAGATTTTTTTCTGGAACTCTCTTGCTTTTTCAATGATCCAGCAGATACTGGCAGTTTGATCTCTGGTTCATCTGCCTTTTCTAAAACCATCTTGAACATCTGGAAGTTCTCGGTTCACATACTGCTGAAGCCTGACTTGGAGAATTTTGAGCATTACTTTTGAGATGAGTGCAATTGTGTGGTAGTTTGAGCATTCTTTGGCATTGCCTTTCTTAGGAATTAGAATGAAAACTGACATTTTCCAGTCCTGTGGCCACTGCTGAGTTTTCCAAATTTGCTGGCATATTGAGTGCAGCACTTTCACAGCATCATCTTTCAGGATTTGAAATAGCTCAACTGGAATTCCATCACTGCCACTAGCTTTGTTCGTAGTGATGCTGTCTAAGGCCCACTTCACTTCACATTCAGGATGTCTGGCTCTAGGTGCGTGATCACACCATCATGATTATCTGGGTCATGAAGATCTTTTTTGTACAGTTCTTCTGTGTATTCTTGCCACCTCTTCTTAATATCTTCTGCTTCTGTTAAGTCCATACGGTTTCTGTCCTTTATTGAGCCCATCTTTGCATGAAATGTTCCCTTAGTATCTCTCATTTTCTTGAAGAGATCTCTAGTCTTTCCCATTCTGTTGTTTTCCTCTATTTCTTTGCAATGATCACTCAGGAAGGCTTTCTTATCTTTCTTGGTTATTCGTTGAAACTCTGCATTCAAATGGGAATATCTTTCTTTTTCTCCTTTGCTTTTCACTTCTCTTCATTTCACAGCTATTTGTAAGGCCTCCTAAGACAACCATTTTGTCTTTTTGCATTTCTTTTCCATGGGGATGGTCTTGATCCCTGTCTCCTGTACAATGTCATGAACCTCCATCCATAGTTCATCAGGCTCTCTGTCTATCAGATCTAGTCCCTTAAATCTATTGCTCACTTCCACTGTATAGTCATAAGGGATTTGATTTAGGTCAAACCTGAATGGTCTAGTGGTTATCCCTACTTTCTTCAGTTTAAGTCTGAATTTGGCAATAAGGAGTTCATGATCTGAGCCACAGTCAGCAGCCAGTCTTGTTTTTGCTGACTGTATAGAGCTTCTCCATCTTTGGCTGCAAAGAATATAATCAATCTGATTTCGGTGTTGAACTTCTGGTGATGTCCATGTGTAGCCTTCTCTTGTGTTGTTGGAAGAGGGTGTTTGCTATGACCAGTGCGTTCTCTTGGCAAAACTCTATTAGCCTTTGCCCTGCTTCATTCTGTACTCCAAGGTCAAATTTGCCTGTTACTCCAGGTGTTTCTTGACTTCCTACTTTTGCATTCTAGTGCCCTATAATGAAAAGGACATCTTTTTTGGGTGTTAGTTCTAAAAGGTCTTGTAGGTTTTCATAGAACAAAATCTCATATATTTTTGTCACCACTTTGAAAATGTAGTAGCTAATAGATGCATTTAACTTAATAGTTATGTATTAATTCATTAATTAAAAAAAAGCCGGTGTGTTTTACTCTATCACAAATCTTTGTATTTAACCGCATTCATACAATTGATTTCCTATGTATTTTTTCTGATGTTTTAAAAAATTCTTTGAAAAGAGTCCATAGGCTTCCTCAGATTTCCCAAACTCAGGGCACAAAAATAATTTTGAACTCTTATACTGAATAACAGCTTCATATGTTTAGGTTTTGTTTAGAAGTTCATCCTCATTTCTTTTCAAGGGTGTAGTTTTGAAATTAGTTTTAATAATGTTTTCATTGTAATTCAATCTATCGTATTTATTAACTTTGATTTTCTATGTTAGCCTCCATTAGAAAGAGAGATTAACTTGAGTTTCTTGTAGGAATTTTTACTGCCACTTTTAAAATGATTCAAATGGAAAGATCATATTTTTTAATAATAAATTTAATGTTTTTTCAATAAATTTTCAATAAACTTAATGTCTTTTCAAAATGGACCTTAAAATGAGATTTCAAAACTTCTAATTTAAAATTGGAATTTTTCTCATACTTCACCAATTTTTGAGACAAGAGCTGATAAAATAAAGACTTCAAACAACACCACTCTTAAACCTCGAATAAAGCATGTGGAGACATATCCATTTTTCCCACTTTATCCCTAAGTAGATTAATTTGTGGCTGATTGTGAATTATGCAAAATGACCCATATATCACAAAGTTCCCTGAAACGACATGTTGTTGTTCAGACACAGAATGCTTCTTTCCTTTATTAAAAAAAAAAAAAAATGAGACTGAGGAATTGTTGCAAAAGGAAATTAGGATTTAATCTTAGCAAATAATATCCAGGACACTATGAATTAAACATGTAAAATGATTTAAAAGTTAAGAATTCTCTCTCAAATAGCATTTCTCATTTAGGTTGAATTTTTAACAACTTGCCTGGTTTTATCTATACCTTTCTAGAGATCAAATGTCAGGGCCTGGAAACTGGGGCCAGATGGCACTAGCCAAGTTGAAATATGCAAATGCAGCAACACTTATCACACTACTTGCTTTTTACCCCTGTTGTGCATGCAGGTTGGGTGGGAGGTCTTACACAAATTTTCCCGAGGCAATCCTTTATAAAGGCACAGTGTAGCTGTCAGGGCTTCAGTTCTTTACATTTCAGTTTCAAAAAAACTTTAAAGTGTTTTTTTTTTTTTTCCTGAGGTCACTGCCAATCATCTAAATATGTGGTAGTGGTGACACAGTAGTGGCAAAGTGATCACACATCATTACATAGTGCACACGTGATTATTTATGCCTTCTCAACCACAGTGTAAGTTACAAGCAATTATTTTTCCGTCTCCTCCATGTAATTACACTGTAATCTACTGGGACATGTAATTGCACGGACGGCTTCTACACTGAATTACGCAGCTCTCAGGGGCCATGTGAGACCCCTGGAGCCTTTTACCAGCTAGTAGCTGGGCGGTCTCTTTGTGTAAACCTGGTGGCCTGAATATAAGGGCTATCCTAGAGGGGGATTTGCAACCCAGATGTGGTGTAGGGCCACCAGGTAAAGTGCCTATGGGAGGGAGAGGCTGTGGGGTTGACATCCAGCCTCAGCAGATGGCCTCTTGATTTCCTATCCTCAGATAACAAAATGTTCTGGGAGAAAAGGCAGCCTATGTGGAAGCAAAATTTTTATTGGTGGGAAATTTCTTTAGGATTTAGGGATCTTTTATCAATACTTGCCATTGTTAGACTCTATAAATGTTCAGTGCTTTAAAATATATACAGTTTTATGGAAATGTGTGTGCTCAAAGAAAATGATAAATTGCTTGACAAAATGCAAAATAAATAAAGAGATAGAGGAAATGCTTTTTCTTTCTTCCCTCCTTTTCTCCTTTTACATTCCTTTCTCCCTCCATCACTCATTTTTTCTTTTTTTTTTCTCTTTCTATAAGGTACAAATGTAAAAGCAGCACATTAAGTAAATAATCTGATTTTGTGATAATATGCTACTATTTCTACTGTGTTTATCTAAGAAAGAGCAATTTTTAATTGTTTGCCTATTGATTTATCAGGGTGCCTTCTCACATAGGCTCTGAGAAGCCATAGTTTGTCCAAGTGGGAATCAGGAAAATCCCCAAAGAGGCTGTGCTGGAGCTTGGATGCTCTGGGAAGAAAGCAGGCATTAGGTGGGTGTGATCCTCTATCTTTGTCTCCTGGCCTCCTAGGAAAGGTCAGGCTTTCCTCAGCTTCACTGCTGGGCTTGGCGATTATCCAGGTTGGTGTGTGACATGTGCAGATGCCCGTTGCGTGTTTCCTGTGGGTACCTGTATTTCACTGCATTCTTATAAGATGAAGTTGTTGGGGCAAGTGTATCTTCAGCTAAATAGAAATTTTCTGGCAGAAGTCTGCAGAATCAGAGCTATAGCAACAATGTTGGATTGAATCCTGTGATCAAAAAGGTAAAATCCTTGCTTGATTAGCCTTTAACAAGAACTTTCAATTAAGTGTGTAGTTACATTGTTCATCGCTAGATTTTACAAATGCATGTGAATTCCAGAGTCATTTTTCTTGAAGTGATTTGAATAAAAGAAGTATTTGAAGAATTTTAAAAACAGGCTTGCTCAAAAGAAGGCTATTTTGAAAACGTGTCTCTCAAGTGGATCTTCCCCGACCCCTACCTTTATTGAGATAAATCGACAGTTTTTAAATGAGGAATAATTATCTACTATCATCTATCACATTTTTTTTCTCCAGAAAATAAAGTTTTACTCAGCAAACATATTTTTTACTATTTCACTCATGCATATGTAGATTAATATTTTTCTAATCTATTCATATGCACTCTAGTATAGTTTTATGATTATATATTTGAGAATGAACGTACATAGTTAGCTTAGGGTTCCCAGGTGGCTCAGTTAGTAAAGAATCTGCCTGCCATGCAGGAGACCTTCTGCAGGAGGCCTGGGTTGAGAAGATTCCCTGGAGGAGGGCATGGTAACCCACTCCAGTATTCTTGCTTGGAAAATCCCATGGATAGAGTAACCTGGCAGGCTACAGCACATGGGGTGGTATAGTCAGAACCAACTGAGCAAAGTAATGCATACATAGGTAGATCCATATGTAGGCGTATATATAGGTATATAAATACAGTGGAATGATTGATTTTCATTGCTGAACGTTTATAGGTGCAACTTTTATAAAGTGTATACCTTAAAAATTCTCTGAAATAAATGAGCAATCAACGTGTATCCTCACATTTAGACACTTGGATGATTCAGTTCAGTTCAGTTGCTCAGTCGTGTCCGACTCTCTGTGACTCCATGGACTGCAGCATGCCAGGCCTCCCTGTCGATTACCAGCTCCCGTTCACGCAGACTCATGTCCATTGAGACTTGGATGATTAGTCATCACCTATAGTTCTAAACATGTGGTTGGCATTACCTTACAAGCCTTTAATTTCTTGTCTAATAGTTTCCTTAGAGTCACTCACTAATAAGTCATGTGTTTTAGATGATTGCAAATTTGATTTGTTTCACTTTTGGCTCTCCTTCACCACAGCTACACACACTTGTGGGGTAGAGGCTATAGTTGATTTTTGTTGCCTATGAAAATGCTACTTTGTCTCCCTTTGACCTAGATGCTAAATTTTCCTTTGGTTGTCATGGATTTTTGACTTTGCAAAATACTTTGAGATTTCAGACTTTTTTATTTTTTTGATGTCACCATCACATTCAGGGACCTCCAGTGAAATAAATGAGAGATTCAGATGAATCTGCTTGTGGTTTTGTGTGGTATATAAAGGTCAGTGTTCAAAGGGCAACTCCTTACCATGGGGAATGCAAGTACACTCTAATTAGAAGAAGAGGCCAAGAGCTCTCTGTCTGTATGAGTACCACTAAGGACCGAGCTAAATGGGTTTTTTTTTTTTTCCCTAAAATCATACGATTCAGTAGCTATATCACTATTGTAATTTGTGAAATTTATTGAGTTGTCAACAAAAGAAAGATGTTTGAAACATTTGCCTATTAACTGATAGCTTCAAAAATCTTAGCCGCACAACTCTTCTACTACAGTGAGCAATTTATTTGCTTGCCCAGCACAGGTTCATTCCTAATTTTATTAAAGCTTTCAACTGTAAGAACTTGAATTCAGTGTACAGTAAACCCACTTTCTAAATTCGTGTGAGGTTTCTCACATTTCCTCTTAGAGTGAGACTTCGTGTTAGTATCACTTGGTTCTTGCCTGGAAAAATCCCATGGACAAAGGAGCCTGGAGGGCTACCGTCCATGGGGTCACAAAGAGTCGGACATGGCTGAGTGACTGAGCACAGACATCACTGGTTACATTAGCCCAAACCAAAGTGATAGTCAAGAAAATCTGAAGGTGCCCTAAACAGTCAGCAAAAGGCTGGGCATGTCCTGGGGGGGCTGACTAGTAGGAAGAAGTACAGCCTTGTGAGAGAAGACCTGTGGTCCAACCTCAGCTGTCCTGAGCAGGAGCTCCCAGCCACCCCATGGTAACTGAATACTTGAAAGGCAGTGGATCCAAATTGAGATGGACCCAAATTGAGACGTGTTCACTGTTAAATGCACATCTACTTTGAAGAGTTAGTATGAAAACAAGAACGTATACTATTGGATTAATAATTTTTAAAGCATAACTTGTTGGAATGAGAATACTTCGGACATATCAGCTAAATCAACTGTAATATTAAACAGAATTTCATCTGATTATTGTTACTTTTTAAATGTGGCTACTGGAAAATATTAAACCACATACATGTCTTGCATTATATTTCTATTGAACAGTGCTGTCTAGAAGTTAAATCAATGGGTTTAATTGGAAACCCTTGATTCTCTTGCCAGCACAGTTTGGCTTTGGATGATACATAGAATCATAAAAGCCCTCAGTTTCTTCATCTGTGAAATGGGGATAATAACACTTCCCACTTACTGACGTCATGGGGAAGTAACTATAATATTTAATGACCCAGAGCTTGTAAATGTTGAGTTCTTTGGATCTTCTAGAGTGAAACTAGTTTTTTTTTCTTTTTTAAATTCCCTGAGGACAAGACTATGTGAATAAACAAATAGAGTGCATGGGAAAACACCCACACACTCACAAAGTTCTGGCCCATTTTCTCTTTGGTGAATTTATAGTGGCTACAGACAGCAGGGGAAGAAAAAAAGAATCATGTTCTTAAAAATGCCAAATGGACTGCTGTCAGACGTGTCTAAACTTCATAGGGCCTAAATATCTGTAACTCTAAAAGTGTCCATACTGGAATGATAATTTCTGAAGCTGTGGGGACATGAGCCATGGAATTTTATTATATGTTTGTGTGTGTATGTATATTTATGTGTGTGTGTGTGTATGCATTTGAAATGTTCACAATTAAAATGTTTTAAATAAATAACTAATGACCATTCTGCCCTATCTCTTCTCTTGAAAATTT
Organism: Odocoileus virginianus; assembly: GCF_023699985.2. Taxonomy (NCBI): domain Eukaryota; kingdom Metazoa; phylum Chordata; class Mammalia; order Artiodactyla; family Cervidae; genus Odocoileus; species Odocoileus virginianus. Next base: position 3,679,498 of record NC_069682.1, read on the forward strand.
AAAAAATTTCCTTTATGTTTTCCATGACATTATTGTAGGCTGATGCTCTCCTTCACAATAATTTTACATTTGCAACCATTCTGCCAAAGGAATATTTTTGCCCTGAGCTCAAGTTTAGATGAAACCTTTCTTTTCCTCATGACTTCAGAGCAAAATGATCCCAACATAAGCAGGAATAAATGAACCAGGATGAGTCAATGAAAAAGTCATCCTTCTTCTTCCTCCCTAACTTTGTGCTGTTTTAATAGTTAATAATTTAATTCTCTTGATGTCTCTTTCCCCCAGTGGAATCAAAGTCTTTTTTTCCCTACCCTCAATCTCAGAATTGATGGTGTGGATATGAGGGATGCTTGTTTTTAAGCACCACGGAGTTTTTTGTTGTCAAGATGGACCTGGGTTCTTCCTGAAACACAGGAAGCATGCAATATTTTCATCCTCTGAAGAAGCAGCCTCCTGACCCGCTGGAGCCAGTGCAGTCGTGCTGAGTGGTCTACGTTTTCCTGTTCCTTTGCTTTGTACAACGCGGAAGTCTTGTTTGATGTCTAAATATGAGGATGCTGGAAATTTGGCATGCCAAAGCTTGACTTTATATCCGTAATTTTCACATCCTTTATTGAGAACTACACACTTGCACATTGTGGTAGGCTTTGGGGGTGGGGAGTAAATAGATGTCAGCAATTATATTTATGTATCTACTTCAGGTGTATAGCAAAAATGTCCTTCAAAGGATGACTGCATATGGCTGGGGGAGGATATTGTGTGTGTGTGTTTGATTGAAACTAGAACAATAACTTAAAATACCATTAGGTGCTGAAAATAATAAACCTTAGCTTAGGGCTCTGATAAAACCCAGGAGACAATCTTCTTGTATCCTTTATCATTCAGTAGGCAACTAATTTTTATCCCCGTTTTATCAATACAAATAAAAACTCTAAAGCCTGGAGAATTAAATAACATGATTAAGTCACACAGGTCATTGAGGGTAGGAGTGAGCAGAGGGGAAGAATCCAAATGTACCTTGGAGAGAATTAGTCACTGAAGAAGAGTAGTCATTTGAAGTGGAGAATGATAGCTATTGATCAAAATCATCCTTTGCCTAATCTTGTGAAGGAATGATGGTGTCTTAGAGAATTTAAACTGAACAAGTGTTTCACTGCATGGGAACACTCAGGGTCTTAAGCAGTTCCCAGTAGGCATCTTGGAGTTGCAGCAGCCTGAAGATCCAAGGTTTGCGCAGGGGGCTTGAAAGTTCAACCACGGGTACCAGTCTAGCTGCTCTGCCTGGTGGGGCAACATGAAGGGGAGTTGAGCCTGATGAGGGGATCTGTGCTTGGAGGGGTAGACTTGGGTCAAGGGGAAACACATGCTCATGATGCACAATAACACCAAGTCCCCCAGAATCCGCAGCAGAGGAGCCAGTGTAGACACATGTGTGTGAGCACAGGTGACATTCTACCTGGTTGGATGACCGCTTTGCAGGGCCCTAGAGGAAAGGCTGGGGAATATGTGTGATAGCCAAGCATTGTGTCTGCTTGTGATGGCTGAAACAGCTGAGATGAATACAAGGTTGGAAAGTAGCAAAGAGAATAGAAGTACCTCAGCTGACTTAAGGCGTGGGAGGGAGTGCTCCAGACTTCCAGGGATGGTTTTACAGAAAAAGGTACTTCAGTTTGTTGTCTCCTGAGAGCCGAACCTTAGGCAAGGATCTAGGTGCATTTTGGTTTAATTGGGAGTACGTCCCAGGAGGCATCAGGGAGTCAGGGACGAGGGGGAGCTACCATAAGGGTGTCTTATCAAGGATCCCCTGTGGGCAGTGGGACTTGGTTCCACCGGGACTTCCTGAAAAACAAGCACAATGCCTTCCAAAGTTGTCCACTTAAAAGACAGGAAACTGGAGCACTTATCCACTGGCTCCTGTCTGCACTGGTGGAGCGTTCCCTCCGGGGACTAGGCATGCACACGGGAGCTGCACAGGAAAGTTCGTGGGCCAGAGAACTGAGAGATGCCTACTGGGTTTCTTGAGGTGGAGCCGCGTGATGTGACGTAGATCCGGATGCACTTGGAAGTCTCCAGGGTAGGTACAGCTGCTACTGGTGCTGAGCTGAGGGATACGGTCATGGAGGCATTTGCAAGAAATGTGGTGGAAACTGTGACTCTAGGTTGATAAAAGAATAAAAAGCCAAAGAGACATGGAGAAGAACATTTACTAAGCTCTTATAAAAGAGCAAGACTGATTTTAGAAATTTAAGGCAGTCTGCAATGTTGAATATAAAGTGGTGAGTCGAAATAAAGTTGGGTATTCTACACAGAAGACAAATCATGGAGACAAGAGTCATTCTATGGAGTTTCAATTTTATATTTTTAGAGCCCAGCATCTAGGTCAATAGTGTCCAAAGTGGACTTTCCTTTTTAAAAATGTTTTTTAATGTGGACATTTTTAAAGGTTTTATTGAGTTGGTTACAGCATTGCTTCTGTTTCATGTTGTGGTATTTTGGCTGCGAGGCATGTGGGATCTTAGCTTCCCAAGCAGGGATCATACACATGCTCCCTGCATTAGAAGGTGAAGTCTTAACCACTGAACTGCTAAGTCCTTTCTTAATTATGTATTTTTTTATCCTAAAAAGGAAAGAAAATCGAATGTGGTAACTGTTACATGGCTGGGCCGCAGCACTGGCATTCAGTCCTGATAACACAGAAAATGTCATACGTGGTGTGGAAGGAAGCGGGCAGAAAGCATGGAGTGTCTCCTCCCGCCAGGCAGCGCGGCGGTGGCAACACCGCCTCCTTTGCTCTCAGAGCCTGTTGCAATGTGTTGTTAGTTAAGTGCAGCTGGATGGATAGAATCATGGACTTAATTAAGGGGTGTTCGCTGAACTTCTCACAAAATGGACAAGGGCATTAAAGAAGATTCTTGAAAAGAACCGTCACCTTGAAGATAATACCAGTTAAGCAATGATAAGAAAACAGAAATGCCAGCAGCATTGACTTTATCCTGTTCTTACAGCAATTGCTTCATCCATCGTGTCATGAGATAACAAACAATGAAATAAGAAGTAGGTCCAAAAAAGAAAGCAGAAGAATAGAAATAATTAAGAAGACTTGGGACTTCCCTGGTGGTCCAGTGGTTGAGACATCGCCTTTCAATGCAGGGGCTGTGGATTTGATCCCTGGTCAGCGAGCTAAGATCTCTCATGCCTCATGGCCTAAAAAACCAAAACATAAAACAGAACCAGCATTGTAACAAATTCAATAAAGACTTTTTAAAAATCTTAAAAAACACTATTTGAAGTATGGGCTTAAAACCATTGCTTCTAAAAGTATAGTCCAGGTCATACCTCAAGAAGACACTGTTTCTTGAGATGTTAGCTATTGTAAAATCATTTTCATTAGTAAGTTTTTTGGAAATAGTATACTGTTTCATATTCTTTTTCATATTTCTACTTCTTGCCTTATTTTTTTTTTTACCACACATACGGTGTATTAGTACAGTATATGTATATAATGTATAGACAGAATCCATATACACATGTATGTACATGCATGCACATATATATATATATATTTAAATATGCATGTGTTATTGATAAAGGCTAAAATTCTCTCCCCTCATTATCAGACTCTGAAACAAGAACCAGGGCAGGTAATTTGCTTGGGAGGTGATTTCAGGAAAGACACAGGAGGGTGAGGAAGTGACACGGGAAAGAGAGAAATGCCAATAATGGGTGTGAGTACAGTGGACAGCTAGTTCTCAGTTCATTTTGGCACTGTCTAAGAACCACATGAATGCACCCTAGAATTGCCCACTCAGAGATAGGATTGTTGGGGTTATTTCCACTGATCCATACCCCTCATTTGTTGAGCTTTAGCCACGGAGGCATTTAATTGCTGGATTTCCCGATTTGCCCCTCCATGTGGGTCATGAGGTCCCTCTGTCCAAGGGTGGAGGCCCCTGGAGAAGGCCCCATGCAGTGATCAGATGACGCAAGCACCCTTGGGGGCAGTTGTGTCAACATGCTGGGTGCTGTTTCCTAAGTCATGGGTGGAAACAGAGGTAAGTGGGGTGAGTGGATATAAGGCAGGACATGGAGAACATCAGGTACTCTCTCTGTCATAAATATTGGAAGATCGGTGTTCTAGGGAAAGGGAGGAGACACATGCTAGATGGAGATGTTCAGAATTGAGGTTCAGAAAGGTCCCTTTGGCAGCAGTGTGATAGTGAATGTTTTGGAGGAACAGGAGAGAAGAGACTGGAAGACCTGTCTTCCTGATATTGTACTAATCCAAGTGACCAGGGAAGGTGGATCTGAGGAGTAAAGTCTAGAGGTGTGTTTGGCCTAAGTATAAAGATCTTGGCGGCTGATTTGATGTTAGAGAGTGAAAGAAGAAACCACAGGTTGATCCCCAGACTTTGCCTTGAGTTACTGGATTGATGAAGACCAAGAAGAATAGAAGGGAGGGAAAGGGAGGTGGTAAAACGGTCTGTCTGAGCAGCTTCAGTGTCACATGTCTGAGGGATAGATAGCTAGCAGAGAGGTAGATAGAGCATTCTGGAATCCAAGAGGGAGAGAGTTCAGTGAAAAACACTGTGGGAAGTATAAGTTAAAAGCACTTCCAGAAAAGTATCTAGGCAGCATCACTAGATTAGAAAAAGCATTTACAGATGTTTAGAAGGGTGTCTCTTAAATGTAATGTGTACATAAACTACTGTGTGATCCTGCTAAAATGCAGATCTTGTCTTAGGGCATCTGAGATGAGGCAGGAGAGTCTGCATCTCTAACCAGTTCCAAGGTGATACTGATGCTGGTGGCTTTGGGCCACATGGTGAGTAGCAGAGATTTAAAGGATGAGATGAAAGAAGGTTCTAGAAGTCTGACCATTTAAAATTGACATGGAGAAAATAAAGTAATACCCTCTGAAATCTGCACTCATAACATTCGACAGATAATAATAAGGAAAATTTGTCTATGGATTCACCATGGAATACTTGCTAAGAATGGCTCAGTGACCAAAGTCAGTGCAGATGTTCTTGAGTGTAGGCAGGATAACATGTATAGAGATATAGCTGGGCAAAATGAGGTGGGTAGGTTGTGGAGGAGTAATTCTCTGAAGCCTTATTCAATTTGTTGCTTAGGAAAGCAGGAGTCAGTGGAAAAAGTTGACTTTATCTAAGAAAGCATATTTAAGAGATACCAGCAAAGAAATGAAATCCAGAGAATTCAGTTTTCTGTCTTGCATGGTTGGTCCTTTGGGAGATGCTAACCAAATAAATACCCAGAAGTGAAATAAGGGGGGTTGTAGAGATGATGGAGAGAGAGTGAGGGTATGTTAATAACAATGAAGTCATTGAGAAAGACAATCAATACACAGAATTGGAAGAAAAAAAAAAAAAGAAAATGGAGGGAAGCAAACTCAACACTAAATAAAGAATTAAAGTACCTTGACTGTGGTGATGGTATCATCAGTGTTAGCCTATGCCTAAACTCATCGAATTGTATACATTGAATGAGTGCAGCCTTTTTGCATATCAATATACCTTAATAAAGCTGTAAACAAAGTTGAAAGAACCACAGAGAAAATTGGGGTTATGCTGTCCAAGTGACTCACAGATCCACAAATACAGAAAACAATACGGAAATGCACTTCAGTTACATGCTGGAACACAAATGGGAAAACATGAAAGTCAGTTTTGATCAAGAAGTTAATTGAGATTGTCACACTTTAAGAATTTAGAACAGAGACAGAAGAATTCAGAACTTATACCCAAGTAACTATAGCAAAATATTTATTACAGAATATGAGAAGTAAGTGTGGACCTTGCTACTCAAAACATTTGAATAGAACTTTAAAGATGTCTGGCTATGAAGAAAAATAAACAATAAAGGCTGTTACCTTCTTTGTCAGGTGTGAGAATCCTTTGCTGGTTATGTCTGATGGATTTCTTTCAAATCCTTGATCTGTATCCAGGAATATGCTCCTGTGAAAATATGAATAGTTGAAGTCCCCCAAGCAAAGTGTCCCCTTCAGTTCAGTCCAGTGACTCAGTCATGTCCGACTCTTTGCGACCCCATGAACCGCAGCACGCCAGGCCTACTGGTCCATCACCAGCTCCTGGAGTCCACCCAAACCCATGTCCATCAAGTCGGTGATGCCATCCAACCATCTCATCCACTGTCGTCCCCTTCTCATCCTGCCCTCAATCTTTCCCAGCATCAAGGTCTTTTCCAATGAGTCAGCTCTTCGCATCAGGTGGCCAAAGTATTGGAGTTTCAGCTTCAGCATCAGTCCTTCCAATGAACACCCAGGACTAATCTCCTTTAGGATGGACTGGCTGGATCTCCTTGCAGTCCAAGGGACTCTCAAGAGTCTTCTCCAACACCACAATTCAAAAGCATCAATTTTTCAGCGCTCAGCTTTCTTCACAGTCCAACTCTCACATCCATACATAACCACTGGAAAAACCATAGCCTTGACTAGATGGATCTTTGCTGACAAAGTGATGTATCTGCTTTTTAATATGCTGTCCAGGTTGGTCATAACTTTCCTTCCAAGGAGTAAGCGTCTTTTAATTTCATGGCCGCAATCACCATCTGCAGTGATTTTGGAACCCCAAAAAATAAAGTCAGCCACTGTTTCCCCATCTATTTGCCATGAAGTGATGGCACCGGATGCCATGATCTTAGTTTTTTGAATGTTGAACTTTAAACCAATTTTTTCACTCTCCTCTTTTACTTTCATCAAGAGTCTCTTTAGTTCTTCTTCACTTTCTGCCATAAGGGTTAGGTCATCTGCATATCTGAAGTTATTGATATTTCTCCTGGCAATCTTGATTCCAGCTTGTTCTTCCTCCAGCCCAGCGTTTCTCATGATGCACTCTGCTTACAAACATGCATATTTGTGTGAAAGTATTTTCCTACTCATCTATACCGAAATCTTTCTGAAATCTTATAAGTTCAGTTCAGTTCAGTCGCTCAGTCATGTCTGACTCTTTGCGACTCCATGAATAATGGATGTCAAAAAGAAAAAATACCATGAGCTGGATTTTAACTAGCACAACTTTAGACAAAACCTTCTAAAAATATTTTAATGTTTTTTTAATTGATGTACACTGCTGCTGCTGCTAAGTCACTTCAGTGTTGTCCAACTCTGTGCGACCCCATAGATGGCAGCCCACTAGGCTCCCCTGTTGCTGGGACTCTCCAGGCAAGAACACTGGAGTGGGTTGCCATTTCCTTCTCCAATGCATGAAAGTGAAAACTGAAAGTGAAGTTGCTCAGTCGTGTCCAACTCTTAGTGACCCCATGGACTGCAGCCTACCAGGCTCCTCCATCCATGGGATTTTCCAGGTAAGAGTACTGGGGTGGGGTGCCATTGCCTTCTCCGAATTGATGTATAATTGATTTATAATATTGTGGTAGTTTCAGATGTAAAGCAAAGTGATTAAATTATACATATATGTTTTATCTAAATTCTTTTTCATTATAGATTACTACAATATACTGTATATAGTTCCCTGTGCTAACAATAAAACCTTACTGTTTGTCTATTTTATATATAGTGACATACTGTAGTGTAGATAAGAATTAAAAAAACGTTTAACTTTGCGCTGGGGTATAGCTGACTAGCAAATTATGTTGTGATAGTTTCAGGTGAACAGGGAAGGGTCTCAGTCATACTTATACATGTATCCATTCTCCCCCAAACTCCCCTCCCATCTAAGCTTCCACATAACATTAAGCAGTGTTCCCTGGGCTATAGAGTAGGTCCTTGTTGATTGTCCATTCTAAATATATCAGTGTGTACATGCCCATCCTAAACTCCCTAACTATCCCTTCCCAACTTTCCTTCGGCAACCATAAGTTTACACTCTAAGTCTGTGAGTCTCTTTCTGTTTTGTCAGTGATGTCATTTGTATCATTTCTTTATAGATTCCACATAAAAGGGATGTCATACAGTATTTCTCCTTCTCTAGACAAGAACTTCTAAATGAACATTTAGCTTTAATATGTATAGAAAGTCATTTAAAACCACAGTAAACATAAAATATTTCAAATAATGATAATTTCAAATGTCTTTCTAACCAACATTTGAAAATATTTTTTTCTCCACATTTCAAAGACAAGTAATCATTCATTTCCCTGTGTGCAGAATAACAAAATTATGTCTAATTGTTTTTCTGGAAACTGATTTATTTTTATTGTGCCAGTTACTATTAATTTCTCTTATTAATATGTCATGTATTTTCCTTTTTTTTTTCCAATTTTCTTCCAAGAAATAACTAACACACAGCATTATATAGTTTAAGGTGCACACATAATAACTTGACTTCTCTAAAACATGAAATGATTATCATAATAAGTTTAGTGAACATTCATTATCTCAGATAGATACAAAAATAAAGTAAAAGCACATTTTTTTTTTCTTCTGATGAGGACTCAGGATTTACTTTTCTGTAGCTGTTCAGTCACTCAGTCATGTCCATGACCCCATGGACAGCAAATGTCATGCATTGCTGTCCTTCACCATCTCCAAGTCTGCTTGAACTGACATCCATTGAGTCAGTGATGCTATCCAACCATCTCATCGTCTGTCATCACCTTCTCTGCCTGCCTCCACTCTTTCCCAGCATCAGTGTCTTTTCTAATGAATCAGCTCTTCTCATTAGGTGGCCAAAATACTGGAGCTTTAGCTTTAGCATCAGTCCTTTCAATGAATATTCAGGACTGATTTCTTTTAGGATTGATTGGTTTGATATCCCTGAAGTCAAAGGGACTCTCAAGAGTCTTCTCCAACACCACAGTTCAAAACCATAAATTCTCCAGCTATCAGCCTTCTTTATAGTCCAACTCTCACATCCATACATGACTGCTGGAAAAACCATAGCTTTGACTAGACAGACCTTTCTTGGCAAAGTAATGTCTCTGCTTTTTAATATGCTATCTAAGTTGGTCATAGCTTTTCTTCCAAGAAGCAATCATCTTTTAATTTCATGGCTGCAGGCACAATCTACAGTGACATTGGAGCCCAAGAAAATAAAGTCTGTCACAGCTTCCACTGTTTCCCCTTCTATTTGCTATGAAGTGATGGGACCAGATGCCATGACCTTTGTTTTTTGAATGCTGAGTCTTAAGTCAGCTTTTTCACTCTTCTCTTTCACTTTCATCAAGAGCCTCTTTAGTTCCTCTCTACTTTCTGCCATAAGGGTGGTGTCATCTGCATATCTCAGATATGCATATCTGCATATTGATATTTCTCCCAGCAATGTTGATTCCAGCTTGTGCTTCACCCAGCCAGGCATTTTGCATAATGTACTCTACATGTAAGTTAAATAAGCATGGTGACAATATACAGCCTTGACGTACTCCTTTCCCAACTTGGGTTCCCTGTCCAGTTCTCTGTTGCTTCTTGATCTACACACATAATTCTTAGGAGGCAGGTGAGGAGGTCTGCTCTTTCTATCTCTTTACAAATTTTCTATAGTTTTTTGTGAGCCACACAGTCAAAGGCTTTAGCATACTCACTGAAATAGAAGTAGATGTTTCTCTGGAGCTCTCTTGCTTTTTCTATGATCCAACAAATGTTGGCAATTTGCTCTCTGGTTCCTCTGCCTTTTCTAAATCCAACTTGAACATCTGGAATTTGGAAGTTCTTGGTTCACGTGCTGATGAAGCCTGGCTTGAAGAATTTTGAGCATTACTTTGGTCGCATGTGAGATGAACGCAATTGTGTGGTAGTTTGAGCATTCTTTGGCATTGCCTTTCTTTGAGATTGTAATGAAAACTGACCATTTCCAGTCCTGTGGACACTGCTGAGTTTTCCAAATTTGCTGGCATATTGAGTGCAGCACTTTCACAGCATGATCTTTAGGATTTGAAATAGCTCAGCTGGAATTCTATCACCTCCGCTAGCTTTGTTCGTAGAGATGCTTCCTAAGGCCCTCTTGACTTCGCATTCCAGGATGTCTGGCTCTAGGTGAGTGATCACACCATCATGATTATCTGGGTCATGAAGATCTTGTTTGTATGGTTCTTCTGTGTATTCTTGCCACCTCTTCTTAATATCTTCCTCTTCTCTTAGGCCCATACCATTTCTGTCCTTTATTGTGCCCATCTTTGCATGGAGTGTTCCTTTGGTATCTCTAATTTTCTTGAAAAGATCTCTAGTCTTTCCCATTGTATTGTTTTCTCTATTTCTTTGCATTGTTCACTTAGGAAGGCTTTCTTATGTCTCCTTCCTGTTCTTTGGAACTCTGCATTCAGATGGGTATATCTTTCCTTTTCTCCTTTGCCTTTCGCTTCTTTTCTTTTCTCAGCTATTTGTAAGGCCTCCTTAGACAACCATTATGCCTTCTTGCATTTCTTTTTCTTGGGGATGTTTGTGATCACCTCCTCCTGTGCAATGTTATTAATCTCCATCCATACCTCTTCAAGCACTCTGTCTATCAGAGCTAATCCCTTGAATCTATTTGTCACTTTCACTGTGTAATTGCAAGGGATATGATTTAGGTCATAGCTAAATGGCCTAGTGGTTTTCCCTACTATCTTCAATTTAAGTCTGAATCTGGCAATAAGGAGTTCATAATCTGAGCCACAATCAGCTCCCAATTTTTGCTGACTGTATAGAGCTTCACCATCTTTGGCGGCAAAGGATATAATCAATCTGATTTCAGTATTGACCACTGGTGATGTCCATGTGTAGTTTCTTGTGTCGTTGGAAGAGGGTGTTTTCAATGCCTGGTGTGTTCTTTTGGCAAAATTGTGTTAGCTTTTGCCCTGCTTCGTTTTGTACTCCAAGGCCAAACATGCCTCTTACTCCAGGTATCTCTTGAGGAAAGTAGAAATACTTTTACATTGTAATCCCGCATGATGAAAAGGGCATCTTTTTTAGGTGTTAGTTCTAGAAATTACTGTAGGTATTTATAAAACCATTCAATTTCAACTTCTTTGGCATTAGTGGTCAGGGCATAGACTTGGATTACTGTGATATTGAATGGTTTGCCTTGGAAATTAAAAGAGATCATTTTGTCATTTTTGAGATTGTACCCAAGTACTGCATTTCAAACTCTTTTTGTTGACTATAATGGCTACTCCACTTCTTCTGAGGGTTCTTGCCCACAATTGTAAATATAATGGTCATCTGAATTAAAGTCAACCATTCCTGTCCATTTTAGTTCACTGATTCCTAAAATGTCTATGTTCACTCTTGCCGTCTCCTGATTGACCACTTCCAATTTACCTTGATTCATGGACTTAACATGCCAGGTTCCTATGTAATATTGTTCCTTACAGCATTGGACTTTACTTCCATCAGCAGTCACATCCACAACTGGGCACTGTTTTCGCTTTGGCTCAGCCTCTTCATTCCTTCTGGAGCTCTTCTCCACTCTCTCCAGTAGCATATTGGGCACCTACTGACCTGGGGATTTCATCTTTCAGTGTCATATCTTTGCTTTTTTATACTGTTCATTGGGTTCTCAAGGCAAGCATTCTGAAGCAGTTTCCCATTCCCTTTTCCAGTGGGCCACATTTGTCAGAGCCTTCCACCATAATTTTTTCTTGTGATGAGGACTCAGGACTTACTCTCTTAGCAACCTTTATATATGAAATCCGGCAATACTAAAGATATTAATCATGTTGTATGTTACATTCCTAGTACTTATTTATTTTATACTTTGAAGTTTGTACTTTTTAACCTTGTTCATTAAATCTCCTTCCTCTCCCCTCCTGCCTCTGTTGACTAGAAATCGAATCTCCCAGAAATCTAATCTCCCTTTCTACAAGTTTATTTGTTTGTCTGCTTGTTGGAGGGCTTCCCTGGTGGTTCAGATGGTAAAGAATCCACCTGCAATGCTGCAGACCTGGGTTCCATCTCTGGGTTGGAAAGATCCCCTGGAGAAGGGAATAGATACCCACTCCAGTTTTCTGGCCTGGAGAATTCCATGGACTGTATAGTCCATGGGGTCTCAAAGAGTTGGACACAACTGAGCAACTTTCACTTTCACTTTGGTTGTTAGAAGTGTAATTGACCTACAATACTGTGTCAGCTCCTGGTGCACAGCATAGTAGTTTGATATTTTTGTACCTTTCAAAATGATCTCCACAATAAGTCTACTTAACATCTGTCACCATATGAAGATATTACATTATTGCTGACTGTATTCCCCATTCTGTACTGTACATTCCATTCCCATGACTCATTTATTTTGTGACTGGAAGTTTGTACCTCTTAATTTCCTTCATCTATTTCACTCATGTCACTACCCTCCTCCCCTCTGGCAGCCACTTGTGTCTATGACCATGTTTTTGTTTTGTTATGATTGTTCATTTGTTTTGTTTTTTTAGATGCCACATATTGTGAAACCATATGGTATTTGTCTTTCCCTGTCTGATTTACTTCACTTAGCATAATACTTTCCAGGTCGAAGATTTCAGTCTCTTTTCAAAGGTTTCATTCTGTCTTATGACTGATTAATATTCCACATGTTCTTTATCCATTCTTCTATCAATGGGCACTTAAATTTGCTTCCATCTCTTGACTATTGTGAATAATGCTGCAGTAAATATAGGAGTGCGTATATCTTTTCAAATTAGTGTTTTATTTTCTCTGGGAAAATACCCAGAAGTTGAGTTGTGGATCATATAGTAGTTCTATTTTTAATTTTTTGAGGCATCTTCATACTGTTTTGCCAATTTATATTCCCACTGAAAGTGCATGAGAGTTCCCTTTTCTCCACATCTTTGCCAACACTTGTTATTTGTTGCTTTTTTGATAATAGCAATCTGATAGGTGTGAAGTGATATCTTACTGTGGCTTTGACTTGAAGTTCCCTGATGATTAATGATGTTGAGCATCTTTTCTTGTGTCTGTTGGCTGTCTTTATGTCTTCTTTGGATAAATGTTCATTTAGGTCCTCTGCCCATTTTTAAAATCAGGTTGTTTGTTTTTTGATGCTAAGTTGTATGAGATCCTTGTATAGTTTGGATATGAACCAAGCTTTTATTAATGTGTCATGTATTTTAATATGATAACTAGTAGAAAGGTTTTGTTTGTTTTAGGACAGAACAATGATGGAAATTTGGATATTTATTTTTTAATATATATTTCTTCAGAACCATGAAGTGTGTTTAAGTGCTCCCAAGGCTGTGGAAAAACTGTTTGAAACTTTCATAAAATTAACTTTGAATTGTTCATATGGAAAATTCCCTAAGATTAATATATATTTTCAAAGTGTCCAATATATTGGAATAACAAATATCTCTTAGTTTTCCCTACTATTTTCTCATTTTGGTCTACTAGAAGTCCAGATTGAAGTGGAATTAATAGTGTATATATTCTAACAAGTTAAAAGGAAAAGCTTATCAGTTTATTCATCTCATCTTATGTGAATTGATTAAATACCTTCTTGTGGGCATGCTGTGCCAGGTACTTTGCAAAAGAAGTTAATCATTCATTGGCCTGATCAGATCCCATAATCAGCTGATAGCAATGTATTCAACAACCTGGAAACAGAAGGGTCTGAAAACAATTCTGCCCTAAACATTGGATCAAAGCAGTACTTACCATTTACTGCTTAGTGTGTTTAGCTCATCGGTCCATTCATGAAACACTGGCAGTTTCCTTGAATCAACATTCTGTGAAACAGTCCTGTGATGAGTTCATATTTTAATGGGATTAATATATAAATAAATAATTAAGCTTAAATATCTTAGGAACTATAATAAGTTATCTATAAAATGCTGAGAAAATTCTATGAAACATAACTCCATCTGGCAGAATCCTTCTCAAAGGATATGTCATTTGAACTAGTCTTGAAAGGTAAACAGGGATTTTTTTCCGTGAAAAAGAGTGGGGGAGGGATGCAACCTATGCAAAGTCACAGAAGTGTAATAAAACGTTCACTGTCAAGGTCTGAAGGGAAGAACAAGTGTGGGTGCAGAATAAATGAGGGAAATGGAAAGTAAGACAACCAAGAGTTACAGAGAACCTATAAATTTATGTTATACCAAGTATATAAATCAGAGTTCTAAGTTGCAAACAACAGAATTCAAAATCAATGTCACGGAAATCCAGGGAGGAAAGACTTTCAAAAAGCTGGGAGTGGAAAAGGACAATATTCTCTAGGGCAGGCACAGATCAATAGCATCAACATAATTTAGAAATTTGTTAGAAATGCAGAATCTAGAGCCTGACCCAGACTTACTGAATCAGAAAATTAGAGATAAAGTCCTTCATTTAGAGGATTCTGACACAAGCTGAAGTTTGAAAATTGCTGCTGGAGTTGTGCCTAGGAAAGAAGGATTTTTGTGGGTTGGAGGTTAAAATAGTAAGTGCAGAAGAATACACTGTCCCTTTGTGAAGTTTGTTGGGAAAAAAAAGAAGGAAAAGAAAAAAGATGGTGGTTTTGGAGAGGAGGTAGGATTAAGGAAGCATAATAATCCATCATGAATTTCACTTATTAATACTTTTACTTTTTCTAACAGTGTTTTCTTAATTTACTAAAATTTTAGCTTTTTAAATAGTCAGATCTTGTGAATTTGTGTGATTATTTTCCATTGCAAGCTTATTCACATATATTTCCATATTTTCTATTACCTTGCCATGACTTACTTTCTTCCATCTTCCATTTAAAAAGTATGTCTGGAGTTTATTTCAGCAAATACTGGGTTGAATGGCTCTCAAGTGAAATGTCTTTCTCTCAAAAGTCAGCCTCCTCAAAGTTGTTGATTTACTCTTCCATCCCTAATTGTGTTATGAGTCTCTTCCTTTCTCAGATATTAAGTCCTCAAACACATATTTAATGAAGTGGCCCCTGCAAAATGTATCCTTCCTTTTTTTAATTAACTTATTTTTTTATTGAAGGATAATTGCTTTACAGAATTTTGTTGTTTTCTGTCAAACCTCAGCATAAGTATACATATATCCCCTCCCATTTGAACCGGACTCCCAGCTCTCTCCCCATCCCACCCCTTTAGGGCCCTCTAGGCCCCTGTTTGAGTTTCCTGAGCCACACAGCAAATTCCCATTGACTATCTATTTTACACATGGTGATGTAAGTTTCCATGTTACTCTCTCCATACATCTCACCCTCTCCTCCCCTCTCCCCATGGCCATAAGTCTGTTCTCTATGTCTGTTTCTCCATTGCTGCCCTGTAAATAAATTCTTCAGTACCATTTTTCTAGATTCCATATATATACATTAGAATATGGTATTTATCTTTCTTTTTCCAACTTCACTCTGTTTAATAGGTTCTAGGTTCATCCTCCTCATTAGAACTGACTCATCCTTCTGAGCAAAGACACCCCAGTATTACCTCCTGATAAGTTTATGATTAGTTAAATCCACAGATTATCTTCAAATTAATTCTTTCAAGACAGGTCTCCCTTACTCAATTCTTATATGGACATCAGTGGAGATGTAGATTATAAATATAACATTTTCTCAACATTCAGAAAACTAAGATCATGGCATTCAGTCCCATCACTTCATGGCAAATAGTTGGGGAAACAATGGAAACAGTGACAAATTTTATATTGGGGGGCTCCAATATCACTGCAGATGGTGACTATAGCCATGAAATTAAAAGACACTTGCTCTTTGGAATAAAAGCTGTGACCAACCTAGACCTCATACTAAAAAGCAGAGACATTACCTTGCCAACAAAGGTCCATCTACTTAAAGCTATGGTTTTTCCAGTAGTCATGTATGAATGTGAGAGTTGTACTGTAAAAAAAGCTAAGTGCCAAAGACTTGATGGTTTTGAACTGTGGTGTTGGAGAAAACTCTTGAGAGTCCTTTGAACTGCAAGGTGATCAAACCAGCAATCCTAAAGAAAATCAGTCCTGAATATTCACTGGAAGGACTGATGGTGAAGCTGAAATGCCAATACTTTGGCCACGTGATGCAAAGAACTGACTCATTGGAAAAGACCCTGATGCTGGGAAAGATTGAAGGCAGGAGGAGGAGGAGACGTCAGAGGATGAGATGGTTGGATGGTATCACTGACTCGATGGACACGAATTTGAGTGAGCTCCTGGACTTGGTGATGGACAGGGAAGCCTGACATGCTGCAGTCCATGGGGTCACAAAGATTCAGACACAACTGAGCAACTGAACTTTAACTTTTTATTCTAACCCAAATTCAGCCTAAGAATAGAGATCAACTCTAGGTCAGTGGTTCTCAAAGTCCCAGCCTCCTACTGTACTTCAAGGAGCCTGGACCTCCGTGTCCTATATTAATTCTTCCAGTAATACTGTTCCACACCGAGGTTTGAGAACCATCACTCCAGTGCTTTCAGATTTTATCTTTTATACACAACTGAATGGAGTTAAAATAGTGAAGGTATACTCACACAGGGGTTTCCCAGGTGCCACTCGGTGGTAAAGAACCCACCTTCCAATGCAGGAGATGCAAGAGACCTGGGTTCAATCCCTGGGTCAGGAAGATTCCCCTGGAGGAGAGCATGGCAACCCACTCCAGTACACTTGCATGGAGAATCCCGTGGAGAAAGGAGCCTGGCAGTCTATAGTCCATGGGGTTTCAAAGAATCGGAAGTGACTGAAGCGACTTAGCACACACGGACACTCACACCCAGACAGCCATATTGGCACAGAGAGGTGATTCTTGGACTGAGTTGTCCAGAGAGGGCATTCATTCTTTACCTCCCATCACAGTAGCTGTGCTAAGTAATTCTAATGGTTTCTTCAACTTGAAAGTGTTAGCATTCATAAGCAGATCAACATTCTGGAACAACTGGTTTACCATTTCTGTGACAGTGAGATGTTGAAAGATGGATTCAGTTTGGGCATGGTTCTGTATTTTTAAAATCCATGAAATTATAGTTGCCTTAAACGTAGGATTTGAGTTCTGTCCACATCAATATTTTAATGAATAGCACAGTGAGTATCTCTTATATATGTGTGTGTATGTATGTATGTATGTTTAACTGAAGTATAGTTGATTTACAATGTTGTGTTAAGATGTTCCTTAAATTTGTGTTCACCATGGGTAGGTGCCAATATTTATTGTACAATGTGTGGATGACATATTTGATTTAAAATTATATTTTTCTTCTTTGCTAAAGGTCAGCATTCTTTTTAGTTTCTATTAAAATTATATTCCATGGTGGGGAGAAATTACCTGCTGTAGAAAGACACTGACATTTTAGATTGGCTAACACTTCAAATATTTCTCAGGTGTTAATCTTTTAGCAAAATTTCAACACACTTGACCAAATATATTATTTTCTCTTTGAGTACATTTAAACCCAATATATTTTAAAGCAAAATTAATTCATGTCTGATTTATTTACAATAAACTAGTAAAATTGCCATTTTAAAGAATTATCTGATGGCTGTTAAGTCCTTTGAGCATTATTATTTATTTTTTATGAGAAAGTTAAAAAACACTTTTGAACTTAAGATTGATAATAAAGAAAGCATTAAAGACTGCAGATTGGATCTTGGAAACCAAGGTATTGTTAACATATAAACACAGGGTAGGGACATGGGGGAGGAGTTGGGAAAACCCCTTCATCGAGCTTCCTGAGAGCGTCTAAGTATTGTTTCGTCTATTGTATAAGGCAGCGACAGTAGATATTTTAAAATAGAGCTCTGCCCAGTCTCAACATTAAGTTTCTTTTCCTATGGTAATTTTTCAAATAAAGCTTTTCTTCCTTTTCTCTACCTTTCTTGGATGAATTCCACAATAAGATCTTCTGGAAAGTCATCCCTCTTCCAGTCCTCCTAGCCTTCCTAGGGCTAACCCTTCACAACAAGATAGACATAAAGGGTCAGGTAGCAGATAAAAAGAGAAATTCAAAAACTATGGGTTCACATTATTATTGAGGTAGAAGATGAAAAAATTAGAGAAACGTTTCACGTTTCTGAAGGAGTATAGATTCCCAAAGCGATTGCCCATCAACTCTGTCATTGGAGTGCTCTAAGAATGGCTACTGATGTGTGATTCAACTGGTAGGATGTTTCAACGGAAATTGAAAGAGAGTTTTAATACGTGGCCCATCATTCCATAGCGTTACACTTGGCAAATAATATAATCAACTATAAAGTCTCTGATAATCACACTATTATATCAAACTGAAAATCCTCTGTACCTTCATCAGTGGGGCACTGTCACATGTCTATTTCATCTTTGTAGGTATATTATAGTGAAAATTGTAAAAGTATTAGTCACTCAGTCGTGTCTGACTCTTTATGATCTTGTGGCCTGTAGCCAAGCTTTTCTGTGTGTGGAATTCTCCAGGCAAGAATACTGGAAGGGGTAGCCATTCTCTTCTCCAGGGGATCTTCCTGACCCAGAGGTCAAACCCTGGTCTTCTGCATTGCAGATGGATTGTTTACCATCTGAGCCACCAGGGAAGTCCACATTATAGGAGTTATTGCTGAAGTTAAATGCTTCTATGAAGACCTACAAGACCTTCTAGAGCTAACATCCCAAAGAGATTTTCCTTTTCATTAGAGGGGACTGGAATGCAAAAGTAGGGAACCAAGAAACACCTGGAGTAACAGGCAAATTTGGCCTTGGAGTACGGAATGAAGCAGGGCAAACACAAATAGAGTTCTGCTGAGAGAATGCACTGGTCAAGCAAACACCCTCTTCCAACAACACAAGAGAAGACTCTACACATGGACATCACCAGATGGTCAATACTGAAATCAGATTGATTATATTCTCTGCAGCCAAAGATGGAGAAGCTCTATACAGTCAGCAAAAACAAGACTGAGAGTTGACTGTGGCACAGACCATGAACTCCTTATTGCCAAATTCAGGCTTAAACTGAAGAAAGTAGGGAAAACCACTAGACCATTCAGGTATGACCTAAATCAAATCCCTTACAATTATACAGTGGAAGTGACAGAGTCAAGGGATTATATCTGAAAGACAGAGTGCCTGAAGAGCTATGGATGGAGGTTCCTGACATTGTGCAGGAGGCAGTGATCAAGACCATCCCCAAGAAAAAGAAATGCAAAAAGGCAAAATGGTTGTTTGAGGAGGTCTTACAAATAGCTGTGAATAGAAGAGAAGCAAAAAGAAAAGGAGAAAAAGAAATATTTATCCATTTGAATGCAGAGTTCCAAAGAATAGCAAGTGAAGATAAGAAAGCCTTCCTCAGTGATCAATGCAAAGAAATAGAGGAAAACAACAGAATAGGAAAGACTAAAGATCTCTTCAAGAAAATGAGAGATACCAAGAGAACATTTCATGCAAAGATGGGCTCAATAAAGGACAGAAATGGTATGGACCTAACAGAAACAGAGGATATTAAGAAGAGGGGGCAAGAATACACAGAAGAACTGTACAAAAAAGATCTTCATGACCCAGATAATCACGATGGTGTGATCACGTACCTAGAGCCAAACATCCTGGAATGTGAAGTCAAGTGGGCCTTAGACAGCATCACTATGAACAAAGCTAGTGGCAGTGATGGAATTCCAGTTGAGCTATTTCAAATCCTGAAAGATGATGCTGTGAAAGTGCTGCACTCAATATGCCAGGAAATTTGGGAAACTCAGCAGTGGCCACAGGACTGGAAAAGGTCAGTTTCCATTCCAATGCCAATGAAAGGCAATCCCAAAGAGTGCTCAAACTACTGCACACTTGCACTCATCTCACAGGCTAGCAAAGTAATGCTCAAAATTCTCCAAGCCAGTCTTTAACAATACATGATCCACGAACTTCCAGATGTTCAAGCTGGATATAGAAAAAGCAGAGGATCCAGAAATCAAATTGCCAACATCCATTGGATCATCAAAAAAGGGAGAGTTCCAGAAAAATATCTACTTCTGCTTTATTGACTATGCCAAAGTCTTTCCCTGTGTGGACCACAACAAACTGTGGAAAATTCTTCAAGAGATGGGAATACTAGACACATGACCTGCCTCCTGAGAAACCTCTGTATTTCTGTATGCAGGTCAGGAAGCAACAGTTAGAAACGGACATGGAACAGACTCGTTCCAAATAGGGAAAGGAGTACACCGAGCCTGCATATTGTCACCCTGCTTATTTAACTTCTATGCAGAGTACATCATGAGAAATGCTGGGCTGGAAGAAGCACAAGCTGAAATCAAGATTGCTGGGAGAAATATCAGTAACCTCAGATATGCAGATAACACCACCCTTATGGCAGAAAACAAAGAAAAACTAAAGAACCTCTTGATGAAAGTGAAAGAGGAGAGTGAAAAACTTGGCTTAAAGCTCAACATTCAGGAAACTAAGATCATGGCATCTGGTCCCATCACTTCATGGCAAATAGTTGGGGAAACAATGGAAACAGTGACAGATTTTATTTTTTTGGACTCCAAAATGATGTGTCAGTACCACACTGTCTTGATGACTGTGGCTTTGTAGTAGAGTCTGAAGTCAGGCAGGTTGATTCCTCCAGTTCCATTCTTCTTTCTCAAGATTACTTTGGCTATTCAAGGTTTTTTGTATTTCCATACAAATTGTGAAATTATTTGTTCTAAGTCTGTGAAAAATACCATTGGTAGCTTGATAGGGATTGCATTGAATCTATAGATTGCTTTGGGTAGTATAGCCATTTTGATAATATTGATGCTTCCAATCCATGAACATGGTATGTTTCTCCATCTGTTTGTGTCCTCTTTGATTTCTTTCATCAGTGTTTTATAGTTTTCTATGTATAGGTCTTTTGTTTCTTTAGGTAGATATACTCCTAAGTATTTTATTCTTTTTGTTGCAATGGTGAATGGTATTGTTTCCTTAATTTCTCTTTCTGTTTTCTCAATGTTAGTGTATAGGAATGCAAGGGATTTCTCTGTGTTAATTTTATATCCTGCAACTTTACTATATTCGTTGATTAGCCAAAATGACTGTGACTGTAGTCATGAAATTAAAAGACGCTTGCTCCTTGGAATAAGTTATGACCAGCCTAGACAGCATATTAAAAAGCAGAGACATTACTTTACCAACAATGGTCTATCAAGTTAAAGATACGGTTTTTCCAGTAGTCATGTATGAACATGAGAGTTGGACTATAAAGAAAGCTGAGCGACTGAAGAATTGATGCTTTTGAAGTGTGGTGTTGGAGAAGACTTGAGAGTCCCCTGGACTGCAAGGAGATCCAACAAGTCCATCCTAAAGGAAATCAGTCCTGAATATTCATTGGAAGGACTGATGGTGAAGCTGAAACTCCAATACTTTGGCCACCTGATGTGAAGAATGGACTTATTTGAAAAGACCCTGATGCTGGGAACAATTGAAGGCAGGAGGAGAAGGGGATGACAGAGGATGAGATGGTTGTATGGCAATACCGAGTCAATGGATATGAGTTTGAATAAACTCTGGGAGCTGGTGATGGATTGGGAGGCCTGGCGTGCTGCAGTCCAAGGGGTCACAAAGAGTTAGACATGACTGAGTGACTGAAGGGAACTGAACTGATGTGTATTTCATCTTTGTAGGTATATTATAGTTAGGTATATTGTTATAGTGGCATTGTGCTGAAAGCACTGGATTAATGCATCAGCAATTTATACAGTTCTCTCCACCTAAAATCATTGTTTCTGGGTCAGAAAATCAGAAATACCCCTATTAACAAGTACTTCATGGGTCACTGGTACCTTTTTAAACTAGCAATTTGCTATTTTAATAATTATGGTTGCATATACATATACATATATGTGTATATCAGATGCTTGTGTTTACCATATTATACTGATGAAATTCCTGGTAACTTCTGTGATGGATTTTAACAAATACACTTTCACTTGTTGGACTGAGGTCCATCCTCGAAACCCCAAGAGAACCATGGCGTCTCCCATGCTCACTGACTGACTGTGACACCTGAATAGTTCAATGTATAGTATGGTCGTTTCCCTATTCTGAAGGTCACCTTGTAAATAAATCTATTCAGTTGAAAAGGACATTGGAAGTACATATAACTGTCTGATAAGGCAGGGAAAACACAAAACAGCAAAAGGTTGTGGCTCACATAATAGAGTAAATGTCATGAGGTCAATATTTTAAATACTCACTTTTCCTTGCAAGAAGTGAATATTTCACTTTTTTTGTTAAGTATAAATAAAAGTTTTTTTTTTTTCATAAAAATAGTTACTGGTGATGTAAACTCAAAGAAGGAGAAAGTTATGTATAAAGTTACAGTATTCACTTAATAGAAGCTGTGATTTTTGCTTTTAATCAGGGTCAGTTACTCAACTATTAGTTCTCTCTGCAGAAGCATGTTCTCCCTTCTGTGGCTGGACAAATCCAAACTTAAAATATTTAAGCAAGTCTGATACTCTAACCTTGTGTTGCCATTAGTAAACAGAGGTGATATAGAGTTATTTCTCAGTAGTGATGGCCTTTTGGGAATAAAAAAAAAGTTATTGTTAAAATTTGCATGCCTTTGATTGCTAATGAAACTGAACATTTTTAATGTTTTTTTAAAAAAACTAAGTCAACTAAAAATGGTGTTTTTAAATTAAACTCTCCACTTTGGGATATTGTTATCTACACAGTTTCTGACAATCTCTTACTTTTGTATGCATTCCTTGAACATTTTTCTGTAGGACAGAAGAAGCCTTCATGATGGTAGAAGATTTTTTCAAAAGCTTCAAATTCAGTTCAAGTATAAATTAAGAAAGTCCCCTTCAAATTTAGTTGTAACATTTGAATATTTATAACATCTGTGATAGTAGAGTAATGAGGCTTATTATTTTCTACTTCATTTATATATTTGTATTGTCACTTAAAATTTTCAGTTTAGAAACTTTATACAGATTTAAGGAATACGGTCATCACTTAATTGTGACTTCCTTCTATAAAATTCAATTTTGTATGGATATGATCAGTTTATTAGCCTAAACTATAAAGCAAATCATCTTCTAGAAGGGAGATTTGACCTTTGGAAATAGGTAACTGTGAGAAACCTAGTGATCAAATGGGGAAATGAAACTCCTTTTTTTGGGGGGGGGGGTAAAGAAGTAAATTCCTCTATGTTTTCTATGAGTCTATAACTCATAGACTGAGATCCTTGACAACTTAATTCAGACTGATTAGGAACTCTATCAGCATTTGAGCAAAAATACATTTATTTTTACTCTCAGTAAACTCAGAATGAATGAATAACTGAATTCAATGAATATTGATTAAATATCTGACAGGTACACTTTTAGATGTCTGGTAACAGTTCTGTACAAAAATATTATATATATATGATAAATAAATAAGTTTAATAGTATGTTAAGAGAAAGATTAAGTAGGGAGGACAAATGTCACATTGGATTACAATTTTAGATATTGTGGTCAAGGAAGGTCACTCTGAAAAGATACTATTTGAGCAAAGACCTGAAGGAAGTGAGGGAAGGGGCATGAAGATGTCTGAGGGGATGAGCATTCCAGATGGAAGCATCTGGTCCATGATAGGAGCTGTGGGAAGAGATCCTGCTGGATGGGCAGAGTAAAAACAGGAGGTAAAGAAGAAGCAGATCCTGTAGGGTCAACAAGAAGACCCTGAGTGAGTCAGGAAGCCACTAGAAGATTTTTAATAGCCAAATGTATTTATATCACTTACACTTTTAAAAGATCATTCTGGCAGCTCTGTTAAGAGTAGAGTATAGGCAGACAAGGGCTAAAGAAGGGAGCCCAGTTACAAGGCCAATAGAATAATCATGGTAGAGATGATGGTAGATTAGAATAAGGAGAGTTATCGACCAAGGTCCCAACAGGAAACAGGTCACACACTTAAATTTTAATAATTCCAAGAGAGAATTTTGTTATTTGTTTCACAAATGGGTTAATTATAAACTGTGGGTGGTGTATAGGAAAACCAAATGGGGTGGTGTAGTAACCCATGATGAGTATTTCTTCCTAAGCCTGGGCCAAAAAGGATAAAGAAAGAAAAGAGTTCCAGAACCTGACTGAAGGGGAGAGTTGCGTAGACAAAGTCCTCTTGAGAGGGGCAGGGACACAGCCATCCCAAATGATCTCAGAGTGAGCCAGTGTGATAGATAATATGACCTCACTCTCTTCCATTCACCCTATTGCCCTCAAAGGCTCTCCATCGGCTAAACCCAGTCAAGGATCAGAGGGCAAGGAAACCTTCCATGTCCTTACACAGTCAGCCTCCTGTGGCAGGGAACCTAATGAAAAGAGATCTGAAGAGACAAGTAGAAGCTATCCACCAGAATCTCTTACTCTTGCCTTCAGCTTTTTTCTTTTTTGTTTCTTCTGGCTAAAAAATTTGTCTTCAACCTAGGGAAAGCAAGAAATTCCATCAGATATCATAATACTACAGATGTTGTCTGTACAATAATTCTCCTAACTACCATTTTCCATGATAAGCATCATTTGTGTTATTCATATAAAGCAAGCAAGAGAAAAGCAAGAGAAAGAATTAAGCGATATAAAACAAAGCTACTACAGCATTTGCTTCTGTATTTGATCATAAGCCAAGATTGGTACTCAGTTACCTTTTACAAATCACTGTATATTTTTCTCTCCCTTGACCAGTAACCACATAGTCAGATTCTTTACTTGGAGGAACACATGACACTTCTCTCATACGAGATATGAACCCTTAATGCTTTGTCTTTTTTTGTCCTGCCATGTTTTTCCACTGGTCAAATAGGTACTAATGTTTGGCCAAAGAGGTACTGATGGTACCCCACCACATGCACGGGTTCCTAAAGAAAACCTCTTGCACCCATTATGTAGCAGTGACTCATTTAGAGATCAGGATCAATCTAGAGCAACCTAAAACAGGGACTTGCTTCTCTCACTGTTGGCTCAATGGCACCAGGAACAAAAAATGACCAGGGTGAAGTCTTGGTTTCCAAGTGGTTAAATCCATGGTAATATTTCCTGATGGAAGCATTTGAGGTGGACACCAGGGCCTCAAAACACAGGTGTGTCAGATTGTGAAGATGGAAAGAAAATATTTTGTCAAGTGGTTTCTTGGTAAAATAGTGAGAGGGATCATTCTACCACTGGGTTCCTTGATGATGTTACAAAAATGAAGGAATGTGTGGCCATATAGTTAAGGCATACATTACATCTATAACTTTGCACCCAATATACCAGGTTATTACCTTAGACTGGTAAGGCACTGGTCTTAGTGCCTTAGACTGGCACTGCATTCCAAGCTAAGCCGAGCAGCCGTGATGCCACCGCTTGCCCCGGCTCTCTCTTGGCCTGTTTCTTCCTTTGCTGTATGTGCAACTCGATAGCAGAGCCCCACTTTGAGGGTCTATTTCTTGAGTTACTTTTGGTAGCAATTACTGTCATCTGAGTTCTCAATCAGGAAACAAGTGCCCTATGCAAATTGAGGTAATTTAAAGGTTTATCTACAAAATGACTGTTTACAAAAGTATAGGTGGAATATAAGGAAACTACAGGGACAGCGCGATGACTTCTTGTAACGATCAGAGAATTTGATACCACTCCTAGGCCAGAAGAAACTGAACCCAGAAGGAGACAGTTGTGTGAAGGAGGCTTCCGTGAGGAATAGGAACCTTCAGTAGAAACATGCCAGCCTGAGATCGCAGGAGAGAAGCTGGACATAATCCCCTGAACTCAGCATCTCTGAATCCTCTGCAGTCCTTATCTCTGCTTTTGCAGGATTGCACCTCACTGGCAGATAGGAGGCAGAGCTGATTGAGAGAGCTGGGTGGAGAAGGGTGGAGGCCTGCAGAAGACATCTGGATGACAGTGACAGAAGTGCTGAAAAGAGTTTAGTGAAGGACAGTGATGTTGCTCAGTCATGTCCAACTCTTTGTGACCCTGTGGACCCACCAGGCTCCTCTATCCATAGGATTTTTCAGGCAAGAGTACTGGAGTGGGTTGCCATTTGCTTCTCCAGGGGATCTTCCTGACCCAGGGATTGAACCTGGGTCTCCTGCACTGCCTCTGGAGCAGGAAATAGCAACCCACTCCAGTACTCTTGCCTGGAAAATTCCATGGATGGAGGAGCCTGGTGTGCTACAGTCCATGGGGTCACAAAGAGTTGGACACACCTGAGCGACTTCACTTCGCTTCACTTCTCCTACGTTGCAGGCAGATGTTTTACCATCTGAGCCACCAGGAAGCTGAAAAGAGTTTGGGTTCTCTCAATTTGAAGGCAGAGCAGATAGGATTTGTTGATGGATTAATCACAGGGTATGAGAGAGAGAAATCAAGGGTGACTATAGTTAAAAATTATCTAAATAATGTAGGTAAATAACACCTTTCATCTGAAATGAGAAATCGACATTTACTGAGATGGAGGAGAATGTGAAAAGAAAAAGTTTAGGTGGCATAAAATAGAAATGCTTAATTTGGGAATCTGTTCAATTCTGATGCCTATTAGACATCCAGGGTGTTTGATGTATCACCCTAGAGTTCTGGGGAGAGATTCAGCATAGAAATGCTTAAAGCTACAAGTCTTGATGAGATTACCCAAAAAAGTGAATAGAGAAAACTCTTAAGGGCTGAGCCCAAACACTGCAATGATTAGATTTACGATGATTAAGAAGAACCAGGAAAGCTGATTGAAGGGACAGTGGAGTAGGAGAAAAGCAAGTTTGATATCCTGGAGGCTAAATGTAGCAGGCATTTCTAAAAGATGAGCTGTCAAATGATGTGACTAAATAGATGAGAATTATTAACACTGCATTTAGAAAACGTTAAGTCATTGATAACCTTCATGTTCAGTAGACTAGTTGGGACAAAAGCTTGAGTAAAGTGAGTTCAGGAGAGACTGGAACAAGAAAAACTGGACAGTAGGCATATCTTTTTTAAAGAAATTTTTCTATAAAGGGCAGAAAGAGTATGGTGTTTCCTGGAGGGGAAGATGGGGTTCTTAATCTTTGTTGTTGTTATTGTTGTAATGATGGGAGATATCAAGTGCCTGGTTACATAATGAAAGAAATGATCCTTTTGTAAAAGAGGAACAGTTGATGATTTAGCAGAAAGAGAGGTGAATTGGCAGAGAAATATCCTCTAGTAGTTGAAAATGGAATAACTGGTCTTAGCTAGATACAAGACAGTTTATTATTGCACTAGGAGAGAAAAATAGAGTACATAAGCTCATGGGAAGCTAGGAGAGCACTTGTGGTGAGGAGATCTTAGGGAGTCTAATCTGATTTCTTCTATTATCTCCCTGAAGTCGGAGCAAGGTTATCAGCTAACAGTGAAGATGAAGGAGGAAATGTTGGCCGTTCGAGGAATGGAGCAGTCCTCCAAAGAGAAAGGGAATGAATGGACTAAGGAAATACAGGGTGTTTTCTGGACAGTGTTGATGCGCTGTGTAAGGTTCTTTAAAAACAGTCTTCAGGTTTCTCCAGCTGCGTTCAGCTGTGTGGGTACAGATCGGGAGTAGACCCATGTGGAGTCGCAAAGAGTTGGACACGACTGAGCGACGGAACAACAACAAGGACTACAGTTTAACCAGCAAGCTTGGAGAAGGCTAAAGATGGATGTCATCCTCTGGTTAAACTTCAGTGACAATAAGCAAACACAGTTTGTTTCTAATACTGTTACCAAAGGTAATTATTAAACTATAAGCTTTACTGTGGAATACAGTCATGTTTTTCAAGGTTAACTTTAATACAACATTAGGCATTTCAAGTCATATAATTAAATTCAATTAAAATATTTATATGCTGCTACTATTTAGAAATCAAAAGATGGAATCTAGGCACATTTTACCATGGCATGATATAAATGTTCAATTAGTTTTCTAAAGTGTTGCTTTGATTTTGTATTAGCTATTGAGTGATCTTTAATTGTCATTTCCCAACAAATTAGGGAGAGATTATTCTTAAGAGAAGTGAGATGGTTCTTTCATTCTGGGTATTGACTATTAGGTCTGTATGTTAGTTTCTAGTTTGTAAAATGAGATGTCAGTTCTACATTATACAGTGGAATGAATGAATGGGAGTTCTGCCATTCAGTGTGGTTATGAAAGTGAAAGTCAGTTGTGTCTAACGTTTTGCGACCCCATGGACTAATAGTCCATGGAATTCTCCAGGTCAGAATACTGAAATGGGTAGCTGTTTCCTCCTCCAGAGGATCTTCCCAACCCAGGGATTGAACCCAGGTCTTATTGCAGGCAGATTCTTTACCACCTGAGCCACCAGGGAAGCCCAAGAATGCTGGGGTGGGCAGCCTATCCCTTCTCCAGGGGATCTGCCCTACCCAGGAATCGAATTGGTGGATTCTTACCAGCTGAGCTACCAGGGAGGCCCCTGTCTGTTGTTTAGGGGTATCCAATTCTTCCCTTATTTGACATGCCTTCCTTGGAGATCATCTTGTTACCTATATTTTCTGCCATTATTCTGTGCTAGAATTGAAGCGTAACTTCATGAAGGATATTTAAGATCTCATCTGTTACTCATGAGTGATAATACAAAGTCCATTTGTCCCAATCATCATTCATGCTTGGTTTAGTTTATCATAACTAAGAGGGAAGAAAATGGAGCTTGAATCTATAGTGCACGTCTAAGGTGAGTTTTGACCAAGGGAGGGAACAGAGGGCCTCCCCTTGACTCAGTGGTGAAGAATCCACCTGTAATGCAGGAGACCCAGGTTTGACCCCTGGGTGGGGAAGATCCCCTGGAGGAGAGCATGGCTGCCCACTCCAGTCTTCTTGCCTGGAGACTCCCATGGACAGAGGAGCCTGGCGGGCTACAGTCCATGGGGTCACAGAGTCAGACATGACTGAGCGACTGAGCACACATGAAGGGAGGTGAGAATGAGTGTGTTTCCCCAGGAGACCACGTCTTGGTCACTTTTCTATTACCTTGAGTGGTTACCTGAGTTGTGTCTGCCAAACAAGGGCAAGGGCATCCCTCAAGGACACTTTAGGGTAAATTGAAGATTGACTCCTAGACAACCTCTGGGCTCCAGCATCTATCTAAAATTGATAGTTTTTAAATATAAGTTTATTTTATCTCTTAGAAGAGCTGAAATGATAACATTCAGGGCTTCCCCAGTGGCTCAGTGGTAAAGAATCCGCCTGCAATTCGGGAAAAACAGGTTCAATCCCTGAGTCAGGATGATCCTCTGGAGGAGGAAATGGCAACCCACTCCAGTATTCTTGCCTGGAGACTCCCATGGACAGAAGAGCCTGGCAGGCTATAGTCCTTGAGTGCATGCTAAGTTGCTTTATTCATGTCCAACTCTTAGTGACCCTATGGCTGTACCCTGCCATGGTCCTCTGTCCATGGGATTCTCCAGGCAAGAATACTGGGGTGTGTTGCCATTTCCTTCTCCAAGGGATCTTCCCAACCCAGGAATCAAACCTGGGTCTCCTGCCTTGCAGGCAGACTCTTTACCAACTGAGCTATGAGGGAAGCCCATACATAAGTGATAACATTGGCTATTTATCATTCTCTCTGACCTATTTCACTAAGCATAATACCCTCTGGGTTCATCCATGTTGTTGCAAATGGTAGAATTTCATTCTTTTTTAATTCTGAGTAATATTCCACTGTGTTGTTGTTTAGTTGCTATGTCATGTCTGACTTTTTCATGACCCCATGTACTGTAGCCCACCAGGCTCCTCTGTCCATGGCATTTCCCAGGCAAGAATACTGGAGTGGGTTGCTATTTCCTACTCCAGGGGATCTTCCTGACCCAGGGAACCCAGGGATGGAACCCGGATTTCCTGCACTGACAGATAGATTCCTTACCGCTGACCACCTGGGAATCCTAATATTCTGAGATATGTATATATGTAATATATATATATGCAGGTGTCTAACAGGCACATTCCTAATCATCAGCCACTATGGAAAACAGGATGGAATTTACTTTAAAAGAAAAAACACCAGAAACTAGAGATAGGACCGCCATCTGTATGTGTTCTCAGTCATGTCCAACTCTTCGGGACCCTGTGTACTGTGGCCTGCCAGTCTCCCCTGTCCATGGGGGTTCTCCAGGCGAGAATACTGCAGTGGGTTGCCATTCCTTCCTCCAGGGGATCTTCCCAATCCAGGGATCGAATCTGTGTCTCTTAAGTCTCTGGCATTGGCAGGCAGGTTCTTTATGAGTAGCACCACCTGGGAAGCCTGGGCTAAAGTTCATGGGTTTGCAAAAAGTCAGATATGACTTAAAACTAAACAACAACAGAGTGTACATGTTTCACTTTTCTAAGTCTAACAGTAACCAGTGAGATGACTGCTTTGCAGGTGAAAAAACCAAAGTTAAATAACTTGCCTAAAGTCTTAAGATTAGTGGAGGGTCTAGACAAGATTTTGGAGAAGATCTACTTGGCTGCTTATAGTAAAAAAAATTCATAAGAGCAAAAAAAAAGCACCCTCGCTGCATCTATTACAGTGCCTTCTGCACCGTCTGCCACCAATCAACGTTTATTCATTCAGTGAAGGGGACTTCCCTTCATTAGGGTGTGACTTCTCCCACAAATGCATAATAAAGTGTAACATTGTGATGCTTCACAGAGATAATGAACTCTGCATTAAGACCAAATTAAAATCTCATCATGTTTTCTCTTAGTCTGATCAGTTCAGTTCAGTTTAGTCACTCAGTTGTGTCTGACTCTTTGCGACCCTATGAACCGCAGCATGCCAGGACTCCCTGTCCATTACCAACTCCCGGTGTGTACTCACACTCATGTCCTATGTCATCCCCTTCTGCTCCCACCTTAAATCTTTCCCATCAGGGTCTTTTCAAATGAGTCAGTTCTTTGCATCAGGTGGCCAAAGTATTGGAGTTTCAGCTTCAGCATCAGTCTTTCCAATGAATATTCAGGACTGATTTTCTTTAGGATAGACTGGTTGGATCTCCTTGCAATCCAAGGGACTCTCAAGAGTCTTCTCCAACACCACAGTTCAAAAACATCAATTCTTCAGCACTCAGCTTTCTTTATAGTCCAACTCTCACATCCATACATGACTGCTGGAAAAATCATAGCTTTGACTAGATGGACCTGTGGTGGCAAAGTAATATCTCTGCTTTTTAATATGCTGTCTAGGTTGGTCATAACTTTCCTTCCAAGGAGTAAGCATCTTTTAATTTCATGGCTACAGTCACCATCTGCAGTTGTTTTAGAGCCCCCCAAAATAAAAATATCTGCCACTGTTTCCACTGTTTCCCCTTCTATTTGCCATGAAGTGATGGGGCTGAATGTCATGATCTTAGTTTTCTGACTGTTGAGTTTTAAGCCAACTTTTTCACTCTCCTCTTTCACTTTCATCAAGAGGCTCTTTAGTTCTTCTTCACTTTCTGCCAATAAGGGTGGTGTCATCTGTGTATCTGAGTTTATTGATATTTTTCCTGACAATATTGATCTCAGCTTGTGCTTCATCCAGCCCAACATTTCTCATGATGTACTCTCCATATAAGTTAAATAAGCAGGGTGACAATGTACAGCCTTGACATACTCCATTCCCAATATGGAAGCAGTCGTGTTCCATATCCTTTTCTAACTGTTGCTTCTTGACTTGAATACAGATTTCTCAGAAGGCAGCTCAGGTGGTCTGGTATTCCCATCTCTTGAACAATTTTCAACAGTTTGTTATGATCCACACACTCAAAGGCTTTGGCATAGTCGATAAAAGCAGAAGTATATGTTTTTCTGGAACTCTCTTGCTTTTTCAATGATCCAGCGGATGTTGGCAATTTGATCTCTGGTTCCTCTGCCTTTTCTAAATCCAGCTTGAATATCTGGAAGTTCACAGTTCATTTACTGTTAAAGACTGGCTTGGAGAATATTGAGCATTACTTTACTAGCGTGTGAGATGAGTGCAATTGTGCAGTGGTTTGAACATTCTTTGGCATTGCCTTTCTTTGAGATTGGAATGGAAACTGACCTTTTCCAGTCCTGTGGCCACTGCTGAGTTTTCCAAATTTGCTGGCATATTGAGTGCAGCACTTTCACAGCATCATCTTTTAGAATTTGAAATAGCTCAACTGGAATTCCATCACCTCCACTAGCTTTGTTCATAGTGATGCTTCCTAAGGCCCCCTTGAGTTCACATTTCAGGATGTCTGACTCTAGGTGAGTGATCACACCATTGTGGTTATCTGGGTCATAAAGATCTTTTATGTATAGTTCTTCTGTGTATTCTTGCCACCTCTTCTTAATATCTTCTGCTTCTGTTAGGCCATACCATTTCTGTCCTTTATGGTGCCTATCTTTGCATGAAATGTTCCTTTGGTATATCTCATTTTCTTGAAGAGATCTCTAGCCTTTCCCGTTCTATTGTTTTCCTCTATTTCTTTGCATTGATCACGGAGGAAGGCTTTCTTATCTCTCCTTGCTATTCTTTGGAACTCTGCATTCAAATGGGTATATCTTTCCTTTTCTCCTTTGCCTTTTGCATCTCTTCTTTTCACAGCTATTTTTAAAGCCTCCTCAAACAACCATTTTGCCTTTTTGCATTTCTTTTTCTTGGGAATGATCTTGATCCCTGCCTCTTGTACAATGTCATGAACCTCCGTCCATAGTTCTTCAGGCACTCTATCAGATCTAATCCCTTGAATCTATTTGTCACTTCCACTGTATGATCATAGGGATTTGATTTAGACCATACTTGAATGGTCTAGTGGTTTTCCCTACTTTCTTCAATTTAAGTGTGAATTTGGCAAAAAGGTGTTCATGATCTGAGCCATAGTCAGCTCCCAGCCTTGTTTTAGGCTAATAGTTGAGACCAAGATCCTTTTTGACAAAACAGCACATGCCTTCATGTATCTCATAGGATGTCTTTTTTTTAGTTGTGCAATTTCTGCTAAACCTGCAGGTAACTTTTGTTGTTGAGATCATTTGAGAAGTGCTGCCTAATCTTCACATTCTCTAAGGCATCCATGTGAACACGAGGACCACCCTAAGCAATATGAGATATCTGGCTACATTCTGATAA
Organism: Odocoileus virginianus; assembly: GCF_023699985.2. NCBI lineage: Eukaryota > Metazoa > Chordata > Mammalia > Artiodactyla > Cervidae > Odocoileus > Odocoileus virginianus. The sequence goes on from NC_069682.1 coordinate 3,712,329, forward strand.
CTCCATTTTCCACTGTAACTTATTCCAAGTTACTTGCCAACAACTTCAGACATCAGCTGAACACTTGCTGGAGGGGAAAAGCAGCTTAGGGGGTGGAGATATATTTTAAAGTATATTGAAGAAGATTAGTTTTTGTAATTAGGAAGTAAGAGGCATTGCTCTGGGGGGTATGGCTGTCCTGCAGAACTGGCTCAGGGCAACATTTTAAATGGCTCTCCTTTTTGTATTCATTCAATTCAAAGATTTCTGGATAAATCTATGGAAGGAAATTCAAGCAGGAAAGAGGGTGGAGATGGAAAAGAAAGTTCATACTTCAGTCACCGTCTATGGATAAGGAGGAATTTGAATATTAATACACAACCTTGAGAATTAAATTCCCTGTCCAGCAACCTTAAGAGCTGGCAGCTGGCAGGAGGCTGATAAGGAATGCTGGGTGGAGGGGTAGGTCCTGGGAGGAACACGTTCCCAGGGAAGGCTCTCATCCCTGGCTGGCATCAGAAAGAATTACAAAGCATGATTCAGAATCTAATTTTTTCAGCTGATGATTGGCTCCCACAAGGCTCTGGCCTCACAATGTGTTCTATTAAGTAATGGGAATTGGGCTGTGCCCTTTTTCTCTGTTTCACACCTCCCACCCCATTCTTCTTACAGGGCTTCTCATGTCTCCACCATGAACTTAGGTGTGCTTGTTCCCGTATACATTCCAAAAGGCATTTTAAAATGTCTCTGCAATGCACGGATGTTAACACACACAGAAGGATGACAACACGACAGTGATTTTTTAAAATTTAATTTCAACTTTTTTGACTCTTGGACTGCATTGGGGATAATACCGTGGCTGTGCCAGGATGGGCAAAACTCAGATAGGAATGGAGCCAGGTTAGATGAAAACCCCCCATATTCTAACCCTGCTTTCGTGACTTTACATGAGACAGGCTTTTATCATGGGTAAAGAGAAAACTTCCATGCAGAAATACCGAATACACATACTGTGTGAGAAATCATTTGAAGTTAGCTTCACAGAAAGGGAAATGAATGGAAATTGACTCTGGAATGTGCTATTTTTGCATCCAGATGCTAGGTACCTGTCAAAACATCTGTTTATCCTTTACAATATGATTTATATCATCAATGATTGAACTAAATTTAAAGGTAGTAATTTACACATCTATTAATACAAAAAGGTGGCATTATATGTTCAGAGGACCTGCAATATGAGTTTTATTACTCTCTTACATAATCTAACAGGAATTAGTTTCTCAAAGAGTTGTGTAACAGGACCATTTTCCCCTTCATTTTAAGATTTGAAAATTTTGTTATTCTTCCTGGTTTCCAGAACGTACAAAAATATAATTAGTGAGTGAGGGTGAAGTGTTCATTGGACAGAAAATGTTAAGCTCAACAAATATTTCTAGAATATTTTTTTCTTAAAATTAAATCACAGGACCCATTCTTTCTCATTGAAATGATTACCATAAACCAAGATTGAAAGATCCCCTCAGAAAAAGTTCAACAACCTTAGTTCTCTGCTGTTCTTTCTTATCTTCAGTTTATGCCTGTTTCAGATTGAAAAAGCCATCCATTTGTTAAAGAAAAGGTCCTGGTTAAAGATACTAGAAGACTAGGACTCTGTTTTTGTTCTGGCACAAACGAACCATAGCGATTTGACTAAGTCACTTTCTGGACCAATTTTCTCATTTGCAAGAATGAGGCAAATGGCTAGTTCAGAAGGCAAACACTCTTGGCTGGCTGGCAGCTTCCAGATATGTTTCCCATGGCAAGCACAGCTTTCTTTTTTTTTTTTTTAAATCTATATTTGAATTCCTTTGGATAGATATGCATCACCACAGTTCACCATTCACCACAGTCCTCAGTACTCCTTATTACCCTTTCTGTATGTATATGTATACCTGTGTATCCATTAGCTTTTTCATGTAACAAAACCCCCCAAATGTGACAGGTTAAAAGTACAAGTATTTGCTGAGTTCAGTATTCTAGGGTCAGTCATTTAGTGGGCTCATTTGGGCAGTGAGTTCTGTTGGTGTCGCCTGGGCTCATTTACTCATCTGTGGTCAACTGCCATTTAGCAAGGTGACTCTGTCTCTGACTGGCTGTCACCTAGGGCAGTAAATATTTCTGAGACAACTCATTATCCAGCAAACTAACTTGAGCTTTTTCCCATGGCAGCCTCTGAGTTTCAAGGCCACAAAAACGGAAGCTACAAGGCCTATTGTGGCCTAAACTTGGAACTCTCACATCACTTCTATTGTATTCTCATATCTAAAGCAAGTCACAGACCAACTTGGATCCAAAAAGTGGAGAAATAGGCTTCATCTCCCCAAGGAAGGGGCTGCAAACTCATTTTGGTCATTTTTGCAATCAAGGCATCCTTCCCGTCAACATTTAAACTTGCAAAATATGGGCTGCATGGCCCTGAGTTCATTCCCAGACTAAAAACAAAGCAAATAACAACCCAAGCAAACAAACTACCTATCAGGAGCATACTCAATGCTCAACAAGATACTCAAATAAAAATCACTTTAGAGCAGTATTGGAAAGTACCTTACCCGTTGAACCACAAGTCCCCAGCTGGTTGGGGATTTCTGCCCTTGGTGACCAGACATTTATGCCACAAGCTGCTGGCAGCCTCTGAACTTGGGTTATGTGCTCGTCATAATAGGGAGTCGCAGTTCGGCGGTGGTGAGCCTCAGGGATGGGAATTCTGACTGGAACAAGGAAAGCCTCCAACTGTGTCCCTGTGTGTCCCTATAGCCAAACAATCTGAACCGCTTTTGGGGATTTGAACTCAATTTCCAGACATCCTGCTTTGACTCTTTCCCAGAATACACTTAGTTTGAAATGATGATTTAGGGAAATTTCCTTTGGAGTGGAGAGATGACTTGACTATCTTTCAAACACAGTGTGGAATGAAGGAAAGGCAGTCCATTTCTGAAATGAAAAGTTAGTAAACCCCACTTTATAAAGTACATACTTGACCTGCCTCAGGCTCATTTGTAAGCTCTATGTCTGAAGGTGAAGTTATAAATGTATAAAGTTATATAAAGTTATAAATATCATATAAAGATATTATGATACATATTCATTAATTGGCCATGTACCAAGCTCAAAATATTGTCCTGGATACTGCAATGACAGAAAATACATATAATAAAAAATTATTTTTCTTGAAAGATCAGAAGTCAGTCTGTGATAGAAGCTTTTCAAACTCTGGGTCCTTGTATAAGAATTTCTCTTAACATGACTCAGAACTTCTAATAAGTTTTGTCCTGTCACAGTATTTTAACTGAATCTAGTAAACAGAGAAATGCCTTATTTCATCATTTAATTTTGAATTTAAGAGGCAAAGATCAACAGATAGATCTTAGCTTACTGTTTTCTTTTTTGGGAGGTGACAAAAATCATGGAGAAAGATACATCATTCACAATATTTAATTAAGAATGCAATGAACTGGAAGATGGGATTGACATATATATGCTATTATGTATAAAAATAGGTAACTGATGAGAACTTATTGTATGGCACAGGAAACTCTACTCGATGCTGTATAGTGACCTAAATGGGAAGTCCGATGTTGTAAAGAACAATATTGCTTAGGATCCTGGAATGTAAGGTACATCAATCAAGGTGAATTGGAAGTGGTCAAACAGGAGACGGCAAGAGTGAACATAGACGTTTTAGGAATCATTGAACTACAATGAACTGGAATGGGTGAATATAGTTCAGATGACCTTTATATCTACAACAGTGGGCAAGAACCCTCAGAAGAAATGGAGTAGCCCTCATAGTCAACAAGAGAGTCTAAAATACAGTACTTGGGTACAATCTCAAAAATGACAAAATGATCTCTGTTCATTTCCAAGGCAAAACATTCAATATCACAATAATCCAAGTCTATGCCCCATTACTAATGCTGAAGAAGCTGAAGTTGAAAAGTTCTATGAAGATCTACAAGACCTTCTAGAACTAACACACACACACACACACACACACACACACACACACACACAAAGATGTCCTTTTCATCATAAGAGACTAGAATGCAAAAGTAGAAAATCAAGAGACACCTGGAGTAAAAGGAAAGTTTTGCCTTGGACTACAAAATGAAGCAGGACAAAGGCTAATAGAGTTTAGCCAAGAGAATGCACTGCTCATAGCAAACACCCACTTCCAACAGCACAAGATACATATCTACATATGGACATCAATGGATGATCGATACTGAAATTAGATTGATTATATTATTTGCATTCAAAGATTGAGAAGCTTTATACAGTCTGCACAAAAACAACACTGGAAGCTCACTGCAGCTCAGATCATGAGTTCATTTCAAAATTCATATTTAAATTGAAGAAAGCAGGAAAAACCACTAAGCCATTCAGGTATAACCTAGATCATATTGCTTATGATTTTACAGTGAAAGTGAAAAATAGATTCAAGGGATTAGATCTGACAGAGTGGCTGAAGAACTATGGATGGAGGTTCATGACATTGTACAGGAGGCCATGATCAAAACTATCCCCAAGAAAAATAAATGTGAAAATGCAAAATGGTTGTTCGAGGAGACCTTACAAATAGCTGTGAAAAGAAGAGAAGCAAAAGGCAAAGGAGAAAAAGAAAGATATACCCATATGAATGCAGAGTTCCAAAGAATAGCAAGGGGAGATAAGACAGTCTTCCTAAGTGATCAATACAAAGAAATAGAGGAAAACAATAGAATGGGAAAGACTAGAGATCTCTTCAAGAAAACGAGAGATACCAAAGGAACATTTCATGCAAAGATGGGCACAATAAAGGACAGAAATTGTATGACCTAACAGAAGCAGAAGATATTAAGAAGAGGTGGCAAGAATACACAGAAGAACTGTACAAAAATGATCTTCATGACCCAAGTAATCATGATGGTGTGATCATTCACCTAGAGCCAGACATCCTGGAATGAGAAGTCAAGTGGGCCTTAGGAAGCCATATGAATAAAGCTAGTGGAGGTGATGGAATTCCAGTTGAGCTATTTCAAATTCTGAAAGATGATGTTGTTAAAGTGCTGCACTCAATATGCCAGCAAATTTGGAAAACTCAGCAGTGGCCACAGGACTGGAAAAGGTCAGTTTCCATTCCAACCCCAAAGAAGGGCAATGCCAAAGAATGTTCAAACTACCTCACAATTGCACTCATCTCACACGCTAGTAAAGTAATGCTCAAAATTCTCCAAGCCAGTCTTTAACAGTACATGAACTGTGAACTTCCAGATGTTCAAGCTGGATTTGGAAAAGGCAAAAAACCAGAGATCAAATTGCCAACATCGATTGGATTATAGGAAAAGCAAGAGAATTCCAGAAAAACATCTATTTCTGCTTCATTGACTACTAAAGCCTTTGTGTGGATCACAAGAGACTGGAAAATTCTTAAAGAGATAAGAATATTAGACTACCTTACCTTCCTTCTGAGAAACCTGTATGCAGGTCAAGAAGCAACAGTTAGAACTGGACATAGAACAATGGACTGGTTCCAAATGGGAAAGGAGTACTTTTAGATTGTATATTGTCACCCTTGCTTATTTAACTTATATGCAGAGTACATCATGAGAAATGTTGGACTGAATGAAGCACAAGCTGGAATCAAGATTGCTGGGAGAAATATCAATAACCTCCAATATGCAGATGATAACACCCTTATGGCAGAAAGTGAAGAACAGCTAAAGAGCCTTTTGATGAAAGTGAAAGAGGAGAGTGAAAAAGTTGGCTTAAAACTCAACATTCAAAGAACGAAGATCATGGCCTCCCATCACTTCATAGTAAATAGATGGGGATACGATGGAAATAACAACAGGCTTTATTTTCTTGGGCTCCAAAATCGCTACAGATGGTGACTTCAGTCATGAAATTCAAAGATGCTTGCCCCTTGGAAGCAAAGCTATGACAAACCCAGATAGCATATTAAAAAGCAGAGACATTTCTTTGTCAACAAAGGTCCATCTAGTCAAAGCTATGGTTTTTCCAGTAGTCAGTATGGATGTGAGAGTTGGACCATAAAAAAGGCTGAGCACTGAAGAATTGATGCTTTTGAACTGTGGTGTTGGAGAAGACTCTTGAGAGTCCCTTGGACTTCAAGGAGATCCAACCAGTCCATCCCAAAGGAAATCAGTCCTGAATATTCATTGGAAGGACTGATGCTGAAGCTGAAACTCCAATCCTTTGGCCACCTGATGAGAAGAGCCTACTCATTAGAAAAATCCCTGATGCTGGAAGGATTGAAGGAAGGAGGAGAACTGGGTGACAGAGGATGAGATGTTTGGATGGCATCACCGACTCAGTGCACATGAATTTGAGCAAGCTCTGGGAGATGGTGAAAGACAGAGAAGTCTGGCGTGCTGTAGTCCATAGGGGTCACAAAGAGTCAGACATGACTGACTGAACAGCAAAAGCAACAGAAATCTCCATTCAAAATTTTAATTTTTTATTATAGTTAGCTCTTTGCATTGATAAACTGAAGTGTGTATTTTCACAGCACCTGGTCCATGCATAATACATAGGAATGACTTATTGATTGTTCAATGAAAGTATGAAAGAATAAATGTTTCTTTCATCTTTATTCAGTTGTACTGAAGAATTGTTTACACTGAATGCTTCTCAGTGTCCCATCTACTTTCTTCAGCTGGCAGTAGTTAGCATGGTTTTGTTTCAATGCATAATTTAATTTTTCAATTTATATTTGTCTCAGGTAAACGTATGGATACAGATGAAAGTACTTTTAAAATGGCTAATGAAGAAAAATACCTGTTCCCCACTCCTTATTTTCCCATTTTCAACTCTTTTGACTTTTCCTTCTACTTTTAAGGAATATATTTCTAAATAAAATGCTTTCCCTGAAATGTGTTTATTGATCGTAGATATTATCTATTAATTTGCAGTTATAGTTCGTAGGTTAATGGCTAGCTATGTCCAGTAGAGAAGGCCATAATTGGAGGTCATGCAACAGAGTTTTGTCTACACAGAGCCAGTTGATTCTCAAAGAGACTGAGCCTGTGACTTGCCTTGTATTAGCCCCTGACTCTCTAACACTCAGAAAACTGATTTCTTAGCTTAACTGATATGATCATTGGCTTAAGTATTGGGGCTGTCTGTAGAGTCCACTGTAATGTAATGCTTGCTTCTCTACCAAGCTTTCAGTTGATGCCTGAGTTTAAACATTAGTTTAAGATTAATTTCTTATATTAGCACTTATTAAATGTAGTAATATTGCACTAAATTTTTGGCAAACACTATATGTAATCATCACCCATGTATCTCCATGCATTCACTCTTATGACTTTTGGAAAGTGCCAGTGCCATTTCCCTTTTGCAAACACATGTGAATACAAATTATGCAGAAATAACATCTGTAAAGCACAATTTTTCCTTTTGAAATCTCTCAAGAAAACATTGTGGCCATATTAATATTAAGCAAAATTAAACATGAATTTCAGAACAATTCAGTACATTTCTAAGAGAAGACTTGTGAAGGTTAGTTTCTATTTTTTGTCCTCCAAATACAACTTCATGACTCAAGGGAGATGGTGTCAAACATAAGCTGTGTTTGTCCTAGACATGTTCATTTAGTCAGAAGAGGTCAATCAAAGGCTAAGAAACGTCTTAAAGCTTTTCTTCTTATATCTTGGCCAAGAACGTACAACAAAGATAGAGATAAGGTAAAGAAAGCAAAAGCAAGTGTGGTCTAATCCTAGATGGTCTGTGTTTAGGAAGAATGTTTTAATTGTTAAAATGCAGAGCCAGGTAATGCTTCCTATCACTGTGTGGTCAGATTATTAACAGTGGTGCTGTCATCAGCACATCATTATTGTGTCTGAGCCATGTGTGTGCAAGCCTCTTAGTGACTCAGACTGATATCATCAGTGTAGGCCAGGGGGGATACTGGCAAAGACAATGACTGCATCCAGTAGAGGAAGAGCCAAAGAAAGTTGGCTTTTGAGTCAACATTAATGTCTACAGTCTCTCAACTGGGGAAAGCCCAGAGTGTCTCCATGGTTAAAGCCAAGCAAATAGAATTTTTATGAAGGTAAAATCTTTATTAAATAAATCAGCTTCTATGAAAATTTTTAAAGAAGGGAAACAAATTTGATGAAATAAAATAGTATTGCATTGTCCAACATGTTTTCAGAAGTCAGTCTTTGGGTGAAGTGACTTCTAGGTTTCTTCACTAGTTATGGTTTCAGAGTGTGATGTTTTTCATCCAGTATGTTTTTATCTATTACCTTCTTTGTGGGGTTTTGAACAGGATAAAGATAGATATTATGCAGAATGAGGACAGAAACTGTCAGCTTTCCAGTAACAAAGCTTTGTTTTAAATGTCTATTTTGCTGCAAATCTTGTTGTATTGTTTTGTTTTATTTGTGTGTATGTATGTGTGCATGTAAATGTATAATAAAGAAATCTTAAGATTCTTATCAGTAGATGATATGAACTAACAAATCTATAGAGAAATTCAGATTCCTCAAAGCTTGAATATGCCTTTCCAAAGAACAAATTATAAGCAATGGAGTTGCTTCTTTGTTGTCTGAAACAGCCATGGAAGGTGCATTTCTTTCAGAACAAATCATTTAACCAACTTCAAATCATTGTTTTTCATAAAAAAAAATCACATTTTATAAACAAAACATTTGTTACATGTATATAAGTTGATTACATACATCAAAGAGCTCATGACTCACTATTTTATCATTGTTGTTTTTATTTATTTTTCTTTTTATAATACATATTTAAATAAGATGTTGTTCAGTTGCTAAGTTGTGTCTGACTCTTTGCGACTCCATGGAGTGTAGCATGCCAGGCTCCTCTGTCCTCCATTCTCTTCTGAAATTTGCTCAAATTCATGTCTGTTGAGTCAGTGATGCTATCTAACTGTCTCATCCTCTGCTTCCCCATTCTCCTTTTGCCTTCAATCTTTCCCAGTATCAGTCTTTTTCAATGAGTCTGCACTTCACATCAGGAGACCAAGTTTTAGAGCTTCAATATCAGTCCTTCCAATGAATATTTAAGGCTGATTTCCTTTAGGATTGACTGGCTTGATCTCCTTGCAAGGCTGTGATATATGAAAGGGTTATATATGATGACAATCCTGCATTTAGCCAGAAAAAAATTAATTTAGTTAACCTTGTTTATTACTTCCCACATGCTTAAATGGAAAAAAATGAAAATCCTCTTTCAAAATAAGAGACAACTCATCTTTCTTGCACTTAGAGTCTGATATGAATAAAAAAATGTTAATTTGACTTATATGTAAGCAGTGCCTCTGTATTAAATTACTTATCTCTATATCTTTTCAGTACTATCTCTATATCAAATAATATAATAAATTTACCCTAATTTTTTAATCTATGTGTAGTTTTAAAATTTATTCTAATACCCAGAAAGAAGTGCTGAATTATGAATCAAGAAACCAGAAGTTACTGTGGAAAATGGTATGGAGGTTTCTCAAAAAAACTAAAAATAGAGTTACCATATGATTCAGCAATCCCACTTGTGGGCATACATTCAAAAAAGATAGAAATTCTAATTAGGAAGATGCAGTCACCCCAAAATTCATAGCAGCACTATTTATAATAGCCAAGACAAGAAAGCAACCTAAGTGTTTATCAGAAACTGACTGGATAAAGATTATACACACACACACACACACACACACACATACATATATAAAATGGAATATTACTCATTCACAAAAAGAATCAGTTTAGTTCAGTTCAGTTGCTCAGTCGTGTCCAACTCTTTGTGACCCCATGGACTGCAGCACACCAGGCCTCCCTGTCCATCACAAACACTTGGAATTTACTCAGACTCATTTCCTTCGAGTTGGTGATGCCATCCAACCATATCATCCTCTGTTGTCCCCTTCTCCTCCCACCTTAAAACTTTCCCAGCATCAGGGTCTTTTCAAATGAGTCAGTTCTTTGCATCAGGTAGCCCAAGTATTGGAGTTTTAGCTTCAGCATCAGGCCTTCAAATGAATATTCAGGACTGATTTCCTTTGGGATGATCTGGTTGGATCTCCTTGCAGTCCAAGGGACTCTTAAGTGTCTTCTCCAACACCACAGTTCAAAAGCATCAATTCTTTGGCACTCAGTTTTCTTTATAGTCCAACTCTCACATCCATACCTGACTACTGGAAAACCATAGCCTTGACTAGATGGACGTTTCTTGGCAAAATAATGACTCTGCTTTTTAATAGGCTATCTAGGTTGGTCGTAGCTTTTTTTCCAAGGAGCAAGCGTCTTTTAATTTCATGGCTGCAGCCACCATCTTCAGTCATTTCGGAGCCCCCCAAAATAAAATCTGTCACTGTTTCCATTGTTTCCCCATCTATCTGCCATGAAGTGATGAGACTGGATGCCATGATCTTAGTTTTCTGAATGCTGAGTTTTAAGCCAACTTTTTCACTCTCCTCTTTCACTTTCATCAAGAGGCTCTTTAGTTCTTCTTCACTTTCTGCCATAAGGGTGATGTCATCTGTGTATCTGAGGTTATTGATATTTCTCCTGGCAATCTTGATCCCAGCTTGTGCTTCATCCAGCCCAACACTTCTCATGATGTACTCTCCATATAAGGTAAATAAGCAGGGTGACAATATACAGCCTTGACATACTCCTTTCTCAGTTTGGAGCCAGTCTCTTGCTCCATGTCCAGCTCTAACCGTTGCTTCTTGGCCTGTATACAGATGTTTCAGAAGGCAGCTCAGGTGGCCTGGTATTCCCGACTCTTGGACGATTTCCCACAGCTTGTTATGGTCCACACGCTCAAAGGCTTTTGTATAGTCAATAAAGCAGAAGTAGAAGTTTTTATGGAACTCTTTTTCTTTTTCAATGATCCAATGGATGTTGGCAATTTGATCTCTGGTTCCTCTTCCTTTTCCAAATCTAGCTTGAACATCTGGAAGTTCATGGTTCACATACTGTTGAAGCCTGGCTTGGAGATTTTTGAGCATTACTTTACTAGCGTGTGAAATGAGCACATTTGTGTGGTAGTTTGAGCATTCTTTGGCATTGCCTTTCTTTGGGACAGGAATGAAAACTGACCTTTTCCAGTCCTGTGGCCACTGCTAAGTTTTCCAAATTTTCTGGCATACTGACTGTAGCACTGTCACGGTATCTTCTTTTAGGATTTGAAATAGATCTACTGGAATTCAATCACTTCCACTAACTTTGTTCATAGTAATGCTTCCTAAGGCCCACTTGACTTCACGTTCCAGGATGTCTCACTCTAGGTGAGTGATCATACCATCATGATTGTCTGGGTCATGAAGATATTTTTTGTATAACTCTTCTGTGTATTCTTGCCACCTCTTCTTAATATCTTCTGCTTCTGTTAGGTCCATAACATTTCTGTCCTTTATGGTGCCCATCTTTGCATGAAAATTTCCTTTGGTATGTCTAATTTTCTTAAAGAGATCTCTAGCCTTTCCCATTCTGTTGTTTTCCTCTATTTCTTTGCATTGATTGCTGAGGAAGACTTTCTTAATCTCTCCTTACTATTCTTTGGAACTCTACATTCAAACGGGTATATCTGTCCTTTTCTCCTTTGCCTTTTGCTTCTCTTCTTTTCATAGCTATTTGTAAGGCCTCCTCAGACAACCATTTTGCCTTTTTGCATTTCTTTTTCTTGTAGATGGTCTTGATCACTGCCTCCTGTACAATGTCATGAACCTCCGTCCATATTTCTTCAGGCACTCTGTCTATCAGGTCTAATCCTTTGAATCTATTTGTCACATTCACTGTGTAATTGTAAGGGATTTGATTTAGGCCATGCCTGAATAGCCTAATGGTTTTCCCTGCTTTCTTCAATTTAAAGTCTGAGTTTGTCAATAAGGAGTTCATAACCTGAGCCACAGTCAGCCCCCAGTCTTGTTTTTGCTGACTGTATAGGGCTTCACCATCTTTGGCTGTAAAGAATATAATCAGTCTGATTTCAGTGTTGACCATCTGGTGATGTCCATGTGTAGAGTCTTCTCTTGTGTTGTTGGAAGAGAGTGTTTGCTATGACCAGTGCATTTTCTTGGCAAAACTCTATTAGTCTTTGCCCTGCTTCATTCTGTACTCCAAGGCCAAATTAGCCTGTTACTCCAGGTATTTCTTGACTTCCTACTTTTCCATTCCAGTGCCCTATAATGAAAAGGACATATTTTTTTGGGTATTAGTTCTAGAAGGTTCTTGTAGGTCATCATTGAACCGTTCAACTTCAGTTTCTTCAATGTTACTGGTCAGGACATAGACTTGGATTACTGTGATATTGAATGGTTTGCCTTGGAAACGAACAGAGATCATTCTGTCATTTTTGAGATTGCATCCAATTACTGCATTTTGGACTCTTCTGTTGACTATGATGGCTACTCCATTTCTTCTAAGTGATTTTTGCCCACAGTAGTAGATATAATGGTCATCTGAGTTAAAGTCACCCTTTCCAGGCCATTTTAGTTTTCTGATTCCTAAAATGTCCATGTTCACTCTTGCCATCTCTTGTTCGGTCACATCCAATTTGCCTTGATTCATGTACCTAACATTCCAGGTTCCTATGCAATATTATTCTTTACAACATGAGACAAAAAGAATGAAATCATGCAATTTGCAGCAACATAAATGGAACTAGAGATTGTCATACTAAGTGAAATGTCAGACAAAAGCAAACAATATCACTTACTTATGAAATCTAAAAAAAAAAAAAAAGATTCAAATGAAGTTATGTACTAAACTGAAATATACTCACAGAGATAGAAAACAATTTTACGGTTACCAAAGGGGAAGGGTGGGGAGGAATAAATTAGGAGTTTCGGATTAATTGGCAACACTACTAAATATAAAATAGATAAACAACAAGGACCTATTTTATGGCACGAGAAACTATATTGGAAAAAATCTGAAAGTGAATATATATATACACACATGTATAAGTGAATCACTTTGCCTACACCTGAAACTAACACAACACAGTAAAACAACTATACTTCAATTAAAAAGGAATCAGGAGATGAATGAATAAGAAAGTTGTGGTACATATACACAGTGGAATATTACCCAGCTATGAAAAAGAGCACATTTGTGTCAGTTCTAATGAAGTGAATGAAACTGTAGCCCATTATGCAGAGTGAAGTAAGTCAGAAATATAAACACTGATACTATATATTAATGCATATATATGGAATTTAGAAAGACCTAAAAGAATTTAGATGATCTTATATGCAAGGCAGAAAAAAAGAGACACAGATGTAAAGAACAGAAGTTTGGATCTGGGAGTAGGTGAGGGTGGGATGATTTGAAAGGAAAGCATTGAAGCATGTATATCACCATATGTGAAATAGATTACCAGTGCAAGGTCAATGCATGAGGCAGGGCACTCAAAGCTGGTTCTCTGAGACAACCCAGAGGGATGAGGTGTGGAGGGAGGAGGAGGGGGCTTCAGGATGGTGGGGACACATGTGCACCCATGGCTGATTCATGGCAGTGTATGGCAAAAATCCATCACTATATTGTAAAGTAATTATCCTCCAATTTAAATAAATTAATTTAAAAAATCAAATCACATCAAGCCAGAAAGTAAGACATTTTAGCCTCCAACTAATAAAAATAAATGAAAAAAAAAGTCACAATATAGTGCTGGTTATTTATTTATTTTCCATTTATTTTTATTAGTTGGAGGCTAATTACTTTACAATATTGTAGTGATTTTTGCCATACATTGACATGAATCAGCCATGGATTTACATGTGTTCCCCATTCCGATCCCCCCCTCCCGCCTCCCTCCCCATCCCATCCCTCTGTGTCTTCCCAGTGCACCAGCCCTGAGCACTTGTCTCATGCATCCAACCTGGGCTGGTGATCTGTTTCACCCTTGATAGTATACTTGTTTCAATGCTGTTCTCTCAGAACATCCCACCCTCGCCTTCTCCCACAGAGTCCAAAAGTCTGTTCTGTACATCTGTGTCTCTTTTTCTGTTTTGCATATAGGGTTATCGTTACCATCTTTTAAAATTCCATATATATGAGTTAGTATACTGTATTGATGTTTATCTTTCTGGCTTACTTCACTCTGTATAATGGACTCCAGTTTCATCCATCTCATCAGAACTGATTCAAATGTATTCTTTTTAATGGCTGAGTAATATTCCATGGTGTATATGTACCACAGCTTCCTTATCCATTCGTCTGCTGATGGACATCTAGGTTGCTTCCATGTCCTGGCTATTATAAACAGTGCTGTGATGAACACTGGGGTGCATGTGTCTCTTTCAGATCTGGTTTCCTCAGTGTGTATGCCCAGAAGTGGGATTGCTGGGTCATATGGCAGTTCTAATTCCAGTTTTTTAAGGAATCTCCACACTGTTCTCCATAGCGGCTGTACTAGTTTGCATTCCCACCGACAGTGTAAGAGTGTTCCCTTTTCTCCACACCCTCTCCATAGTGCTGGTTATTTAAAAAAAAAAAAAAAAAACAATTATCAAGAGACCAGTACTGGGTGTGTAACTTGGCCAGAGATTTGCTCTGTGGGTTTAGGTCTAATCAGGTGATCACTTTAGGTGTCAGTGCCAGCACGTTGAGGAATCTATTGGAGACTGAACATAATAGTGCCCAAGCCTCCCCTTGGCTTCTGAATTAAGTAAAAGACTTTGGTCAGAGTTGGTGTGCATTTTATCTTGGCCATGGTAAGTTTGCCCCGGTGTTACCTCAGTACAGTACTGTGTAAGGAAAGACACTACAAAACATTCCCCTTCCCCAGAGTCAAACTGCTTTCAAGCTCACTTGGAGCTGGGACTGAAGAGCTCACCCCACAGGGGCATATGTTTTCTATTTTGAAAACAGATCTGAGGCGGCCATTCTAATCGGGATTGTGCACCTTTCTTTTAACTTGATGGCTCAGTAAACAAAACAGTACCTCCAAACTCTTCCAAACACCAGCAGGAGCTGCCACCCTTGATAAGTTAGTGTGTGAATCTCTCTTTCCTCTTTGCTTTTATTGGAAGTGACATATAGTACTCTGCATCAAATTAAATCTGGCCCACATGGAGCTCTTTTATACAGAAAATGCGAGAACATGGTTTGTTGGCAGATGTAAGGTAAATATAGAACCTCTGATGGTGTTTGGGTGCTATGAGGCTTATTCCCTGCCATAGACCAGCGGTGACTACATAGTTCACAAGTGGTGAGGCTGTAATAAAGTTGTGCAATTCTTCCAAAAGTTGTGGTTTTTAAAATTTATACTAATCACCCTCTTGCCAATTTTATTCATGTCTACATATCTATCTAAGTGTGCTAACTTGTATGGACTATTTTGCTCCTTTGCATTCCTTTTCTTGGTTACCATGGAAAGGACTGGCTCATCACTCTGGGTGGAGGAAGAAACAATGGCAGCCAGTCTTGAGTCTGAAATGTATTCTGGGGTCTGGAAAAAGTGAGATTTGAAAGAATTCTGAATTCCATTGAGTATTCAGTAGTTTAAGTGAAACTATACTAAGCTGAATCCCCTGAACTGGCAGAACATGAACTGAAAACAAGTTAGTTCTTTGTGGGACAACAGACTTATTACCTTTGGCAGTGAAAATATGACTAGCTGTATTTTGTTCAAAACTTAGTAAGCAATGTTATGATAGTATAATTTGAAGCATCACTTGATTTTGGATATACTGCTTTTGAGTACGTATCGGCTGACTGCAAGACTTCTTAGTTTACATTCCCAACTCAGACTGGTGTGTGATATTCAATCAATATGAAATTAATGAGGGCCTATTGTGTGCCAGGTACTTTGCAGATGTTAGATATATAAATATAGATAAAAATTGACTGGAATTCTGTGAGCCATGGTGTTTAGATATTACTTACTTTCTTTTGGTTTCTAGATAACAATTAACCTCTGAGGTTATCTGTGAAAGCCATTCTGATGACTTCATTATTGTATTCAGAGAGAGAATTCTTGGCATACATAGGTCCATCTCATATCTTGAAAATCAAGTGTGGTCCCCTGAAATGTTCCAGAAACCCTAGTATTGATATTTGCTAATGAATCTAGCATTCAATTCTTTTTATGAATCTTAAGAGACATGGTCTCAAAGTCTTTTCACCTATGATTAAAGAAGAGGCAATTAAAAAACAGTTTTAAATTGTTATTTTTTTTTAATTTACGACAGTCTTTTCTCTAGTTGCGACAGGAGGAGCCTACTCTCTAGTTCTGGTGTATGAGCTTTTCATTGCAATGGCTTCTTTTGTTGCAGAGC
Source organism: Odocoileus virginianus (assembly GCF_023699985.2). Taxonomy (NCBI): domain Eukaryota; kingdom Metazoa; phylum Chordata; class Mammalia; order Artiodactyla; family Cervidae; genus Odocoileus; species Odocoileus virginianus. The sequence goes on from NC_069682.1 coordinate 3,728,599, forward strand.
ATGGGCTGGGTTCTAGGGCTTCAGTAGTTGTGACACGTGGGCTCAGTAGCTGCAACTTGCCGGCTTTAGTGCACAGGATTAATAGTTGCGGTGCATAGGCTTGGTTGTTCTGCAGCATGTGACATTTTCTCGGATCAAGGATCGAACCCAGGTCTCCTGCATTGGCAGGCATATTCTTTATCACTGAGCCACCAGGGAAGTCCCAAGAAGAGGCATTTTGGGGAAAACAGCAAGAAATTAGATTTAGGTGGAATGGGAGTGAGAATTTGCTGTCCATAGAAGGTTTTTGGATCCTGTTGGTAGGTGATCAGGAGACAAGGAACTCCAGGCTTTATGGGAAGCTAGGTCAAAATTCTTATAGACCTAAATAATTCATTTATAAACATATTTTCTATTTTTTCATTCATTTATTTTAATGTGTACCTCTGCTTATATATTCACTTCCTATCAATTTTAAAATTTGCTAGCATGAAATTATTTATATCCTTAATATTTATCAATATTGTAGGATCTTTAGTGAAGTTTCCTTTGCATTACTGACTTTATTTGTTATTAATTTGATTATTGGCCTTTTCTCTCCTTCCTTTCCTCTGTCTCTTTCTGGTTCTTTTTTCCCCCTTTCTCTCTCTATTTCCCCACTTCAGTCTCTCCAGGGGGATACTTTAAAGAGTCACCATTTAGCTTTGTATTTCCACTGTTTAATTTTTTATGCTTATTATTTCTTTTTTCTATTTTCTTTATATACACTATGCTGTTCTTTTTCTAGATGCTTGATATGGATACTTCGAGATTATTGACTTCTAATCATTCCCCTTTTCTAATATGTACACTTAAGGCTATAAATTTCCCTATAAACACAATTTTAGTTACAGTTTATAAGTTTTGACATATAATATTTTCCTTTTAATTATGTTCAAAATATTTTCTAATTTTCATTGTTTCTTTTTGACTCATCTGTTTACTTAGAGATGTAATGCTTAATTTCAAAATAGAGATTTCCCAGTTAACTTTTTCTTATGATCTCTAGCTAAATTCTACTGTGATTAGAGTATATCCTTCATATTATTTCAGTTCTTTGAAATTTGGTGAGATTTTCTATATATTCCAACATATATCATTTTGGAAATGTCTGCAAACATTTGAGAAAGCTTTGATTTCTGTAGTTTGGGAATGCTGTGTGCTAACAGAATGAGGTCAGTCGTACTGATCATGTTGTGTATGTCTGCTCTCTATTTTCTAATTGTTTGGTCTGCTTGTCAACTAAGAGTTTTTTATTATAAACTTCTGCTACTTACATCAAATATTATTTGTACATCTATTGAACTGTTATATTACTTTCTGATTTATTCCATTAATGTGGTAAATTTTTTATATATATATATATATTTTTTTTTTAAATGTTAAGTGAACTTTACATTTTGGTATTGATGAATTGTCCTTTTTTTATGGGTCTCTGAATTTGTTTACTGATATTTTGTTCCTCTTGAATTTGTGCCTTGATGTCTTTTGTCATTTTAGAAGACTCCTAGTTATTATCTTTCAAATATTGTTCTGTCACCTTTTTTTTGGTGGTGGCAGGTGAGTGTGGGGGGTAATTTCCAAATACTTTTATATTAGAACTTTTTAATAACTCTCATATGGTCTTCACTTTTTTCCCTGTACTTTTCATTAATTTTTCCTTTCAAGTGTCAGTGTGTATATTTCTTCCTGATACATGTTCAATTTCATTAATTCTCTCTTTAGCTCTTAATAATGTTACCACAATCATTCACTATTTTCTTAATATCTGTTATTGTATCTGTAAGTTCTATAGTTTTTATTTTAAAAGCAAATTTTTATTCTATTCCAAAAATTTTCTTCCTGTCCTTTAAAATTTTTTCTTGAGTATCTCACTAATAATTAATTTCATGTCTGACATTTTCAGATTCAAAATATCCTGTGGGTCTGTTTCTATTTTCCTTTAATTTTAGGGTCTTTTTTCAGCTATCTTACCTTTAATATGGTGAAGGAAATGGCAACCCACTCCAGTACTCACTCTTGCCTGGAGAATTCCATGGACAGAGGAACCTGGTGGGCTACAGTCCATGGGATCGCATTTTATTTAGGTTCATACACACACACACACACACACAAGATACTGTATTCAATTACTTTTAGAGATGTTTTAGAGCCCTGGCTGATTTTTATACTTCTCCATAGAGGATTTCTCTTTGTTTTTGGTAGAGAGCTAAGCTGTTGTTCAGTCACTCAACTGTGTCCGACTCTTTGCAACCCATGCACTGCAGCACACCAGGCTTCCCTATCATTTGCTTTCTCCTGGAGTTTGCTCAAACTTACGTCCATTTAGCCTATGATGCCATCCAACCATCTCATCCTCTATCATCCCCTTTTCCTCTTTTGAGGAGATGAGGAGAAAGAGAGCTAAATTAGTCACTAACAATCCTATGTCACTTTAGTTCAATTGGGACTTGAGATGGTTTGAACCTAGGTTCAATCTCTATGAGGTCTGGGCTACTTCCAGTTCAACTTTCTTCCTTAGGTGTGGTCCTCCAGTTACCAGCCAAAAGACAGAGTTTTTACCAAGTATCTTCTTTTTTGGTATACAGTGTAGTTCCATTTTTGTCTCTCCTAACAATATAAATCTAGCAAAATCTCTGATCAGCTTTTTGGCTTCTCTTCATCCATTTTCAAAATTAGCAAAAATTTTGAGAAAAGTGGAAATCAAATGCCTGGATCTCTGGACTTCCCTTTGTTTTATGGATTATGTACCATTCAAATCTTCACTGCCTCAGTAACCCTCCAAAGCCTTTAAATAGATTTGAAACTAGTTCTTTCTGTTGTTTTCAAGGATGTAGAGATGGGTCAAAACTACTTAATCCATTTTTTGCTTGGAGCTAAATTTAAAACTGAAATCTTAATTCAGTGCACCTATTCTTTCACTCACAGTCTTCTCTGTTTTAGGAAATATGCTTAATTCCTCAAGTATGAAATGTAGGAATCATCCTTTATTTGTCACTTTCTCCTAAATCTCATGTCCAGTTCCCAAGTGTATACTGCAGATTCTCCTTCTAGAATGTTCTCTGAATCCATTGTTACCACTAAGTCTAACATTTCTCTCTCTTGTCTACCTTATTGAAATAATCCTTATACCAGTGTCCTTCCTACTATTCTTTCTTTACAAAGTAGCACAAGCTATCTTCTAGTAAAGGACCTCCTCCTCTTTAATGTAAATGACCTCACAGCAGACTGCATTTAGAACAAAATCCACTTTTTAGCATAGCTGCCATGATCTTCCATGACCTGGTCTCTGACTATAGTCCAATCTCTTCTCAACGTCATTTCTTCATTTAAGCTACATGTCAACTACAATGGCCTTTTACATTTTCTTAAACAAAATTCCTCAACACATAATTTCTTTCTTTACAAAACACAAAGTTGCTCCTTCCCCTTTCCCTTCCTACAGGCTGTCACAGGATCTTTGCACAAGCTATTTCCTCTCTGCTCTCTGTGAGCTAAGTTCCTTTCATCATTTGAGTAGGCACTTACATATCACATTAGAGAGGTTGCCCACATTATATCATTCCATAAAAATGTAGAGGTAATGTAAATAAAAGTGAGGAAATAAATAAGCAGGAAAAGACTTGGGGGAATGTAAATTGGAACATAAGATGAACATAAGCATATGGCTGAGGCCAACCTTTGGGAGTAGCCAATAAGAGCAAGAATAGGAAACACACTTGGAGACAGAGTATATCATATTATGAAGAAACCTGGAAGGCAGGAAGAAGAATTTAAATTTGACATATAGGACAAGCAAAAGAGGAAAAAGGGAAAGAGTGATGGGAGGAAAGCATGGGTTAAAGAAGATTAGGCTGCCAGTAGCGTGTAGGGGACCTAGAGGTTAGGAGAAATCAGTAAGGTCAGCTTAGAAGCTGCTCTTGTAATCCAGGTGTGAGATGATGAGGGGCTAGATAAGGGTGATAGCAATCAAGCTGGAGAGGGTATGGATTTCAAAGACAATTTGGCAAGACTTGTTGATGGATGGGATATAAGGAATTAAGAGGACAGAGTTGTCAAAGATGTCCCCAAGATTTAGTGCCTGAAACACCGGGAATTGCAGAAGTGAGAGGGAGAGACAGTAAATTCATTATATTTAAATGTCAATTTAAAGATAAAAATAAATTATTTCAAGGAGAATTTCCCTAGAAGAAGTGAACAATGAGGTTGTTTTGTGTTCAAACAGAGGATAAACCTAAAGGTGTGGTCGGAGACCCCAGTGTCTAAGAAATGAATATCAAGGGCTGCTCTTCCACTCAAAGACTCAGCAGCCAGACAGACTGAAACCACAGCGTCTAGCCTTAGAAAGTGGGCTGTCAGGCTGAGCAAAATCACGGTGCTCATCTGTTTTTTAACTTCCTTTTTCTGAGAGAAGATAGTGAAGACTTTACTGACCATGGCAAAGATAAGGGGAGGTCATATTTGGAATCCTCTTGTCATGATTTGTAACATATTTGGCTTATAGAACCCTATGTGTGCTTTTGCCCCAAGTCGTCTTCTTATTTTTTAAACCCATATGCATTTTGGAGTCAATTTAATCCATATGTTTCTGATTAATTTATGCTTAGCTCATCAAAATGTTGTTTTAAGAAGAAAGCTTATAAAAAAACAGAGTCATGCTTCACCAGCCACTGATGAAATCAACTCCAGAAGACTGTAGCTTAGTCAGAAAATCATACAGGCTAGGGGTAGAGTGGGTTGTAAAATTTGGAAACTCATTGCTATAACCCCAGTGAAACAGAGTATGTTCAACACTTGGGGGAAAAAAATAATCTTAGGGGGCTTTTTTGTTTTTGTTTTTGTTTTTTTACATGTGCTTGTTTTTTATTTCTGGATATATTGATTTGGTCTCTGGATTAACTATGATTTCTCTACTTAGTTGTTTAATCAGCTTCCAGTTGCTATTCATATAGTCAAGTGGGGAGGAAGCTGGGAAATGTTATAAAGTGATGAACTTATTTTCATGGATGGTATATAGGGTTGAGTTTTTGTCAGTTGAAAGACATCTCTGTAGTACAGGCCATAGAGGTTTAATAGAAAAAATCTGTGTATTGTATCTACTTGCGTAATACAGCTAGTAGAATTATTAGTTTGATTCTATCAATGCATTCAAGGTTTAAAAACAAATAGCTTTAAAACTAATTCATTCCGAGATAACCTGTATCTCAGAAAAATCCTAAAAAAAATTACAAACACTTCATTCCAGAGTTAAAATTTACATCATTTTCCTAAAATGACAGCATTTGCATGGAAATCATAAGTAGACATCAACAAAATATGATCTTTTTCATTTGAATATTTGTGTGCCATCATTAATAATTTAAAACTAACTCTGATCTCCATTTCCTTCTCTGTCCTCTTTGCAAATATAGCTTCATCTACTTCCTCCCTCAATGTTGGTTTTAGCCCTATCTTTCTTCCTATTTTACTCCTCACACATTTGGATGATCTCAGTCACTCCAATCACAGTCACTTTGGAATCAAGCGTGCTGGGAGAAATATCAATAACCTCAGATATGCAGATGACATCACCCTTATGGCAGAAAGTGAAGAAGAACTAAATAACCTCTTGATGAAAGTGAAAGAGGAGAGTGAAAAAGTTGGCTTAAAACTCAGCATTCAGAAAACTAAGATCATGGCATTTGGTCCCATCACTTCATGGCAAATAGATGGGGAAACAGTGGAAACAGTGACAGACTATTTTGGGGGGCAAAATGACTGAAGATGTTAACTGCAGCCATGAAATTAAAAGATGCTTACTCCTTGGAAGAAAAACTGTGACCAACCTAGACAGCATATTAAAAAGCAGAGGCATTACTTTGCCAAGAAAGATCCATCTAGTCAGGGCTATGGTTTTTCCAGTGGTCATGTATGGATGTGAGAGTTGGACTATAAAGAAAGCTGAGCACCTAAGAATTTATGCTTTTGAACTGCGGTGTTGGAGAAGACACTTAAGAGTCCCTTGGACTGCAAGGAGATCCAGTCAGTACATCATAAATGAAATCAGTCCTGAATATTCATTGGAAGGACGGATGCTGAAGCTGAAACTCCAATACTTTGGCTACCTGATGTGAAGAAAGTACTCATTTGAAAAGACCCTGATGCTGGGAAAGATTGAAGGTGGGAGGAGAAGGGGATGACAGAGGATGAGATGGTTGGATGGCATCACCAATTCAATTGACATGAGTGTGAGTAAACTCCAGGAGTTGGTGATGGACAGGGAAGCCTGGCATGCTGCAGTCCATGGGATCACAGAGTCGGACACAGCTGAGCGACTGAACTGAACTGAACTGAATCACTCCAAGGTTTGATAGTCATCCATGAATTAAAGACATTCAAACTCACATTCAGAGGACAGCTCATTTCTCATGTCCTAGATGATGTATCCAAATGTTTCTATTTAAATTGTCCAATGGTGTGAAAGGATGGATATACCTGAAAACAGAACTCAACTTTATTTCTCAGCCTCCTCATCCTTCTCCTCTTTGTCCTGAAATCTGTATTCTGGGGTTGGAGCCACAGTATCCACCTTATGACCTGCACTGAGAACCCAGGTATCAGCCACAATCCTTTCCTCTTGTTCACAACCCACACCTAATCAGGCAGATACCTTCCAATTCTACCTTTTAAATGACTTTCACATTTTTTTCTTTTCTCTATCTCCATTTCTAGGAGGCAAGAGTCTCTTGGTTACTATAATTTTTTCTCATCTGGGTTTTCTCCAATTAAATCTTATTACTACCACTTCCACCACTTCAAAATAGAAATATGATCTTTCTGCTCAAGTGCTTCAAGTCTTTAATATTCCCTATTTTCTACATGATGAAATTCAGGCCACCAAGCATTGTTTCTAAGATATAACATGATCTTCTCCATTTAACCCTTCAAGCTCATTTGCTCTCACATCAAATTCTGCCATATTGGATTTCAAGTTCTAGTTCTTCAAACTCACCGTTTTCTTATTTAACTCTATGCTCTTACTCCATAAGGACCCTATTGCTTGAAATATTCATTCTATTCTACCTGGATCACCCCTATTTATCTTTCAGTTGTGGGTTTAAATATGACTTCTTCCAAAAAACCCTCTCTTACTTCCCTATCCCCATATTCTGTAGGAGCCTCTTTTTCTATCATAATATTCAGAATACTTTATTTTAATTACTTGTTTAATCATAAGCCCCACAAGGATATATGCTCTCTGAAAGCAAGTTTATTATAATCCTTACTTATCTCTGAACCTCCAACTTTGAGCACAGTCAACACCTGGCACATAGTATGTTTTCAATAAATATTTGTCGAGAAGATGAGTGAAAACCTTTTTCATATCTCTGTACATTCATACACATGATTTCTTCTGTCTTGAATGCCTTTCTTTGTCTTGTGTGATCAGTGAATTCTTACCTTTGCTTTGACAATTTATTAACATCCTACAGAACTAGTTTCTATAACACACACTCTGGGAAATGCTGATGTAGTGCATCTCCTTCCTTTGACACAAAGGAACACTGAAACCTGGAGAAGTAAAGTGACTTAATGAATATCAGACAGCTGTCTATAATGAGAAACCAGGATGCAAATATATTCCCTAATGTGCTATACATTTTAGCCAATGCTAACTCAGTTTCATTTGTAAAATGAGTTCTGTCATTTTTCTAATGACATCAAATCACTTCTTCATTTGCCAACTGCCAACAAGGACACACTTCATTCATTCACTTCTGGTTCATCCAGTAACAAAAGAAAAAACTCAGATAGGAGCAGATGAGTACTTGTGTGTCATTGACAATGGGAGAATGAGAACATGAACGAAAGAATGAAGTGGGTTGCACTCTCTGAGTAAATTTTTCCACAGTAATAAAATGATCAGTGCTGCATATCATCAGAATTTGGAGTCTCTCCTTGGGAATTTGGTGTTTATTTTAACCAATACTTTTTAAAAAATATGTTGCTCCTCCCTAAAGATGTAAAATTTCACCATTTATTAAGTTTTCTTGGCTGAGTTGAGGATTGTTGCATTCACATTCTCACATGCAAAGCATTTCCTAATCACAGTAAATGTCTCACATCTGCTCTGAGTAACTGGCCAGAAACCAAGAAATACAGGCATTCTTAGAGGAGCTCTGTTGATCCCCAGCCAGTCTCCTTGACATTGGAGAAGAACTAGAGTGAAAGGGACTCCTCCTCCCCCCACCCTCTTTCTGCTCCCCAACTATTTCTTCTTTTGGTTACTTGCTGACACCCTCTGTATGGAAAGCACACTCCCCTATGCTAATACCTAGGAACTGGGCCAGAGTTCCAGTTGTGTTTTCAGTTCTGTCTACTCTTTCCACGCCCACTGGAAAGCCAAGAACAGATCTGTGTGGCTTCCAGCTTGTTTTTGGCTACTCTGTCTCACTTTACCACATGGAAATTATTTACCCAGGCTAATCAAACTTACCTCCAATGCTTACTCAACACTCCAGTGATGATTTACAAAGATCCAATTGATAGCATATTCATCTTCTTGTTCTGCCCTTATTTATTGGTAGTATTTTCTGCAGTGGTCTTGACCTCCTTGTTTCATTCTGTTGTGTTTCTGGCTAACCTATCAGAGCAAACAAGAGGAGAGTTTCGTGTCTATCTCCAGAGAGAAGAGGAATGCGGTTGTCCCAAAGATTATTCTCATTTGAAAGGATTGTGTGCTTTCATTTTGATCCAACTTCCTCTCTTTATTGGAATCTGAAGTTCATAGTAGATGTCATAGTTAGTGGGCCATTTTCATTACTATCACCTGCTTTCCAGGCATAACTCTAAGTGGCAAAGCGAGACCATTGCTGAGAGAGTTTTAGCTGGGGATGAAGCATTGATGCACAAATGAAGATTTTAATACACAACATATTCAATGGCAACAACAGAAAACTTAACATAGATTGGATGAAAACCTCTCAGAATGAAGCCAAAAAGAAGATGCACTGACTTAGAATTTTTCAGTTCTAAGTTAGTAGGTAGTTTGGCTTCAGGCATTATTAAGGGCCGACAATGCCATCAGCGTTAAGCCTCCCACCACTATTTCTGTTTTTTCTGTGTTGGTTCCACTCTCCAACAGATTCTCCCTCCATAGTAGTAAATTGGCTTCCATCATCTCCACATGTACATTTCATCATTTCAGTTACCTCAGTAGAAAAGAGAGTGCTTCTTACCAGTTTTTTGTTTTGTCTTGTGTTTTAAGTAGTAAAAGTAACTATGAGTTCAGTGATTTGAGTCACATGCTTTCCCTGAACCAGTAATAGTGGCTACATCTGGAAGATGCTGATTGGTTAGAACTAGGTCTCGGATCATAGCATCCGGTCCCATCACTTCATGGCAAATAGATGGGGAGACAATGGAAACAGAGAGACTATTTTCTTGGGCTCTAAAATCACTGCAGGTGGTGACTGCAGCCATGAAATTAAAAGATGCTTGCTCCTTGGAAGAAAAGCTGTGACTAACCTAGATAGCTTATTAAAAAGCAAAGGCATTACTTTGCCAACAAATGTCTGTCTAGTCAAAGCTATGGTTTTTTTCGGTAGTCATGTATGGATGTGAGTCGGACTATAAAGAAAGCTGAGCACTGAAGAATTGATACTTTTGAACTGTGGTGTTAGAGAAGACTCTTGAGAATCTCTTAGACTGCAAGCAGATCCAACCAGTCAATCCTAAAGAAAATCAGTCCTAAATATTCATTGGAAGGACTGATGCTGAAGCTGAAACTCCAATACTTTGTCCACCTGATGCAAAGAACTGACTCATTGGAAAAGACCCTGATGCTCGGAAAGATTGGAGGTGGGAGGAGAAGGGGATGACAGAGGATGGTATGGTTGGATGGCATCACCAGGGACATGAGTTTGAGTAAGCTCTAGGAATTGGTGATGGACAGGGAAGCCTGGCATGCTGCAGTCCATGGGGTCACAAAGAGTTGGACATGACTGAGCAACTGAACTGAGCTGAGGTCATATGCCTTCTCCAAGTCGCATGGAATAAGAATAAAATTGAGATGGTCTCACACAGAATTATCAGGTTCATATTACCATAATAAAGGGGGCAAATATACTTAGCAGAATAAGATAACTCATTTCCACCAAAGTATTTTATTGATACATGATCCTACTAATGTCCGTAGTAGATTTCATCTATATGCCCAATTTTTTGTTACAAATGAACAAACTGTATAGAAAAAAAAGAAGAATAAAAATATCCTGAGGGAAAGACTTAAAATCCTTTCATATGACTGTCCTCATTGAAGACAAATCTGATCACTGATGATTCAACTGCAGACTCAGAGGGCCTTGGAGCAGACACTTCCCAGAAGCTGGTCACTGCTTGGCAATGAGATGACTGTATTCACAGGTGGGTTTTTGGAGGAGTGGGATCATGTCTGTGGACAGAGATATAGTTCTCACCTGTGAGAACAAAGCAGAATAATGCCTAGACTATTTCAAAGGAAAACCACCTTTATTTCCTCTATTTATTTTTAGTTGTTCAAAAGGCACACCTGGGGATTTCCAAGGGGATATGGTGAGAGCCAAGTGACTATTAATGTGTTTCCTGAGACTATGTGGAAGTAAGACCCACTGCCTGCCCCTGCCTAGATCATCAGGAAATTGCATCCTCTCTCCCTGGGGTTAGGGGAGGCTGGGTTAGGGTGAAGGCCAGGGTCTGGGAGTGGGGTAGCTTTGGAGTGTGTTTCAATTCTTTCCCAGCTTCTAGTCTTTGTGTAAGAGAACAATGAGAATGAGGGGTCCCAGGAAGGCACCCTCAGCGTGAGTGAACATGGGAATGCGTCTGCAGATCATGCTGGTTGGGTCTGCAGTTGGTGCCCAACTCGGGGTCACATGGAGAACTGATGCCCTGCTGGTGAATCGTGGGAATTTTAGGCACAGTTAGCAATGCAGCCTTTTTTCTGCTCCCTTGTTCCCTCCCAGACTCCCCACTCCTGGAACTTCGGGCTTTTTTTCCTTTTTTTTGCCGTCTTTGGACTGAAGGGCAAACTCACTCCCAGGCAGCTAGGAGACATTTTTTCCCTTGAGTAATAACTGTGTTGGACATGACTAAATTTGTTCAAGTCTGTAATGGAAGCAACGTCCCCAGATGCCCTCGAGGCTGTGAAGGGATGAAGGGAAGCATGCACCCACATGTGTTAAAATGGTCTGTGTCTTTATCACGGGAAACTTCCACTGTAGAGAGGAACCCAGCACACAGGCAGCCCCGCAGCCCCGAGTCAGTGTCAGGAGGTAGTTCACCGTGTCCTTGGATGGAATGAGGAACCGCTGGGCCTCTGCCAACATACCTTTCCCTTTCCTCGGCTCCTTCCTTCAGCTGGGCCTGGGCTTGTCCCTGACTGCTTCCTTTGTTCCGTTTCTTCTCTCTCATCTTCCCCCAGGCCTCTGTGTCTGGAACAAGCTCTCCCTTGCAGTCTGCCAATCCAGCAGGCTCCTTTGCTGACCTGTTCTCAATGCTTTATCTCTGAAGGCTCTGCGTTAGCTGCTTCTCTCCACGAAGGTCAGGGATGTGGAGAAAGAAGGAGGTTCAGGGCAAGCTTCAATGAAAATAATTATGTCTTTGTCTTTGGATCCACTCACTTCCATATCATTTTACTGTTATTTACGTGAGTTGTTTCTTTTAAACTAATACCAAGACTGTTGTTGTAGACTGAAATCTAGAAAGGTTACATAAAATAATCTTTTTTTTTTTTTTCTTTTTATGTTTTAAAAATGCACCAGGACTTACCAGGTGGTCCAAGGGTTAAGAATGCCTGCCAGCGCAGGGCACATTGCTTCAATCCCTGGCGGGAAGATTCCACATGCCAGGGGGCAACTAAACCCATGTGCACAACTGCTAATGCCCTCTCACCCTGGAGTCCATGCTCCTCAACAAGAGAGGCCAGTGCAATAAGGAACCCGAATACTGCAACCAGAGAGTAGCCCCTGCTCACAGCAACTGGAGAAAGCCCACACACAGCGGCGAAGATCCAGCTCAGCCAAAAAAAAACTTAATTAATTAGTTCAGTTTTAAAAATGCACCAGATCTTGAGTCCTCAAATTCCCGGCCTGCCATTTCATGTTCTGTATTCCCCATCAGGGCTGTGAGTATAAATGACAACTCTCATATGCTCTCCAGAACAGAGGATGCCTTCTATCCTATCCATTCTGCTCTCAGTGGCTCCTGGTTTTACTTAAGATACTCTTAGTTTGTGCCAAACACCCAACTTGTCCTTGCTTATTTGAGGTGAAAAAGCTGATTCCCAACTAATGTAGCAAATAGCTAAAATTGCTTATGTATATGCTTTCTACATGGACATCAGTATTGCCTTTCACTGTTTGCTCATTTTGGCATTCATTTCGAAGACTGGCAACTAAGGATTTTACTTTGATTTTCATTCTATTTAGTCCTCATGGCAGGAAATGGTATTCAATAACACTGTGAAGGCTTTTTAAACTTCCATTTGGAAATTTTTTACTTATGTAGTGGACAAGTAATTTCTGCTAAACCTTAAGTAAACACTTTATTTAATTTACCCCTCTAAGTAGCCCTACGTAGACATAGAGGGAGAAAGAGTCATGACATGTGAAAGAAACATTTTACATGTGTTATTTAAAATGCACAAGCTGGTGAAAAAATTGCTGAAACTTTGCAAAATTCACTGTGTTTTCCCCTAGGTCAAAAGCACAATTATGTGCTTCCTGAGTTTTCAAATTGGAAAATATATGGAGTTTCATGGTTTACCCAATACTAAGAAACAAACAAGTGATTATCAAGTAAGACTGAAGGCTTAGTTCAATAGGTAAACTCACGGAAATGACTCTCATGCTCTTAGCAATGTATATGTACCTACATGGAATCCGTGGGGCAGTCCCACCAGAACTGAAATAGTTAAATCCTTTGCTTGTGCTATTTCACAGGTTTTTCTAGCCTTTGCCAAGGTTAAAAACTGAGAAGACTCTTGCTAGATCAAGATGAAAATTGGAAGAGACCTGGGGGTAGATGTATTTTAAAGATAGAGATAAGTTATGCAATGTGGATTGACTGAATGTCAAAGAAAGGCCATGTCAAAGTGAAGTGTAAATTGTCAGGAATAGTTCATTCTTTGTTTCATTGATGCTTGACAAAATTTAAGAATTGTTTGTGAAATGGCATACATGAAAACCCAAGCCACACAGCAAGCAGTAAATAAATATTCCTTGGGGAAGAGATTATTCAAAATGAAATATATAGTAGAAACACTATGGTTTGACTCATTTAAAACTTGTCTGGACAAAGAAGGATGAGGAATAACATAAGGAACACTATTTCTTTGGTGATGAGTAAAGAGCTATGTGGTTTTACATTGTCCATAATTAAGTGTTTGGGAAACAAGGCTAAAAAAAAAAAAAGATTCACTAATTCAGATGGTTGGAGAATGGGCTGACTCTTGGGAGGCTGATGCAGAAACAGCAACACCCATCAACTCTTGTGTGGAAGGAGAATGATCCCAAGCATGACTAGAGCATCTTTGGAGTTGTTCTTGCTCCCCTAAGTCAGATTGTCCTTTCTGCAATCCTATTTCTAGAGAAAAATTCAAAGTTTTTTTGAATTCAAAAACATTCAAACATTTCAAAGAAAAATGAAAGTTATCTGAAAGAGATATCTACACTTCCGTGTTCATTACTGCGTTACTCCCAAGAGTCAGGGAATGGAAATGGCATGATATTTAGCTAAAGATGTGAAATACACACACACACACACACACACACACACACACACACACACACACACAGAGACACACAGAAGAATACTATTCACCCTCAAGAGAAAAGGAAAACCTGTTATTTGTGACAACATGGGGATGAACCTGAAGGGCATTATGTTAAGTTACATAAGTCAGACCCAGAAAGACCAATGCTGTGAAATCTCACTTATATGTGGAGTCTATAAGGCAGAACTCAGAGAAACAAAGTAGAACATTGGTTACCAGGAGCTCGGGGGGCGGAGGAAACAGGGTGAGGTTGGTCAAGGGTGCAGACTTTCAGCTCTAAGGTGAACAAGGTTTGTGGATCTAATACAAAACACTGTGTGACTACAGTTGCTAACACTGTATTATATAATTTAAATCTGCTAAGAGAGTAGAATTGAAATGTTCTTACTGAAGGGAGGAAAAAGGGTAACTATATGAAGTGACAGATGTTAATTAACTAGATGGGGGCAATCCTTTCACAATGCGCACACACGTCAAATCATCATGCTATGGCGCTGTGGATATATCTGCTAATCTTTCTGTGCCTTAATTTTCTCTTTATTTCACCTTCCTGGCAAAGTTTCTGGAAGGCTTAATGGTGCAGCTTTAAAGGGCTTACAATTTTGTCAGTTATACCTCAATAAAGTTGGGGGAAGGGTTCTCTTTATCCTCATATAAGCCAGTTGAACCTGGGAGGAAAGAAGGCAGGTGTTAACTTGTGTGTCAGACAAGCATGTAGTTTAAAAAAATAAAAAAAGGAGAAGAAATAAATGAAAGGAGAAAGAAAGAAAGGGAGGGAGAGAAGGAAAAAAGAGCAACTGGTTATCATTATTTCATTTTTCAATGCTTGCACTTTCATCTTCAGAACACTTATTTTTATTTGATTTGTTCCTTCTCATCAGGATTGAAACTCTATAAACAGTAACAAGTATGGGAATATTAGAAAAATATCGCTACAAGCTTCTCTGAAAATTACGCTACTTCTATGTAAATAGATTGAATGAATAAATGTCAAATTTCCAAGGGAATGGTACACTACGTTCATCCCTGCTTTTTCTGACAACACTCAGTTTTCCCAGGGGAAAATTAGAAACTCTCATTACAGAAACCCTACATCGAGGCTCCAGCCCCAATATCATCAGAGTTAAGTTTCCTCCCTTAACATCAGTGTAAGCCTAGAGTTGGCAACCTTGTCTTTGTTCTTCTGTTGTCACGAAAACCACGTGGGAGTTGACTTTAGCAGTCCTTGCCCCATGAATGTTAGTGCCAGTGAGGGTCCAGTGTGGAAAAGTTTCCTCTCCCCTCAGTTGATGCAAGTGAGATCTGAACTAAAGGCTAGAAAAATGCTTTTTAGGACATGTTGGTAATTATAATTTAATGGAAAGGTACAAGTAGATGTGTCTTTGAGAGGAGTTGTCAGAATGTTTCTTTGATTGCCGGGGGGATGCAAAGGTGCTTCCCTAACATATTGTTCTCAACTAAGTTCAGTTGCTCAGTCATGTTGGACTCTTTGTGACCCCATGGACTGCAGCATGCCAGGCCTCCTTGTTCATCACCAACTTCCAGAGCTTACTTAAACTCATATCCATTGTGTTAGTGATGCCATCTGACCATCTCATCCTCTGTCGTCCCCTTCTCCTCCCACCTTCAATCTTTCCCAGCATCAGGGTCTTTTCCAGTAAGTCAGTTCTTCACATCAGGTGGCCAAAGTATTGGAGTTTCAGCTTCAGCATCAGTCCTTCCAATGAGTATTCAGGACTGATTTCTTTTAGGATGGACTGGTTGGATCTCCTTTCAGTCCAAAGGACTCTCAAGAGTCTTCTCCAACACCACAGTTCAAAAGCATCAATTCTTCGGCACTCAGTTTTTTTTTTTATAGTCCAACTCTCACATCCATGCATGACTACTGAAGAAACCATAGCCTTGACCAGATGGATCTTTGTTGGCAAAGTAATGTCTCTGCTTTTTAATATGCTGTCTAGGTTGGTCATAACTTTCCTTCCAAGGAGTAAGCGTCTTTTAATTTCATGGCTGCAATCACCATCTGCAGTAATTTTGGAGCCCTGAAAAATAAAGTCTGCCACTGTTTCACCATCTATTTGCCATGAAGTGATGGCATCGGATGTTATGATCTTAGTTTGCTGAATGTTGAGTTCTAAGCCAATTTCTTCACTTTCTTCTTTCACTTTCATCAAGAGGTGCTTTAGCAACCTAGATGTCCATCAGTAGACAGATGGATAAGAAAGCTGTGGTACATATACACAATGGACTATTACTCAGCCATTAAAAAGAGTACATTTGAATCAGTTCTAAAGAGGTGGTTGAAACTGGAGCCTATTATACAGAGTGAAGTAAGTCAGAAAGAAAAACACTAATACAGTATACTAACACATATATATGGAATTTAGAAAGATGGTAATGATAACCCTATATGAGAGACTGCAAAAGAGACACAGATGTAAAGAACAATCTTTTGGACTCTGGGAGAGGGCAAGGGTGGGATGATTTGAGGAATAGCATTGAAACATGTATATTACCATATATGAAACAGATCGCCAGTCCATGTTAAATGCATGAGACAAGTGCTCGGGGGTGGTGCACTGGGATGACCCTGAGGAATAGGATGGGGAGGGAGGTGGGAGGGTGGTTCAGGATGGGGGACACATGTACACCCATGGCTGATTCATGTCAGTGTATGGCAAAAACCACTAAAATATTGTAAAGTAATTAGCCTCCAACTAAAATAAATATATTAAAAAAAAAGAGGTGCTTTAGTTCTTCGCTTTCTGCCATAAGGGTACTGTCCTCTGCATATCTGAGGTAAATGATATTTCTCCCGGCAGTCTTGATTCCAGCTTGTGCTTCCTCCAGCCCAGCATTTCTCATGATGTACTCTGCATATACACTAAACAAGCAGGGTGACGATCTCCAACCTTGATATACTCCTTTTCCTATTTGGAACCAGTCTGTTGCTCCATGTCCAGTTCCAACTGGTGCTTCCTGACCTGCATACAGATTTCTCAAGAGGCAGATCAGGTGGTCTGGTATTCCCATCTCTTGAAGAATTTTCCACAGTTTGTTGTGATCCACACAGTCAAAGGCTTTGTCATAGTCAATAAAGCAGAAATAGATATTTTTCTGGAACTCTCTTGTTTTTTGGATGATCTAATGGATGTTGGCAATTTGATTTCTGGTTCCTCTGCCTTTTCTAAATCCAGCTTGAATATCTGGAAGTTCATGGTTCATGTACTGTTGAAGACTGGCTTGTAGAATTTTGAGCATTAGTTTACTAACATGTGAGATGAGTGCACTATTGCGCAGTTTGAGCATTCTTTGGCATTGCCTTTGTTTGGGATTGGAATGGAAACAGCTTTTCCAGTCCTGTGGCCACTGCTGAGTTTTCCAAATTTTCTGGCATATTGAGTGCAGCACTTTCACAGCATCATCTTTTAGGATTTGAAATAGCTCAACTGGAGTTCCATCACCTCCACTAGCTTTGTGATCACTAGCTATAGTGATGTTTCCTAAGGCCCACTTGATTTCACATTCCAGGATGTCTGGCTCTAGGTGAGTGATCACACCATTGCAATTATCTGGGTCATGAGGATCTTTTATGTATAGTTCTTTTGTGTATTCTTGCCACCTCTTCTTAATATCCTCTGCATCTTTATGTGTTAAGATTCTTCTTAAATCTTAGCATATTGTTCTAAAGAGATACGAAGCACCTTAAAGGTGTTTCTCTTCTTCCTGAAATGAGGTTTTTTCTAATGTTCCCCAAAATAGCTTCATATTCCTCTTTGGCTGCTGATTATATTGTCTGCTCACTTTGCCCTGGATGTATTCCTATAATCCTAAAGGCATCTTCTTTTGTAGGTGACAATGCATGTGTCTACTCTGGTACATAGATCCTATGCTTTGATGAGGGGATAGTCCACCCCCTGGCTTTCCATTTAAGTTTTGCCCAGTATCTTGAGGCCTATAGATTCTAAGCAGATGTGGGAAGTGGTTAAGAGTGTGGAGCACGGAGTCAGACTGGCTAGTTAAAATCCTCATCCCACTGCTTCCTTGCTCTGCCACTGTGGATATATCTCTTTATTTTTCTATGCCTTAACTGCATATCTGTAAAATAGAGAAAACAGCTTTACTTTTCCTTCTTGGCAATGAGAGTTTCTAATTTTCCTCTGGGAAAATTGAACATTGTCAGAGAAACCTGGAATGAATGTAAGATACCTTTCCCCTTGGGAATTTGATGTTCATTCATTCGTTCATGTACTTATATAAACAAAGTTGTTTCCTAGTGCAACCTGACTGTGTCTGTGAATTCTACAGCTGTGGAAGTCCAGTATTCATGGAGTGTGTCTAGGATATTCCAAGAATAAAGCCAGGGAAACACTCCTTAGCATTTCTCTGAAATATTCCTTTTATTGTCCTGGTCCTTCCTCATTAGGAAAAACCTAATTTCTGTACCACAGATGAGCTCACAGGTGTGCTCCTCATCTCATACCGGTCTCCTAGATAAAGCCAAGAGGTTCTGCTGACTGTTCCTGGATATCAGGCATTCACCTGAACTAGAGAGCTCTCCTGGGCTCTGACAACTGAGTGTTGTCATGCACATTATCCTTGTTGATGGACAGAAGATTCCAGCAATTTCAAATATCCTGGTCCTTTTCTAACACTTATTTAAAATTAGATTCAGAGTGAGGAGGCAAAGGAACAACAGATGTTTCAATTGCACATAATTATTTTTATTTAAAAAGCATAGACTATAGATGTCCTGATAACAAAACCATCTGTTTATAGAATATGCTGGAGCATATTTTATAAGCATAATCTACCTGCACCAGTAATTATAAACAGTGGAAGCTTTTGAACAACTACCTACTGAAATGACTATTATCTTTGCAACGATGCCTGTGCTAATTTTAAATGGCTTTGAAAAATTTATTCACTGGCTTTTCTTTTCATTAACTTATTAACTGAGGCATATTAGCCTGTGAATCATATCACTTATTTTTGGAACTAAAAGAAAGTCATGCTATTTAAAATATAATTTATATCAAAGAATGTAAAATAATTTCTGTTCAAAAATAATATAAGTAGCATTTGCCAATATTTTAGGTTCAGAAGGCTATTGAACTTCGTGGCAAATGTTTATAACCTTATAATTTTGCCATATTGCCATCCATAAGGTACATTTTCTAGATAACACATCTTAAAATTCTCAAATATCATTTGTGAAAATTTGGAAATCATTTAGTTCTGCCCTTCTTTGATGATTAAATTTCAAACCAGACAGTTTTTTAGGTGACTGATTGGCAGGCTTTCTGCTCTTCTTTAAAAATAAAGTTTTTTTTTCAAGTTCCTTTAAATCATCTTTTCCCATATTTACTAAAAGCAGGGATGAAGTCAAAGGTCACTGTTCTGACAGATGCCTGTAGAGATCAGATTCCTAGGAACACGAAACTACAGCTTTGGGGCTCAGATTCCTTAAGAGTGACCACATTTACTTCCAATTTCTTCAGCCCCATGAGCTCAAACAAAGATCTTCTAACTGACGATCTTTCTCTTTTGCTCATAGTCATCTTGAGTAATCCTTGTGATAGCTGTCCAATTGCATGCATTCTTTTCTTCTAACCTTATCTACCCTATCTTGCGCTTTAGAAATATCCTATGTGACATAGTGATTTTTTTCATATTCTTTGGAGGGTAGTAGATTGCTACAGACTTTGGGGGATTGGGCAGAGCCAATATTTCAAAGGTAAAGAACCATGGCAAATATCACTTCTTCCAGGTACAAAGGGTCCCCTTAATTAGATGGTGGTGGTCACCTGAGAAGTCCTCTTCCCTGCTGCTGATAAGCAGACCTTGGACACAGAAACCCTTCCAACCTGATTTTGAAGCTGAGTTTCTTCATTTCCTAGTTTCCTGACCTTGGACCATTTTGACCCCCTGGGAAATGAGAACCAGGATGCCAAGTTCAACCATGAGATGATATAAAATATTATGGGTTGTTGCTGAATCTGACACATGGGAGGCATTCTGCATTCTCAGTGCCTTGGGAATGGGCTCCTATCAGTAGTACTAAAAATTTCTAAATGAATCCTATACTATTTGACCCTACTTGGACACCAAATGAAAAACAGACAAGCCTCCTTCTTACCCTATGGGTGGGCTATCATCCCTCTATATACTGATTTTTTTTTCATAGGAAAAGGACGTCTTGAATGTGGCAAGAAACCAAGCCCACACTGCAGAAAGTCACAGAACACAAGATCCTCTTTATTACATCGCAGTTTCTGTACCACAGATGTGCTCACAGATGTGGTCATCAGCAGAGATAGCTAGTTCACAAGCCCTCCCTGGAAACTCCTCACAGTTCTATTAGAAAAGCGACTCTCAGCCAAGTTCTGCACTCAAGCTCAGCCTGTGATGAAAGCATTTCCAACTGTTCCACACCACAAAGAATCAGAGAAGAGAAACGGCCCGTGGTGCCTTCCCAATGATGAAGAGGATCACCTTAGAGGCTAAAGGGCGTCCCATGTGGCTTAGCGGTGAAGAACCCGCCTGCCAGGGCAGGAGACTTGCAGGAGACACAGGTTCAATCCCTGGGTCAGAAAGTTCCTCTGGAGGAGGAAATGGCAACCTGCTCCATATTCCTGTCTGGGAAAGTCCATGGACAAGAGGAGCCTGGCGGGCTACAGTTCATGGGTCACAAAGAATCAGACGTGACTGAGTGACAACATGAAAAGGCTAAAAGCCAGTTAAAGCAAGTGTCTATCATGGCCTCTTCTTTCCAATACGTCTGTCTGTCTGTCTCTCCCTCCTTCCTTTTCTTCCCCTCGCCCTTCTCTTCCCCGTCATTTTCCTCTTTTCTTTTATTCTTTTCTTTTTCTTTTCCTTCTCCCTTCTTTATCTCCTTTTTCTCCTAATGGAAAAAATATCACTTTATATCAGGGAAACACTGGACATCACCTATTCACTGTTGCATACGTTTCTGTGGGGGAGGCACATTGATTCAAATCTGAACATTGTAATGACTTCATTGATGTTATTGGTGATCTGTGATGACGTTGTGACTACAGATGTCTAAGCAGGCTTCCTAAACATGGTTCTGATAGGTCAATGAAGTATGTGAAACAATGTATCTCTTAGATTAATCTCTTAGATTAAGAACTGTGGCCTGACTTAAACTATGGCCTGACTCTTCTTTAGAAGCAGAGCCTGAGAAAGGGATTCAGATGCATGTGGTTCATTCGTGTAGGGCTCTCAGGAGAAAGGGGTGGGTGGTGAAGGAAGCAGGTATGGTTGGGGAAGGGGCCATGTGGTCTTTGCTGGACATTGCTGGCTTTAGACTGATCCAGTCGAGGCTCTAGAGTATGACACCATGGACCTGTTTCTCTGTGGAGGTGACTGACTGGCCTTTTGCAGTTTTCATGTCAGCCAGTCATTGGAAGTGGGGTGTGGGAGGTGACCTCCTGGGCAAATGGCAGTGTTTTGATGAGGGAAATGCTCTGGAACAGGAGGCAACTGTGGGCCATTAGCTATGACAGAAGGATAATTCATTAGAATTAAATGCAATTTAATTTAATTAAAGTTAATTTCTCCAAACTATGAGTCTACACCAAAGTTTATGATTTAAATATTTAGTTAAAACTTCTGGGGGTGCTTAGCTATATTTTCAATCATCCCACCTCAGTGGTCATGCACAGACAGGGTGAAGATTCACAGAAGACCTTCTAGGTTTAGTTTTTAATGTACAAGCCTCAGCTACATTAGAGTGTCAAAGGAGAAGCAGAAGAACAATGATAACAGTAGTCAAAACCGTCATTAAAACTATGCCCATAACTAGTTCATCAGCTCAACTGGTTTTTTTTTTGCTGACGCAAGAGTTAAATCTTCTCATCGGTGTTCTTCTCTTGGATTGTCTTAACAACATTTCTATCTGTATAATGTTACCTTTACTGATAAAATCCTAGTTTTCTTTAACTGGAAGCACATTAAAGTTTCTCTTTGCCATCAAATGTTAGTTTCTTCTGCTACTCAAATGGAGAACCAAAATTTTTCCACTTTCTATTAGAATTTATAAGATTGTGTTTATTTTCCCCTTAGCAAAACGAAAACCTATACTTTGGCTTTTCTATTTATCACTCTTTCCTTCAAGTTCTATTAAACAAGGAAAATGTAAATTAACATTGTTTATTTGAATGTAAACAAATATTGTTTATTTTTTATATTTTGCAATCTGGACATCTGTAAGGGTGATCTCGGAGATTCAGTAACCTTATAGAAAATGAAATTGATCCTATGGTTAATTAATATCTGTTGTCATCGTAAGTGTATCCTCCCAACAATTTCAGATGTGCCTCCTTCCTATATAGGCTTCCCCATTGGCTCAGTGATAAAGAATTTGCTTGCAATGCAAGAGACACAGGATCCCTGGGTTAGGAAATAGTCTCTTTCCCTTTGTCTTCTTATTAAAATATTGTCCAAGAGACTGTTCTGATTTAGCATGCTGCATAATACAATTTATAGAATAAATAAATTACATTGTCCTGTGATTTAGAATTCTCCCATAAAATGGCCATTGTCTTCTGCACACTGGACAATAACAATGCTGCAATTTTTTGGGGGGGGTCCAGAATAATCAGAGGCACTCCTTAACTATCTCTGGTTTATTCTCCTTACTTAAGTGAAATGAGTTAATGACAAAGTAATGTTCAAAAAAATAAAATGATGACAAAGTCAAGAGCCAAGAATATGCAATGACTAAGGCTTTGTTTCTGTGGCTTGAGGGGGTGGGAGGCACCACCCTCTGAGGTGTCTGAGTGGGTCACCCAACAGATGTGCCAAGGACTGGGAAGGAAAAATAAGTTGAACAACTCTTCTCTTGGGACAAGACCCAGAGTTCCATTATTTGTAGTGATAAAAATAAGGGTGGGGACTAGGCTAAGTAATGAAAGGAAAAGAAAGAAAAAAGAATGGATTGGCATGAAAGAGAAGACAAGAAGAGGGTGTTTCAAATGTGATGACTCTTTGGTTTCCACTCCAGTTCATATTTATTATCTATATGAAGATCCAAGATCCACTTTTCTTTTGGATAGTCCTGCAAGATGTCTGCATACTCCAGAAAACTGAAATGTTTGAAGAATGCCTAGTCTTTTCTTCTTTGGCACAAAATATTAAATATGTTCATATAAACAACATTAAGTTACAAGCCATTTAGTGGCTGATTTGGTCTTAAAAAAGTGAACTTTTTTTTTCCTTTTTTGAGTGTTATGTTGAGATATTAAAGGAAAATAGAAATTGATATGTCAGATCCCAGATTAATCTAGTCTTTCCTAATTAGTCTTTTTCTAATCTTTCCAGATTAATCTGGTCTTTCCTCCAGCATTATGAAATTATGTGGTGCTAAAACTATAGTTGTTTTATGGATAAGAAAACTGACCCTAGGGTCGTGATTCTTATGCTAAAGGCATGCAGTAAGGCTGAGCTTTGATCCTGGATGATGCCAATAGATACTCATGGACATTGCTGCAAGCATGATAATAGGCCCCCAGTTTCCAACAGGCCTGTCTTTCTCCCTCCAATCTTTTCTTCATTCTAAAGCCATGATCTATCAACAATGTGAGTCTAGTCATTTATCAACCCTGCTGCTGAAAATGCTTGGATATTGTCATTGGTTGAGTTGTATGCTCCCTTTCAAATTCAGATGTTGAAATCCTAACCCCCAGTACCTGGAAATGTGATCTTGTTTGGAAATAAGATCATAGCAAATGTAATTTTTTAACATCATGAGGGTGGATCCTAAACCAATATGACTGGTACTTTTATAAAAAGGGTACATTTGGACACAGATATACATATATAGTAAGAACACCATGTGAATATGAAGATAGTCATCAATAAAGCCAGAGAGAGAGGCCTAGAACAGACCTTTCCCTTGTGGCCCTTAGAGGAAACTGACCTTATTGACACCTTGATTTCAGACTTCCAGCCTCCAAATCTGTGAAACCATAGCTTTCTGTTTTTAAGCCACCCTACTTGTGTACTTTGTAATGTCAGCCCCAGCAAACTTACTCTGTTTCCAGTATCCTTAAGATGATGACCACTCTATGAACAGGAGCAGAGGAGTACCTAGTAAAACTAAGAACAAATATAGCTCAAGCTTGGCATAGTTAATTTTTCTGAATTGTCAATGGGCTGACAAAAAAATTCATTGAGTAACTGCCATTGTTTAAGATGCTGGATATTTGATTGTGAATCTAGGTGACACAATTACCTGTTCTTAGGGAGCTAACACTAGACAAGTAACTACTACACAAGTAACTAATTGTAACTACAAAAAGAGTCAAGAGTTTTGGTGAATTGTTCTAAAGGGTGGAACAGTGTGGGGGAAAACCAATCCTTTTCTTAAAGGAATTGGAAAGCAAGAAAGGCTCCTTTAAGGCAGTCATGGTTAAGCTTATATCTGAAGGATGTGGAGATGCTGGTTTATGGAAAGAGATGCTGGGAGAAGTGGTGTTAAGGACAAGGGGTAGCAGTTATGAGATCCCCAGGCCAGAGGCAGTATGGCACTTCCCAGAATCAAAAGGAAGTACAGGAAAGTTTAGGTAGAAAGTAGTGCTGGATGGTACAGGAGAAGCAGAAAAGACTCAAATCAAAGGTCAGGAACACTTTCAGAGCTGCCTGTTAACTGCTCCCTCAGACTGCAGCATGGAGAATGGATCCGAGGAAGCCACGTGATAGGCGCTGGAAGGATTTAAGAAATAATCCATTGATGTAAAGAAGATGTGGTACATATACACAGTGGAATACTACATAGTCTTAAGAAAAGAATTCCCCAGTGGCTCAGCAGTGAAGAATCTGCCTGCACTGCAGAAGATGCAGGTTCAATCCCTCGATTGGGAATATCCCCTGGAGAAGGAAATGCCAACCTGCTCCAGTATTCTTATCCCAGAAATCTCATGGACAGAGGAACCTGGTGAGCTACAGTCCATGGGGTTGCAAAAGAGTCAGAGATGACTTAGCATCTAACAGCAGCAACAACAAAAAGGAATGCAGTAATGTCATGTGCAACATGAATGCCACTAGAGATTATCATACTAAGCAAAATTATGTCAGAAAGAGAAAGACAAATATGCAATACCAGTTACATTTGGAATCTAAAATATGACACAAACAACTTATCTACAAAACAGAAATGGACTCACAGACATGGAGAACACACTTGTGGTTGCCAGCGGGCAGGAAGGTGGGGGATGGATGGAGTGGGAGTTTGGAATTAGCAAATGCAAACTATTACATACAGCATGGATAAGGTCCACATCCATGCTGTATATAATAGCAACAAGGTCCTACTGTATAGCATAGGGAACTATATTCAATATCCTGTGATAAACCCTAATGGAAAAGAATATGAAAAAGAATGTATATATGTGTAACCGAATCATTTTTCAGTATAGCAGAAGCAAACATATTGTAAATCAACTATACTTCAATAAAATAAACGTTTTAAAAAGGAACTAATCCATTCATGGAATCCAGTGGAATAGGTCCGGTAACTGAATGGATGCTGTGGAGGCAGGAGACAGGGTGGTGTGTTTCATGACTGCTGGTTTTCCAGTTTGTCCCACTGAGTGGAACATGGTTATCCACTGAGATAGGAAATATTAGATGAGGGCCATTTTTTTTCTAACAGGGGAAGCAAAGGACAGAATATGACTTTTGTGCAGAATCATAGCATTTGAAGCGACTCTAGGATGTCCGATGTTGCCTGGACCATCAGCCTCATTGTTAGGGGAGGTTTGAGCTACCAAAATATAATTTTGAAAGTCAAATTTGTAGGTGGTACCTGAAAGCATAGGAGCAGATGTGCTCACTCAGCAAGCCAGGGTAGGAGAAGAGGAAAGGTCTTAGCACAACTGAGTGACCCGACACTTCCAGTTTGGATAGAGGAAGAGCAGTCAGCCAGGATGACAAGGGTGACGAGACAGAACGGGGAGCCTCCAGAGACACGTGATGTCATGGAGCTTCAGGAAGGAAGCAGTGGCTGTGAGCCTTTAAGCTATGAACCAGTACATCAAGCAGCACAATTTCTGGAAAAAGTCTATGCATTTTAGCCACATTGATGCTTAGCAAGAGTTCCTGTAGGGGCTGAGTGGAGAAATAAACAGATGGTGAAACAGATGTTGTGGGTGTCTCATTCATATTCCTTTTGCAGTCACTTCTGTATTCCCAAGGCTGCTTTGCTTGAGGTATGTATGTATGTGTGTGTAAATATGTGTGTATGTGTGTGTGTGTTTATGCTGGAGAGCGCCCTTAGACTAAGCACAGACCAAGTCAAAATGACAGATCTAATGTCCCCAAAACACCCTTCCAACACTGCAGACAGGGATTCGATAACTAAATATCCCAGTCCCTTGCCCTTCAGTTGTAGTAACTCTAAAGAATGTTCTACACTGTTTCTCTGAACACTAATTGCCCACAGTGGTAACTAGTTTAATAATTGTTAATAGTGGCAACTAATTTCATTTACTTTCTGCCCTTTCCTGGCATATTCTTCTACTCCCTCTACTGATGTTTCTGGGATCATATACTTAAATCCACATTTCAGAGGCTGGGCTTGTTGTTTAATAGCTAAGTTGTGTCTGACTCTTCACAACTCCATGCACTGTAACCCACCAGGCTGCTCTGTCCATGGGATCTCCCAGGCAAGAGTATTGGAGTGGGCTGCCATTTCCATCTCCAAGGGATCTTCCCCACCCAGGAATCGAACCTGAGGCTTCTGCATGGCAAGCAGATTCTTTTACCACTGAGTCACTGGGGAACCCCAGAGGCTGGGGTACCAGGAACATATAATGGAGGAGGAGATGGAAGTTTATGAGTTATGGAAACTTAATGAGTTAGCTTAAGAGGGAGTAGAAGGAGGAGAAATAGAGTCGAGAATGCTTTATTATAATTGCAAAAGAATCCTGAACTTATCTGGATGCTAGTGGAAAGGATATAGGAAAGAAGGTTTAGAGGAATCAAAGAGAAACCCTTTATTCCCCCTCATGCTGTTGGTTAAATTATGAAAGAAGAAAACAAAAAGAAAGAAAATCACAATAAGGTTTGCATCATAAAACTTAGGAGACCACTTTGTAGGTGTGACTGAGGCAGCAGTTTCCTGTTCAGAAGAATAAAACCAGCTATGATGTTCATGGACTTTTGTGTGTTTAGGAATTTCCAGCATCTTTAGAATCCACTGTAACCACCCATGACACATTTTCCCCTCCAGATGTGAACACTAAAGACTAAAGACTCAGTTGTCAGTTGAATACTTTTGTATTATTTTCTCAGCAATTATTTTAAGGAATGCATTTGAATAAAATGCACTTTTGGCATCATTTTTAAGAATGGATGATGATTTATGCTTTTCTTGCAGGGACAAGATGGCTCTGGGCATGAGTCATGGCTGTACGCTGGGAAGATTCCGATGGGAACCTTGCACTTGCTGGTTGATCCATACCTTACATGGACTTGAGGCCGTGCATGGCTTTTATTAACATGTACATTTTGCTTGTTAAGGCTCAAGCTTCATCTTTTCCTTCCCAACTGGAGCCCTATTTGTATTTCACATGCACCTGATTCAAAATCTATCCTTGGAACTCAGAGTGGCTTGGGAATAGTCATTTGGAAAAGCTCTGATTATTTGTCAGCTAAAACAGGATGATGTGTTCTCAGCTGTGGTTGGGAAATGGGCTGTTTCTCTGCAGGGGAGCAGATTCAAATGCAGGCCAAGTTCTAATTCTTTTCACATCTCTATCTCCATGGGGCACTTTGGTGCAAATCAAAATTGTCCCCAAGTCAAGAAACCTATAAACCACAACACAACCCTATACTTTTCTCAATTGTGGGAGTAGTTGTTTTACATGTAGCCTTCAGATGTCATTTTCCCAGTGAAAAATCTGTGTGCCAAAGCAGATGTTCCTGGAAGCAATAGCAGAATCTTTCAGGAGGCAAGGTGAATGGAACTGTAAGATTGATTCTTGAAGTTTTCCAGGTTAAAACCATTTCTGTCATTGTCCTTGGCACTGGTTCTCAAAATGTGTTCTATAGCTTTTCTTCTCAGACTTGACATGTGTACAAATCTCCTGGAGACTTGGTTAAACCTTATACTCCATTTCAGTAGTTCTGGGGTAGGGGCTTGAGCTTTTGCCTTTCTGACAAGCTCCCAGAGGAGGCCGATGTGGATCCATGTTGATTTCAGAATCCTACTCCAGGAAGTAGGGGAGATACAGAAAAAGTGGGTCTTGCAAGATGCAACACAAATATTCTCTGGTCTGATAAGTTCAAGAAAAAAATAAGCTGCATTTTTACCTTCCTCTTCAAAACTCCACAAATGAATATGCTAAAGACTGAGAAGATCTGTCCTGAGAAGTCTGATACAAAACTAGCAGACCATAAAACCATATCTTTATATGCTATGCTATCTCTTTTGAACCCAGGGAAACTTGATTTTTTTGTGAAAGAAAAGAACTGTCTGATGTGTGGTCTCTATTCAAATATTTGTCCAGGCATTTAAACAGATTGAAAGGGGATTTAGAGAATGTTTGAGTTTCTTTGTAGTAACCCTGTTACACTTCTCAGGTGAGTGCCACTGGTTCTCCAAATGAGCGAGGCCACAAGTCAGTCTCATGAGATCCACAGCATTACAGAAAACTTCCCACCTAGAGTTTTGGTATTTGAAGTGTATTGTGATCCCTTCAACTAGCTCAAAAAATAGGAATTTAGCTGCCACCATGCTCTTGTCAAAAATCTAACCGAGAAAAGTGATGTACAGAAAAACAAAACAAAGGGAATTTAAATCCTTTCAAGCATCTTAAATTGATTGCAAGCTTCCACATGTTTATATATCAATCCTCTAATAAACTCCAAAACTTTGACCACCTGATATGAAGAACCAGCAAAAAGACCCTGACGCTGGGAAAGATTGAAGGCAAAAGGAAAAGAGGGTGGCAGAGGATAAAATTGTTGGGCAGAATCACTGATATAATGGACATGAGTTTGAGCAAAATCTGGGAGGTAGTGAAGGGCAGGGAAGCCTGGAGTTCATGGGGTCACAAAGAGTCAGACACAACTTAGTGACTGAACAATGACGACAAATAAGTTTCTAGGAAGATTCCTGCACCCTTGCTCCAAAAATGATCATCCTTTGGGGTATAGGTATGTAACTATTCCCAGAGATTTCTAATGCAGGTGCTTTCAGCACATCAATTTAGATTAAGTTCTCTTTCCTTAGAGGTAGAGCATAAGGAAACTGGCCCAAAACAAACTTCCGTGTTTTGGCTTCCTGAACATGAATCCACTGCCCTGGATTTTTGTGGAGGATATATATAACTGCATGGGAGAGCATTAGCATTTTCTCTAAAACTGTTTTTGAAGATATTGTCATTACATCAGAACATCAGAAAATTCTGCATGAAGTCTCTAGTGGCAGAGAAGTTCAAACTTGCTCCTGCAGTTTGCAGTGTAAGCTCACCAGAACAGCACATTTCTAGATGTGTTTCATTGTAAAAGCAAGTGAAAATATGCTTCTAGGTATGACATGTATTTGCACTAATATAAAATGTGTAAACATGAGAATTTTACCCCAAATATTTAAGCTGGTATCCTAAGTAATCTATTTCTTTCTGTTTACCCTTGACATGTCACTGTTATCCTAGAATATTTATTACACTGTGGAAAACTCTTAAAGATATGGGAATACTACACCACCTGCCTGCCTCCTGAGAAACTAGTATGCAGGTCAAGAAGAAACAGTTAGAACCAGAATTGGAACAACGGACTTTTTTAACATACGGAAAGGAGTACATCAAGGCCGTATATAGTCACTCTGCTTATTTAACTTATATGTGGAAGACATCATGCAAAATGCCAGGCTGGATGAAGCACAAGCTGGAAACAAGATTGCCAGGAGAAATATCAATAACCTCAGATACACAAATGATACCACCCTTGTGGCACAAGGTGAAGAGGAACTAAAGAGCCTCTTCATGAAGGTGAAAGAGGAGAGTGAAAAAGCTGGCTTAAAACTCAACATTAAAAAAACTAAGATCATGGCATCTGGTCCCATCACTTCATGGCCAATAGACAGGGAAACAATGGAAACAGTGACAGACTTTATTTTCTTGGGCTTCAAAATCACTGCAGATGGTGACGGAAGCCATGAAATTGAAAGCAACTTGCTTCTTGGAAGAAAAGCTATGACAAACCTAAACAGTGTATTAAAAAAGCAGAGACATTACTTTGTGACAAAGGTCCATCTAGTCAAAGCTATGGTTTTTGCAGTGGTCACGTAATGATGTTTTTCTAGAGCAGCGGGAGGGGAGGAGTGACTCATGCCTCCTTCCCAGGCTCATTATACCCTAGAGCCTGGGAATTACCCAAAAGCAGCCAACCAGGCACTGGCCACCCACTCCTGTATCTACTGCCAAGTATGGCATTGTAGAAGGAAGTGCACTCATCTCCTGTGAGGACACCAAATTTGCAACTCACTGATGAACAACCATCAACAGGAGAATGTTGGAGGCACCAAAAAAAGATACCTAACATCTAACGGCAAAGGATAAGCCCCAAAAAGATAATGAGAGGGGCGAAATCATGTTTAGAATGAAACCTCATACTGGCCAGAGACCCTCAGAGGGCTCAAACAAAACATTGTGCCCACCAAGACCCAGAGACACCATAAGAGACTGAGTCAGACATGCCGTTGAGTATTTGAGTGTCTCCTATGGAGGCACAGATCAGCAGTGATCACCATGGGGGCAGGGTCTCTGGTTGCAACAAACCTGGGAGGTGCTGCATATGTCATAAATCCCCTTAGAGGAGGTCGCCATTAGCACCACCATAGAGCCATGGAACAGATGACCCACAAACTACAGAGCAATTATATCAAAGAAGTTCTCACATGGTAGCAAAAGTCCTAGGACCCAGGATATATTCCCCAACCTGGGGATCTGGCAAATGGATTGAGAACCCCCAGGGAATTTGACTTTGAAGGCCAGTGGGATTTGATTACAGAACTTCCACAGGCCTGGGGAAACAGACTCTTGGAGGGCACAAACAAAACCTTGTGTACACCAGGACCCAGGAGAAAGGAGCAGAGACCCCACAAGAGACTGAGCCAGACTTTGTGCGAGTATCCAGGAGTCTCCGGCAGGGGTGTGGGTCGGCAGTGGCCTGACGTGGAATCAGTGGCACTAAACACAGAGTCCTGGGATCAGCAGGGTGTGCTGGAATCAGTCAGGCCCAACTACAGGGAGGGAACACAGCCCCTCCCCCCCCCGCCCCCGTCAACAGGAAAGTAGACTAAAGATGTACAGAACATGGCCCCACCCATCAAAGCAAGACCGTTTTCCTCCAAAGTCAGTCTCCCATCAGAAAGTTTCCTAACCATCTTATCCTTATTCATCAGAGGGCAGACAAAATAAAACCACAATCACAAAAATCTAATCAAACTGATCACATGGACTACAGCCTTGTCTAACTCAATGAAAGTATGAGTCATGCCCTGTAGGGCCACCCAAGATGGCTGGATCCTGGTGGAGAGTTCTGACAAAATGTGGTCCACTGGAGAAGGGTATGACAAACCACTTCAGTATGCTTGCCTTGAGAACCCCACAAACAGTATGAAAAGGCAAACAGATATGACACTGAAAGATGAATTCCCCAGATGGGTAGGGGCCCAATATGCTACTGGAGAAGAGTGAAGAAATAACTCAAGAAATAATAAAGGGATGGAGCCAAAGCAAAAACAACACCCAGTTGTGGATGTGACTGGTGATGGAAGTAAAGTCCAATGTTGTAAAGAACAATATTGCATGGGAATGTGAAATGTTAGGTCCATGAATCAAGGTAAATTGTAAGTGGTCAACCAGGAGATGGCAAGAGTGAACATCATCATTTTAGGAATCAGTGAGCTAAAATGGACTGGAATGGGTGAACTTAATTCAGATGACCATTATACCTACTACTGTGGCAAGAATCCCTTAGAAGAAATGGAGTAGCCCTCAGAGTTAACAAAAGAGTCTGAAATGCAGTACTTGGCTGCAATCTCATAAGTGACAAAATGATCTCTGTTGGTTTCCATGGCAAAACACTCAATATCACAGTAATCCAAGTCTAGGTCCCAACCACTAGTGCCAAAGAAGCTGAATTTGAATGGTTCTATGATGACCTACAAGAACTTTCTAGAACTAACACCAAAAAAAGATGTCCTTTTCATCACAGGGAACTGGAATGCAAAAGTAGTAAGTCAAGAGATACCTGGAATGAAAAAACAAAGTTTGGCCTTGGAATACAAAATGAAGCAAGACAAAAACAAACACAGTTTTGCCAAGAGAATGCACTGGTCATAGCAAACACCCTCTTCCAACAACACAAGGGTCGACTCTACACATGGACATCATCAGATGGTCAATACCAAAATCAGATTGATTATATTCTTTGCAGCTGAAGATAAAAAGCTCTAAAGGATTCAGCAAAACAAGACCAGGAGCTGAACGTGGCTCAGATCATGAACTCCTTATTGCCAAATTCAGACTTAAATTGAAGAAAGTAGGGAAAGCCATTAGACCATTCAGGCATAACTTAAATCAAATCCTTTAAGACTGTACAGTGGAAGTGAAAAATAGATTCAAGGAGTTAGATCTGATAGGCAGAGAGCCTGAAGAACTATGGATGGAGGTTCATAATATTGTACAGAAGGTTATGATCAAAACCATCCCCAATAAAAAGGAATGCAAAAAGGAAAAATCATTGTCTGAGGAGGCCTTACAAACAGCTGAGAAGAAAAGAAAAGACAAAGCAGAAGAGGAAAGGTATACCCAACTGAATGCAGAGTTCCAAAGAAGAGCAAGGAGAGATAAGAAAGCCATCCAAAGTGATCAGTGCAAGGAAATAGAGGACAACAATAGAATGGGAAAGACTAGAGATCTCGTCAAGAAAGTAAGACATACGAAGGGAGAATGAACCCCTTGAAACATAATGGGCACAGGAAAGATAGGCACAAAAAACATAGAAATGCTATGGACCTAACAGAAACAGAAGATATTCAGAGGAGGTGGCAAGAATACACAGAAGAACTATACAAAAAAGACCTTAAGGACCCAGATAATGATGGTGGTGTGATCATTCACCTTAAGTCAGACATCCTGGAATGAGAAGTCAAGGGGGTCTTAGGAAGCATCACGATGAACAAAGCTAGTGGAGGTGAAGGGATTCCAGATAAGCTATTCCAAGTCCTAAAAGATGATGCTGGTAAAGTGCTGCATTCAATATGCCAGCCAATTTGGAAAACTCAGCAGTGGCCACAGGGCTGGAAAAGTACAGTTTTCATTCCAATCCCAAAGAAAGGCAATGTCAAAGAATGTTCAAACTACCGCACAGTTGCCCTCATCTCACAAGCAACCAAATAATGCTCAAAATTCTCCAAGCCAGTCTTCAACAGTACATGAACCAAGAACTTTCAGATATTCACGCTGGATTAAGAAAAGGCAGTGGAACCAGAGATCAAGTTGCCAACATCCACTGGACCATAGAAACGGCAAGATAATTCCAGAAAAAGCATCTACTTCTGCTTCACTGACTATGCCAAAACCTTTGACTGTGTGGATCAAAACAAACTGTGGAAAATTCTTCAAGAGATGTGCATACCAGACCACATTACCTCCCTTGGCAAAACCTTTATGCAGGTCAAGAAGCAACGGTTAGAACTGGGCATGGAACAATGGACTGGTTCCAAATTGGGAAAGGAGTACATCAAGGCTGTATATTGTCACCCTTCTTATTTAACTTATATGTGGAGTACACCATATGAAATGCCAGGCTGGATGAAGTACAAGCTGGAATCAAGATCTCTGGGAGAAATATCAATAACTTCAGATATGCAGATGACACCACCCTTACGGCAGAAAGTGAAGAGGAACTAAAGAGCCTCTTGATGAAGGTGAAAGAGGAGAGTGAAAAAGCTGGCTTAAAACTCAACATTCAAAAAACTAAGATCATGACATCCAGTCCCATCACTGCATGGCAAATAGATGGAGGAACAATGGAAACAGTGACAGAAGCACCTAGCAGGCTATATAGTCCATAGGGTTGCAAGAGTCAGAAACCACTAGGCTGACAAAACCACTAAAATCACTGCAGATGGTGACTGTTGCCGTGAAATTAAAACCTTCTTGCTCCTTGAAAGAAAAGTTATGACAAACCTAGACAGCATATTAAAAAGCAGAGACATTACTTTGCCAACAAAGGTCCACATAGTGAAATCTATGGTTTTCCAGTAGTCACATATGGATGTGAGAGTTGAACCGTAAAGAAGGCTGAATGCAATAGAATTGATGCTTTTGAACTGCGGTTTGTAAAATAAGACCCTTGAGAGTCCCTTGGGCTGCAAGAAGATCAAATCAGTCAATCCTAAAGGAAATCCTGAATATTCGTTGGAAGGACTGATGCTGAAGCTGAAGCTCCAATACTTGGGCCTCCTGATGTGAGAAGTGGGCTCATTAGAAAAGACCCTGATCATGGGAAAGACTGAAGGCAGGAGGAGAAGGGGATGACAGAGGACAAGATTGTTGAATGGCCTCATTTACTCAAAGGACATGAGTTTGAGCAAGCTCCACGATATGGTGAAGGAGAGGGAAGACTGGCATGCTGCAGTCCATGGGCTCAGAAAGAGTTGAGTAGACTGAGTGGCTAAACAACAACAGCTCAAGTTCAAATAAATACTGATGTGACATGGTGGATACCTGATAAACTATTCTTGAAAATAGATGAATGGGGTTGCCCTGTATCCGAGTGGTTCTCACCATAGTCACCAGGTGGATTCCACAGTTACTGTTAGCCACTGGATGGCCTGTAGAAGAAAGTTTCAAAAACCCCAGGGCAGAGCCATGGTGGGGATGTTATAAATGGACCATAAGCTGCTGGAGACTAGGAACATTTCCGACATTTGCTCTCTGTCCTCCACATTCTCTTGCACAGTGCACAGCACCTAGAAGATACCCAGGACAGATTTTCTGGCTGGTGGAATGAAGAAAAACATCTGCTTCTCTCCTTGGGAGAGAAGCTGTGTGGTAGATATTTATGGACTGAATAGAAGTTAGGAAAAGAGAATGAATATCCTCTTGCTTACATTTCCCTACAACATTTTTATTTAGCATATATTATTAATTATGACAACCAATATTTGTAATAGAATATATACAACTTATACTACTGGTTCTATTTACCACTATTTTTATATTTACCTTGTATATAATCATGACACACATTACACGTAACATCCAACAACATATCCATAAGACACAGTATTTCTATAAGTTGTCCATACTTAATACTTAACTTAGAAACAAGCATCCTGTAATAGAAATTTTCTTAAATGTAACATCCAGTCCAATAACCATAAAACATATAACAGGATTGATTCACCTTAGTGGCAACTTCCTCTCACCCAGCAGAAGTGAAAACTTTGACCTAATGAACGTGGTGAAACAAACTCTGCTCACATTGACTTGCCAACAAGAAGGCCTGGAGTGTAAATACAGAAACTAGACACAGGAAGTTCAGTATTTATTTTGTATTACAAGGATATTGAAACCATGGAGGGTTTAAAATTTTTTTTGATTATTAGAGATTCAAACAATGTTTACATACAAGATACCAGTCTGTATGACACTATATCCTGGCAGACAGCCAATCTGTACATATACAATGCCTATTGTGAGC
The DNA here is from genome assembly GCF_023699985.2 of Odocoileus virginianus. Lineage (NCBI taxonomy): Eukaryota > Metazoa > Chordata > Mammalia > Artiodactyla > Cervidae > Odocoileus > Odocoileus virginianus. The sequence continues at coordinate 3,764,153 of NC_069682.1, forward strand.
GGCATATAGCCACCATAGGCTTTCAGTTTTTATAAATTAAATTAACAAACATTTAATGGAAACCAGCTTTAACAGATAACTTGGCCAGATTTAATCAGGAGAACATTTTTTTGTTCTTTTTTTTCAATTCCTTCCCACTGACAGCTGTTGATTGAACCAGACTTACTAATGCTTCATCTTTCTATCAGTTTATGTTGACACAAAATTTTTACATCACTTTTATGTTAATTTTTTACTTTACTTAAAAAAAAAGTTTTGAATTCTCCCAGCTACTTAGTTACTTCTTCCATTCAAACATCAGGCTCTGATACGGAGTCACACCATTGTGGCTGGAGTCCCTGGAGAGAGGGTGCCCAGAATAAGTCCACTGGGGTTGTCTCCTTGCCAAGAGAGCACTGCAATTTCTGAGAAGAAATCACTCCATATCCTCTTATCACATGCACTCTGTGGGGAAGTTTTTTCCATGCTGGATTCTGGAATCAAAAGAGTTCTTACTCTTTTTTTTTTTTTCCACTTTTCTAGCCCATCAAAGGTACATTTAAGGTTCTATAACCTTAATGAATTCATTCAGTCCAGTTCACTTCCGTCATTCAGTGGTGTCCAACTCTTTGCGACCCCATGGACTGCAGCACACTAGGCCTCCCTGTCCATCACCAACTCCCGGAGTTTACTCAGACTCATGTCCATTGAGTCAGTGATGTCATCCAATCATCTCATCTCTGTTGTCCCCTCCTCCTCCCACTTTCAATCTTGCCCAACATCAGGGTCTTTTCAAATGAGTCAGTTCTTTGCATCAGGTGGCCAAAGTATTGGAGTTTCAGCTTCAGCATCAGTCCTTCCAATGAATATTCAGGAATGATTTCCTTTAGGATGGACTGGTTTGATCTCCTTGCAGTCCAAGGGACTCTCAAGAGTCTTCTCCAACACCACAGTTCAAAAGCATCAATTCTTCAGTGCTCAGCTTTCTTTATAGTCCAACTCTCACATCCATACATGACTACTGGAAAAACCATAGTTTGGACTAGATGGACCTTTGTTGACAAAATAATGTCTCTGCTCTTTAATATGCTGTCTAGGTTGGTCATAACTTTCCTTCCAAGGAGTAAGCATCTTTTAATTTCATGGCTGCAATCACCATTGGCAGTGATTTTGGAGACCCCCAAAATAAAGTCAGCTACTATTTCCACTGTTTCCCTATCTATTTGCCATGAAGTGATGGTACTGAATGCCATGATCTTAGTTTTATGAATGTTGAGTTTTAAGCCAACTTTTTCACCCTCCTCTATCAATTTCATCAAGAGTCTCTCTAGTTCTTCTTCACTTTCTGCCATAAGGGTGGTATCATCTGCATATCTGAGGTTATTGATATTTCTTCCACAAATCTTGATTCCAGCTTGTGCTTCCTCCAGCCCAGCGTTTCTCATGATGTATTCTGCATATAAGTTAAATAAGCAGGGTGACAATATACAGCCTTGACATACTCCTTTTCCTATTTGGAACCAGTCTGTTGTTCCATGTCCAGTTCTAACTGTTGCTTCCTGACCTGCATACAGGTTTCTCAAAAGGCAGGTCAGGTGGTCTGTTATTCCTCTTTCAGAATTTTCCACAGTTTGTTGTGATCCACATAGTCAAAGTCTTTAGCATAGTCAATAAAGCAGAAATAAATGTTTTTCTGGAATTCTCTTGCTTTTTTGACGATCCAGCGGATGTTGGCAGTTTGATCTCTGGTTCCTCTGCCTTTTCTAAAACCAGCTTGAACATCCAGAAGTTCATGGTTCACATGTTGTTCAAGCCTGGCTTGGAGAATTTTGAGCATTAATTTACCAGCTTGTAGATGAGTGCAATTGTGCAGTAGTTTGAGCATTCTTTGGGATTGAAATGAAAATGGACCTTTTCCAGTCCTGTGGCCCCTGCTGAGTTTACCAAATTTGGTGGCATATTGACTGCAGCACTTTCACAGCATCATCTTTTAGGATTTGAAATAGTTCAACCAGAATTTCATCACCTCCACTAGCTTTGTTTGTAGTGTTGCTTCCTAAGGCCCACTTGATTTCACATTCCAGGATGTCTGGCTGTAGGTGAGTGATTATACCATTGTGATTATCTGGGTCATGAAGATCTTTTTTGTACAGTTCTTCTGTGTATTCTTGCACCCTCTTCTTAATATCTTCTGCTTCTGTTAGGTCCATACCATCTCTGTCCTTTATTGAGCCCATTTTTGCATGAAATGTTCCCTTGATATCTCTAATTTTCTTGAAGAGATCTCTAGTCTTTCTCATTCTATTGTTTTCCTCTGTTTCTTTGCATTGATCGCTGAGGAAGGTTTTCTAATCTCTCCTTGCTATTCTTTGGAACTCTGCATGCAAATGGGTATATCTTTCCTTTTCTCCTTTGCTTTTCACATATCTTGTTTTCACAGCTATTTGTAAGGCCTCTTCAGACAGCCATTTTGCTTTTTTGCATTTCTTTTTCTTGGGAATGGTCTTGAGCCCTGTCTCCTGTACAATGTCACAAACCTCCATCCATAGTTCATCAGGCACCCTGTCTATCAGATCTAGTCCCTTAAATCTATTTCTCATTTCCACTGTATAGTCATAAGGGATTTGATTTAGGTCATACCTGAATGGTCTAGTGGTTTTCCCCACTTTCTTCAATTTAAGTCTGAATTTGGCAATAAGAAGAGTTCATGATCTGAGCCACTGTCAGCTCCCAGTCTTGTATTTGCTGACTGTATAGAGCTTCTCCATCTTTGGCTGCAAAGTATATATAGTCAGTCTGAATTTGGTGTTGACCATCTGGTGATGTCTTCTCCTGTGTTGTTGGAAGAGGACATTTGCTATGACCAGTGCCTTCTCTTGGCAGAACTCTATTAGCCTTTGCCCTGCTTCATTCTGTACTCCAAGGCCAAATTTGGCTGTTACTCCAGGTGTTTCTTGATTTCTACTTTTGGATTCCAGTCTCCTATAATGAAAAGGACGTCCTTTTTGAGTGTTAGTTCTAAAAGGTCTTGTAGGTGTTCATAGAACTGTTCAACTTCAGCTTCTTTATGAAGTTATTAAGTTCAATTGCTATGCACTCAAACCCTATCATGGAATTAATTGCCATATATGCATATGAAATCCTATTATACTTTCTTATTTTATTTTATGAAAATGTTTGTTTTGTACAATGCTAATTAATTTGCCAGTATGACAATACTTCTCATTATAAAGCATTTATTTTGAATACTTACAGTAATTCTGCTCTGAAAAAAGTATTTAGAAATAAATTATTATGCATATTACATATGAATAGGTATATCACATATTGTTAGTTATAATTTGTATGTATCTTAAATCTCCCAGTATATTTGAGCTTGCCAGATAAAATAGAGGAAACTCAGTGAAATGTGAATTTCATGTAAATCATGAATAGTTTTCAGTATAAGTATATTCCCAAACATGTGCAAGACACAAGGAAACGTTAGTCATTGTGTATGAAATTCTGATTTATCCTGGCATTGTATATTTTCATTTGCTAAATCTGCCAACTCTAATCAGTTGTAGTGCCTCCTGCCTTCATAACTTAGGCTTCTCCTTCTCTTATGCTGACCTGCATCACTCTCTCTAACAACATATAATCTTAACTGTTGAAACATCACACGGGGAATAGTTTTCCATGTTTGGGTCAAAGCTGTTCACATATGTTTTATAGATAGTGTATTAGGCACTATTTTAAGGAATATGGATTATAACTGATAATACTGAAACCGATTATGGCATATCTTTATCAGTTATGTCATTGCTCTTAGAAAATTAAAGGTAGCAGGTGCTATAGAAAGAGCAAACCATGGGTCTAGAGACCCAAGTTCTCTATGTAAAAATAAAAATGAGATGTGAGTACTGAAGGCTGGTTGGTCCACATGGTAAGTTTCCTGGGCAACTTAAGTTGAACATGTCAAGGTAAAATTTGGGTGCTCATTTGTGTGGGCATAGCTGTGGGGAAGGCTGCAAGTGGATACTGCATGGAACTGAATTCATCCAGTTGCTTGAATGAGTTTCTTTGACCTCGTAATTTGTTTGTTCTTATATATTACTTTTTTGTCTATTGTATTTTGGCCACTCAGCATGCAGGATCTTAGTTCCCTGGCCAGAGATCAACCTCCTGCCCCTTGCATTAGGAGTGTGGAATAATATCCACTGGGCCACGAGAGAAGTCCCCTGACTTGTTCTTCATGGCTGTTGCTGGATGAAGAAGGGAGATACGAGAACTTTTCTGTGTATGCCTTGCTTGGCAGAGTGTTGAATTAAATTGTCTCATTTCCATGTATTATTTAACTAAACTTTTTTTGAACTTTTAAAATTTGCTTTCAATTTTTAATGGATGAAAAAGGAAGGATCATCCAGATTAGGCAGAGCTGAATGTCTGATAGCTTCATGGTCTCAAACAACAAAGTATTACAATCTCATAGTGAGTTTGATGCCCTTTACATGGAAAACAATCCATGGATTGTGGGATGACAGTGCTTCACAAAACATGGGGCTCTCTTCACAAAGGACTTTAGGGAAGAGCATTAGAAGCAACAACTCAAAAACAAGGCATGGGCTGGCTAGGAGGCCAGGGAGTTCCTGGTGAGGACTGCTATTCAGCCTCTCAGCTGTGTCTGACTCTTTGAGGCCCTGTGGGCTGCAGCACGCCAGGCTTCCCTTTCTTTCACTCTCTCCTGGAGTTTGCCTGAAACTCACGTCCGCTTGGTGATGCCATCCAACCGTCTTATTCTCATCCTGGTAGGGGTAGCAGGTCCTGTTATCTAGGTGAACCAGCCAAAGCTGAGGTGGAGTGTTGCCACTGGTGTTTGTTGGGTTTCCTAGACAGTGAGGCATTTCCTGTAAGAATGGGTTGACTTAGGTTGAGATTTGTGACATGGACCAGGCTGCTGGGGCAGCCTCTCTTTTGAAAGTTCCAATATATACAAATGTCCTTTATCAGACAGTAGGCTCTTGTGTTTCAGAAAGCTTTGTGACTTAGTCCAGAACTCAGCCTTTATCATGTTTTGTTTTACTCCTTTCCTACTAAGTAAACTGAATCCTTAAGGAAGGTTGCCTGTGTTTGCTGTTGTTGTTTATTCATTAAATTGTGTCCGACTCTTTGAGACCCCATGGACTGTGGCCGCTAGGCTCCTCTGTCCGTGGGATTTCCCAGGCAAGAAGACTGGAGTGGATTGCCACTTCCTTCTCCAGGGGAGCTTCCCCACCCAAGAATTGAACCTATATCTCCTGTGGTGGCAGGCAGATACTTAGGCATATTCTTTACCACTGAGCCACCTGGGAAGCTGGGCTTAAATAAAATACAGAAAGTACCACGGGTCAAAATTCTCACCAGACAGTGACAAGGGCGTCCCAGGGTCCACTCACAAACTTGTATGAATATCGCAATTACTCTTCCTCCTCCTAGTAATTTCACATTGCAAAGCAACCCTGGTAGAACACACAAAAATGAAAGTAAATGACAGCAGTGGGCATTTTCTTCAGTTTCTAACTCTGGAATTCCTAAATAGAAAGGTATGTGGCGGGGGTTGCGGGGGGGGAAGAATCTTGTTGACAGCGTAACAATTCATTTACTTCCTAACTTGACTAGTCATGTACTGTACTTCGGGGTAAGCAATAGGGTTATTTTTCCAATGGGAAAACAAGCAATTTGTTGAAAGGCGGAAAGGTGAAAATATTCTCTAAGCTGGTTCCATCTGGGAGGCTGCATGCCATTTTCCAGGTAGTCTTAAAACGTGTGTGAAACTGATGAGTGTTTGAAGACTTGACCACCCACTGGTGAAAGCAACAATTTCTTACAGTTTTCTTACTGCTTTAGGGGGAAAGGGTTCTTTTTGTTTTTATGTATTTAGATATAGTTGCTCAGCATGCTCATTAAATAAGGGCTGTAAGGTCCCAGATCACATTGTTCTGTTTCTTGCATGCAAGTGGTGGGGGCTTGTGCCTGGGATTCCTTCACAGGTAATGAGTTAGTATGACTAGACTGTGATCAACAAAATTGCTGGTGGGCTGTGTGTTTAGTCCCTGTCATGTCTGACTCTTTGCGACCCCATAGACCATAGCCCACCAGGCTCCTCTGTCCATGGGGATTCTCCAGGCAAGAATACTGGAGTGGGTTGCCATGCCCGCCTCCAGGGGATCTTTCCAACCCAGGGATTGAACCCAGTTCTCCCGCATTGCACGAGGATTCTTTACTATCTGAGACACCAAGGAAGCCCAAGAATATAGGAGTGGGTAGCCTATCCCTTCTCTATGTGATCTTCCTGACTCAGAAATCAAACCGGGGTCTCCTGCATTGCAGGCAGATTCTTTACCAGCTGAGCTACCAGGGAAGCCCAAAACTGCTGGTAAGTTCAGTTTATGATCCAATTGCAGGATTTTTCCAAGGCTGCCTCGTGATTTGGGGGTTTCCTCTTTTCTTTAGTTTTCATCAATTTCTTAGCTAATGGTGGTCCAATTAGGATGAATTGGAGGAGGCAAGGAAAAAAGTCTGATGGTTTGGGGAAAAAGAAATTTTGAAGGCCCTGTATTACATCTAGTACCGCATTTTTGAATTTTATAGAATCAAAGAGTTTTGTTGTGAATGGCATTTAGGTATTTGCAAGCTAGGTTTGGGGTTAGTTATTGATAGTCAAAAAGGTTTTGTTCGTGCAATTCTTAGAATCTATTTTAATCATTTTTGTTTCTTAATGAAAACATACCTTAACTTGGCCTGATACTTTTCTGTAAGTTTCTATAAATAGGGGCCTCTTTTTGTTTGACTTACTTTTATTTAAAAAATAAATAAATACAGCACAAATTATATTTTCTCTGTAAACAAAATAGCAGGCATCCAGTTGTCCTCAGCATTCGTGGCCCCCCAAAGGGAAATCTTTGAAATCACACACACACACACACACACACACACACATACTGAATAAACTGTTTCCAAGCTGCTCTTCTGAATCTTCAACCTTCCATTCCTGGGAAGTAACTAAGTCGCTAAGAAAGATTTAGGCAAGTTTTCAAGTCATAGGTGTTGGGAATCTGGCCCTTTACATTCTGTCTACAGAAACTTCTGTGGGCGCCATGGTCAGACTGGATGCTGCTTCTTACATTTGTTTATGGATTTCTCCCAAGTATTTGGATCTCTCTGGTTTCCATTTGAATGTCTGCGGCTGAGAGCAACCATGTGAGCAAAAATAGTCCAGGGTCAAAACAACCTCAAACAGACGGCAGTGAGTAGGGAACTGCAGCCTGAAATATCTGCATCGTCATCAGCCGGTGCTCAAAGGGGGTCAGTGGATGTTTCTGGATTGGAGGCACAGGCAGGATATGGAATCTTGGAAGGGTTTTCCTCTATTGATATCCATGTGATTTGGGGGTTTTTGCTAATAGTTCTTGCCACTCACTATGAGTGCCAGAATAAATAATAGTGGCCAGGGAAATAAAGCCCTCTGGAACTCATTTAAAGAAAACTAAAAGGAGACTTCTCCTGCCAACCTGAGCTTCATCTTTCAACCCACAACTGAGAGAGATGGAGACAGAGACAGATACTTTGGAGTCTGGTGGACAGTTGGTAAAGAAAAAAAAGTCATCATTAAAGTCTGTGTATTGATTTGCCTACTGATCTGATGATTGTCATATTATCTCTGTTTACTGTGTGCTCCTCGTGAATTGTCATTTTGTTCCTTCAAGTGACACTTTGAAGTAAGTATGACCATTGTCCCCAAGTTGCAAATGGAGAAACTGATACACAGAGAGTGATTTGCTCATGGTATGGCTGGGCAGAGGGAGAAAGAAGATGGATCTGAACTCAGGAAGTTTGGCCCCACGCCTTGGAATTGCCCAGTACTTTTATTATCCTGGCCTTTATTTCCCCTCCCTGCTTTGTTTTCCCTTTTGCATACAGACTATCTTTGAAAATATCTGGGATCTAGGTTAGAGGGTCCTAAATGATCAATCATGAACCTGTCTGATCAGAGTAAAGTTTGTGGGACTTGGGAGGATTTCCTTGCCCCTGAGAGCACTCTCTTAATTTACATACGTCATCTGTTATTCTCTCTCAATTTGGGCAGCTGTCTTATTTATAAGAAATATTTCCTTTTAATGTTTTTCAATTCATAAAAATAATTCCTGGAATTAGAAGAAATGAAAAATCTCATCTATCACTTTTTGGAGAGCATGGGAAATAAAAACTGGGTGCTTGTTTGAACTTGGCATGTCCTGAAGATTAGAACATAAGATAAAGGTCTGTGGGAAGAGGGATTATAGTCCAGAACTGATGATGATTTTGATCTGTGACATCACAAACCAGGTACAAATCTTGGCTCTGACACTGATTTTTTGCCTTGGGCAAATTAAATACCATTATATGCCTCAGTTTTCTCACCTGTAAAATGGAAATAACAATAGAGCCTAATTCATGGGGTTGTTATGAGGTTCATCATGGGCGTTTAAAGCATTGAAGATCATATTTTGTATCAGAAAGTGATCAATAAAATTAGATATTTTCACTCATTCTTAAGGGCTCCCACATAAAGTTACCTGGTGCAAATGCTGTGCACTTTCCAAAAAAGACATTCTGGAGGTTGATTTATCAGTGATGTAAGATTGTAGAAATTCCAGGCATTTCATGTCACTTTCCTGAAATCTAGCAGGTTGAAAACAGAAGTGCCATTTTTAGCAACTCTGGCTCATTTCATACATAAAATTTGTCACTCAGTCTTATAGATCATCCTTCCATTTGGACTCTGAAATTGTCTCCCCCACCCCCAAATTAGAACTACTTGGCACCCTGTGCAAGCAATTCCCCACAATCCCCCCAAACCCACCCCTCACTCACAGCTTCCCATGCACAGGAGGGTCTTTTCCCAACCAGTTGCCTTTGGAATCTCTCCAGATATCAGAACTCCAGTTATAACCCACTCTTTTTAAAAATTATTTTTATGGACTTATAATTGCTTTGCAATGATGTTTTGGTTTCTGCTCTACAATGAAGTGAATAGGCTGTATCCATACCTATATTCCTTCCCTCTTGGACCTGCCTCCTACCCCAAGCTTCCTCATCCCATCACTCTAGGTCATCACAGAGCAGCAAGCTGAGCTGCCTGCACTATGCAGCAGCTTCCCACTAGCTATCTATTTTACACATGGCAGTGTATATATGTGTATGTATATAAATATAAATATATGTATATATGGAGGTGCTGGTTTAGTTGCTAAGTTGTGTCTGATTCTTGCAACCCCATGGACTGTAGCCCACCAGGCTCCTCTGTCCATGGGATTTCCCAGGAAAGAATACTGGAGTGGGTTACCATTTCCTTCTCCAGAGGATCTTCCCCACCCAGGGATCAAACCTGCATCTCCTGCATTGCAGGCAGATTCTTTACAGCTGATCCACCAGGAAACCCCTATTTCACACTGGGGACCTCACTAAAACATCAGATTTGAGGTTATTGGGTCTGAGATGGAGCCAGAAACTCTTATTTCTAACAGACTCCTGGGCAATAGAGGCACTGCTCTGAGTAACAAGGCCGTAGATTTCCTGAAGGACCTCATAACTTTTCCCTCTGTTTTTCATACGGGCTTCTCCGATCGTCTCTTCTGCCAGAGCTGTTTCTTCAAACAATCCTGTTATTTATCTTTAATAGCTCCCTTCAGTTTATAGAAAAAAAAAAAAAGAATCCAAATGAGTTTCCAGAGCGTTCAAGTCTCTCTATTTGAAATGCTATTAAATCATCAATGAGTCACTAAATAATAATTCTTCCTCCCCTAATCTTCACTGCTCGTCCAGCCTTAATCACCCTTTGCACAGAGATTTCTAGTAAGCACCTCTGATAAATCCTTTCCATTCATGGATAGTTGGGATTTGTTCTTGCCTCAGCTCTGAAGAGCTCTTTGAGAGTCCACCGTGGCTGTCCTGATCCAAGCGCAGAGCTGGGGAGGTGGCCAGTGCTTGCCAATGCCTGCTCAGTGGATTGTGTTAGACTCTGAGTAATTAGGGTGTGGCCACAGCCAAAAGATGGTGGTGGATGAATTTGCTGTAATTCACTTTAAAAAAAATTTGGGTGATGGGCAATTGTAAACAATAGAGCTATACTAGATTCCAAACCAAGGGGAAAAGGACCTAAGTTTCAACACTGAGACTTTCAAACATCAATTGAAGATTGCTATCAGCTTTCCTCTCTTGCAGACAACTGCTGCTTTTGAAAACTATTTCTATGACTTCATAAATCTGAGGGAAATATTTTGTGAATGTCTGAGTGTTAGTGTTTGAAGGTTGATAGAATCTTACTGGTTCTATCTTCATAGTTCTATGATGACGCTTACATAAGATTTTTGAATTCTTTCATTTTCTCTCTTTAATACAGTCTTTAAACTCAATGTGAAATGATTCACCACTTTATGGTTGTAACAGGATCCATTTTCTCCCCATTACAATCTGACTAAATTGCTTATTTATGTTTGTAAAAGCTTAATGTGAAAAGTTTAGTAAAGCACCATTTATTTGCATATTAATGTCAATAACCAACTTTTAAAGATGGATTTGGTTACTATAATATTCCTGAATCACAGAGGCATTGGTTCAGACATCTTCTCTGAATGTGACTAAACCAATGAATGGTGTAAATTTATAATGCCAGCAGCCAGCACCTCCTTTAAGAACTCAGGATTCAAATAAGTTATCCATTCCCAACATTCTTTGGATATAGTCATAGAAAATTGGAATTCAGTTCAGTTCAATCACTCAGTTGTATCTGACTCTTTGTGACCCCATGGACAGCAGCATGCCAGGCTTTCCTGTCCAGGGAGCTTGCTCAAACTCATGTCCATCAAGTCGGTGATGCTATCCAACCATCTCATTCTCTGTCATACCATTTTCCTCCTGCTTGCAATCGTTCCCAGCATCAGAGTCTTTTTTAATGAGTCAGCTCTTTGCATAAGGTGGCCACAGTATTGGAGTTTCAGCATCAGTTCTTCCAATGAATATTCAGGATCGATTTCCTTGAGTTGATTGGCATGATATCCTTGCAGTCCAAGGGACTCTGAAGAGTCTTCTCCAACACTACACTTCAAAAGCATCTATCTTTGGTGCTCAGCTTTCTTTATGGTCCAATTCTCACATTCATACATGACTACTGGAAAAACCATAGCTTTGACTAGACAGACCTTTGTTGGCAAAGTAATATCTCTACTTTTTAATAGGCTCTGTAAGTTGGTCATAGCTTTTCTTTCAAGGAGCAAGTGTCTTTTAAATTCATGACTGAAGTCACCATCTGCAGTGATTTTGGAGCCCAAGAAAACAAAGTCTGTCACTGTTTCCATTGTTTACCCATCTATTTGACATGAAGTGATGGGACCGGATGCCATGATCTTTGTTTTTTCAATGTTGAGTTTTAAGCCAGCTTTTTTCACTCTCCTCTTTCACTTTCATCAAGAGGATCTTTAGTTTCTTTTTGTTTTCTGTCATAAGGGTGGTGTCATGTGATTATCTGAGATTATTATTTCTAGTGGTGTTGATTCTGACTTGTGGTTCATCCAGTTTGGTATTTTGCATGATGTCCTCTGCTTACAAGTTAAAAAAGCAGGGTGACAATATACAGCCTTGACATACTCCTTTCCCAATTTGGAACCAGTTTATTGTTCCATGCCCAGTTCTAACTGTTGCTTCTTGACCTGCATACAGGTTTCTCAGGAAGCAGGCAAGGTGGTCTGGTATTCCCATCTCTTGAAGAATTTTCCAGTTTGTTGTGATCCACACAGCCAAAGGCTTTGGCATACTCAATAAAGCAAAAGTTGATGTTTCTCTGAAACTCACTTGCTTTTTCTAATGATCACAAGAGACTCACCCAGACTTGCCCGTGAGTGTCCAGGAGTCTCCAGTGGAGAGGTGGGTTGGTGGTGGCCTGCTGCAGGGTTGGGGGCATTGAATGTAGCAGTACATGCATTGGACCTTTGAAGGAGGTCACCAGTATCTTCATTACCTCCACCATAGTTTGGCCCCAGGTAAATAACACAGCTCCACCCATCAACAGAAAATGGATTAAAATTTACTGAAGTTGGCCCTGCCCATCAGAACAAGACCCAGTTTCCCCCTAAGTCAGTCTCTCCCATCAGAAAGCTTCCATAAGCCTCTTATCTTTCTCCATCAGAGGGCAGACAGACTGAAAACCACAGTCAGAAAATTAACCAATCTGATCATATGGACCACAGCCTTGTATAACTCAATGAAACTATGAGCCATGCTGTTAAGATGGATGGATAAAGGTGGAGAGTTCTGACAAAATGTGGTACACTGGAGAAGGGAATACCAAACCTCTTCAGTATTCTTGCCTTGAAACCCTATGAACAGTATGAATAGGCAAAAAGACAGGACACTGAAAAATGAATTCCACAGATCGGCAAGTGCCCAGTATGCTACTGGAGAAGAGTGAAGAAATAGCTCCAGAAAAAGTGAAGAGATGGAGCCAAAGCAAAAACACCCAGTTGTGGATGTAATTGGTGATAAAAGCAAACTCTGATGCTGTAAAGAGCAATATTGCATAGGAACCTGGAATATTAGGTCCATGAATCAAGGGAAATTGGAGGTGGTCAAACAGGAGATGGCAGAGTGAACATCAATATTTTAGGAATCAGCGAACTAAAATGGACTGTAATGGGAGAATTTAACTCAGATGACCATTATATCTACTACTATGGGCAGGAATCCCTCAGAAGAAATGGAGTAGCCATCATAGTCAACAAAAGAGTCTGAAATGAAGATTTGGATGCAATCTCAAAAACGACAGAATGATCTCTGTTCATTTCCAAGGCAATCCATTCAATATCACAGTAATCCAAGTATATGCCCCGACCAGTAATGCTGAAGAAGCTGAATTTGAATAGTTCTATGAAGACCTAGCTTTAACATCTGGAAGTTACAGTTTACGTATTGCTAAAGCCTGGCTTGGAGAATTTTGAGCATTACTTTACTAGCGTGTGAGATGAGGGAAATTGTGCCATAGTTTGTGCATTCTTTGGCATTGATCATAGAAAAAGCAAGAGAGTTCCAGAAATATATATATATATTTCTGCTTTATTTACTATTCCAAAATCTTTTACTGTGTGGATCACAATAAACTGTGGAAAATTCTGAAAGAGATGGGAATATCAGACCACCTGACCTGCCTCTTGAGAAACCTATATGCAGGTCAGGAAGCAACAGTTAGAACTGGACATGGAACAACAGACTGGTTCCAAATAGGAATGAGAGTATGTCAAGGCTGTATATTGTCACCCTGCTTATTTAAATTATATGCAGAGTACATCATGAGAAATGCTGGGATGGATAAAGCACAAGCTGGAATCAAGCTTGAAGGGAGAAATATCAATAACCTCAGATATGCAGATGAAACCACTCTTATGGCAGAAAGCAAAGAACTAAAGAGCTTCTTGATGAAAGTGAAAGAGGACAGTGAAAAAGTTAGCTTGAAGCTCAACATTCAGAAAACTAAGATCATGGCATCTGACCCATCACTTCATGTGAAATAGATGGGGAAACAGTGGAAACAGTGTCAGACTTTATTTTTTGTTTGGCTCCGATATCACTGCAGACGGTGATTGCAGCCATGAAATCAAAAGATGCTTACTCCTTGGAAGAAAACTTATGACCAGCTTAGATAGCATATTAAAAAGCAGAGACATTACTTTGCCAACAAAGGTCCGTCTCGTCAAGGCTATGGTTTTTTCAGTAGTCATGTATGGATGTGAGAGTTGGACTATAAAGAAGGCTAAAGAATTGATGCTTTTGAACTGTGATGTTGGAGAAGACTTGAGAGTCCCTTGGACTGCAAGGAGATCCAACCAGTCCATCCTAAAGGACATCAGTCCTGGGGTGTTCATTGGAAGGACTGATGCTGCAGCTGAAACTCCAATACTTTGGCCACCTGATGAGAAGAGTTCACTCATTGGAACAGACCCTGATTCTGGGAGGGATTGGGGGCAAGTGGAGAAGGGGAAGACAGAGGATGAGATGGCTGAACGGCATCACCAACTTGATGGACATGAACTTGAGTAAATTCTGGGAGTTTGTGATGGACAGGATGGCCTGGCATGCTGTGGTTCATGGTGTCACAAAGAGTTGGACACGACTGAACGACTGAACTGAATTGAACTGATGAAGACCTACCAGACCTTCTAGAACTAACACCCAAAAAGAATGTCCTTTTGATTATAAGGGACTGGAATGCAAAACTAGGAAATCAAGAAACATTTGGAGTGACAGGCAAATTAGGTCTTGGGTCCAGAATGAAGCAGGGCAAAGGCTAAGAGACTTTTGCCAATATAGCTCACTGGTCATAGCAAATACCCTCTTCCAACAGCGCAAGAGAAGACTCTACATATGAACATCACCAGATGATCAATAATAAAATCAGATTGATTGTATTATTTGCAGCCAAATATAGAGAAGCTGTATACAGGCAGCAAAAACAAGACCAGGAGCTGACTGTGGCTCAGATCATGAACTCCTTATTGCCAAGTTCGGACTTAAATTGAAAAAAGTAAGGAAAATCACTAGACCATTCAGGTATAACCTAAATCAAATCCCTTATGTTTATACAGTGAAAATGACAAATAGATTCAAGGGATTAGATCTGATTGACAGAGTGCCTGAAAAGCTATGGATGGAGGTTCATGACATTGTATAGGAGAGAGGAATGAAGATCATCCCCAAGAAAAAGACATGCAAAAAAGCAAAATGGCTATGAAAAGGCCTTACAAATAGCTGTGCAAACAAGAGAAGTGAAAAGCAAAGGAGAAAAGAACAGGTATGCCCATTTGAATGCAGAGTTACAAAGATAGCAAGGAGAGATAAAGAAAGCCTTCCTCAGTGATCAGTGGAAAGAAATAGAGGAAGACAATAGAATGGGAAAGACTAGAGAACTCTTCAAGAAAATTAGAGATACCAAGGGAACATTTCATGCAAAGATGGGCACAATAAAGGACAAAAATGGTATGAACCTAACATAAGCAGAAGATATTAAGAGGAGGTGGCAAGAATACACAGAAGTACTATGCAAAAAAGATCTTCACAACCCGTATAATCACGATGATGTGATCACTCACCTAGAGCCAGACATCCTGGAATGTGAAGTCAAGTGGACCTTAGAAAAAATCACTATGAACAAAGCTAATGGAGATGATACAATTCCAGTTGGGCTATTTCAAATCCTAAAAGATGATGCTGTGAAAGTGCTGTACTCAATATGCCAGAAAATTTGGAAAACTCAGCATTGGCACAACTCTGGAAAAGGTCAGTTTTCATTCCAATCCCAAAGAAAGGCAATGCCAAAGAATGCTCAAACTACCGCACAATTGCACTCATCTCACACACTAATAAATTAATTCTCAAAAATCTCCAAGTCAGCCTTCAATAGTACATGAACCACGAACTTCCAGATGTTCAAGCTGGATTTAGAAAAGGCAGAGGAACCAGAGATCAAATTGCCAACATCCGTTAGACCATCAAAAAAGCGAGAGAGTTCCATAAAGCCATTTATTTCTGCTTTATTGACTATGCCAAAGACTTTGAGTGTGTGGATCACAATAAACTGTGAAAAACTCTTCAAGAGATGAGAATACCAGACCACCTGACCTTCCTCTTGAGAAATCTTTATGCAGGTCAGAAAAGAACAGTTAGAACTGGACATGGAGCAACAGACTGTTTCCAAATTGGGAAGAGTACAACAAGGTTATATATTGTCACCCTGCTTATTAAACTTATATGCCAAGTACATCATGAGAAACACTGGACTGAATGAAGCCCAAGGTGGATTTAAGACTGCTGGGAGAAATATCAATAACCTGAGATATGCAGAAGATATCACCATTATGGCAAAAAGCGAAGAAGAGCTAAAGAGCCTCTTGATGAAAGTTAGAGGAGAGTGAAAATGTTGGCTTAAAGCTCAACATTCAGAAAACTAAGATCATGGCATTCAATTGCATCACTTCATGACAAATAGATGGGGAAGCAGTGGGATAGTGACAGACTTTATTTTGGAGGTGCTCCAAAATCACTGTAGATGGTGACTGCAGCCATGAAATTAAAAGACACTTACTTCTTGGAAGAAAGTTATGACCAACATAGAAAGCATATTACAAAGTAGAGACATTACTTTGCCAACAAGGTAGTCTAGACAAAGATATGGTTTTTCCAGAAGTCATGTATGGATGTGAGAGTTGGACTATAAAGAAAGCTGAGCACTGAAGAATTGTTGCTTTTGAACTGTGTTTTTGGAGAAAAGAATCTTGGACTCTTGGTGATCTTGGACTCTTGGACTCTTGAGAGACACTTGGACTGCAAGGAGATCCAACCAGTCCATCCTAATGGAAATCAGTCCTGAATATTCATTGGAAGGTCGGATGTTGAAGCTGAAACTCCCATACTTTGGCTACCTGATGTGAAAAACTGACTCATTGGAAAAGATCCTAATGCTGATAAAGATTGAAGGTGGGAGGAGAAGGGGATGAGAGAGGATGAGATGGTTGGATACATCACTGACTTAATGGACATGAGTTTGAATGAACACTGGGAGCTGGTGATGGACAGGGAGGTCTGGCTTGTTGCAGTCTGTGACTGAGCAACTGAACTGAACTGAATGGATGTTGGCAATTTGATCTTTGGTTCCTCTGCCTTTTCTAAATCCAGCTTGAACATCTGGAAGTTCTTGGTTCACATACTGTTGAAGACTGGCTTGGAGAATTTTGAGCTTTACTTTGGTAGCATGTGAGATGAGTGCAATCGTGCAGTAGTTTAAACATTCTTTGGCATTGCCTTTCTTTGGGATTGGAATGATAATCGACCTTTTCCAGTCCTGTGGCCATGCAGAGCTTTCCAAATTGGCTGGCATATTGAAAGCAGCACTTTACCAGCATCGCCTTTTAGGACTTGGAATAGCTTATCTGGAATCCCTTCACATCCACTAGCTTTGTTCATAGTGATGCTTCCTAAGGCCCCCTTGACTTCTCATTCCAGGATATCTGACTTAAGGTGAATGATCACACCGCCATCATTATCTGGGTCCTTAAGGTCTTTTTTGTATAGTTTTTCTATGTATTCTTGCCAACTCTTCTGAATATCTTCTGTTTCTGTTAGGTCCAAAGCATTTCTATGTTTTTTTGTGCCTATCTTTCATGTGCCCATTATGTTTCAAGGGGATCATTCTCCCTTCGTATGTCTTACTTTCTTGACGAGATCTCTAGTCTTTCCCATTCTATTGTTGTCCTCTATTTCCTTGCACTGATCACGTTGGATGGCTTTCTTATCTCTCCTTGCTCTTCTTTGGAACTCTGTACTCAGTTGGGTATACCTTTCCTTTTCTGCTTTGTCTTCTCTTCTCTTCTCAGCTGTTTGTAAGGCCTCCTCAGACAATGATTTTTCCTTTTTGCATTCCTTTTTATTGGGGATGGTTTTGATCACAACCTTCTGTACAATGTTATGAACCTCCATCCATAGTTCTTCAGGCACTCTGTCTATCAGATCTAACTCCTTGAATCTATTTTTCACTTCCACTGTACAGTCTTAAAGGATTTGATTTAAGTTATGCCTGAATGGTCTAGTGGTTTTCCTTGCTTTCTTCAATTTAAACCCGAATTTGGCAATAAGGAGTTCATGATCTGAGCCATAGTCAGCTCCTCATCTTGTCTTGCTTACTGCTTAGAGCTTCTTTATCTTCAGCCACAAAGAATATAATCAATCTGATTTGCTATTGACCCATCTGATGATGCCCATGTGTAGAGTCGACCCTTGTGTTGTTGGAAGAGGGTGTTTGGTATGACCAGTGCATTCTCTTGGCAAAATGCCAATGTGTTTACTTTTGTCCTGCCTCATTTTGTATTCCAAAGCCAAACTTTGTTTTTTTATTCCAGGTATCTCTTGACTTACTACTTTTGCATTCCAGTCCCCTATGATGAAAATGACATCTTTTTAAGGTGTTAGTTCTAGAAGGTCTTGTATGTCATTATAGAACCATTCAATTTCAGCGTGTTTCACATTAG
Organism: Odocoileus virginianus; assembly: GCF_023699985.2. Classification (NCBI taxonomy): domain Eukaryota; kingdom Metazoa; phylum Chordata; class Mammalia; order Artiodactyla; family Cervidae; genus Odocoileus; species Odocoileus virginianus. Next base: position 3,782,197 of record NC_069682.1, read on the forward strand.
TGCTTGGACATAGACTTGGATTACTGTGATATTGTGTGTTTTGCCATGGAAACCAATAGAGATCATTCTGTCATTTTTGAGATTGCAGCCCAGTACTGCATTTCAGACTCTTTCGTTGACTATGAGGGCTACTCCATTTCTTCTAAGGGATTCTTGCCCATAATAGTAGAGATAACAGTCATCTGAATTAAATTCACCCATTCCAGTCCATTGTAGTTCACTGATTCCTAAAATGTCAATGTTCACTCTTGCCATCTCCTGGTTGACCACTTCCAATTTACCTTGATTCATGGACATAACATTTCACATTCCTATGCAATATTGTTCTTTGTAGAATTGGACTTTACTTCCATCTCCAGTCACATCTACAGCTGGGTGTTGTTTTTGCTTTGACTACATCCCTTTATTTCTGGACTTATTTCTCCACTGATCTCCAGTAGCATATTGGACACTTACTGACCTGGGGAGTTCATCTTTCAGTGTCATATCTCTTTGCCTTTTCATGCTGTTCCTGGGGTTCTAAAGGCCAGAATACTGAAGTGGTTTGCCATTCCCTTCTCCAGTGGACCATGTTTTGCCTAAACTCTCCACCATGACCCATCTGTCTTGGGTGGCCCTAAATGTCATGGCTCATACTTTCATTGAGTTAGACAAGGCGGTAGTCCATGTAATCAGTTTGGTTAGTTTTCTGTGATTGGGGTTTTTATTTTGTCTGGTCTTTTATGAATAAGAATAATAGGCTTATGGAAGCTTTCTCGTGAGAGAGACTGACTGTAGGGGCAAGTGGTCTTGTTCTGATGGCTGATGGGCGGGGCCATACTCAGTAAATCTTTAATCCAATTTTCTGTTGATGTAAGGGGCTGTGTTCCCTCCCTTTTGTTTGGCCTGAGGCCAAGGAATCCACTGGAGACTCGCGGACACTCACAGCCAAGTCTGACTCACTCTTGTGGGGACACTGATTTTTTCTCCTGGCTCCTGGTGTGCACAGGATTTCACTTGCCCTCCAAGAGTCTGGTTTCCCAGTCCTGTGTAAGTTCTGTAATCAAATCCCACTGGCCTCCAAAGTCAAATTCACTGGGGGTTCTCAGTCCCTTTTCCAGATCCCCAGCTTGGGAAATCTATTGTGGGTCCTAGAACTTTCTTAGCAGCATGTGAATTTCTTCAGTACAATTGTTCTGCAGTTTGTGGGTTGTCTGCTCAGGGGCTCTATGGTGTGGCTACTGGAGACCCAAGAGGGTTTATGCCACATGCTGTGTGATCCAGGTCTGCTGCAGCCAGAGCTTCTGTCCCCGTGGCAGGCCGCTGCTGACCTGTGCCTCCACAAGAGACACGCAGACACTCAAAGGCAGGTCTGGCTCAGTCTCTTTGGAGCCTCTGGGTCTTGGTGCACACAAGGTTTTGCTTGAGCCCTCTATGCATCTCTGGTGGGTATGGGGTTTGATTTTAAGCATGATTTTACCACTCCTACCATCTTGTTGGGCTTTTCCTTTGCTGTTGAACGTGGGATATCTTTTTTAGGTGGGATTCAACATTCTCCTATCGATGGGTGTTCAGCAGTGAGTTGCAATTTTGGAGTTCTCACAGGAGAAGATAAGTACACATCCTTCTACTCTGTCATCTCTCACAATTCCAAGGCACTGTCCTTGAAAAAATTTGGAGAGGGTCCCGTAATTCGGGATTTGAATGGAGGCTGTTGTGGCAGAGTTAGACATGGCAGTGGCTCCCAAGGTTTTGTTTTAATATCTGAGACTGCCACTAAATAGTCCATGATTTTAGATTTAGACTGTATCTCCCTGGACCTCAGTTTCCTCAGTTACAATAGGACAGAGCTGGGGAAAAAAAAAAAAAAAAAAAAAAAAACCCTTTCATTCAGAAGTGTGAATTGAGAACCTACCACTTAGTAGTAGGCCATGGGCTACATTTGCAAACAAGGTGGACATGGCTCCTCTCTTCAAGGAACTCATAAGACACTTGTGTCCCAGGGGGATGACAGGCACGAGATGGGAACTTGTGAGCTAAAGAGGCAGACTTAGATTCATGAACTCCGTGATCCTAATCGTACAGAACTTTCTGACATTCTGTCAACTCAGCACTGTTTTTCTCATCCTCTGCTTTAGGGTCTCCACTTTGCATTATTCTCCTTGTTTCTCTTTTTCTTGCTTATCTTTTGAGGCTTGCCTCAAGAATTATTTCCCATAACTAGATCTGACTGGCGCAGAAGTTCTCCCCTGCATATACATAACCCTTGTCTTTGAGTCTTGTCTTAGTCTCACATTATAATGTCCATTTAGTTATTTGCTGCTCCACTGCATATAAACTGTTAAGATACAATCATTTTAAACATATTTATTTATTTATTTTTATTTATTTGTCTGTGCCAGGTCTTAGTTACGGCATGAGGGACCTTTTTAGTTGTGGCATGTGGGATCTAGTTCTCTGACCAGGGATTGAACCTGGGTTATCTACACTGGGAGCAGAGTCTTAGCCATTGGACCACTAGGGAAGTCCCTTGTTTGTTGTTGTTCTTGTTCAGCCACCAAGTCATGTTCAACTCTTTGCAGTTACTTGGATTGCAGCATGGCAGGCTTCCCTATCTCTCACCATCTCCTGGAATTTGCCCAAGTTCATGGGAAGTCCCTAGGATAGCATAAAATCTCTTATAGGTAAAACCACTGCATAGCACATGCATTGCATACAAATTCATTAATGGACTATCTAATTAAGGTCAATAATTAATTATTGGCAATGTGGTACTATATATATATCTCAGGTCCCTGTTACCAGAGTTCAAATTATCCTACATGATCTATGTGATCAGTAACATTCATTTAGTTATATAAGGTAAATTTTTGCAATAAAATTACCTCTGCTTTGTAACAAAAGTATAAGCATGATACATTTCAGTTTCACAATTAAATTTTATTTTATCCATGCAGCCTTCTGACTTTGGACTCAGGGTCTTAGGTGACTCTCTCATTTGAACCTCTCATATCCTACCTTGATCTTTCTTTCCTTTTAACTTGCATATGATCTTTACCAAGACTTTTGTGACTCCCCTGCCCAAAGAAAATAGTTTAGTGGATCTTCAAGAAATTTATAGCACCAGTCCATTAAACAATGAATTGGTCTATTGGCTGGATGTAGCCTAGACAATCAGAAAGGCAATATACCAACCTGTGGTGTATAATGTAGCTGAGACAACCAAAAATTGATCAGTTACTGCTTTATTTGTTAAATATTCACATATCTGAGTGATATTGGAGAGAATGGTGAGAGCTGTGCCATAGAGGAGCAATAGACCAGCCTCTTGCAAGTACAAGTGCACCAGAATCACAAGGGATTTTAAAGCCTCCAGATGCCCAGACCCTGTTCCCCGAGAATCTGGCTTGGAAAGTCTGGGGTGGAGCCATGGCATCACAGTGCTTAAAACCCTTCTAAAGAAGTCAGCGCTGGGTATCTCTACAGTAAACTTAAGAGAATTAGGAGATATTTACCCCGAGGACTTTGTGATTCCCTTAAGAGATGTGCAAATGTTATCGCTTTTGGAAAAATGACCCTAATGGCCATGTCTTAGTTGTTGAAAATTTTTCTTGATTTTAGCCCTGTTCATGTGAGCTAAATTAAAGGGTTTCAGTGAGCACAGAAACCATGTGTTAATTAAAATCAACCATTAGGCTGAAGCAGAAATGCCAGCAGTCTACTGACTTGTTGATTGTTGACAGATTGGAGTGGAGGAAGTTGAGTAATTCACATCCTATGTATTGTACCATTAGGGGGTAAATGAGTTGAGTTTTAAAAATTGTGAACAGACATTTTAAATGTATTCATGAACTTTCTCAGAAGGTCTGGGAAACAAGGAGTCTGTGTGGTCCAGAGAAAAAAGACTCTGGACCTTGGACCTCCTCCCAGGGCTGCTGCTAACCGCATATGTGACCTTGGGCTCCTAATTCAACCCCTGGAGGTCAGTTTTCTTATCTGCAAAATGTGTAGGCTGGATCTGTTATTCCCCAAGTCCCTCCCAACTTAAAATTCTATCATTTATTTTTAGAATTTCTTTATAACTCTAAAATACCTAACAAGTTAATACTCTTCTCTGAATCAGAAACAAAAAACTCTTATATTTCCCTTGAATCTTTTGAAACCAGATAATTTGTATTGCTTCACCAGTGCTTCACAACATATACCAAAACAAGAGTCTTATAACTATTCCACATTTAGGTTTACCACTGGACATTTGATTACTGACATTTATAGAAGAAAGATAAATCTGAATGAACCCAAATAATGGAGCCTTTAGTTCAGCTGGGGAAATTTATTCCTTAAAATTGTTTTTGGAAGAATAACATGCAAAGAGGTGCAAAAATTATACCTATACAATTTGATAACTTTTCCCAAAGTAAACACAATTATGTAACCAGCACCCAAATTAATCAGCAGAGCATCAGTGGTGTCCAGCTGCAGCCCCACCATGCTCCCTGCCCATCATAGGTCCCATCCCCTCAAGGTTAGACCATTGTCCTGGTATGTAACACGACAGATTAGTTTTTGCCTATTTGTATGCTTATTTGTATCTGTCTTCATTCAATCAACATTTTGCTTTAAAATTCATTCAAATGGTAATATATATGTGGAGATCATTCATTCCTGAGTCTGTCCAGTAAACCATTATATGTAAATATCAGTTTAATGTTGTCTAACATCTGAGTAGTTTCCAGTTTGGGGCTGGAAAATGCTGCTAAGAATGCTCTGACATATGTGTTTTGATAACATATACTTACATTTCTGTCGGGTGTATTTCTAAGAGTGGAGTTGTTGGATTATATTATACAGCACACTTCCTGAGGATACTTTCTGAGGGCTTCATATGTAACTGGCCAATTGCTTGGTGCTGGAGTCCCAAATATATCTAGGCTCTTGCAGGGCCACGCCACTGCTTCTTGAATTAGAATTGCATTCAGGAACCCTACATGTATACCTGCTGTGCTTGAGTCACGTCTGACTCTTTATGACCCCATGGACTGTACCCACCAGGCTGCTCTGTCCGTGGGATTTTTCAGGCAAGAATACTGGAGTGGGTTTCCATACCTTCCTCCAGGGGATCATATATACCTGAGTTACAGATAAACTTTCTACTTAAGCCTCCCCAGACTAAAGTTGAAGCATGTTTTCCTTCATTGAGCAAAATCCACATAGTAGCAGAAAAAGAGAGACCCCACAAAGTATCTACAGGCACTACAATGTCACAATGAGTTTGAAGAATACCCCTTTAAAAGAAAACACAAAAACAGGAAAGAAACAAAAAAAAAGAAAAGAGTCTCTGTGTATTCACTTAAAGTCATCTGGGGAGTATTAGGCATGGAAGGATCATGCTTTGTTTTGCTTTGTTTTTAGTTTAACAGAGGGTTCAGGCAAGGCACTTAGGACCTGGAACAAGGGTTTCCCACACATCAATCCCTTCCATTGATCCTGAGATTTGGTTTATAAAAAATTTTATGGTTCTTTTCTTTCCAAGCCTTCCCGCAGATCCATTTTTAGGCCCCTCAGAACGTCACCTGCTCATTATTTCCTCTATGTATGGGTGGAGCATTTTGGCCCAAAGGACAATTCCAATGTCTTTGTGCTACTATTATTGGAGATTTGTTTCTGCCAGAGGTCACGTCCACCTAACAGCCAGTGGCCTCCTGGCTCTTAAGTGGATGGGGCCAGTTCAGGCAGCACGTTATACTTAGATCAGTAGCAGATTGTGAGAAAGTCTGCAGGAGGCTGTTAAGTGTTTCAGGAAGGTGGAAAGTCCTTCTTCATCTTCCGCAGAGAATCACTAGAGATCTGGGAAGAACCAAGTGAGCTGTAATGCCTTTCCTTGAGGAAAGCTTACTCCTGCCATACGTGTAGGTTCTTGGGTTAAAAGTTCTCCAGAAGCAGAGTCCGGGACTTTGGGTGAAGGCAACTGGTTGAGGGTGTGCTTTCATGAGAAGTGGGGGTTGGTGAGAGAAATCTTGCCTGATCCTATGGGAGCCCAGCATTTCATATCTCTGTCATTCATGCTGGTCAGACTGCCTGAGACGATCAGTGAACAAACTCCCAGGCAGGAGGCTCCCATTCAGCCAGGGCTTTGTCTTCAGAGAAGGTGGCCGCTGGGAGCCATCAGTGGCCTACGGAAGCTGGGAAATGGATCCACCCCCCAGTAACAGGCACCCAGGAGAGGATACCAAGAGCACGTACTACACTCAGGGATTCCTGGAGATTTACTCTGGAGGAGATAAACCTTTGATTGACCCTACAGGAGATAACAGAAGATGCTTTATGGTGGCATTTTCTGCTTGCCAGTAGGTATCTAGCCAACTCTCATCAGCCTTGTTCCTGAAACAACTGTTCCCCTTTCAATTCCATAAACACTCCATGCTCTTTTCCAGACTCCTGATGAGATAGGCTGGAACATGGGACCTGGGATCTGTTGCTGCAGTGCTTGCACCTGGACAGACATCTCTTCAAGCAACAGATACAAAGAAACCATAAGGGGCTAAAAATAACCGCATGCATGTACAGTTGGAGCAAAGTATGAACAATAAGATACAGTAAGACCAAAACCCAACTGCCATTTCCCAGGTTCTGAGAGCAAAAGCAGGGTGTTACACATGATCCCTGCACACAACGCCACCAAGGGGGTAGACAGGTCACCTAAATCACCCCTCCAGCCAACCCACAAATCTGCCCTATCCTCACCACGTGTAAGGGGCCAACTTGCCCCTCCCCCCCTTCAGGGAAAAAGCAGGGGCATTGGGAACTTGTCCTCACTCCCTTACGCTGCAGCATGAGTCTCCAAAAATTCTTACCTGAATTTCTCATTTGGCCTCTTGTCAATTTCTATTGATTAAAATGTCCAAGAACCCAGATCAGTAATGCTAACATCTCTCACCTCTCACATTGGGCTGAAAAGCCACCGTATCCCTCAGAGTCTGGCAAAATATCCCACTTCCTCTCCAAAGTCTATCTGTCATTTCAGCCTCATTTTCCCTCTTCTCCTTTATACTTAAACTCCTGTCACTCAGTCTAACAGTTAAATGCTGGTGGTGTTTGCTTTGGAGATACATTGTCTTATCTTCAGGAATGGATGATAAGTTTGTCTTAGGTTGATGTTCCCCAGAGGCAGACCCTGAGACAAGGATTTGAATGTAAGGTGGAATTCCAGGGAGGACAGACAGAGGAAGTGGGAAGTTGAGACAGAGAATGGGAGGCGTTAAGGCATGCTACCAAAGTGACTACCATCAGCAACAGGGGTGAGATTCCACTGAGGACCTCTGGGAAAATCTGCAGTGCACATCTCAGAATTGTTCCACAGTTTATCCAATAACTGTTATCTATCCTTATGTAGGGCCTATGTGAAATGTACCAGATTGGTTCAAAAGCTAGAAAATATATCCTGTCTATAAACAATTTATAAATTAATATTCAATTTCAATTTGGGAAAGTTTTAAAAACTATTTTCTTCAGTCAGGTAGCCCGGGATTCAGTTGAGACCAACAATAAACATTTATTCCATTTTTGACATAGTTATGAGCAATATATTTAATTTACACAATGAATTAACCAAAATGTACGGCTATGACATATTTTCTTCATATGGTCTTTATTCTTTAATTGTTCAGTGGATATTGTCATCTGGTCTTTCCGCTGAGGTGATTCAAATCACAAGAAGAATGTACATTGATGCAAACACCTCTAACTAGACATGTTCTCTTGGCAGGATGCTGACTCCATCTTGGACTCTGAAATATTAAATAAACCAGCATAATTTGCTTGGGCTGATTTTCACCTTGGGAATTCCAGAACAGTTGGAAGGAATAACAACAACAACAAAAAACTAATAAAGCTTTTTTTGTTGATGATATTTGGCCTGGAAAGAAGAACACACTGGGAGGTTTTGTCTCCTTTTTCTCTTTATAGAAAGACTCATTGGATACATTCCATAAACTCTCTTTCTGTTATCCACCCTTCCTTGAAGCAGCAGAATTCCAAGAGAACAAGAAAGTCTTCAGTCCCATTTTAAATCATTGACATTTTTGTTATATCAAAATTGGTGATCTGCTCTATGACCCACATCCCAGAATTTCAGAAATAAAAGCAAAAATAAACAAATGGGACCTAATGAAACTTAAAAGCTTTTGCACAACAAAGGAAACTATAAGCAAGGTGAAAAGACAGCCCTCAGATTGGGAGAAAATAATAGCAAATGAAGCAACAGACAAAGGATTAATCTCAAAAATATACAAGCAACTCCTCCAGCTCAACTCCAGAAAAATAAATGACCCAATCAAAAAATGGGCCAAAGAACTCAACAGACATTTCTCCAAGGAAGACATACAGATGGCTTACAAACACATGAAAAGATGCTCAACATCACTCATTATCAGAGAAATGCAAATCAAAACCACAATGAGGTACCATTACACGCCAGTCAGGATGGCTGCTATCCAAAAGTCTACAAGCAATAAATGCTGGAGAGGGTGTGGAGAAAAGGGAACCCTCTTACACTGTTGGTGGGAATGCAAATTAGTACAGCCACTATGGAAAACAGTGTGGAGATTTCTTAAAAAGCTGGAAATAGAACTGCCGTATGACCCAGCAATCCCACTTCTGGGCATACACACCAAGGAAACCAGATCTGAAAGAGACACATGCACCCCAATGTTCATCGCAGCACTGTTTATAATAGCCAGGACATGGAAGCAACCCAGATGCCCATCAGCAGACGAATGGATGAGGAAGCTGTGGTACATATACACCATGGAATACTACTCAGCCATTAAAAAGAATTCATTTGAATCAGTTCTAATGAGATGGATGAAACTGGAGCCCATTATACAGAGCGAAGTAAGCCAGAAAGATAAAGACCATTACAGTATACTAACACATATATATGGACTTTAGAAAGATGGTAATGATAACCCTATATGCAAAACAGAAAAAGAGACTCAGATGTATGGAACAGACTTGTGGACTCTGGGAGAAGGCGAGGGTGGGATGTTTCAGGAGAACAGCATTGAAACATGTATATTATCTAGGGTGAAACAGATCACCAGCCTAGGTTGGGTGCATGAGACAAGTGCTCGGGCCTGGTGCACTGGGAAGACCCAGAGGGATCGGGTGGAGAGGGAGGTGGGAGGGGGGACTGGGATGGGGAGTACATGTAAATCCATGGCTAATTCATATCAATGTATAACAAAAACTACTGTAATGATGTAAAGTAATTAGCCTCCAACTAATAAAAAAAAAAAAGAAAAAAAAGAAAAAAAAAAAAAAAAAAAACAAAATTGGTGATCTGATTTTTTGTCTCTGTGTTCTAGATGCCTGGACTCATCAACTGACTGATGTTGTACATTTCTATTTACTATAGGATGTAGATTAGAAAAGAACCTGAGACAACAATAACAATTTATTTGCTTAATTTAAATCAGAGAAGCTCCTATTATTCTGAATATAGAATTGTTCCATATTGGCATTTCCAAGATTATAGAAGCTTTCATTATAGAAACTATCATTATAGATGCTTCTTTTCTTTCACATTGAAGAAATTATGAGTCCCAAGAAAGGTAGAGAAATATGAACTTCTAAGATTATGGCAATGATTATTATTCCATCCTGATGTATAAGGCTGCCTCTGCTCTCTGCTTCCTGAGCATTTCTAATTTAGTAGACAGAATTTAAGAAATTAATTAGTATTCCCCTGAGTTTCTCCTACTGACCAACTCATCAGAAAACAATGAAATATCTTAAATTCATCCTGGACCTATCTTTCTTCATCTGTGAAATGGGAACAATATCACTTGATCTGGTCTCTAAAACAATGATTAAATAAAAAGAAAACTAAAAGATTATTTTACAAAGAATCTCTACAGCATCAAGTGTCTTTAACAGAGGTATGTTGAGGATAAAGAAAAGCATCATCAGACTGAGAAGTCTAGTGTCCTTGGTTCAAATTCCAAATCCATTGCATTTCTTGTGGTTGATTCTGAATACCTGAGCAAGCGCCTTATTTTCTCACAACTTCCATCTCCTTGATTATGCACTGAAGAGACTACTTTTATCTTACAGTTGTTAGAATCAGGTCACCAAAAAAAAAAAAAAAAATGAAAGCATGCTGTGAAGGTCAGTGAGCTCAATGACTTAAACCATGGTTGCTGTTGCTGCCATCATTGTCATATTATTATTGCTGAGAAATGAAATAGTGAAATCATCCTGGCCCTGGAGATTTGGGAAACACTTGGAATCCATCTGAGGAAGACATGGTAACAGAATATTTAGGAAAAACATCATTACATCTGCATGAAAATCTCTCTTTAAATTTTTTTCTTGAAATTTTCATTTCCTAGTCATTTATCTTTTGTACACCCCCCTTGAATATTTGCACTTATTAAATGAATGCATAAGGGAATGAATGACTTCTCCATGCTGCTTCAGTGCTTTTGCTCCATTATTTTGATCAATGATTTGCCTATGTTTATTGAACTTGTATACATCTTATCTATATAAAATACATGGCTAGATGACACATCCAGTAGATGAAATTAAAAAGACAAATAATGTCAAGTATTAATGAAGATGTTGAGCAATCAAAACTCTTAGACATTGCTCATGAAATGTAAATTTATATAAATACTTTGAAAATTGTTTGGGGAATGTCTACTTTTGTAAACATATGCATTCCCTAAGAACTAGATATTCTATCACTAGAAATAAATGTCCCCTCTGAAATGCATGTGTATGTACACCATATAAGAATGCTCTTAAAAGCTTTATTCACAACATCTAAAAACCTGAGACTACCCTGATGCCCTTTAATAGTTTCATGGATAAATACATTGTGATGTCTTCATACAATGGAAAACCACAATACAACAATGAATTCTAACTATGCACAACAACAGCAGTGAATTACACAAACATTATGTTGACAGCCAACACCCACTCACAAACATATATAACATATAATCAATCCCATTAGCATACATTTTAAAAGTAAGAAAAATAAATCCATGGTGTTAGAAGTCAGGACAGTGGTTACTCCAGGGAGTATGGACTGTGGTAATGTCAAGGAACCATCACAAGGACAGCTTTTAAGGTGCTGGCTGGTGATGCTCCATGTTTTGATTTGGGTGTCCCTGATGAGGATGAGAGCTGGACCGTAAAGAAGGCAGAAGACCAAAGAATCGGTTCCTTCGAACTGTGGTGCTAGAGGAAGACTCCTGAAAGTCCCCTGGACAGTGAAGAGATTAAATCAGTCAATCTTAAGTGAAATCAACCCTGAATACTCATTGGAAGGGCTGATGCTGAAGCTGAAACTCCAGTACTTTTGGCCACCTTATGAGAATAGCCAACTCATTGGAAAAAGTCCCTGATGCTAGGAAAGATTGAGGGCAGAAAGGAGAAGAGGGTGTCCGAGGATGAGATGGCTGGATAGCATCACCAATGCAATGGACATGAACTTGAGCCAACTTTGGGAGGTGGTGAGGGACAGGGAGGCCTGGCATGCTGCAGTCCATGGGCTTGTGAAGAGTCAGACATGACTGTGTGACTGAACAACAAATATAAGGATGACCTTAGTGTGTGAAAGTTTGCCAAGCTGTATACTCAGGATATATAGCTCGCCCTGGACCCTGATCTCCATAGTTGAAGAGTGGTTCTGAATAGTTAACTAGTTTGATGTAATGTTTTGAACTTAAAAAAAAAAATTTACTTCTTTGGCTTTCAACATTAGATTGGAGTTGAAGTGACTCACTGCCAAAAGGACTACTCTATGCTTAGTCTACTTGTCTTTGGGACCAACTGGAGTAAGAAGCCTCTAGACAAATGGTGAGTCTCCATCCAAACTTCAGTTAGGCCAAGAAGCTGATGTAACTCAGTGAGCTGATTCAAGACCAGCTCTCTGGCTATGCCAGGCCTCTCTTGATCCTGTGATGGTCAAGTGCTCTGGGTATAGAAGCTGAGAAGATTCTTGTTCTGGTTCCTATGCTGGGATGAGGAACTGAGAAGTAGGCAGCCTCTTGGCCAAATCTTCCAGGAACATGCAAAATGAAAACTCTGAGACATCTTTATTGATCCAAAATGGATTCTGCCACCTCCACAGTTTGGAGCAGAGTGCGATTCACCAGTGCCTCCATCTGACTCAGGGATGGGAAGCAGAAGGCAGAGATGACCCTACAAATGCACTGACATCAGCTCTGGAACTGGAATACCTGACTGGTGGCTAGGTTTGTTATTTCCATGAGGGAATGCCTGCTCCACAAGACAATACTCATCTGTTAAACTCTTCAAACTCCAGCAAACTCGACCTGCAGACTGATTGCCCACATGCAAGTGATGCTTGTTCTTCTGAGCTTAGTGACAAGGTCAGCTGGCATCAAGGTCCATGCAGCTCCTCATATGAAGAGCTCTCAAGTAACCAGGTTGACTTGGAACCTATTTCTGCCACTTGGTAGTTTTGCTTCAGTCCTTTGAGAAGTTTGAATGTCCTGATAATTTGATCTTTGTGTGTAAAGAATGCAAAAGTAAACAAATAAAGTTGGAAGACAGTTTGCTCTCACAAACTTTTTTATAAGGAACTATTTTTTCCAAAGGTATGAGGGATAGTCATTCTGAGATATTTTATTATCTGGTGGCTAAAGTCAGATTCTCACTTTAAAACAAAGAATTGAAGCATATGAGAATTACTTGAATCCTTAGAGGCCATCATCATCAACACCATCATTTCATAGATGAGGGAACTAAGACCAGGAAAGTTGTATGTCTATGACTATGAACTTTCCAATGATGCCTGTCTTTCATATTTTACCTTCTGATTATTTTTTTCCTTTCTTGTTCCTCTCTGTATTCTTCTTATCATTCTCCACTTCTGTAGCCAAAGGGACACACATTAGAAAAAGGGTAACTTCAGCACAGAGTGTGTACTGTCATTGTATATTTTCTTCTATCATGTTTCTTAATCAAGCATCTTTTCAACTCATTCCATCTCCACTTTTCATCAGAAAGTTGAAAGTTATACCCATGTTCAAGTTACAGTATTGGCATTAATATTTGGATTCCCTTCTCTCTTAGAAAAGATGTTTTTGATGATAGCTTGCAATGGCAGCAAAGAGTTCCTTGTGTGTAACACAGACCACAACACAAGAAAACAGGAATTGACACTCCATTTAGGATACCTTTTGATATTAATTGTCCCGGTACCAAGCTGGTAGCTCTAAGCAAGTTTACTTGGAAAGTATTCCCAGGCAGAGAGGTAGCCAGGAAATTCTCCCATAATTTGCAAATATTGCCGGAGGGCAAAAAGTGGAAGTGGGAATAAATTGAATTTACAGACAAAATTCAACAATTGTACCTTGTGTGTGAGTCAGTGTGTGTCAATCTTAAACGTAGAGCACATAAGAGGAAGACTTCTGGATTTCAGAACTGACCAGAGGCAGAATGAAATCTAAACCTGGCATGTTTCTTTCTGCAGTATCTCCATCTGATGTGTCTGCAAACCTCCAGTGGGGGGGGATAAATCCCTCCATGAATCACTCAAATAGCTTTAGGGCATAGTGTCCATCTGCACTGTAATTTTGTGACCTTCATGAACAAGAGGGTATTTTTAATTCTTTACAAAGTTGTAGCTTGTGCAGCTGTGGATGCTTCAGCATTTGGGGAAAAGGTATCAAGCATATTTAAAACAACACCAGGTTCATATTCACTTTTTTTTTTCCATTTATTTTTATTATTTGGAGGCTAATTACTTTACAGCATTGCAGTGGTTTTTGTCATACATTGAATTAGCCATGGATTTACATGTATTCCCCATCCCGGTCCCCCCTCCCACCTCCCTCTCCACCCCATCCCTCTGGGTCTTCCCAGTGCACCGGGCCTGAGCACTTGTCTCATGCATCCAACCTGGGCTGGTGATCTGTTTCACCCTAGATATACATGTTTCGATGCTGTTCTCTTGAAACATCCCACCCCCGCGTTCTCCCATAGAGTCCACAAGTCTGTTCTATACATCTGAGTCTCTTTTTCTTTTTTTGCATATAAGGTTATCGTTACCATCTTTCTAAATTCCATATATATGTGTTAGTATACTGTAATGGTCTTTATCTTTCTGGCTTACTTCGCTCTGTATAATGGGCTCCAGTTTCACCCATCTCATTAGAACTGATTCAAATGAATTCTTTTTAACGGCTGAGTAATATTCCATGGTGTATATGTACCATAGCTTCCTCATCCATTCATCTGCTGATGGGCATCTAGGTTGCTTCCATGTCCTGGCAATTATAAACAGGCAATAAATGCTGGAGAGGGTGTGGAGAAAAGGGAACCCTCTTACACTGTTGGTGGGAATGCAAACTAGTACAGCCGCTATGGAAAACAGTGTGGAGATTTCTTAAAAAACTGGAAATAGAACTGCCATATGACCCAGCAATACCACTTCTAGGCATACACACTGAGGAAACCATATTCACTTTTTCTGTCGACCAAATTTGATGATTTCCTAAAGGGCTATAAGGACGTCATGTGAGATTTCTCCTGATGAGCTAAAAAACTGCTGTTACTTCTATATGACATTCTCTATCCATTCAATCATTATGTACTTAGTGGAGGCAGAGTGAAACTTTTTCAATGAGTAGAAAATAATTTTCCTTCTTTATGTTTAAAATAAGTTCATAATTTCACATTCATTTTTTGAACTGAACAACTTAATAGGAAGCATAAAAACATTTACATACAGAAACAAATTTCTAATTCCAAGTGAACAGCACTTTTCCATGTGTTGTTCAGCTTTAGGATCTCTTACTTTCAAGCTATCACTGATAACACTTGGCTACCTGAGTTTGCACCAGGAAGCCTGCACTTAAGATGAGGAGAAGAACGTTCTACAGAGCTGGAGCATTCAAGCCACAGGTACTTCTGAAATGTCCACTGAGGGCATTCTCAACTTTTGCAGGATAAGGAAAATTTACATTTTATCAGTTACAGAAGGACTCTCAAGTTGAAATCCAAGTGAACTCCTACCAGACATCCACTTCATCACTGTGATAACTTAAGATCACTCTTGGGTTGGTAATCAGGGCAACTGACCCATTCCCTGCCCTTAAATCTGACTCAGTGTTTTCACAGAAGAGACACATTAAATATAACAAGTCTTGGCGCTTGCCTGGCAAATTCTTTCTTTCATCATCTTTAATCTGGAATGAGGAGCTGGCTTCAAAGACATAGTTTTTCCAAATCCCTGTCTCCAATGCTTTCAGCACACATTTGCCTGAATCCCATCTGCCAGAACATGCACCTCTGCCGGAGGACTTCCTCTGTCCCCAGAAGACTGATTGGCCCCTGCAGGGGGTAGTCTGGAAGTGCCAAGGATAACGTCCCTGGAGCAGCCTTCAACCATTGGCTGATGGCAGTCGATGTTCAACTCCTTAAGCTCCCGCTGCCCTGAACACATGTCTACACACTCTCCTAGAGCTCCCCAGCTGCACCTGAGCCCCCTCAGTCCACGCAAGAATGACTTGCCTGATGGAGCATTCTGGTTGGCTGCCTTTCATCATCGGTCTCACCACCTCCTCACTCCTCCACTAGAGTTTCTTAGAATTTCCTCCCAATATACTTTTAAGTCTTTGTCTCAGGATCTACTTCTGGTTCTATATCTGGGAAAAATGCTTAATAGAAATACCAGCTGCCTGACTAGCCTCCCAGCCAATAAAATAATTAAATAAAATAAACAAATTTTATCCTCCAAATATATATATATAACATATATGTGTGTGTGTATACATATATATATATATATATATATATATATAATTTCTGTTGAGTTTATGTATAATTTACACTCCACTCACTTCTATCCTGTTTAATGAGCACTTTTTTCACACAGGAACTCTGATCAGCAGCCAATTGAGACTGGATCACATCAATACAATCCTTAAGAACTGACAGGATCAGCAGCTCTGCTCAATGAAATTCAGTCTTGAAATGGAAATGCTGCGGAGACAATTTCTGATATTCAGTTTTTCTGATAATTGGTCTGAACAGAATAAAAAGAATAGAATAGAGTAAAAAGATGGAAGATGTCTTCCATCTTTTTTCCTTTTCCTCTAAGCGATTTAAGAGCAAGTTTAATGCAGTTTACAGGGGTGGAAGGCAATATCATCTATATCTAAATCCCGTGTGTGTGTGTGTGTGTGTGTGTGTGTGTGTGTGTGAGTCGCTGAGTCATGTCTGACTCCATGCGACCCCTTGGACCATAGCCCATCGGGCTCTTCTATCCATGGGATTTTCCAGGCAAGACTACTGGAGTGGGTTGCCATTTCTTAAAATACAATTTTCTGAATTCCATCTTTAGTGTACAGAACAGAACTTCTAGAATTGAGGAGTTCATACTCCACAATCCTCCCCACCCCCAGTAATTTCTATACACTCTCAAGTTACATTGGTTCTATGCTGGATAGATATTTTTCTCACTTTTCCTTTCTTCTAATCTCATGGTTAAGTTGAATCAGATATTGCCCATTCTTTTGACAATCTAAAGGAAACATATTTGATGTACACCCTGTAGTTAAGCCTGGGCTTAGCAGAAAATAATAAACTGCATAAGATGCCCAAATTCCTATAATAAAAATGAAACAATAAATGCATAGAAAAATGAGGAAGAAATTACACCCATTAAATGCATCCAGGCTGATGAGTGATAGGATGGCTGCCTATTCAAGCTGGAAATTTTACACATGATCGAAGCTTTATTTAGTCTAATGGAATGTGCTTCCTGAATTTGACTCTGACTAAGCCTGAGAGCACAATAGTGAGTATTATGTGATTGGCCTGAGCTCATTCCCATCTCGAAGCCATTGTGACTTGGTCTTGACTGCCTCATTCTCTCAGGTAACCCGTCACCTTGCTGTTCCTCTCTGGTTTAGACATTCATTAAGGATGTTCTAAAAACAAACTTAGCAACTTTAGTGCAACACAGTCTCCTCCTTATAATCACCCTCTAAAAACTTCTAAAATCACCATTGGGAAGATTTAGCCTCATTCTACTAATTGGGAAACATTAACTCAGTGATACAGCAAATGTTACAAGTGGCCAAGATTACTGAGTCTCACTGCTAGATGATCACACAGGTGGACAAGGGCCTGCATCAGCTAAGCAGAGATGACTCCAACATGGCTTGTTGGAGGAATTTAATATTTGCAATTACCAAGAACAGTATAAAAGACATCATGATTGTAGGTGTATAGGTGCGTGCATGTGTGCTAAGTCACCTCAGTATGTCCTACTCCGTGTGACCCTGTGGACTGCAGCCTGCCAGACTCCTCTGTCTGTGGGATTCTCCAGGTAGGGATACTGGAATGGGTTGCCATGCCCTCCCCCAGGGGATCTTCCTGGCCCAGGGAACAAACCTGTGTCTGTTATACCTAACCTGCATTGGCAGCTAGGTTCTTTGCCACTAGTGCTACCTGGGGAGCACCATGTGTGTGTGTTTGTGTGTGTGTGTGTGTGTGTGAATAAAATCATATATGTATAGTGTTCCAAACAAAGGAGGTTAAAGAATCATGACAAGTAAAGCAATATCTTATCCAATTTGGATGCTGTATAAAAGAGGAAAAAATTACATTATTGGGTGAATGACAAAGTAGAAATGTGGATGATGAATTGTATAAAGTTATTGTATCAGTGTTAAATGTACTGAAGTTGCTAATGATACTCTAGTTTTGCAAATAAATATCCCCATTCCAAGGACATACACACTGAATTATCTAGGGATACAGGAGTAAAGGGCCATGATATATATATATATATATATATATATATATATTTTACACTCAAATATATAATGAAAAAATTGTCTCAGCACTCACAACCACAAACATTTATGTGTTGTCCACATTTCATGTCAACTGGATTTGGTATTCTTACATGTGTCTTCTCAATCTGGGACCAAGGCCAGAGAGAACGTCCTCTTTGGGCCATGCCATCCTTATGGAAGAGGAAAGAGAATGAAAGCCAAGCATGCAGTGGCTCCTGATGCTTCTGTTTAAACATGACAACAGTTTACATGTTCTTTAATAAAGCAAGTCATGTGACTTAGTCCAAAATCAAGGGGCAGGAAAAGAGATTTAGCCTTGTAAGAAAATGTCAGACTGTCTTCCAACATGGTTATGCCACTTTGCATTCTCATCACCAATGAATGAGTGTTCCTGTTGCTCCACAATCTTGCCAGTGATTGATATTCAGTTTGTTTGTTTGTTTTTTAGCCATCCAAATATGTGTATAGCAGCATGTCACTGTTATTTGTATTTTCCTGTCTGTCATTTTTAGAATCAATCTACCACATCCTACATAGCAATCATTAGTGAAAAGTAATTGTTGATGAATATATAAATTGAGCAAATGGTTTTTCTGCAAGATAGTTTTTCAATAGACTTTCAGAAAATAAAATTTTCATTATGTGGCTGCTGAATAATTAAATTGGGGCAGCATCTAAAGCCTCAGGGGTCATATTTATGTTGTTTATTTTCTGTATCATCAACCCCTGATACACTTTAGGTGCTCAGTAACTGTTTCTTCTAGGAATGAATTTGTTGTGGCTCAGTCAATCAGTCATGTTCTGCTCTCTGCGAGCCCATGGAGTGCAGCACGCCAGGCTTCCCCTGTCCTTCACTGTCTCTCAGAGTTTGCTCAAACTCAGACAAGCTTAAACATATCTCTATTCCTCTCAGAGACAAATCCTCTGAGATCAGTAGTAGCTTTTTTCTGTTATTCTGTGTTCTCAGTGGAAAGATGGCCTTACCTCGTCCTTATTCTCTAATTGGAGCCTCTTGGGTTTTCTTTCTTTAATCCTACCTCTATTCTAATATTCTGCAAAAAATATATTTAAAAATTAAAATACTAATTACTGTGCCAAGAGATCCAAGTTGGCATCAAAATGCTTGGGAACACTGCTCTGGTACTTAGGGTTGTCCCTCTTATTCCTGCTTCCCCCTCTTCCCAGTCCCTGATTGCAACAATTGAAAAAATTGAAAAGTACGATCAAGTGTTTACTTAATCCATAGGTAGCTCAGATGGTAAAGAGTCGGTCTGCAATGCAGGAGACTAGGGTTTGATCCTTGGGTTGGGAAGATCCTCTGGGGAAGGAAATGACAACTCACTCCAGTATTCTTGCCTAGAAAATCCCATGAATGGAGGAGTCTGGCATCTACAGTCCATGGGGTTGCAAGGAGTTGGACATGACTAAGCAGCTAACACTTTCACTTTCAGCCCCTCTTAGCTCCCTTAGCTGATATAACAGTAATAACTTACATTAATGTACAAATTGATTTTTGGAAGTCTACATGGGAAATTAGAGACTACAGAATGGAACTGGATGGGTAGAAAAATTTTTAGTCTTCAGGTATAATCGTTGGTGTCTATTTTTTCTGTATGTTTAATAATGCAAATATCTCCTATGTCTTTTCATGCTTTCATTGTTCAAGCCTGAAAATACATACTTTTGTGTTAAGTTCATTTCACCATTGTATCCACATGCAGAACTGTCTTGAATGCTTTTATTGAAGTGAATCATTCATTTGCCCCATAAATCACTGTTAAACTTGATTAAGAATTCAATCATTCTCAGTAATCTATTTCAACAATTGCCCAGTTTTTACTGAAGAGTTTGAACCAGCTGGGCCTAATTTAATCTCATTGTCCACACAAGTAGAGGTAAAGATAATAAAATAAATCAGTCGCTCAGTCGTGTCCAACTCTGAGACCCCATGTCCTGCAGTATGCCAGGCCTCCTGAGTCAGTGATGCCATCCAACCATCTCATCCTCTGTCGTTCCCTTCTCCCACCTTCAACTTTCCCAGCAACAGGGTCTTTTCTAATGAGTCACTTCAAGTAAAATAGAGGCATTTTTAAAATTAATTTATTTTTTAATTGAAGGATAATTGCTTTACAGAATTTTGTTGTTTTCTGTCAAACCTCAACATGAATCAGCCATAGGTATACATATATCTCCGCCCTTTTGAACCTCCCTCCCATCTCCCACCCCATCCGACTCCTCTAGGTTGATACAGAGCTCCTTTTTGGGATTTCTGAGCCTAAAGCAAATTCCTGTTGGCTATCTATTTCACAAACGGTAATGTAAGTTTCCATGTTACTCTTTCTATGCATCTCACCCTCTCCACCCCTCTCTCCATGTCCATTCTCTTATGTCTGTTTCTCCTTTGCTGCCCTACAAATAAATTTTTCAGTACCATTTTTCTAGATTCGGTATATATGCATTAGAAAATGATATTTATCTTTCTCTTTCTGATTTACTTCATTCTGTATAATAGGTTCAAGTTTCATCCACCTCATTAGAACTGACTCAAAAGTGTTCTTTTTTATGGCTGAGTAATATTCCATTGTGTATATGTACCACAATGTCTTTATCCATTCATCTGTCAATGGACATCTAGGTTGCTTCCATGTTCTAGCTATTGTAAATAGTGCTGCAATGAACAAAGGGACATGTATCTTTTTCAATTTTGGTTTCCTCGGGGTATATACCTAGGAGTGGCATTGCTGGGTCATATGGTGACTTTATTCCTAGCTTTTAAAGGAATCTCCATACTGTCTTCCACAGTGGCTGTATCAATTTACTTTCCCACCAACAGTGCAAGAGGGTTCCTTTTTCTCCACACCCTCTCCAGCATTTATTGTTTGTAGACTTTTTGACAATGGCCATTCTGACTGGTGTGAGGTGATATCTCATTGTAGTTTTGACTTGCATTTCTCTGATAATGAGCAATATTGAGCAACTTTTCATGTGTTTGTTAGCTATCTGTATGTCTTTTTTGGGGAAAAGTCTCTTTAGGTCTTTTCCCCACTTTTTGATTGGATTGCTTATTGTTCTGGTATTTAGTTGTATGAGCTGCTTGTGTATTTTGGAAATTAATCCTTTGCCAGTTTTTCATTTGCTATTATTTTCTCCCATTCTGAGGGTTGTCTTTTTACCTTGCTTATAGTCTCCTTTGCTGTGCAATAGCTTTTAAGTTTAATCAGGTTCCACTTTTATTTTTTACTTTTATTTTTATTTATTTTATTTATTATTTTATTTATTTTTATTTTATTTACTTTTATTTCCATTACTCTAGGAGGTGGGTCATAGAGGATCTTGCTTGGATTTATGTCATTGAGTGTTCTGCCTATGTTTTCTTCTAAGAATTTTATGGTTTCTGGTCTTACATTTAGGTCTTTAATCCATTTTGAGTTTATCTTTTTGTATGGTGTTAGGAATTGTTCTAATTTCATTGTTTTACACATAGCTGTCCAGTTTTCCCAGCACCATTTATTGAAGAGGCTGTCTTTGCCCCATTGGGTATTCTTGCCTCCTTTGTAAAAAAATAAGGTGCCCATAGGTCTGTGGGTTTATTTCTGGGCTTTCTATCTTGTTCCATTGGTCTGTATTTCTGTTTTTGTGCCAGCACCACACTGTCTTGATGACCGTAGCTTTGTAGTGTAACCTGAAGTCAGGAAAGCTGATTTCTCCAGCTCCATTCTTCTTTCTCAGGACTGCTTTGGCTATTCGGGGTCTTTGTGTTTCCATATGAATTGTGAAATTCTTTGTTCTAGTTCTGTGAAAAATGCCATTGGTAATTTGATAGGGATCACATTGAATCTGTAGATTATGTTTGATAGTATAGGAATTTTCACAATATTGATTCTTCCTTCCCAGGAACATGGAATATCTCTCCATCTGTTTATGTCATCTTTGATTTCTTTCATCAATGTCTTATAATTTTCTGTGTACAGTTCTTTTGTCTCCTTAGGTAAGTTTATTCCTAGATATTTAATTCTTTTTGTTGCAATGGTGAATGGGATTGATTTCTTAGTTTCTCTTTCTGATCTTTCATTGTTAGTATGTAGAAATCCAAGTGATTTCTGTGTATTGATTTTGTATCCTGCAACTTTGATAAATTCCCTGATTAGCTCTAAGTAATTTTCTGATACTGTCTTTAGGCTTTTCTATGTACAGTATCATGTCATCTGCAAACAGTGAGAGCTTTACTTTTTATCTGATCTGGATCCCTTTTATTTCTTTTTCTTCTCTGATTGCTGTAGCTAGGACTTCCAGAACTATGTTGAATAATAGTGGTGAAAGTGGACACCCTTGTCTGTTCCTGATCTTATGGGGAATGCTTTCAGTTTTTCACCATTGAGAATCATGTTTGCTGTAGGCTTATCATAAACAGCCTTTACTATTTTGAGGTAGCTTCCTTCTACACATTTTCTGAAGAGTTTTTATCATAAATGGGTGCTGAATTTTGTCAAAGGCTTTTTCTACATCTATTACGAATATTAAAAAAAACAAGAATATCATACGGTTTTTATCTTCATGTGTTAATATGGTGTATCACAGGGATTAATTTGCATATATTAAAGAATCCTTGCATTCCTGGAATAAACCCAACTTGATCATGATGTATGAGCTTTTTGATGTGTTTCTGAATTCTGTTTGCTAAAATTTTGTTGAGAATTTTTGCATCTGTGTTCATCAGTGATATTGGCCTGTAGTTTTCCTTTTTGTGTTGTCTTTGTCTGGTTTTGGTATCAGGGTGATGGTGGCCTCATAGAATGAGTTTGGAAGTGTTCCTTCTTCTGCAATTTTTTTAAAGACTTCTAGAAGGATAGGCATTAGCTCTACTCTAAATATTTGATAAAATTCTCCTGTGAAGCCATCTGGTCCTGGGCTTTTGTTTTTTGGGAAATTTTTGATCACAGCTTCAATTTCGTTGCTTGTAATTGGGTTGTTCATAATTTCCATTTCTTCCTTTTTCAGTCTTGGAAGGTTGAACTTTTCTAAGAATCTGTCCATTTCTTCCAGGTTATCCATTTTATTGCCATATAGTTGTTCATAATAGTTTCTTATATCCTTTGTATTTCTGCCTTGTCAGTTGTAACCTCTCCTTTTTCATTTCTAATTTTGTTGATTTGATTCTTCTTTTTTTCTTGGTGAGTCTGACTAAAGGTTTGTCAATTTTGTTTATCTTCTCAAGGAAGCAGCTTTTAGTTTTATTAATCTTCACCATTGTTTCCTTCACTCCTTTTTTATTTATTGCTGTCCAGATCTTTATGATTCCTTTCCTTCTTTTAATAGGGGCTTTTTTGTTCTTCTGTTTCCAGTTGTTTAAGGTGTAAATTTAGGTTGTCTATTTGATGCTTTTCTTGTTTCTTGGAGTAGGATTGCATTGCTAAAAAATTCTCTCTTAACACTGCTTTTGCTGCATCTCATAGGTTTTGAGTTGGGTTTTCATTGTCATTTGCTTCTTTTTTTTGTCATTTGTTTCTAGAAATTTTTTTATTTCCCTTTTGATTTCTTCAGTAACCTCTTGGTTATTTAGAAATGTATTGGTTAAACTCAACATGTTTGTGTTTTTTACAGTTTTTATTCTTATAGTTGATATCTAGTCTCATAGTGTTGTGGTTGGAGAAGATGTTGATATGATTTCAATTTTCATAAATTTATTGAGTTTTGATTTGTGACCCAAGATGTGTTCTATCCTGAAGAATGTTCCATGAGCACTTGAGAAGAAGGTGTGTTCTTCTGCATTTGAATGGAATGTCCTGAGACATCCATCTCATCTAATGTATAATTTAAGACTTGTGTTTCCTTATTAATTTCCTGTTTTGATGATCTGTCCATTGGTATGAGTGGGGTGTTAAAGTCTTCTACTATTATTGTGGTACTGTCAATTTCTCCTTTTTTGTCTGCTAGTGTTTTTCTTATGTATTGAGGTACTCCTATATGGGGTGCATAGATATTTACAATTGCTATGTCTTCCTCTTGGACTGATCCCTTGATAATTATGTAGTGTCCTTCTTTATCTCTTCTAATGTTATTTTAAGGTCTTTTTTGTCTGATATGAGGATTGTTACTCCAGTTTTCTTTTGCTTCCCATTTGCATGGAATATATTTTTCCATCTTCTGACTTTCACTCTATATGTGTCTTTAGGTCTGAAGTGGCTTTCTTGTAGACAGCATATACATGGGTGTTGTTTCTGTATCCATTAAGCCAGCCTATGTCTTTTGGTTGGAGCATTTAATCTATTTACATCTAATGTAATTATTGATATATATGTTCCTATTGCCATTTCCTTCAGGATTTGAAATAGATCAACTGGAATTCCATCACCTCCACTAGCTTTGTTCATAGTGATGCTTTCTAAGGCTCACTTGACTTCAAATTCCAGGATGTCTGGCCTTAGGTGAGTGATCACGTCTTCGTGATTATCTGGGTCATGAAGATCTTTTTTGTACAGTTCTTCTGTGTATTCTTGCCACCTCTTCTTAATATCTTCTGCTTCTATTAGGTCGGTACCATTTCTGTCTTTTATCTGACCCATCTTTGCATGAAATCTTCCCTTGGTATCTCTAATTTTCTTGAAGAGATCTCTAGTCTTTCCCATTTTGTTGTTTTCCTCTATTTCTATGCATTGATCGCTGAGAAAGACTTTCTTATCTCTCCTTGCTATTCTTTGGAACTTTGCATTCAAATGGGAATATCTTTCCCTTTCTCTTTTGCTTTTCTCTTCTCTTCTTTTCACAGCTATTTGTAAGGCCACCTCAAACAACCATTTTGCCTTTTTTGCATTTCTTTTCCATGGGGAAGGTCTTGATCTCTGTCTCCTGTACAATGTCACGAACCTCTGTTTCTTGAGAAACCTATATACAGGTCAGGAAGCAACAGTTAGTACTGGACATGGAACAGCAGACTGGCTCCAAATAGGAAAAGGAGTACATCAAGGCTGTATATTGTCACCCTGTGTATTTAACTTCTATGCAGAGTACATCATGATAAATGCTGGGCTGGAAGAAGCACAAGCTGGAATCAAGATTGCTGGGAGAACTATCAATAACCTCAGATATGCAGATGACACCACCCTTATGGCAGAAAGTGAAGAAGAACTAAAAAGCCTCTTGATGAAAGTGAAAGAGGAGAGTGAAAAAGTTGGCTTAAAGCTCAACATTCAGAAAACTAAGATCATGGCATCCGGTGCCATCACTTCATGGCAAATAGATGGTGAAACAGTGGAAATAGTGTCAGACTGTATTTTTGTTGGGCTCCAAAATCACTGTAGATGGTGACTGCAGCCATGGAATTAAAAGATGCTTACTCCTTGGAAGGAAAGTTATGACCACCCTAGATAGCATATTAAAAAGCAGAGACATTACTTTGCCAACAAAGGTCTGTCTGGTCAAGGCTATGGTTTTTCCAGTGGTCATGTATGGATGTGAGAGTTTGACTGTGAAGAAAGCTGAGTGCCGAAAAATTGATGCTTTTGAACTGTGGTATTAGAGAAGACTCTTGAGAGTCCCTTGGACTGCAAGGAGATCCAACCAGTCCATCCTAAAGGAGATCAGTCCTGGATGTTCATTGGAAGGACTGATGCTAAAGCTGAAACTTCAATACTTTGGCCGCCTGATGAGAAGAGCTGACTCATTGGCAAAGACCCTGATGCTGGGAGAGATAAGGGGCAAGAGGAGAAGGGGACAGCAGAGGATGAGATGGCTGGATGGCATCACCAACTCGATGGACATGAGTTTGAGTAAATTCCGGGAGTTTGTGATGAACAGGGAGGCCTGGGGTGCTGTGATTCATGGGGTCACAAAGAGTCGGATACAACTGAGCGACTGAGCTGAACTGAATTGAACTGATTGCCATTTTCTTAATTGTTTGGGGTTTGTTGTAGATCTTTTTCTTTTCTTGTATTTCTTGGCTATTTAAGTTCCTTTAACATTTGTAGTAAAGCTGGTTTGGTGGTACTGAATTCTCTTAACTTTTGCTTGTCTGGAAAGCTCTTTATTTCTCCATCAATTTTGAGTTAGATCCTTGCTGTTTACCGTAATCTTGGTTGTAGATTTTTCTCTTTCAATACATTAAATATATCCTGCCATTCCCTTCTGGCCTGCAGAGATTCTGCTGAAACATCAACTGTTAAACATACGGGATTTCCGTTGTATGTTACTTGTTGCTTCCCTCTTGCTGCTTTCAGTATTTTTCCTTTGTTTTTAGTCTTTGTTAGTTTGATTAGTATGTGTCTTTGTATGTTTCTCCTTGGGTTTATCCTGTATGGGACTCTTTGCACCCCTTGAACTTGATTGACCATTTCCTTTTCCATGCTGGGGAAATATAATAACTATAATCTCTTCAAAAATTTTCTAATATCCTTTCTTTTTTTCTTCTTCTTCTGGGACCCCTATAATTTGAATGTTGGTGTATTTGATATTGTCTCAGAGGTCCCTGAGAGTATCCTCAGTTCTTTGCATTCATTTTACTTTATTCTGCTCTTCAGAAGTTATTTTTACCTTTTTATCTTCCAGGTCACTGATTCATTCTTTTGCTTCAGATATTCTGCTACTGATTCCTTCTAGAGTATTTTTAATTACAGTAATTGTGTTTGCTTATTCTTTAATTTTTCTAGTCTTTGTTAATTGATTCTTGCATTTTCTCCATTCTATTTTCAAGATTTTTGATCATCTTTACTATCATTATTCTGAATTCTTTTTCAGGTAGTTTGTCTATTTCCTCTTCATTTATTTGGATTTCTGTATTTCTAGTTTGTTCCTTCATTTGTGTAGTATTTATCTGCCTTTTCTTTTCTTTTCTTTTTTTAAATTTATTGTGTTTGAGGTCTCCTTTTCCCAAGGTTCAAAGTTGAATTCTCTCTTCCTTTTGGTGTCTGCCCCTCTCAGGTTGGTCCAGTGGTTTGTGTAAGCTTCGTATAGGGTGAGATTTGTGCTGAGTTTTTGTTTGTTTGTTTTCCTCTGATGGGCAAGGCTGAGTGAAGTGATAATCCTGCCTGCTGATGACTGGGTTTGTATGCTTGTTTTGTTGTTGTTTAGATGATGCGTCCTGCACAGGGTGCTACTGGTGGTTGGGTGATGCCGGGTCTTGTATTCAAGTGGTTTCCTTTGAATGAGTTCTCACTATTTGACACTCCCATGGATGGAGGAGCCTGGTGGGCTGCAGTCCACGGGGTCGCCAAGAGTCAGACATGACTGAGCGACTTCACTTTCCCTTTTCACTTTTATACATTGGAGAAGGAAATGGCAACCCACTCCAGTGTTCTTGCCTGGAGACTCCCAGGGATGTGGTCGCACAGAGTCGGACACGGCTGACGCGACTTAGCAGTAGGGCTTCCCTGCTGGCTCAGATGGTAACGCATGTGCCTACAATGCAGGAGACCCAGGTTCGATCCCTGGGTCGGGAAGATCCCCTGGAGGAGGAAATGGCAACCCACTCCAGTATCCTTTCCTGGAAAATCCCATGGACGGAGGATCCTGGTAGGCTACAGTCCATGGGGTTGCAAAGAGTCAGACACGACTGAGCAACTTCACTTTCACTTTCAGGGTCTAAGGTCTTGGAATCAGTGCTCCCATTCCAAAAGCTCATAGCTTGATCTCTCTTGTTGTCCAAGCTAAAGGTGCAATAAACTTTCATGAAACTCAAAGGCAGACCAAAGCAGAGCGATAAGTTGGCAAAATGTGCAGAATCTTTTTTCTTTCCTATGTGCTTAGTCTATCTGTGCTTGCCCTGGGGCCATGTGCTGAGGTCTTGTATCCTGCCTTTGACTCCAGAGTTTCTATTGCAAATGGACAGACTTCAGCCGACACTGCGGCTACGAGGGCCATGTGCAGGCGCAGCGGTTGAAGATGGCAGTGGGGGTGGGCCTAGTGAAGGTATTTTAAACAAACAAACTATAAACTATCAATAATAATAACAAGAGAGTTTCTGAAGGTAGATTCTCCAGGGGAGATTATTTTAATTAATTCTTCTCAGTACTAAAATCCATTAATTTTTCATAATGAAATTGTGTAAGTTTCCACTACTATGGAATTCCACGCAAACCTCACTCCCAGTCTATGCTGGCACATGGATTTCCTTGAAGAATCCAAGGTGCCTTTGTTGTCTTCCTTGTACCAGCTCAGGCTCAGAGGATGAGACCCACTCCTTGAATGTCAGTTTCTCAATTTAAAAATGAAAACTGGAGAAGCTATTGCATTTCTTTCTAAATGGGATAAAATTGGACTCAGATATTGATTGATGAATGAAACAGACCCCACTTAAAGAGAACCAATAAACATTGTTTAATTTTTATTCTGGCAAAACAAGTAACGCAAGTAGAAAAGGATCTTTTCTATGGCTTACTGATTATTCAGTGCGTGAGTGGCATATTCAATCTGATGGCTATTAATACAGACAATTCCAAGTAACTTGAATCAAATAAACTCTGGGCAAACATTTAATCAATACATTGTGGTTTGACTAAAGGAGAGTGTAAGCCCTTTAGCCTAGGGCTCAAAGTAATCATGAACAGCACAGTTCTGAGAGCTTGTCTGCTTTCTAAGGAGAATAATGATCAGTGTTTCCCCAACCGAAATCGAACTATTTGACCAGACCTATGAAAAACATATAAATCACTGGAAACTAGATGCTCAGACCGTGCTACTTAAATTGTTACCTAAAAAATCAGCATTTCCCATTACACTAAACGTCTCATCCCGTTGGTTCCACAAGCCAATGTTTTGATGTTAAACACTGGTTTATCTCAGGTGGAAGAATTATTTCACATAAGTTTGGAGGACACATTTTTTTTTAATTTAGAAAAAATGATTCAGATTATTGTGGTTTATTTTTTTATTATAGTCAAGACTCTGTCCTTTTTTATGCAAGAATTATAAATCTCTACCTGCTGCCATGTGAATTGCAGTGACTTCTCTTGGACTGAGATTTCTGTAGATCAATGACACCTCTCTGCCTGTCTTGTGGGACTTGCCTTCTCCAAAGGAATATGAGCAAAGAAACACATGCCTTGTCTAAAGTGTAAAGAGACTTGTTTGATTCAACCATCTCTGTTTTTCTTCTGGTATGAGAAATGTATGTCCCAAAGGAAATTGCCTTCTCTCCTTGGATTCTGGTAATAAGAATCTATGTAGAGCAGATTCCAAGTCAATGTGAAGCTGCCACAGCCCAAATATAATCCAAATGAGAAACAACACTTTGTAAACCTTTGTAGTCATAAGCTGCTGGTTTTCAGAAGCTGTTGGTCATTGTAGTATAATATAATGCATAAAATACTGGCTTACACATTTAGAGAGGATTACGAACCCAGTGAGAAAAAGTTATCTTAGGAACTTATGACAGCCAAAACCTTGCTGCAGCCAGATTTCTCTTATTACAGACACAAGTTATTTCCACCTTGTGGAACTTACTCTTTAGAAACATTTGTGACACACAAACTAATGCTTTATTTTTATAGATATCCAATCTGTGTCATATATTATGCCAAGCCCTTATAAATACTCTCCAAGTCTTCAGAATGGTCTAATGAGATATTACTCTGGTGTGCTATGTTACAGAGAAGGAAATTGGAGGTCAGAGGTCGACAGTATATAGGTCACAACGAGACCGTCAGGATTTCAACTCATGCTGCAGTCTTCATTCATGCCATTTTTTATCACCTTTGTTGCTTGACCATACTTCAAATTAAGAGGTTGTTTCAAAAAAGCAGAAAATGTAGAATAGAGAAATATGTGACCAATGGAGAAGAAATAGTTATTCAACCAAAACTCCCACATGCCTTCCCCAGAGCATAATTTGAGGAATAAATTGATCTTCTCAACTCCAGCATCCAGCTTTCCTCTCTTTACCTTAGACATTTAAGCATTTCCATGTAACTGTGCAGATTTCAAGAACAATTTAAAAAACTAGCCAAAATTTTTTAGCAAGATAAGATTTCTTTTTCTTTTTTTATGAAAAAAAAAAACCTTTTTTTTAATGTGTGTTTTTATTGAAGTATAGTTGCCATACAATGCTTATATAAATTACTTGTTGTCATTAGAGTGATTCAAAACTTTAAAGGCTATACTCTATTTATGTGTGTGTATGCTCAGTGGTTTCCAACTCTTTGAGACCCCATGGACTGTAGCCGGCCAGGCTCCTTTGTCCATGGGATTTTCCAGACAAGAATACTGTAGTGGGTTGCTATTCCCTTCTCTGCAGGGTATTCCTGACCTAGGGATCAAACCCACATCTTCTGCATCTCTTGCATTGTAAGGGGGATCTCTTTTTACCACTGAACCACCTGGGAAGCTCATCTCCTATAGTTATAATAAAATATTGGTTATACCCCCCATGCTGTACAGTATATCCTTGCAGCTTCTTTTACACCTAATAGCTTGGAGTTCTACTCCTATACCCTGTATTGCCCCTCCCCACTTGCATTTCTCTTACTGCTAAATAACAAAAGTGACTTGTGAGTTTTGTGTGTGTGTGTGTGTGTGGGGGGGGGTAGATTATTTGAAAAATACATTAAGGCTTTAAAAATAAGATGGGAACTATGACATGGCATTTTTCTGAGAGCAGTTTATAATATTTCCATGAAAATTTTTCATACACTTAAAAACCTATGCCACAGGATTTGTCTACATTTTAAACTGATAGATTTATTTATTAGATCCTTTATTCAACACTTCTGCAGCTGTTGTGTGTTAGACTGGGCCTTCTGATATGGTGACTGTTAAAGATAAGTGTCTACTCTTACATCATTTACATTTTCTATGAAGCACAGATAATGATCTGGCTTTAAAAGGGCAACTGAAATTTTAAAATATTGAGATATTACTTATAAAAGAAATCCTCAAGGCAAAGGAGATCAAGACTGACTGACTGACTGACTTTGGGTAAAGTGGTCAGTTGGGGAAGGAATAATTAAGTTGAATGTTAAATAATGAGAATGAGTCAGCCTTGCATGGAATTGGGAAAATGCAATCAAAGTCCAGAGAGGAAAATGAAGAAAAGAATGAAGCCGGGGAAGGGTGACCTATGCAACAGGAACAGAAGGGAGGTCACTTGGTATGAAGTGTAACGAACAAGAATGAGAGCTGGCAGAAGTGGTGAAGAGATGGAAATCAACATGCACTTTGTCTCTGCTAGAGCCTTGAAGTACTTAATAAAGGCCTTGGATTATTTTTTCAGGGCAAAAGAAAGCCATCAAGTGATTTTATGATGAATGTCTTAGCAAGTTCACTTCTGATGCTGTGTGCAAAATGCACTGAGAAGGTAAGAATGGAAACATCTACTTTACCTACGACTATTGCTGATATAGTCCCACAGTTCCTGCATACCCATACCTCGGAAGAAATGGTATCTCAATATCTCAATCTGCAAAGACTTAGCAAGTGAAAAAGGGAGATCAATGCAGAAGTCATTATAGGAATTCAGTTAATGGATGAGAGTAGCTTGGACTAGATGGAGAGAATTAAGCAGATTTGAGATATGTTTTGGAAGTACAGTTTCTATAATACAATGATGGTCTGGATATGGGGTGTAATAAAAGAATACCCAAGAATAGTCAGCACCTCTCTAGCTGTAGTAACTACACATATGGAAAATGTGAGTGTATTTTTCTCAGGTGGAGAAGACCTGACCCAAAAGCAACAGGAGTAGAGAATCACAACTTCCATTTTAGACACTGAAAGTAGTTGAGGGACAAACAACGAGCTATCAGTCATCAACTGTGGGATCCAAAAGGTAAGTATTAGCTGGAGGTACAAGCTTTAAGACCAGGGGTTAGGGCAGTTACTGCATGTGGGCCAAACCCAGCCACTGTCTGTTTGCATAGGCCTCACAAACTGTGAGTTCTTTTTCATGTCTACATTGTTGGAAAAAATTCAAAACAACTCGAATATTTTATGAGACATGAAAATTACAGGAAACTCAAATTTATCCATAAATAAAGCTTTATTGGCACCCAGCCATATTAATTCATTTCCATACTATCTATGGCTACATTCATGCTACAAAGACAGAGTTGAGTCACGGTGACAGAGGCCATATGGCCTGCAAAGCCAGAAACATTTACTATCTGGCTACTTACAGAATGTTTGCCTACCACTAAGTTAGACGGTATTAAAACCATGGGATCAGACAGTAGAAACCCTGGAAAGTTATGCTATGCTGCTGCCCAGCTGCCCAGATGTTCTGGAAGGATGTGGGAACATGGAGAGAGGACCATCCATTCACTCGCCTGCTGTGAACTCCACTTGTGGACTCTCTAAGGAAGGAATAACATCACAAGACATGATGAATTGGAAGAGCCAGACAGCATTCCTGCATGGCAAGCTCCAAATTAAGTGTACAGTGAACAGATTTGCAAAGTTTAAAAAAAAACACATGGGAAAAGGGCTTTCTGTTTATTTTTTCTCCTTATTAATTTACCACAACCACCTTCAAGGGTCCCAGTTTCTGTCTGGGAAGAGAGACTGGCAGGGCTGGGGATCAAAAAGCAGCTGGAAAACCCCAAGAAATTATGGAATCCTCATAAAAGAATCAAAGGACAATGTTTTTCAAACCACTTGAAAAACTGAAGAGTCCATTCTGGTCATGTTATTGTGTTTTTCGTGATGTGCTAACAACTGTAATGAAGGACCCCAGCAGTTGTGGACTGGGGTGGAATGTTTTCTGTGAAATTCCAGGCTTGGAAATGACAGGATTCACGGATTCTTTCAGGGAGGCCTGTGCTTTAGCATGAAAGCAATGCCTATGATGCATCTTAACTAATAACCCAGGCAAGTTATTATTATTTTTTTTTATAGTGAAGTATAGTTAATTTACAATGTTGTGTTAGTTTCAGATATACAGCAAACTGATTCAGTTATGTACATAAATAATCTTATAAATACATATATCTCTTCTAATATATATATAATTTTACAAATTCTTTTCCATTGTAGATTATTGTAAGATATTGAATGTAGTTCCTATGTTATGTAGTAGGTCCTTGTTGCTTATTTGTTGTATGTATGTCATTGTTGCCATTTAGTTGTTAAGTCATGTCTGACTCTTTGCAACCCCATTGCCCACCAAGCTCCTTTATCCACGGGATTTCCATAGAAGGATACTGGAGTGGGTTGCCATTTCCTTCTCTGGGGGATCTTCCCAAACCAGGATCAAACCCCATATCTCCTGAATTGGCAGGCAGATTCTTTATTGCTGAGACATCTGGGAAGCTCTATTTTATATATAGTAGTGTGTATCTGTTGATCCCAAATTCTTAGTTTTTCCCTCTCTCCACCCCCTGCCCCAGGCAAGTAATACACTGGTTAAATTTCAAATGAATGAATATCTATAATAGAAAATAAACATATAACTTCTTAAATACACTTATCTTTTACTGGTTCTACACAAAGTATTGGTATGGATCACATAGTTTCTGTGTATCTCTAAAGCAATGATAATAACTCTTTGGGGGAAGGTTTGGCTAATAGAAGAGGAAAAAGACATTTCTGTTACTCATCTGAAGACCACAACTTAACAAGGAAAGGTGAGGAAAGCACAGAGTCTTAAAAAAAGAAAGCCCTCTTTATTTCAATTTAGCCACCAAACATTTACACATAGGTGGTATTTTGTTAGTGTTTTGGAATATTGACTGTGATGCAAGGAAGGCTAGAAGATGCCACATCCATTCATATATTTTTCTAGAATCCTTACTGTTTCTAACTGCAGTGAACCAACCTCATTCCACCAGTCATGGTTGCTTGCAATGAATCTTTTCCATTTCCTGATCACTTAAGTTAAGTACATCCATCTATTCACTTACCTCCAATATTGCCAAAAAGTACACTTAGGAAAAACATTATCCAAGCCATTATATGCTGAACTATTATTATAAAATATTTGACATTTATGCATAAATAGTTCCAGGTGGAGAACCAAGTATGCATATTAAAATTTCTGGAATCTCCCTCCCAGAATATGTTATTATTAAATAGGCTTGTAAGATTATTTTGTCATAAAATGTATCACAATGTAATATAATCTACTTATTTGTGTGTATATGTACAGACATATACACACATACAAGCCATTCAGTAAATTTCTTAAGGCAGTGGCTCTTCAATAACTGTTGGAAGAAAGGAGTACAGACATATTTAAACACATATGACAATTGTGACCTTGACTAACTTAACCTTCCAATGGACATTAATGTGTCTTACTTTGTTTAGAGGACATCAGGGGTGTTAGCAGAGCCCCTTGCATATACTAAGTACCAATAAATAGTGGCTGAATGCAGAATAAAATCATAACAGCCATTTTCTTTTTCAGTCCCTAGGGACCTAGCACAACTTCCAATAAGTACTTAGTTGTTTTCAGATGAAAAGAATAGCATTTTGTACTTTACAAAGTACTCTCATATCCAGTTTCTCATTTAATCCTTAAGACAGCCCCACAAACTAAATATTCTTAATCACATTTTAAGATGAGAAAATTATGCACATTAAGTGACTTGCTGAGAATCATCACAAAAGTAATTCAATCCACTGGGCATTGTATCAAATCTTGATCTCCTTGCACCATCCATTTTCTGTGCAGCATGAATGACACAAAATCCTGTCTCTCATTTACAAATGGGGCAGAGGGTGGTGGTGCCTGCTGGGGAAACTCTCTTGAATGTTGACCCTTAGGCACTTAATGGACAATTTGTACTGTCACCATCTACACCTACAAAGCTGCCTCCTTTTTGCTTTCTCAGCTTAAGGACAGTATTTTCCTTGTGAAAACTCACTAAGTGATAAACATCCCATATGCTGTGTGTCATATGATCTCAGGTTTAGATCCTTGGCTTTGCTGCCTGCTTAAAACTTAGGCCATCAAATTCAAATAACTTCCCAAGCCCCCAAAATAATTCAAGTCACACCTTTACTCTTCCCATCTTGTGTGGAGTTGATCTGAAATTCTAACTTACTCCATTAAAAACTTCAACAAATGATTATTTATGGTGATAGATTCATGCTGTCAGAAAATTATCCTTCTTTTATTTATGTTTCCCATTAGTTCCTTTAAAAACCAATTGAGTTGGATAAGTAAGAGGATTATTATTCCCTTTTGGTTTGGGTGTTTTATTGTGTTTTGCCTTGCTTAGGGTATCAGGTTTCAGGGTCTGTTCTATAAAGATTTACACTAAAAGGTGTATACATGTACAAAATGATAACACATACTCCCAAAACTACAATTAACAAAAGCACTTCTGGAGATGGAGAAGGTGGAGAAGATCTTGGTAAGGTCAAGGATGCATGTTTAGAAGAGTCTGAAGACCAAGTTTTGTGGCCTGAGCCAAATCACCTAGTTAGGCTCTATCTTGGTTTCTTTCTCAACTACGGGACTGGCGATAATCATTCCTTTGAGTAGCTTTGAGGCTCTTGAGAGGATGGATTTAAGCACAATTTAAACTCTGGAGCACTTTCTAATTGTCAAGTAGCATTATTCACCAAAGTATAAAAATTAGTCATCACCCATCATCAAAGAGAAAAGCAAATGCTCAGCGTTCATCTCAGTTCCGCTGGGGAGAGAGGCTCCTTGTCTCTTTAAGAGCTTTCAGTCACATCTTAAAGCCTTCCCAGTGGTGTCGCTCAGGCGCATCCAGGAGCCTGGCCCCGCTCTGATCTTCCTGGCAGATGGCAGGGTTTAACGCCACCCTCACACAGGAATGCAGGGCCAGGGGCCCCCACTCTGGCTCTGGGATCCATTGCCTGACAAGTCCTGGTGTCGACCTCAGGCAGGCTGGGCGGAGGTGGAGCGCCATTCACCTGATAGTGCCTGTGATAAAGTGGGCAATTAGATGCACTCGGAAAATTCTGACTGGAAACCGGCTGGCATTTGAGAAGCATTACAGCCACGTCAGGCTTCATAAAAGTTAATGGGGAAAAATCAAGTCTTTCAAGGTCCACCTTGGTCCCTGAGGAAGTCAGGAACACAGGACCCTATAGCTTTATCTCTTTCCATGTCTCCCCCACCTTCTCACTCTATTTCCCCCAGACAGGGTCATATATTCTCACTGGAGATGGGAGTAGAAGGAAGAGACCTGAGAGTTAACGTTTCAAGTGTTTGATCTCAGAGCCGTGTGACTTCCTCCGTCTTCTCTCTCTCTCTCACGTAGACAACACACAATCACAGTACTGGGAGTTAATCTGGCGCATGAGTTTACACGGTGTCTCTCACTGGAGTTTCTGGAGTTGGGTGCCAGCTCAGAAGACTGGAAGTGTCTTCGACGGCCCTTCTTCACTCGATCCTAAGTGGATAGCATCAGCTTGTCAATGATTAATGAGTCTGGGAGGTGAGTGGCAGTTACCCTAAGGGCTCTCAAAAGTTTGTTTCAAGAGACTCGCCAGAATCTCCCGCTGCATGGGATGCACTTAGATTTCCTGTTGATAACGGCCCATGGAAAATCACCGCCCGCCCCTCAGGCTGCCCTGAGCCAAGCCTGGGCATCAGCCAACCGTGTGCCTGCTCTCTCGCTGCCCTGCACCTCTGCCATTTCCCTTCAGGCTGATAAATATTTCACCAGCGAGCAGTAGGAAGTACGTCGTAAGGCTGGTCCAACACGGGGCCTCACTTGGACGTGGAGGCTTTCTGAAACTGAAAAGTCAGGGCTGATTTGGAAAATGTGCTTACAGACAGTGGAACAGGAAAACGGTTTCCTCTCCAAGACTGGTTCCGCCTCCTCTGCTGGGTGGAGAAGGTGGGAGGAAGGGTCAGGGCGTTCTCTGAGAGACTGGAATTCCCCTCCGGAGGGGATGAGCAAGCCTTTGGCTTTTATTTTTATATTTTATTTTATTTTACTTTTTTCCCTAAATTGATATGCTTGCAGAGAGGAAACAGAGGTGCCCACAGGAGGTTTTTCATCTTTAAACAATGATGAAGTCAACACTAAGAGGAGGACTTCTAAGGGATGCTGGTGGTTGGGTGATGGGAACTAATTGGGCCTGGGCCTGATTATAAGGAGGTCTAGAGACACCCAAGGACCCCAGGGTGTGCCCTGGTGCCAGTTACTTGAATGGAGTGTGTGGGGGGAGAATGATTGGGGCTGCTCCCCAAAGATTCAGAAGGATGTCTGCGATTCTGAGCCAATGCAGTCACAGTTCCTTTAATGAATAAATAGACTTGTTTCAGTTGTTGAAGTTTGAGGAGGGAGAAGCTAGAGAAGAAGCAAATGCAAGATGTTGAAGTGCTCCTTACCTATGTGTATATTGGTCCCTCATGTCATCCTGTGATGGTGCCAAACAGACCCAAGTTACATCTTCCTTACATTGACTTTTCACTGAGTTTGAAACTTGCCTCACTCATTATCTTTAAGGAGTGCACTCAAATGAGCTGCTGACAAGACAGTGTTGAAAGAAGCAATTGATTGTGCATATATATGTAGTTGTTATTTAGTCGCTAAGTTGTGTTTGACTCTTTGGGACCCCAGGGACTGTAGCCCGCCAGGTTCCTCTGTACATGGGATTTCCCAGGTAAGTGGTTGCCATTTCCTTCTCCAGGGGATCTTCCTAACCCAGAGATCGAACAAGTATCTCCTGCTCGACAGGCAGATTCTTTACCACTGAACCACCTGGGAAGCCCTATATGTGTATGTGTCTGTCTGTCTGTCTATCTATCTAGCTATATAATATTGTACATCATGGGATCTCTGTATGTGGAAAGTTTCCAAAGCTCCAGTTTCCATGAGGAGTATTCACACCTTCCAAGAGGCACTGCCATGAGCCGGAGCTATTCCCATCCTCTGCCAAAGACCTCCAGAGCTACTGTGGCAAATTGCAGTTATGACTTGAATTCTTTACCCCTCACTCTAGCCTGACCTCTTTGAAAACCGTTGCATCAGGAAATGGGGTCTATTTCCCTACCCTTTGACTCTGTCCCTGTGACTTGTGTGGACCATAGTGGAGGTTATACAATGCTTGTTCTAAGGCTTGAGATGCCCTCTGTGCTTCCTACTGCTCATTCAATGCCCATCTGTCACCACCATGAGAGCCTGCCCTGAATGCCTGCTGGAGGGTGAGACAGGATGGATAGAGCCATGCCATCCCATTGTCCTAGCCGGGGCTACCTTCAATCAGTCAACAGCTAACTGATCTCCAGAAATGTGAATGGGCCCATCTGAGCCCAGCCTTGATGAAACTTACTGCTTTGAGCCTGAGTTTGGGAGTGGGTTGTTACACAACATCATCACAGCAATAAATAGCTGATAGAGTTGTTCTCTGTCTAATGCTGTGTTTCCAGTTCTCATCCACTCACAGTGTTATTAGTGAGCCAGTCTGTGACTTCTTTTACGTGACCTTTGATTACTATATTTTGCTTTACCTTAACTCTCTCTTTCTTTCTCCACACCTACCACTTCCCACTAGAACTCTTCTTGTTTTTCTACAGTGTTGTAAATCAGCACCAGACAACCTTACTATTAGCAGGGAAGTTTTCTTAATTCTTTACAAGCATCTTCTTTACTTTGGGTTCTTTCTGATGTTCGAGAGAAAGAGAGAAAGAAAAAATAAATCTGTGACACATCAGATGATACTTAGTGCTGTGGAGAAAAAGTCAGCAGAAGAAGTCAATTATTAAGTGTTGAGGGGAAGAGGGTGGCAGGGAAGGAGCATACCATGGATTGGGAGACAAGGCTTCTCTGAGAAGAAGACATCTGAACAATTCCTGGGTGAATTCAGCTTTTCTAGACCACACTGAAGTGGGAAGAGAGACTCAGGTGCATTACTTTACTGATCAGCCACTTCAAGGACTGAGATGGAGATGTGAGATTCACCCTGGCTCCCCCAGGGAAGTGTCCGTCATCCAGGGTCACTGTGGGGAGGTGACAGCCCCGCAGGGCCTGCAGTCCTTCACATGCTCAATGCTCCTGGTATCAGACCTATAAAAAGCTCCTGTTGGTCCAAGCATCTAGATAGCCAGATTCTCACATCTGTACTGCCCTAAGGAAATCATGTGACCTTGGCAAAGTCATTTATTTTCTCCTGGCTGGATTTTTCTCATTTGTCAAGTAGGGGATTGAATTAGATGCACTGTGAGGAAACTATCAGATCTGACAATCTATGCTTCCAAGAGATTGTGCTTGAAATGCAGGTGTTCCCAGGTGTTGCACTGGGCTTCACAGAAAAAAAAAAAAAAAAAGGAGAAATATGGTAATAATATCACTTTGCCCACATTTACTTATAATCATATTGAATTCGTCATAAAAAAGATAGACAGAAATAATAATGCAAGGTGGTAGAAAACCATGCATGCTATAGGAATCTGAACAAAGCCCTTTCAAGGCCTCCTGTTCTCCCAAATTCAGAAGTAGCTAGTCTGCCCTTTAATGAGTTATCTTGTCTGCAGAGCTTTGATCCTTTTGTGTACCAGATTCCAACTTCAAAGGATTATGTAGAAGCTGATCATTAGAGTTTCTAGACCACACTGAAGTGTGGGCTTGGGCATGTCCTTGGGTGATAGGGTCATTGCTAGCAGTAATTCTGGACGAGAGGATACCCACAGTGGCCTTCTGTTCATCCTCTGCTCAACCAGGGTCTTGAAACTGTTTACCTCAGATTGAGATTTGAGTCCATGTGTGGGGACTCAAACCCAGCCAAAACCCAGTTTGGGACTTGAATCTGCATGACTGGGACTTGAACCCAGCCACAACCCATGGTATCTGGATTTAGGACCTGATGACACTCAGGTTCTTGATGTCTCATTGTAGAAACAATTCAGTGAGAGACAAAAATGATAGGTAAGAAATGGATTTAGAGAGACGTATACTCCACAGACAGCATGTGGGCCAGCACAGAAAGAGTGTGGCTGACCCTGAAATGTGGCGCGGTTCATTTTTATGGGCTGAGTGATTTCATATGCTAGTGACTGGGAGGATTAGTCCAACTGTTTTGGTGAAGGGATGTAGATTTCCAAGAATTGGGCCACTGCCCACTCCTTGGTCTTTTGACAGTGCCTTGGAACTGTCAGGGCGCCTCTAGGTATGTCATTTAGCTTGCTGGTCGGGGATCAAGGTCTAGCTGAAATTGACTTGTCTACCATCTTGGACCCATAATCAGCTTATGTTGTGTCCTTGGGCTCTGTTATTCTTTAAAAAGTTGTGCCCTGCCTCTTCCCTCCTGTTACAGTCTCAATGGAAGATGTTTACAGTGAACAAAAAGCAGAGCAAACTTTGGTTTGTACACCCGCAACCAAACAGTCCCCTGATGTCTATAGGGAAGGGCGAGAATGCCACCGCATAACCTTCCCAGAGTTGCAGAGACGTTGATGACGACTTCATGGATGACAAGAGCATCACAATTTTAATAACGATTCACATGACATGTGAGTTGAGAGAGGGCTGGCTGGCAAGGAGAAAGGAGGCCAGGATGGAGAAGAATGCTTAAGCCAAAAAGAGCCTGGCTTCTTGAGGAAG
The DNA here is from genome assembly GCF_023699985.2 of Odocoileus virginianus. NCBI lineage: Eukaryota > Metazoa > Chordata > Mammalia > Artiodactyla > Cervidae > Odocoileus > Odocoileus virginianus. Next base: position 3,822,473 of record NC_069682.1, read on the forward strand.
TGTTGGTAGCCAAAACCCGCCTGCTTGGGTCTGGCTCAGCATACTCCCTCAATACTTGAGGTCAGTGCTGTCAAGGTTAGAGCGTGCTGAAAGGGTGGGACTGCAGGGAAAACGTCATAAGCAAGACAGGGTGGGGGAGGAAGTGGGCCTGGAGCAGTCAGGGAGGGGCAGGTCTTCCTGCAGGTCTATTTTCACAGCATGATGGGGACAAGGGAATGAGGAAATATAATTTCGCTAAGAAAAACTGTTGAAAGAAAAGAGGCAAACATCACCATCACGTACACACGCGAGCATACACACACACACAGAGAAAAGAATGTTGATTGCAATTGCAAAGAATAAATGATTCTGTTTTCATTCAATAGCCAAAAAGACCTAGCTCTCTCCAACTATTGACTGCTGTCTTTTCACTGGTTCTTTTAAGATTACCCCCCACCCCAAATATTTGTAAGCGGCTGACCACTTTTGACAATTTCATACACAGCATTAACTACATATGGAAGTTCTGGAGCCAGATATCTTGAGACAAAACCAGAGTACCCACCACTTCTAGATTGTGGTCTGGATACTCTATTGCCATATTTCTTAGTTTTGTCATCTATAAAATAGAAATAATAACAACTTACATCTCATAAAATTGTTATGAGGATTATATAATACATGAGAAGCAAATAGAAAATCCACCTTATTTATTGTAAAGTTTTCAACTCAAATAAAAATGTAGCAGTTTCTGGAGATCCAAAAACATACAAGAAAAATGGGTGGAGGTTTTGAGAGGTTTAAGAAGGTATGCATGAAGAAGCCATCCTTTATTTACAAAATAAGGAGAGAGCTATTCACATGTAAAAAAAAGTAAGACACATATTCAAGACAAAACAGAAAATAAATACAATCAAATAGAGATTTTGACTAAAGAGATGGATCATAGATAGATCCTTCAGAATGTATAAAAAGGAAACCCAGTTTAATGAAAATTAGTCTTAAAGGAGAAAAAGGCATCCCATATTCTCTGATTTAGACAACACTTCATATGTCATTTAGTTTGAGGTGTTTTTTTTGCCTATTACAGGAATCATTTTTGCAGTCTCTCTGACAGCTTTTCAGTCAGTGAGTGATTCTTTCATGTGGCTCATCATTCACTCACTCATGAAGCAATCTGTTCCATTTGTGAACAGTTCTAACAGGAAAGATGAGCAAAAACTACCTGGAGAAATATTTATGGCAAAAAGGACAAAGGATTAATACTGTTAACTAATGAAGAGTATAATGGTAGTACTTCTATTTCTAACAATAGCAGATTGAGTTATTTGTATCATTTTTTGTTGTTGTTGTTGACAATAATGAGAAAATTCTGAATAAAATAGTTTAAGAGAATTCTTATAAAGTCAAGGAAGTGATAAAATAATAAAGTTTTGCCAGGGCAAAATTGTTGGGAAAGATACAGGCAAAGAATAGCTTGATTTTGTCAAAGTGGACACATGTGAACTTTGTTTTTGAGAACTTTAGTCTTGCAAGAATATCAAGGAAAGAAACCAAGTCCAGAGCCTTCTTGGGCTGTGGCATCATCAACTTAATTAGGGACCCAAAAAGAAAAGCAAAAAGTGTAAGCAAAAATGAGATGGCATTTGAATGGACTTGCCAACAGATTAGCCATTCTTGGTGCCCTTGAAGACAAAACACAGTCAGGCAAATGAACAGTCAGGTTAGAGCAGCACTAGCCTTGGTAACAATAATAAGCAGATGGAAAAAATAGTGCAAATTCTCACTGGAGAAAGATGCTGCTCTCACAGACATTAAGATGATTCTGTAAGAATTAACGAGGAACACAAAGTCAAAGATTTCCAATCACCCAAAGAAATAAGGAACCATGAACAAGAAACAAGAAAAAAAAATTTAAGAAAGAAAGGGAGGAAAAAAAGCAAATACACACTGGAACTATTAGACACAGATCATAAAAAAATGTTTGCTAGATTTAAAAAGTAAAAACCAAGGTTTATCAGAGCCTTGGTTGCAGTCCTCATTTTGCCCCCAATAAAACTTAACTCTCACAGCTCTCATATTGTGCATTCTTTTAAATGAACAGCATAGTTTCTAAGACAGTATAAGGAAAATTAGAATAAAAAAATGAAGCAGAGAAGTAAATGAAACAGAACAGGTAGCAAGGAAAATAAAAGTAATAAGATGTTATATTTTAAACACAAGTATAAAAGTAATTGCTTAAATGTAAGTACATAGTCTGGACAGTTAAAAGAAAAGAATATCAGCTAGAATTAAAGACAATTTTAATGAAAACTGATGCACAGCATAATTCCTAGAGGAGGGGCAATCATACAATATTTTATGAAGAAGGTATCCTCTGCAGTTGTGCAGTGCACACTCTGTGTAGTTCTGGATTCAATTGTAGAAAAGATGAAAACAAAAGGATAGAAGAAGAAGTATTATGTGAGCATGAAACAAAGGATAGCTGGTGTAGCTATACAATACTAAGCACAATAGACCTAAGGCAAAAGACAAAGAGAATCACTTTACAATGATAATAAATTCAATTCATAGGAAGATGTAATGATTTTAAATATCCATGCATCTAATGGCAGAGATTCAAAATATGTAAATCAGAAATTGATGGAGCCACAGGAAGGCATAGTCAGTAAGAGAACAAAAAAAAAAAAAAAATACAAGCAAAATGACACTCATAGGGACTTCCCTGGCAGTTCAGTGGTTAACACTTCACCATCCAATGCAGGATTTGCAGTTTTGATCCCTGGTAGGAAAGTGAAAAGGAACTAAAGAGCCTCTTGATGAAGGTGAAAGAGGAGAGTGAAAAAGCTGGCTTAAACCTCAACATTCAAAAAACTAAGATCACGGCATCTGGTCCCATAACTTCACGGAAAATAGAAGAGGAAAAAGTGGAAACAGTGACAGATTTTATTTTCTTGGGCTTCAAAATCACTGCAGACATTGACTGCAGCCATGAAATTAAAAGACGTTTGCTCCGTGGAAGAAAAGCTATGATAAACCTAGACAGCATATTAAAAAGCACAGACATCACTTTGCCAACAAAGGCCCATCTAGTCAAAGGTATAGTTTCTTCAGTAGTCATGTTACAGATGTGAAAGTTGGACAGTAAAGAAGGCTGAGCACTGAAGAACTGATGCTTTCGAATTGCAGTGCTGGAAAAGATTCTGGAGAGTCCCTTGGAGCAAGGAGATCAAATCAGTCAATCCTAAATGAAATGAACCTTGAATATTCCTTGGAAGGACTCATGCTGAAGCTAAAGCTCCAATACTTTGGCCACCTGATGCAAAGAGACGACTTATTGGAAAAGACTCTCCCTGATGCTGGGAAAAATTGAAGGCAAAAGGAAAAGGGAGTGGCAGAGAACGAGATTGTGAGGTAACATCACCAACTCAAGGGACGTGAATCTGAGCAAACCCCAGGAGATAGCGAAGGACAGGGAAGCCTGGCATGCTGCACTGGATGGGACCACAAAGAGTCGGACACAAGTTAGTGACTGAATAACAGCAAAAGAGGAACTAAGATCCCATGTGCCTTGTGTTTTATCATATCTCTCTCAAGCATCGATAGGACTAAGGAAAAAAAAGTCAATAAAGAAAAGAATAGAGGCTGAAAATTAATAAACTAGACATTCATTACAAGAAGTTAATAAACTTTCATAGAATAGAAGAAAGCAATAAAAATGATAAGAATAGGATAGAGGAGACTAATATTGTGGAAACTTGATTCTTTGAAAAGACAAAATTTTAAAACATGTGGAAAATTAATGAAAAAAGTAAAAGAGAAAAAAGGAAAGAAGGCCCAAATAATCAACACCATTAAAGAATGAGTTGTCATACCCATAACATAGAAACATTGTTAGGAAAATATTATGAGCACTGTCATCAATGGAATGAAATGAAAATTTTTAGATAAAATTCACAAAATCTTAGAAGAATATAATTTATAAATCTTTCAAGAATAAACACAAAACCTGATTCATTTTGAAATTTTTATATCCCTTTAAAGGAAATGTAGAATGACTTAAATTTTAGAAGCAATTGTGCAATGTCTTCAAAATCTTTATGCACTTTTACCCAACAATCTCAATTCTTGGAAGCTTTCATAAGAAATTGCACTTAAATGCACAATCTTGTGGCACAAACATATTTCACAGAGTTATTTATACAAAAAAGAAAATTGAACCAAATCTCATGTGAAACTATTGCTGAACGTCTAAGGAAATAGAGTCAAAAGAGCCAAAAACACTTGCTTCCAGTCTTCTCTTGGAAATGTGGGCATTCTCTTTGTGTTTTAGGCTTCCCTGGTGGTTCAGCAGTGAAGGATCTGCCTTTAAGTCAGGAGACACAGGAGATACAGGTTTGATCCTTGGGTCAGGAAGATCCCCTGGAGGTGGGCATGGCAACCTATTCCAGCATTCTTGCCTGGAAAGCCTGGAGAGACTCAGGAGCTGGGCAGGCTACAGTCCGTAGGGTCACAGAGTCAAAAACGACTGAAACAACTGAGCGCGCCCACCTTTTGTGCTTCATTTGTGCGCGCACTATCAACGTCCAGCAACAAGGCATTTGTTCAATAAATCATGGTGTAATAATATGAAACACAATAACATTTTTAGAGATGATCATTTTGTGGTAAATATACTGATATGGGCTTCCCTGGTAGCTCAGCTGGTAAAGAATCCACCCGCAATGCGGAAGACCCTGGTTCGATTCCTGGGTCAGGAAGATCCCCTAGAGAAGGGAAAGGCTGCCCAATCCAGTATTCTGGCCTGGAGAATTCCTTGGACTGTAGAGTCCATGTGGTTGCAAAGAGTCAGACATGACTGAGTGACTTTCACCTTCACTTTAAAATACTTTGTTACATGTTTAAAAAAAAAGAACCTATAAAACACTATACACAGTGTACTACCATTTGGGAAAAATATATATAGTCTATGTCTATATGGAGAGAGACACATTTCTATAAATAAAGTATGAAATCTAAGTAGACAGACCAGAAAAAGGATATTTCTGGGTGGTAGGATCAAAGGTTAACTTCTTATTTCCTCTTTTGGCCCAAAGCAAGTCCAACCTAGACTAACGGGGTAAGGGACTCAATTTCATTTTTGGATGGAAGCAAAGAGTGTAAATCGACAAGGCCGTGGCAGACTGAGGCCTCTTTTCTACACCAAGAACATATTTTAGCAGACTGTACAGTTGCTCTTGAAAACTATTCAAGGGAATTGAAATACTGATATAGCAAATAGATCCCACCATTGATCTGTCTTATCATTAAGAGATGTCAAACCATAAACCCTGAGATCTGGCTTCTAATGAAACTCTTAAGATGATCAACATGTTGAAAAATAGCTTTTTAAGTTATTAAAATTGTGTGAGTCCCTCAACAAGATAATTTTAAATAGAATGTTAGTTGTCCTAGTCCTTCATTTCTAGTCCTTCATTCCTCCAAGTCTGTCTACTCTTTGGTACACATTTTAAACACTGCTTTTTCAAATTAATATAATTTATATCACACCACTCTGTAGCATTGTATAACCTCTCTACATGCTGTTCTGTACTGTACTGAGTCATTCAGTTGTGTCTGACTCTTTGTGACCCCATGGACTGTAGCTCACCAGGCTCCTCTGTCCATGGGGATTCTCCAGTCAAAAATACTGGTGTGGGTTGTCATACCTTCCTCCAGGGTATCTTCCCAACCTAGGGATTGAATCCAGGTCTCTCACATTGCAGGCAGATTTTTTTACTATCTGAGCTACCAGAGAAGCCCCAGAATACTGGAGTGGGTAGCCTATTCCTTCTCCAGGGGAACTTCCCTACCCAGGAATCCAGCTGGGGTCTCCTGCATTGCAGGCAGATTCTTTACCAGCTGAGCTACCAGGGGAGCCCTAACCTCGCGATACATGTTTCTTTATTACTGATTTTTAAAAGGAAATTCTAAATGAAATGAACTGTCAACAATACAAACTTAAATACAGATATGTGAAAAGTCTTGACATTTGGCAATTAAAGAATATGAGCTAATACTGATAAATAACTTTAAACAAAGCTCTAAAATTTATTGAGATTTTCTTTTTAAAAAAATTTGAGAGAATAGCATTGAAACATGTATATTATCATATGTGAAACAGATCGCCAGTCCAGGTTCGATGCATGAGACAGGGTGCTCAGGGCTGGTGCCCTGGGATGACCCAGAGGGATGGGATGCGGAGGGAGGTGGGAGAGGGGTTCAGGATGGGGATACATGTACACCCATGGCTGATTCATGTCAATGTATGGCTCAAACCACTACAATATTGCAAAGTAATTACCCTCCAATTAAAATAAGTAAATTTAAAAAAATTAACTGTTGAATCAAAAAGAAATATGATATAGAAGAAAAAAAAGTTATTTGAATCCCTGAATCAGCAGTAAAAGAACTGGATATAAATATTTGAAATTAGAGATATAGAATCTGTTGTCTTACGGAACCAGATTATTTCACAGAAGAGAGAAATATTCTTTCGTCTGTTTGATATTTACAAATTGTACTGTTTCTTACATCCTTGCATCAGCTTGTGGGTCAAGGACATATGTTTTCTATGCATTTTGCCTTATTCACAAATATTATCCAGAAAGAGAATCATAGTTATATATAGAATTGTCTGGATACTTTAAAAAATCAACATGAATTTTGGTTCCACACTAGAACAAATAAAATCAGATTTGGAGGAGTGAGGCTTAGACAGTGATATTTTCTTAAAACTCTTTCAATGACTCTCATGTACAACCCAGGGTGGAGAATTACTGATTTAGGCAATTTTGAAAACCTGAATGTCCTAGAGAGGAGACCAACCTCAGCATTGATGAGGATATCCTTGAATACTCTTAGGAAGCAGGCAATTATTTTGGGGAGCTTTACCCTTGGGCGTAAGTTCTCTTGATTGTATGAGAGGAAAAAAAGAGCAGATCAGGATAAGCTGACAAAGCACAATGTCCTAGAACACTAGGTCAGAGTGCAGAGAGAAACCCAGCTTTACAGGGAAGCAGGGTCAGTAACAGCAAAACCGAGTTATCTGTTGTAATACTTAAGCCAGAGCTTCCTACTTCAGGAACAGAATTATCACCACTCCGTGGATGCAGAAGCACAAGTCCATCTGTGATCAATGCAACTCAGTTACAAGTTTCACTGGATTTAGGATTGGTACTGCTGGCAAACTATTTATCAGTTATGCAGTGACCATTAATTTTTAACCCACAATATTTTGGGAATTGCAATGCAGTTTATCATCAGTGAGTACCCTTAATGTAGTATTCTTTTCCATTATTACTAAATTGATGGTCTGTCTTAAAATTTATGACATCTTAGATTTAGGGAAATATGGTGTTTCCAGGGTTCTCCAGAACTGGACTTGTGGGTGAGACCTGGTATTAGAGTTAGCTGTGAGAATTTAGGGTCTTTGAAAGGAAAAAGAGACCAGAACTGAAATGACAGATCATAACAAAATCAAGATATTGAACAAGGACGGCTTCTGGTTCTTAAAATCTTGTGCTCTAGTATGAGAAACAGGCTGAGATAAGTGACGTACCCTGAGAATACTGTTCCCCAGGTACAAAGTGGTTTGTTCATGAGACCACTTTTTCAACTGCTTACGCCCTCTGTTGGTGGTAGGCAGAGTGAATACATTTCTGTCTTGGTACAGTTTTGCTTTTATCTTTCCAAGTCTGTAAGTGGGAAGGTGGGAAGTTGTGGAGTGTCACTGCCAAGTTCTGTGGAAAACACTGTATGCTTTAAAAACTGTAAAGGATCAAGGCTGAAAAGGACTAGGGAAGGACTAATGAGTTGGAAGTCCTTATTTGGTTAATCCAAGCTTTATTTGCAAAGGAAAGAATCTACTTGCAAACAGTTAAAAATGCGACTATGCTTTCTCTCTGCTTTTTCCCTCCTGACGCAGGATTGGAGCTTAAGCCTCTCTGAGACTTTTCCATCATAGCTGGAGCTTCATGCCAACGTTTCTTAACCATAGAGACCCATTCCTCATCTTGCAAAACTTGTGCCAGAAGATAACTCCCACTGACTTGCAGAACAGTTCTGACGCAGGCAGACCCCTGAGGGCACAGAGCTCGATGGGCAAAGGGGAGGACTGCACTCACCTCCTGATTCTCAGTTCTCAGCAGGGTGGGGAGGTGGTTCTGGGGCTATTCCCCAGGGAGAAGAATCCCACACACTGCAGATAATTTCTACACGTGGCGAGTAGTGGGGCAAAATTAAATTTGCCTCTCCTTCTATCTTAAATCAAATTTATCTTCCTCTGCCATGTACTCACTCCACTAAAACATGCTATGAAAATTCCAGCACTTTCTCTTGCACTTTCCAGCACTTTCCCTTGCACGTTACCAGCACTTTCCCTCTATAAGCAATAGTAATCTGATCCAGTAGTTCATAAAAAAATCCTAATATGGAATGACTTAGAATAATGAAAGAAATTGGTACTCAGCAAATTAGTAACAAGACATCAGCTTGGAGAGTATTAGATCTCAACAGTAGAGAGGCAATAACCAAGGGATAAAATTATTATTATTACTATTATTGGATTTGTTGCATTGAGGCTAAGAATCCATCCATTGTAGATTTACACTCTGCATGAACACATTTAAAGATTCCTTGGAAAGAGACTCACAAACTTATAGAAGAAATTTATGGTTGCTGAGGGGAAAGATGGGAGGAAGGAATAGTTAGGGCGTTTGGGATAGACATGTACGCACTGCTATATTTAAAATGGCCAGCCAACACAAATCCACACTTTGGCACAGCGAAATCTGCTCAGTGTTTTGTGGCAGCCTGAATGGGAGGGGACCTTGGGAGAGAATGGATACATGTGTATGTGTGGCTGAGTCCCTTCCCTGCTCACCTGAAACTATCACAACTTTGTTAATCAACTATACTCCAATTTAAAAAAAAAGTTAAAAAAATATTCCTTGGGAGTGATTTGTAGAAACAGTATTGCTTCAACAGGTCTGTAACAATGAGCAATTTATATTTAATTCTGAATTCATTTCAGCTTCTGATTTTCACACTTTCAGGTGTCAGATCTGCTGTTGTCTATGGGAAAAAAATGTTTGCCTCACAATTAAACCAACCCCATCATTATTTCCAATGAACCTTACAGCTTCAGGATACAAGTACACAGGACTGTGTTAGCTGAACAAGGGTATGTTTTATTACTTCTTTAAAACTAAGTTCCTATTGGAATCTTCTCCTCCCCCTCAAGTGAGGAAATCCCAGACAAAACTTCTCTTGTATTTCCTTGCTTTGTCCCTGCCAGAACTACAAAAGGAGAAATCACTCACATTCTTGCAAAGGTTGTCCTGAAAGGGAGAAATAAGCTAGCATGTTGAAATATTTAGAAATATACTGTGAATAATTACGTTTTATGTGTTGTTTACATGTGCATATACATACAGGCATTTGTCTTTGTGCATGTATATATATGTTAATCTTATAGTGACAGCACAAGAGCCAAGATTCGTTCATCTTCATATTGAACAACTTAGATTTATCATCAATTCTAGTTTCATGACATTGTCTAGAGAGGACAGACTAAAAGGAATGGTCCCCTTTAACTTTAGATTGCATAATTTTATAATTTATATATACTTATATTTTCCCATAATTTGTACATATTATGACCAGCTTAATAAGGTAGAAAATAAAGACAGGTCATGTGCATGCTTTTCTTTTCCTCCTGAAAGTCCAGGTGTGAGATTTAAAGATTTTGTAGGTAGTAATGGCAACAAAATGACCACTGATGTCCAGTTATGTTTTGAAAGGACAAGATATTATTTTATGCTTTTTTATATTCCATATAGTATTTATTTCATTGCTTTGACTATTAAATATCTATGAAATGACTGATTGAATGAAGGAAGAAAGAAATGAATAAGTGAATGAAAAAACATGTTCATATCCAACAACATGCATGAAATCTACAACAGGAATCTATCAGACAGTAAATATTTTAGGCCCTACAATATCATAGTTTCTGTTGCAATTATTCACCTGCCACGTTTGAGCAAAACTAACATAGACAATGGGTAAACAAATGAGTGTGTCTGTGTTCCAATAAAACTTTATTTACAAAACCAGTCTGTGGGCAGAATTCAGCCAATGAGTCATAGTTTGCTAAAGAATGATCTAAAGCATTCAGGTAGATCCTTTATTCTCAAAATAACTGATTAGCTTACAGGTATTTTAATGATTCACAAGACTGCATGAAAATGACAGCTGAGGGGCAATGCTTCTCAAACTGTGTACCGGTGAGCCACCAACACACAGATGCTGTACAGGACTAGCCCAACTTCTGTCCTTTATGTGCCCACTGTCGCCAAATTCCTGCTAGCCTTGCTGCATTTTATGTGCTGTTCCCATTTCCGGGCTAAATGGGGGAAAGGGGGTAAATGGCATAAGAGGACATTACATGCAACTGCAGGCAGCCCAAATTGTCCACCCGTTAGTCACTTAGGATTTTCAGCTGAGTGAATGCTGCATTCATGAATGCCCAGAGACAGCCTGGGGAAGGTCCAGACAGTCTGCTGGCAGAAAGAAAGCTGAAAGCAAAGGAAAGCTTGTGTCGATTGTCATCTCTAGTTATGAGCCTGAGAAATTGTAGCTATGAATCAGCTTGTCTGAGGCTCTGCTGTCTTTATTTGCAACAGTAAGGAAGATAATATTTTCAAAAGCTTTTAGGAATAAAATGAGCCTTAACCACTAGAGAGAAGAATCACAGTCTGCAGCTACATTGCCTTGGGGCCTAATGATGATTCATTGTAAAATTAGACCAATTAAACACCCTCCCCCAGTTCTATAGTCTTGAGAGAGTTAGATAAGATCATTGGTTCCCTTTGACTCATGGAATCCTAAAATAAAAGAGATCCCAGAGATCTTCTGGTCATGGGGTCATAGAATAGGACATCTCACTGGAGAACTGAGTCCTGGTAAGGTGAGTGGTGTCCAGTGATTCGCAGCTAGTGTGTGGGGAAGGGAAAACCTAAACCAGCATTCTCAGTTCTGGGTTGATAGATTGATGGGTTCATTCATGAATATAATTACTAATCAACCAATGTACTTTACACATGGTTTCTCAAAGTGATTTTATCAGAGAACCCTTTTTGGTTTTTCACAAAGAACAGAGAAGACAGACATTCCTAAGGACCTACATCAGGAAGTGCTCTGATTATTACTCCACACCCTCAAGTCTTTCAAAACCCACACATCCACTTTACTGGTGAAGAAAACGAGATCCAATGAGTCTAGGCTGATGGCTCCTAGATTTGCCTGTACATTAGAATGACTTAGGAATCTTTTAAAAATCTCAAAGCCTATGCCACATCCAGACCAATAAGTTCCAACTCTGGGGCAGGGCAGAGGCACCATATTTTTTGAAGTTTTCCAGGTGATTTCAGTGAGCAGAAAGCTTTAGGAACCACTGGGCCAGGTGATCTCTTATGTTATCCCTCACGTGGGAAGCTTATGTTATACCTCATGGGGCAAACGTTATTTTCTTTTCTGTTTTATCCTTAGATCCTTCAGATAGAAATCAGAGGTGGAGGCAGCCACTAAGTGCCAAGCAATGAAATAGGTGAAGATAAACTCACAGGGCATATCTTTCTGCCACATGTGAATGATTCAAACACCTCAGCTCTTTGCTTTTAAGGACATCCACATTTCTTGTTTTAGAAAATAAGGTCAAAGATTTTAAGATCTTTGCTTTCTTTCAGACATTTAAAGTCATTTTCTTTGGTAGAAGTTAAAAGTGTAGCTGAATACACAAGGACATTTTTATATCTGTTTGTAGCATTACTGCCAAAATTCTGCTTGAAATTCTAACTCCTCACTCCCTATGGGGCTTCCCCATAGGGTAAAGAATGGTAGTAAAGATGGTAAGGAATGCTGCAATGCTGGAGACCTGGGTTCTATCCCTGGGTTGGGAAGATCCCCTGAAGGAGGGTATGGCAACCCTTTTCAGTGTTCTTGCCTGGAGAATCCCGTGGACAGAGGAGCCTGGTGGGCTACAGTCCATGGCGCTGCCGAGTCAGACATGACTGAGTGACTAAGCACATAGCACTGGTTTTCTGTTGTTTCTCTGTGTTTGTGCGTGTGTTTTCCTAACTTATTCATCTAGGAGTTTTATTTCCATTTATCGTCCAGGGCAGGGGCATTGTTAGAGATTCCAATGAGACAAATCCATACCAGAATCAACAAAGCAGAGACATTGATCTCATTTCTTATTGCAGAAGGCAAATTCCATGCCATTTTCAAATGCTTCTGGGTCACAGAACCGTGACTTGTATTTTTATTTAATTGTTTTTCCTGTTGGGTCCACGTTGAGCGGTGATCCTCCTGTAGTATACGTAATGATAACTAAAACCCATGTCACTGCCCTGGACTCATGTGCAACTTTTCTTTCTCTCTTTTGCTGCAAGGAAACCCATATAAGCTGCTCTTATAACCAACTCCCTTTTTTTTTTTTTAACCAACTCCTTTTTAACTAATCAATTTACAATTAAAAAAATTTCCGGGGGGAGGTGGGGAGCGGGTGTTTCCGCACAGTGTGTTATACGGGATCTTAGTTCCCTGACCGAGAATGGAGATCTAACCTCTGCAGCGGAAGCATGGAGTCTCTACCTCTGGACCTCCAGGCAACTCCTGTTCAGCTCCTTTTATTGTGGCCCTGATTTGGAGGCCAGGGAGGAGTGAGCCCCTTTGAACTTTTAAAAGAGATACGGGAATACCCCTGAGTAAGCCTTTAAAGAGAACAGGATGGGCTAACCCACATGCGTCACTATCTGCTTTGATCATAAATCCCTATGCACATGTTATTTGTAATATATGTCCTGCGTGACATGGGAAATGGCCATTAAAAATAATTTGGCTTCTTGCTGGGATCTGTGAACTTAAGTGATATGAATGTGTTCGTTCATTTCTGCAACGATTAATGCATGAGGGCCTGGGTGCCAGGCATAGCATATAAGGAGTGGCTCTGCCTGCAAATTAGCAGATCAGTCTAGGAATCTGGGAAACAATTACAATATTTCTGGAATCTGGAGCACTGTGTTCACATTCCCAGGCTCTGCCAGGCAATGAAAGTGGAACTGTAAGTAATGACTGAACTTCAAGAGATCTCAAATTTTTCACTGAGAAAATAAGTCTTGAATGACATCCTGCATGTAGAGGGCCTAGAATAGACTAGGGACTCAACAAAAGTTAATTCCTTTCTTCTTTACATGATGAGTCTCTTATCCCCTAGTCAATAACCCTCCATCTGATCTTATGTTACTTACCTTATGTCAGTAACAGCCAGCTGGAGAGATTCAAGTCTCTTAGAAGTGAGACCCACTAGCCTTCACCTGCCAACAGACATTTATTTCATTGCCTTAAAAGGAGCTCTGAGCTGTGCAAAAAGGAGGAAGAGATGCAGCTTCACATCAGGATGGGTTTACTACTCTCTGCTCCCTGTAATTTAAAGGGTTAATTTGCTTTCATGTTGCACCTACTGAGAATCATTGTTATTATGGGATGCAGGTTCCCACAAAAATAAAGAGAGATGCTTTTTTTTTTTCAATGCATAAAGTGGCAAGACCATAGTTAATTTCCATGAGAGTCAGAAGAGCAAAACTCTGGGCCAGTCTTTGAACATTCACATGGGACACTTTATGTCCTAGAGACCATACTTGAAAGGCAGGAATCCCATATCTTAAATTCACTTTCCCATAAATGGCTGCAGAAGTTACTTTAGGCAACAAAAAGCAATTTACCTTTACCCTAAACAACCCACCCCCACACTGCTTCTCCCATTGCTGTTTACTACCTGAAAATTCTAGCACTGGGAGGGAACTTTCTTTGACTCTATTACTCAAAGTGTAGACCATAGGCAGTAGTTGTGGCCTTACCTGCTGCTGCTGCCTGTAACTCGCTTCAGTTGTGTCTGACTCTGTGCAGCCCACCAGGCTCCCCCGTCCCTGGATTCTCCAGGCAAGAATACTGGAGTGGGTTGCCATTTCCTTCTCCAATGTGGCCTTACCTAGGGGCTGGTTAAAAAGGCAGTGTGTTGTGTATACACTGCTATATTTAAAATGGATAACCAACAGCCTACAGTACAGCACATGGAACTCTGTTCAATGTTACGTGGCAGCCTCACGGGAGGGGACTTTGGAGAATGATGTATACATATGGCTGAGTCCCTTTGCTGTCTACCTGAAATAGTCACAGCATTGTTAATCACCTATATGCCAATATAAAATAAAAAGTTTTTAAAATGCATCTTGCTCCCTACCTCAGACATACTGATCAGAGTCTCCAATTTCAAAGATTCTCATGCTCTCCAAGGTTGAGGAACAGGACTTTATTTGGCAACCATGTGGTTAGGGCACATAAAGCTGTGTTTCTGAACTGTGAAAATGCTGATCAAAGCCCTATTTGCTGTAAGTCTTTGGTAGCTGTTTTCCTGCTGTAAAAAATCTTTAGCATAAAGGAAGGCCATAACACCAAACCCTCCACGTAGGAAATTTAGACCCAAAGAGTTTTAGAACTGTGCATAATTTATCATAGATCTGCTATCATCAGGTCCACTTGGAAACCTGCCTGTATATGCAGTAGCATTTTTGGCTTTAAAATGTCATTGTCCAGTGCGAATTGTATCATTCTTACATGCGAGTAGCACAGGTTAGTTTCGAAAACCATTCTTTTTTTCTTGCAGCAGTGATTTTATGGAGGCCTCTGGGTAAAGAAGATACTGTTGGGCCTACCTAAACTCTATTAAGAAAACCTAAGGATGAAAAACAACAACAACAACAACAAATGAAATTTAAACACAAGTGTTAGGGTTACTTTGGAAAACTTCAAAGTTCTTGTTTAATTTCGTCTTTTCATTTGGCTTTTGTTGCTGTTTTTTAAACTGAGACAAGGATGGGAATTAATAAAATAGTGTTGAGTGTGCAAAATAGGAGGTTAATGTCTAAGAATAATTATATCATGAGGTGTAATTTTATCACCCAGTCATGGAATTCTGACTCATTTGCAAGCATAATTTATTAGCAAGTAGATGTTGAGTTTTAGCCATGTGCAAGTTACGTTACAAGGGCTTGGGAGGAATATGAAATGAAGACATCTTGCTGTCACGAGTTTCCTGTGACTGGTGGGGATGAAGGTGTTTATTGTTCATCATGACCCAGGACCCAAGAGAGGCAGCCCTACGAATGGCGCCAGGAAAAGGGAGAGACGCAGAGGCGGAGAGACGGATCAGAGTCAGCGGAAAACACCTCACCCCTGCAGGTAGCATTGGAGAGCTATTAACCAACAGCTCAGCCTATTGTCCGACGTGCGCTTGCTTTCCTGAGCCAGCTCTCTACACACCCTCCCTGATCCGTCACCTGGGGACGGGTAAAGAGTAGGGCGTTCCGGTGCGTTGCAGGCAGTACCCTTGGCCTCATGGGCAACGGGAGACGGGAGCCGGCGGACCTGGCCTGCGACCCCCCTGACAGGCGCATCCCTCACACGGCGGCCTAATGTGGCCCGGTATGCTTTGAAGGCCTCACATGGCGGTGGTCTTGACATGTCTTTCAGTGGACACTGATTTTTATCACCAATCCATAACAAACTGTTCTGCCGACAGAAGGAAAAGGTGGGTTGGGGGGGGGGAGGGTAGGGGAGAGGAGTGGGTAGCCGAGAGCCGTCTGCATTTAGAAAACGTTTAGAAAGATCAATATAAGCAGACTTCATTCAGGGCCTCCTCCGGCTGCTGCATGGACACTGCCACGTGTGCCGAGCGGCAGACTGAAACCAGGAGTCACACTTCTGAGCTTCTAGTTATTAGAGAAAGTTTGCACAGATGCAAAACCAACTGGTCATGCTCAACCTTTATATCAGTTTGTACATGTATAAGCTGTTGTCAAAGCTCCTGGAGTGGCATACCTTATATCGGTGCATCTCACCTCGTGTAGATTCTATCTCAATGCAAACACATACATTAATTAAGTAGCTTAGCTGGGTTTGGAGGGCAGGGACTAGGGGTTAGAGGAGACGCGCTTTGCCTGCCATTGATAGTCGTTAGAACTGAATGATGGTGAGTTCATAGAGTAAAGGGTAGGGCATTCCGGTCCGTTGCAGGCAGTACCCTTGCCCTCATGGGCAACGGAAGACGGGAGCTGGTGGACCTGGCCTGCGACCCCCCCTGACAGGCGCATCCCTCACACGGCGGCCTAATGTGGCCTGGTATGCTTTGAAGGCCTCAAGGTAGAATACATTTTGAATGTTATGAATTTTGGAGCCTGACCCGGGATCCTTGTTTGTACCAAGGATTTAATCAGAATTCATGTTCTGAATTCTAAACACCAGCGTGCAAACTAGCCTTTGAAACATGACTTAATGTATTAGACCTGTACCTCGAGTCACCCCCAGGTCAAGCTGTGTAATCCACGGACTCTCCCCAGATTTCTCTCACTGCAATCAGCTAGAGGACATATTTTTCAGCTGATATCCTGCTCTTGTTATGAAGGGAATTGATTCTAATTGCCAGTTTCCTGCATTTTTCTTAAACATTTAGCCTTTGAAAAAAAAATGCGATGAAAATTCCACGCGTTACTAGGATTACTTCATAAACAGAGCAGTCTTGACTTTGGAATTCCCCCCAGACTCTGAACTGAGCTTCCCCATCCAGAAAACCTGAATTCATTCTGAAATGGGAGGAAACTAGGGCAAAATGTTATCTGGAGCTATGACATTTGGCTTCCAGTGAACACACAAAATGGACACACATCAAATGTCAGGCAGGCTGATAACGGACAGGAAGTACCTCTGTCAACACAGTGAGCTTGACCTTTGCTGGCAGTAAAACCCTGGATGCAATACATCTGCTATGAAACAGTCTCCCAGGGAGCAAGCAAAGCCTGGCCTGCAGGTAAGGATGCGGGCCCCTGGTGCTTGAGGATCTCAGGACACAGATCAGCCCACAGATCATCAGACTGAAGTCTGGCCAACACGGAGGGCCCTGTGTTCTTATCCGTTGTTGGGAGATGAACAAGGCAGAAAAATAGGCCCTGGTTCCATGTCTTCCCTGGCTCCATTATCAGGAAAACAGGACAATATAATACACAAGTAAAACACAGGAACTTCCTCTTTGCCATCATTTTGAATCTGTGCTGGCACGAATTTGCACTGACATCAGCTCCCAACGGGTCTAGTATGAAATTTATCTTCTTGAAAATGTGACCCTTGGCTGCCAGTGGACTGAAAAAATGTAGCCAACAATGGGGCAAATAAAGATAAAGAAGTTTGTGCAGGACAAATGCTGCATTTCCTGCACACAGTTTTATGACTCCCCTGTCCCAGGAATGAACAGAAGACAAATGGACATAGTCAGCCATCGGGAACCTCTGCTGTGTTATCTGCCCACTGCTCAGGGTGATAAAGTAGATAATCTCCTAGCCAGGATTGGAACAGGATGACTAATTGATATCGCCATGAATAAACAGCATGTGATACTTACAAGGCAGGCAGGCAGGACTGTCCTAAAATATTCTCTGCAATTCACTAGACATATGCCCTGAAGACCTCATTTTGTTTTTGCACATAGTCCTCCTTGCTTTTAGGGTTCAGGAAATGGTTGTGTGCACCCACATTATGTATGTGCGTGTGTGTGAATGATTTAAGATTTTTTTAGGTGTCAGACATGCTGTTTTGCTTAGCCATTCTTTGAAAATCCAAGCTCAGTTTTAATTAAATCACATATGTTTTGAACTCAACATGTATGCCTGTTTTCCTTTGACTATCTTTAGGTTATGGTTTAATAACTTCGGTCTCGTTTTGCCCTGGTGCATATTTTGATTTTTCTCTATTAACATCTTGCATTTATACAGCTGTTTTCAAAGCAGCTGTGAAATATTTTTAAGATTTCTACCCAAGGGGAAGAAGCAGGGTATATGTAATATTGAAAAAGAAGGGGAAAAAAAAAGATAAACATTCTTCTATGGGGTTCAGTCAGTGTATTTCACATATACCAGGAAATCAGCTAAGCTAAGCAAACATAGACATTTTATGTGGCAAGAACAAAGTAATAGCCTTTTTACTTCAATAAATCACTGTCATAACTGTCCTAAAGCAGTTTGTTTTTGAGGGCTAGACTTTTTGGGAAATCCTCCTTCCCAAAATATCCCCTCTATCTGGTTCTTCCTGATATCAGAAATTCCACCGTTTAAGAGGCTGCAATAAAGCCACGTGGTACAAATATCTCTGCAAAAGAAGGGGCCCCTGAAATATTTACACTTCAGAGTGAGGTGTTTCATCAAATGTGATAACTAACGGGGGTGTGTTTTTCTCCTGAAGCCACTGATTTCCAAGAGGGAAGGGTGTCAAGATAGTGGTGGGAAGTTCTGACAGTATGTGTTGGAAGGTGTTACAGACGAGAGTCAACATCCTCTTAACATGCTGAGGGGTCTGTTTTAGTCTGTGAACCTGTGCAGTTAAACATCTGCACGAGAGTCTCAGAATAGACATTTGGGCATAAAAGAGTGGTGCGATGTGGCAGCTTTTCCACCTCTCTGAGCTTGCTCTTCATCCTAGCATCTCTGAAGTCAGACCCTGTTTACTCGAAAGATGTTCCTGATGAAATTGTCTGGGCACATAAAGAAGACAGAGACAGAAGAAAGTTTGAGAATTTCCATTCAAGCTTATCCATTTGCCAGTCATTAACATAATTTGAGCTCCAAAAGAGCATTGCTTCCCTAGAGTTGGCAAAGTGTTCTCCATCTCTGCACCTCTGAAAGGAAAGAAAGGGATATGTAGGAGTCGTTTGTAGGGGTGACCTCTATGCCTTCCATGTGTTGCTGACCAGGGTTCTTAGTCCCCCTGTGCTGTGCAGCGCTTAGTTGCTCAGTCGTGTCTGACTCTCTGCAACCCTGTGGACTGTGGCCTGCTAGATTCCTCTGTCCACGGGGATTCTCCAGGCAAGAATACTAGAGTGGGTCACTATGCCCTCCTCCAGGGGATCTTCCCAACCCAGGAATCGACCTGGGGGATCCTGCATGCCAGGCAGATTCTTTACCAGCTGAGCTACCAGGAAAGCCCTCTTGGCCTCCTTAATCAATAGAAATTGATAAGAGGCCCAGCAAGAAATTCAGGCAAGGCTCTATTGGGGCCCTTGCTATGGCAAAGGGGAGCAAGAACAAGTAACAAGTTCCCTTTCTTTTTCACTCCTCAAGCTGGGGGTAGGGGGTGAAGGGTGGGGAGGGGCAAGCTTGTCCTTTATATAGGGTCAGAGTAGGTCCAGGTCCAGGGGTCTGGCCTGAAAGGTGGCTTAGGTGGTTTGCCCCACTTAGGTGGTATTGAGTGCAGGGGCATGGGCAGTACCCTGCTTCCAGTCCCGACACCCTGTTTTCGCTCCTGGCTCTTCAGAAGTGGCAGTTGGGCTTTTTGGTCTGTTTGTATCTTGTTGCCTATTATTTGCTCCAATTGTGCAAGCACTCAGTTGCTTTTAGTCCCTTATAGTTCCACTGTATTTTGTTGCTCAAGAAGACGTGTGTTCAGGTGCAAACACTGCAGCAAAGGACCCCAGGTCCCAACCTGTCTCATGGGCAACTTCCCCCTCTTTGCAGTCCACCTGTCCCCTTCTCCCACCACATACGTGCCACCGTATAACCAGGAAGGACAGAAGGATGACGCAGCAGTTGTGTGGAGGATCATCCAGCAGGCTGGGAGGGTTCAGGAGCTGTGAGCTTAGGGAAGACCCTCCTCCTTGAGTGTCTAGGAATCTATCTATAGGGGGAGACTCCCAGACACCTCAAAATTTCAGCCAGTCACATGTTACTGTCACAATTTTGCTGTCTCTGAGCCACGTGTCTAATCAATTACACACTTTCCCCCTTTCTTTCAGTTCTCTGACTCTGAAGTAAAACCTAAACTTATCCCACACCTACTTTTTTCCTTCAGAGCACTTACCATGGTTTTTAATTATGTTTATTTGTGTGCCTAGTCTCCTGGACATGATCAAGGAATAATTGCTAAATTTTACTTGTCCAGTGTTATCAAAGACTAATTATTTTGTTTTGTTTTTCAAAAATGTAAATCATGGCTCATCTGCAAATATAGAGTGAACATGCATTAAAGATTTCAACTCTGTTACAAAGGGAACAGGATCACGGAAAACCTATTCCAATGAAAAAATCAGAGGTCATTATAGGCATTTTACAAAAATGCACTAACATATCCAGGTTAGATATAAAACTGGTCAACATCTCACAGGAGAGCCAGACAGACACTATATTACATCTGCTTTACATGCAGAAAGTCCTGGTTTAATTCCCAGTAGAACCACAAGTTTGCATGCATTTCCATTCAGTCACTTTTTAGGAAATATTTTTTTCTACAAATGGAAGATTACATCTTTTACTGGATGAAAATTAACATCTTCACTATACTGTGACTCAAATAAAAGTAAGATCATGTCTTTTATTTTACTCAAATTAATTAATTTTATTAAAAAAATGTATGACTTATCTATAAATGAGACTTCCCAGGTTGCTCAGTAGTAAAGAATCCACCTGCCAATGCAGGAGACACAAGAGACTCGTGTTCAATCCCTGGGTCAGGAAGATCCCCTGGAGTAGGAAATAGCAACCCATTCCAGTATTCTTGCCTGGAAAATCCCATGGACAAAGGAGCCTGGTGGGCTACAGTCCATGGGGTCGCAAAGAGTGGGACATGACTGAGCACACACACACATGTCTTAAGTGGGAACTGGGATTACTTTCCATAAAACCAAGATAACACCCCAAAGTTGGCACAATAGGACAGTGTTTTCTTCAGTGCTGGTGAAGCCTTCAGTTCAGCAGGCCAAGCTTTTCAGAGAAGGCATACTTCCTGGCTTTCAGATTCATGTCGAAAATGTTTGCTTTCTGGGACACTGGCTAAAGCCGAGGTCCTTTTCCCTGTTGGACCACCACGCTCTTATTAAGCCTAGGTTTTAGGTTTGTTTTTTTTCCAGTAGTCATGTATGGACGTGAGAGTTGGACAATAAAGAAAGCTGAGTGCCGAAGAATTGATGCTTTTGAACTGTGGTGTTGAAGAGAGTCCCTTGGACGGCAAGGAAATCCAACCAGTCAATCCTAAAGAAAATTGGTCCCGAATATTCATTGGAAGGACTGATGCTGAAGCTGAAACTCCAATCCTTTGGCCACCTGATGTGAAGAACTGACTCATTTGAAAAGACCCTGATGCTGGGAAAGATTGAAGGTAGGAGGAGAAGGGGACAACAGAAGATGAGATGGTTGGATGGTATCACAGACTCAATGGACATGAGTTTGAATAAACTCCAGGAGTTCTTAATGGACAGGGAGGCCTGACATGCTGCTGTCCATGGGGTCACAAAGAGTCAGACATGACTGAGCGACAGAATTGGAACTGGAAGAGGCTTCTTCTGGCATATCACGTAAAACCATTATAATGAATACTGTTGTCTGCCAAAGGCTCTCAATCTGGAACCTGCTTTCTCAGTTAAAAAGGGAGGTTAGCAAGCATTAGAGAAGTATTGAAAACATCCTAGTCCCACACTGAGACTCTCATCATGACATTAGCAGTGTGACCTACTAAGAATGAAAGGTGAGGAACCGTCTCAGTAAGGGACTGTAATGCTTTTAACAGCACGTCTCTTCCACTATGTCTGTGAAACCTATGTCTAATCAATCATTGGAAAGCACATGGTGGAAGGGCTAGAGATGATGGCTAACACCTTCTGATGCTCTAAAATTCTTGCTTTTCTATTTAGGAATAGCATTGAGAGATGAAAGACTTTAGTGAGTTTCTAATCCAAGACTTCAGAGAAAAGGTTCAGATACCTGACCCAGGACTCACAACTCCTAACAGTAGTCTCTCTGGTGCTCCTGCCAATCTAACTATGGCACACATTGAATTCTCTTTCTGGGCTGATGGGCGAGATTGTATATGGTAATAGGACTGGATGATTTCTGAAAATTTGGGGAGGAATCCTGGTAGGCAACATCAAAATAGCTATGACAGGAGGAAGTGTGGGCTCTGGTGCCAGAGCTGCTGGATTCTGCTTTCTACCTCTACCCCTTTCTGTCTGTGCGATCTTAGGCACATTATTTAACCTCACTGAACTTCAGTCTCCTCATCCATAAAATGGGGATATAGTTCAGGTTTCTCTCATTGAGTATATGAGCAAACAAAATGCAATCAGCAGAGTGCCTGGCACATGGTCAGCACTGCATAAATGCAGGGTGCTACTGACACTAGCCTGCCCACCTGTCACACAGTTCCATTTCTCTCTCCATCCTCGGCCCACAGCTATTCCTCCTGGTTTTAGAAAATAGCATTTCTACAGCACACAGGATCATATTCTCCACATATCAGCAGAGGAGCCTAGTAGACTGAAAATCTCCAGCTTGCTTACAGAACAAAATCTAAATGGATTGTTTCTTCAAGGAAAAGGTGAATAATGATGTGAACCCCAAACAGTGTTTGTTCCTGCAGGACAAACTGATGGCAAATGAGCAAGAACCTGAGAGCGTGACAAACATGGAGAAACTGGCTGAAGTCAGGAAGCATAGTGAAAGAGATGCAAAGATTTTAACTGAGAGATTTGACAGAGAGATTTTAACTGAGTCAAAAATGAAGGGAATTTAAAAGTTGTTCTTGAATTGAAAAAGTTGGGGCATCGTTAAAGCATGTTGTTAGACACCCTCAGTAGGAAATACCAAGATTCCCCTGTTGGATGAATGTTCTAGATGGCCCCAATCCTCATAGTGACATTAGATAATTTGGATAGTCATGACAGAATTTCCTGATTTTCATGTCTGATTTTTAAGGAGTGAATTCAGACAGATCTCCTGATATGAAGAGAGAGACTCTCTCCATTTCAAATATGTCTTTTGAAGACTATTTATGATCTGATTGCTATGTGTCAAACCCTATGGTAGGAGCTCCCCTCAAGGAGTTTCTAGTGGACTGAGTCAAAAGCAGAACACAAAAACAAATGATAGAAATGTGAAACACTGTGGCAGAGCCCAGCACAGGTGCTGTGGTCCATTTGCTACCAGACAATAGCCGTGGAGAAAGGGAAGTGGCCAGACCACAGGGGAGAAATCATAATACTTTGTGGGCTGCTTGGATGCCACTTGGTTCAGTTCTGGTTGTGCTGTTTTTAAGAGGGACACTCAAGGAACGTAAGATGTTGGTCCCCGGTGATACTTGGCCAGGGAAAAATGAGGAAGAGATCCTGGAAATTCTCAGGTGAGCAAGTCGACAGAATATTATGGAGAGCATCATGGGGAAGAAGTCGGTTCTTTCTCTAGTGTCTTTCTAAGTTGACTGGATGAAAATAATGAGGAATTGCATTGAGCACTAGAGGAGAGTGCAATAAGTCCTGTGTTATGAGAGTAGAATAGACCATTAGTTCAGTTCAGTCACTCAGTTGTGTCAGACTCTTTGCAACCCCATGGACTGCAGCATGCCAGGCTTCCCTGTCCATCGCCAACTACCAGAATAGGCTATATTTGGAGGTAATGAGCTCCTGACCGCTGAAGGCACTCAAATAAATTTTGGATAATACATATAATGACTGCTAATCAAGTGGTCCCTACCTGGGGAATTCTTGAGTTTTTCCCTACTCTCATGTTTTGTGAATAGTAGAAAACTTAAAACCAAATTAAAATAGAATTATTTTTATTTAAAAAATAATGTTAAGAGTACATTTCTTCTACAAAATGAAGCATACGAATGTCATTTTGTCCACAATCAGCCCAATAGATTTAGATCCTAATTCTAGCCCTGTTCCTTACAAGATAGGGTGTCATTTCATACAAGTATGACCTCAAGACCTCGGAAGTTAAATTATAGTCCTCTTGGTACATTCCCTCACAGCATCCCTTTTCCCTTATAACATCATCACAATTTATAATCATTTCTATGCCACATAGTGAAAACTCCAAAAGAACATAAAAAACTGCATTGCTTACCCCTGGATACCTACCACCCAGTGCCAATGGCTAAGAGCAGCACTTTGAAGGCTGGCATATAACTGCGAAAATGAATTTAGAAATGGAAATCCCTGCTCTTTGGTTCCAAGTTTTCCTACAAAGTGGAGATAAAAATGTCTACCCTCAGAGTTTTGTTTTTTAAAGATTATGTGTGTGTGTGTATGCACATATGATCAGCATGTATAGGATATAATAATATGTCTAAATATGCACAGTAATTTTATATATGATGATATATAATATTTTATATATGATAATAATACAAAATGCTTGTATATATGATATCTGAATTTCAACTCCTGTGTGTTGTGGCACTTAGGGCACAATAAAATGAAAGATAGCATTAGTTTATTATTATGGCTTCTCCATATTGTGGATGAAGTCTGTATTAGAGACATGTGGGCACCCAAAAATGGAGAAGCGAACTTCCACTCCAACATTAAAAGCTCTATAAATCCAGCTGGGAATCCAAAATATGCAGAAAGGGTAATACTAACAGTTGCAGAGATTCATGTATTCACTCAACACTGCATTATATGAGGGGAATGCATAGGTGAATTCTACCATTAATTAACATAGCTCAGGGTCTGGTATAAAACATGGACATGGACACGTAATTACAGGTTAGTGAGATGAAAATAAGAGAACAAGGCAGAGTGAAGATTGAACCCAGGGTGTTTGACTCTCTCACGTGAGACTTGAATAGAAACTTACAGCAGGAACTTACAGGAGTCAGGGCTGAAGTTCAGAGTCAATTTCTACCACACGGACACTTTGATACCAGCTAGTGACAGGCATTGCCTCATGCCTCACACCAGCCTTCCATACCAGCACCCCCCTCTAGGCCATCCTGTGGAACTGCTCCCACAAGCCAGCTAGAAAGGGCTTCCTCACTGGAGCTGAAGGGGTCTTTCAGGAGAACGCTGGTGCCTCAAGTCTAACTGGTGTTTTCCTGAGCATGATCTTTTACTGACTATTTTGACTATTGCCCCTCTCAGGAGGATTTGGGAGTGTGGAGGAGGAAGAAATGGAGGTGGAGAAGGAAGAAGAGGAGAAGGAGGAGGAAGGAAAAGCTTGAGGAATAAAGGAACATCACAAAAGGAAGAGATCAAGTGGTTTGAAATCATTGAAGCCCAAGGTGAGGGGGGGCAAAGTAGAAACCAGTAAGTAGGCTTTGGTGAGTGGCTGATGATGGGCAAAATATACAAGTGGGGCCCTGGTATTTCACTGCCAGTATTGAGATCTACCACTTTCAGCTTTGTAGCCAAGGGCAAACCATTTGACCACACTAAGCCTCAATTCCTCATCTGTATAATAGGTTGGAAACAGTGGAAACAGTGACAGACTTTATTTTTGGTCACTGCAGATGGTGACTGTAGCCATGAAATTAAAAAGATGCTTGCTCCTTGAAAGAAAAGTTATGACCAACCTAGACAGCATATTAAAAAGCAGAGACATTACTTTGCCAACAAAGGTCCATCTAGTCAAGACTGTGGTTTTTCCAGTAGTCATGTATGAATGCGAGAGTTGGGCTATAAAGAAAGCTGAGCACTGAAAAATTGATGCTTTTGAACTGTGGTGTTGGAAAAGAGAAAGTCCCTTGGACTGTAAGGAAATCCAACCAGTCCACCCTAAAGGAAATCAGTCCTGAATATTCATTGGAAGGACTGATGCTGAAGCTGAAACTCCAATACTTTGACCATCTGATGCGAAGAACTGAAAAGACCCTGATTCTGGGAAAGATTAAAGGCAGGAGGAGAAGGGGACGACAAAGGATAAGTTGGTTGGATGGCATCAGCGACTCAATGGACATGAGTTTGAGTAAACTCTGGGAGTTGGTGATGGACAGGGAGGCCTGGCGTGGTGCAGTCCATGGGGTCACAAAGAGTCGGACATGACTGAGCAGCTGAACTGAACTGAACTGATAATAGGGATAATGACAGTGCCTTATCTCTGTGTAGTTGTGAATATTACTGTGGTCCATGGCAAGTGATAAGTACAGAATCTGGCACAAGGAAAGCAATCACTACTGTTCTTATTGAGTGACTCTGTGGTGAAAACTTTGCCTGTATCATTCAACCATTAACATCCCCAGACTTCATTGAAAAAGATGGTGACCTCTGGGTCACGGAGCAGAAGAAGGAGTCCACCATTACAGTGGATGGTTTTTGACCCAGAGTGTGTGCTGCGGTTGTTAGGTCCATTATCACTCTGAGAATCATGGGAGGCTGATACAGCTTTGCTGCTATGGCAACACAGGCTTTTTGATGTTCTGCTTGATCATTTCACAAGTAATGTTGTACATAATAAAAATTGCATAACCCTGAGCCCAACTAGAGCACTCAGCAAGAGAGAGACACCACAGCCAGCAAGGCAAGATGTATATAAACGGAATGAAAAGAATAGCTTTTCTAAAGTAGCTGTGAACATGCCATGGGAGACAGAAAGGCTGTTTGCAAGCCATGCTCTCTGTATTACAGTTTGAACTTTCCTTTCCACGAAAGATGTTGAAAGGTTAATTTCATAATGAGAAGTAGATGCAACATGGGCAGAGAAAAGAGCATCATGTCCCAGGATAATGCGTGCAATGGGAACTTCCTTAAGAATAGAGGAGAAAGGAGACCTCTTGGCAGTCCAGTGGGTAAGACTCTGCACTTCCACTGCAGAGGGTGCAGATTTGATCCTGGTTCCCAGGAATTAAGATCCCATTTGCTGGCTGGCACAGCCAAAAGAATTTTTAAAAAATAGAGGAGAGAGAAGAGAGGGGTTTTGGAAGGGCCATGTTTCCTAGAAATCTTCCATTCTTTGTGAAACTTACCTCCTCTGCTAATAGCTGCATCATGTAACTGCTCACACACATCCCACAAGACCCAAGATCTGAGAAAGAGGCTCTTCTTTAAAGCCTTGGGATGAATTTATTTGACTCCCTAGATTGCTGTCTGTCTGAGCTGGTCAGATTAAATATTGATGGAGACAGTGATTTCCAGTCACATCATACAACACCGTGTTAACCTCCAGAGAGGATGAACCTGCTATGTGCACCTGCATTTGGAGACAGCTGGCTCTGAGGCTTCCTTCTCTGCTGGGATCCAGTTAATATAAAATATAATCAAAGCCTAGCCCTCCATCGATCATAGCACTTACTCCTGAAGACAGATTTGATTTAACTTTCAAGGACACCTATGTTGGCTTTCTTCCTTCTTTATTTTTTCTGTTCTCTTCCACATTACTGGTTAGGAGTAATGGCTTACTTTCTTTCCCCCATACTGGAAGAAGGGTGTTCTTGCCTGCACCCACAGTCAGTGATGGGACGAGGTGCCCGTGGTGGCTCAGTGGGCAGTGCTTGGAAAGGCTTTGAAAGCCCAGGCATGGTCAGGATGTAAGTGTTGGTCTTTATGAAAGAATTTAGTTCACCACTTAGGAATCGTATGCTTCTTTCAGATCCCTCCTCTCTCTCCACCCTGCCCTGGAAATCTGAGATACTTACCTTCCCCCCGGATTCTGAGTTTTCTCCCTGAAATTCTCAGATAATCTCCCAATAATGGGTTCTTTTTTTTTGTCATCCATCATGCTCACCATCATGACACACACAGATATCCCCACACTGTCCCCAATAAGATCCACCTTTCAGCAGTTACTTAGAAAGAATCTGAGTTCCTGATTCTGTGAATAGTACTTATAGCCAAAATCTGATAGGGATTTGCATTTTAAAAGAAATAATACTCAAAAGCATTTAAGACCTACAGGAGAGGTTGTCATGGAAGAGATTTTGTATGTGGAAAGAATTGAGTGGGAAGTAGTAATCAGAAAGGAAATTTAGAGTGGACATTCATTGTGTTGGATCAAAGAAAAGTTGTCATATTTGGCTGGTAAGTGTTTTAAAAGAAGTGAAGTTAGTAAATTCAGAAGAACCTCTGCTAGTCAGACTTTGTGGAGAGAAAGTGCACTCACTACAAAAAAGGAAGAGAAGCAGAATAGTAGACAACTTTGCATTTATTCACTCACAGTTCAAAAGAGAACCCAGATGGAGAAGAATGGATACATGTGTATGTATGTATGGCTGCGTCCCTTTGCTATCCACTTGAAACTATTAATGTATTATTAATCAGCTATAATTAGTTCAGTCGCTCAGTCATGTCCAACTCTTTGCGACCCCATGGACTGCAGCATGCCAGGCTTCCTGTCCATCACCAACTCCCAGAGCTTGCTCAAACTCACGTCCATCGAGTTGGTGATGCCATCCAACCATCCCAGCCTCTGTCCTCCCCTTCTCCTCCTGCTTTCAGTCTTTCCCAGCATCAGGGTCTTTCCCAATGAGTCAGTTCTTTGCATCAGGTGGCCAAAGTACTGGAGTTTCAGCTTCAACATCAGTCCTTCCAATGAATATTCAGGGTTGATTTCCTTTGCAATCAACTGGTTTGATCTCCTTGCAGTCCAATGGACTCTCAAGAGTCTTCTCTAACACCACAGTTCAAAAGCATCAATTCTTTAGCATTCAGCCTTCTTTATGGTCCAACTCTCACATCCATACATGACTACTGGAAAAACCATAGCTTTGACTAGATGGATCTTTGTCGACAAAGTAATATCTCTATTTTTTAACATGCTGTCTAGGTTGGTCATAGCTTTTCTTCCAAGGAGCAAACATCTTTTAATTTCATGGCTGCAGTCACCATCTGCAGTGATTTTGGAGCCCAAGAAAATAAAATCTGACACTGTTTCCATTGTTTCGCCATCTATTTTCCATGAAGTGATGGGACTGGATGCCATGATCTTCATTTTTTGAATGTTGAGTCCAATACAAAATTAAAAATTTAATAAAGGAAAAAGATTCACATACCCCAAATATTCCAAATATAGCTACAAGTTTTCTGATTTTTTTTAAAAGAGGGAACAGACCCAGAACATAGTATGATTCTGAGCAAACACAGGTCCATAGTGAATGATGTATTTTCAATGAAGACAAGGACTGAGAAGGAGAAAGTGACATGCAAAGAAGGAAGAAACCAAACAGTTCTCCACTCAGAATTCTCTTCTCTGACCACTGCCTTTTTTTGATGCTTCTCAAATCTCTCATCTAATTGAGTGGTCCATGGGATGGGAAATGGGCACCCACATCCATTTCTTTGAAACTCTGTACATGCTGGTTTGGCTTCTGACTGGTACCTGGACACCTTCATGGTTTTGCCACTAAACAGCTGTATGATCACCTAAGTCATCTGCTCTTTGGACCTCATCTATAGGTGAGGGTGCTGGACTAATGTGATGAAGGGACCCAGGATTTCTTCAGTCTAGGACATACATTATATTTCAAACAGACTCTGTCATTTGGTAAAGAAAAATACTTGAAGACCAATGATCTTGAGAATCTGTGACAAACCCTTACGCAGTTCAAGAAGTTTTGCTGTTTTGAATGAAATTGACTTTAGCCACATGATTTCTGGGACATTGGAGAGTCCATTCCTGTAATAATCAGGCTGATCCATGTTTCTTGGTACGTTGTTATGACAGCATCAGGAGGCGCAAGCACAGGGATGATAGAGGACCAGATACACTAGCCAAAAACTGAGGCCAAGGATTTTTCTTGATTTTATAAGCTTGTAGGGGAAGGAGAAGGTTCAGTTCACACTAACAAGCAATAATCCTAACTGGCAGCCTGTTTCTATAGCACTTCAACATGTCAGACACTGTTCCAAGCAAAAGACTTAGAAGGAACTCATTTAACTTTCACAGCAACCCTATAAAATAGGTATTACTATATCCTATTTTATAGATAAGGCAACTGGGATGCAGACTAGTTGAGCAGCTTGCCCATGATTATGCAGTTATTAAGAGATGGGCCTAGGATCTGAAACCAAGTACTCATGTCTCGATTCAATGGGCATGAGACACATGAGGATCATTCACTATTAAATCTCTTGCTAAATAAAGAACGGAGCCAGGGAAATTTCTCCTGGATGTCAGCTCCCTTAAGATCAGCCTATTGAGCCTTCAGACTAAATTCCCCAAAGACATTAGAGAAAATTTGGCTTTCTAATTAATCTAAGGGTTGGCACTAGTGGGAAATTAATGAAAAGGTTTCTGGTAAATTCCATTTAACTTTTTCTGAACTTGTAAATATCTTGGCAAGGAAGTGTTCATAGAGTAAACAGTTTTTACAAATAGTGATACACCATATTCATTACTGCTTTTAACCTTAATAAGCACCATCCTTCAAAGGATTCCCTTTGGACAGAGATGAAGACTGAGGCCAGAAGGTTGTAGCAAAGTGACTTATTCAAGCACCAAAGTAAATGATGTCAGAGAAGGATCAGAACCATGATTTCCTGACTTAAGACCAAAGATTTTCAAACGAGACCACACGAATCCTATATTTCACAGTGTAATTCTTCTTAAAATTCTTTTTGCTGAAGTACAGTTGTTTCACAATGCTATGTTAGTTTCCACTGTAGAGCAAAGTGAATCAGCTGTGAGTGAGAAAAGAAAGTGAAAATGTTAGTCTCCCAGTCATATCAGACTCTTTGCAACCCCATGGACTGCAGCCTGCCAGGCTCCTATGTCTATGGGATTCCCCAGGCAGGAATGCTGGAGTCGGAAACACTCCCTTCTCCAGGGGCTCTTTCTAACATTGGGATTGGACCCAGGTCTCCTGCATTGCTGGCAGAGTCTTTGCGGTCTCAGCCACCAGGGAACCAGCTCCGTGTATACATATATCCCCTCGTTTTCGGCTTTGCTCACCATTTAGGTCGCCACAGAGCACCGGGTAGACTTCCTCGAGCTGTAGAGTGTGTCCTCATTAGTTACCCATTTCACACGTAGAATCAACAGTGCGTGTATGTCAACCCCAATCTTTCCATTCGGCCCATCCCTGCCCCCTTGCCCCTCTTGTCCATACGTTGGGCCTCTGTGTATGTGTCTCTATTTCTGCTTTGTAAATAAAATCAACTAGATCCCACGTATATGCTTTAACAAACAATATTTGCTTTTCTCTTTCTGACTCACTTCAGTCTGTATGACAGTTTCTAGGTATATTTCAGTTTCTTTTGGTCTCTGCCTCTCTCTCTCTCCAACTTTCGAATAAATTGTATCTTAGAATCTATATAAGTCAGCCCCATGGAAGTTCAAGTGAAATGTGTTTGAATGACATGAATGCCCACAGAGATTGGCATAGGATTAAACAATCCCATTCTATAGATCTCCTTTCTAATGCCTCCCACTCATCCCCTCACCTCCTCTCAATCTCACTGTTCTTATCTTGACTCACAACTTCATTAATTCACCCCTAGATTTCTGCCTCTGGTTTCCCTGTTCTTCCCTTTTCTGAAATCTATGTGCCTGCTACTTGCAATTTTATCTTTCTGAAGCTTTGTTTAAAAGTCCAGGTTTTGTTTATAATCTTCATAGGTTTCTATTGTCCTGAGGGTTACGCCATAGTCCTTGGTACATGTAAAGGCATTTGGGGTTCATAAGCAAGGCAAATTCTGCCTCAACTTCTCTGTACACCAAGCAGTTATCATGGATACTTTAACAGCTGTTAGTGTCATCAATATTCCGAGGAGCAGTACACATTTTAGAGAAGTCAGTACAGCGCTACTACTATTAAGAACATAAGCTTTGGAATGCGATAGCATGAGCTTGGCTCCCAGTTCTGCTTCCACTAGCTTGGGAACAGCTGGAGGGTTGGCTGGAGGATTCATAATCTAGGATGAGCTCACTCAGATGTCTGGAAATTGACAGGTGATTGGCCAAAGGCTGGCTGACTCTCAGCGGGTCCTCCTTGGTTCTCTGCCACATAATCTCCTGTCTTCCAGCAAAACACCTTGGATGCATTCACATGGTAGTCCTAGGATCTCAAGTGGAGCAGGAGAGCAAGCCCTAATGTGTAAATGTGTTTCAATTCTCTGCCTACATCATAGGTACTAACGACCCTGGACCAAAGCACATCACATGGCTGAACCAAGATTTAAGAGGTAATGAAATAGACTTCACTTCTTAAAAGACAGAGAGGAATCTTGAGCAACATACCCTACCTTCTAAGTTTCAGTTTCCTCACATGAATAACGGGGATGCCAGTGTTCATTTCTGAATTATAAATTTGCAGGGAGGATCAAATAATATGACATACATCATGTGGCCAATTCAGTATTTGACACCAAGAATGCAATCAGTAGATATTATTCACTAAGTTCAAATATGAATCCTGCAATAGATATTAAAATATAAAGAACATTCTTTGACTTTTCACGGAATCTAAATTGTCAATGAATTCTCAGTACAGTTTTAGCTCATGTGGCTTCTTTCTTTATCCTACTGGGTTTATTGCAGAATATTGATGTATTAGTTTAAAGAATGGTACTTGATTTCCAAGGGGTTAGGGATTGGGGATTGGCGGTAGCTTTAAAAAGCCCAGGAGCAAAAAAAAAAAGTCTTTACATATGCAGACAATCAAAGAGAACACAATAAGTTTTAAAAAACACTGTCTCTGGATTATAGTGCTTAAAAGTACTTCAGAATATCCTTTAGATTTATTAATTTTGTTATAGATTAATTATCTGAATAGGGTTTTTGGTTGAACTCACAGAAGTCTTATTTTCATTTAAGTCAATTTATTAGAGCAATGGGTGGCTACATTTGGCTGTATTGTGAATGGTGTAGAAGATATCAAGCAATTGGTTTTGTTTCAGAATGCAATCTTGTCTGCAATTATTCAACTCTCTATATCCAGACACTTGCAATGTGATTTTGCAATTCAGCTTATCAAGAGGCAGCATCCATTTCCCCACTCCTTGAGTCTAAGCTGGCCTTGTCCAATAGGATGCAATGGAACACACAATGTGTGAGTTCTGAGGCCAGAACCGAGAAGCCTTTTCCACTATTGCTCTTGGAATGCTGCAGTTTCCATGACAACAGACCTGATTTCACTTGCTGGAGAATAAGCTACATGGAGGAGAAGCAAGGCTTACCAATGGTCAGCCAACCCCTGGAAATGGCCCGCCAGCCATATGACGTATGACTGAGGCCATTCCAGACTGGTCTAACCAACAGTTCAACACAGACACACGAGGGAATGCTGTCAAGATCAGCTTAGAGTGCTGAGACTAGAAGGGTGCTCTAGTTATAGGGTGTTCTCTTACACAAAAGAACCTGAATGACACAGAACTGATGGCTGCAGCCCTCTGCTTTCTCTCGTGTAGGCTTCAAGGATACCCTGATACCTCATGAGATACAGATAGTCCAACTCAATAGTCTAACTCTGTTGCATGCCATGTGCCTTAACAGACGGGAATTAAAATGTTTGCTAGAAAATTCTGTCAATTACTGTCATAAGCATAAGAAAGGGAGTTTCTACCCATCGTCCTCCTTTCCCACATATAAAATATCTATGTGTTCAACACCAAATGCTTCTCATCTGTGAACACCACGTGAAATGTGTCTCTGTGACCAAGGCGGCATAAACAAGCTGGCATAATTTTTAGAATCAGGTCAACTTAGGTTTTTTTGGGCTCTGATGCTATTGATTAGTTATGTGATCTGAGAAAATTATTCAACATCTCCAAGGCTCACTTTATTCAACTGCCAATTAAGAATGCTATCTATATCTTTTTATTTCAAATTCAACTGCAGCTTGGGTTTACTACACGAAACCACAGTAGTAATTGTGTGATAATATAAAGTTAATCTCAAGTATTTTTATACTCTTCCCTTTAGGAAGTATAGTCTATGTTCTTTTCCCTAGACTCTGGCCAAGGTCTGTGATTGCTTTGACAAACAGAATATGGTGGGAGTGAAGCTGTACCAGTTTTCAGGCTCAGATGTTAAGAGCCTAGAAAATTCCACTTCCTGTCAGTTAGCTTTCAGTTCCAGTTCCTGTTGGAATTCTCACCCTCAGAGCCCTGAGCTAGTAGGCAAGGCGTCTCACTGCCCTGCTGCAGATAACACATGGGGAGGACCCAGAGATGACCCGTCAGCTTTGAGACGGTCCCACCGACAGCCATGCACGCGAGTGAAGCCCTCCTGGGCCCTCAGAGCAGCCCCACCGCTGCTACATACCAAGAAGACGTCACATGGAACAGGGCAAGTAGCCCTGGGGATGCTGCCAGTCTTGAACCACTCAGTTCTAGAGTAGTTAAGAAAACGTTGTACATGTGAGGTACTTGGGATACTGGGTGAATAGGACTGAGGAGTCCCCTGGGGTGCAAGACTTTTAGTCTTCAAACCAGAAAACACTCTCTCAATATACACTGGAGATTATCACTGTTAGTTTGTGCCAAAGCAAAAATGAACAATGTTGTGGTGATTTCATTTCTAGTAAATCTCCCCTAAGGTCACCAAGGGATTTCATCCACTCACAGGAGGTGAAAAACATCTCTGGATGGAAACACTGCATGAGGCTGTCTTATATAAGACAATCAGTTCCAGTTGATTTTTCTTATCTATAAGACACCTTTTTTTTTTTTTTTTAAAGATAGGCTTTCTTTAGAACCCTTATACAGGTTTTGTATAATGTTGCTGAATATGAAAACAGCAATGTGAGCACCATCAAACAAGCTCCAACAAAAAGCATTGTTATTGAACTTTTAAAATAATCTTAATGAGCAGAGCAGTTGAGAGAAATAGCCCATGTCTTGTTAAAGTTAGTATCTTTTATCATTGTTATTTGGGAAAGACTTGAAAAGTATATGTAACTACTACCTTAATTTTTTCCTTAAATATAAATTCTTGATGTATCCATATTATGAAATAAAGTTGCATTTTTTCCCTACTGGCAAAAATAAAAATCTGTGTTGAAGATTTAGAAAACAGGGATATGAACAACAATGTGAAAACATTTTTGATGGAATAAAGGCATTTCCCCACTATGTGGTAATTGGTTATCACCAAAAAAAACCCGAAAAGGAACAAATGAAAAAAGGTATCTGTGTTGCCAATGATACCAGGAGTTCTCAATAATGTGAAATGAGGAAAAATGGAAAAAAAAAAAACCCCAAAAAACAGACAACTCTGTTTTCACTTGTGTGAAAATTATATGTGGACTCTAAAAAAAAAAAAAAATGAAACAAACAAATATAACAAAACAGACTCACAGTTGCAAGAGAATAATCTAGTAGTTGCACAAGGAAGAAGGAGGGCAAAATAGGTAAAAGGAACAGAGAGGTAAAATCCAGCAGTTATAAAGTCAGTCGGTAGCAGGGATGTAATGTACAGTACAGGAAATATAGTCAAAAGGTTATAATGACGTTATACGGTTCATGGGCTTCCCAGGTGGTGCTGGTGGTAAAGAACCCGCTTGCCAGTGCAGGAGACATAAGAGACCCTGGTTTGATCCCTGGGTCGGGAAGATCTCCCTGGAGGAGGAAATGGCAACCCACTCAGTATTCCTGCCTGGAGAACTCCATGGGCAGAGGAGCCTGGCAGGCCACAGTCCACGGGGCCTCAAAGAGTCGGAGACGACTGAGCGGCTGGGCACCATAAAACAGATCACAATGAGAGCCGACTGCACAGCACAGGGAGCTGTACTCAGGGCTCTGGTGACCTAAATGGGAAGGAAATCCAAAAAACAAGGAGACACACGTAAACATATAGTTGGTTTGCTTTGCCGTGCAGCAGAATCTAACACACACTGTAAGGCCAACTATACTCCAATCAAAATTAATAATAAAAAAACGACACCAGTAGTGCTCCACCCCACACAGACACACAGCAGGTCTATATTTCCAAAGAAGCAAGTGAGAGGTTCCTGAATCGGGTGTCTCTTGACCAGAAGATGCAGGACCAAGGTTCCATGTGGTCCATCTGCAGGGGCCTCCCCGAACACTTGGCTCCACATTGCCCAGAGGCAGTGGGCCCAGGGCCAGGAGGGAAAAGCCTTCTTCATAGCAGAGTTGCTGGGTGAAAGTATACAAATATTTTTCTTTTTTTTAATGCGTTAGATTCCTACTGTCAAATTATTTCCTAGTGGCTTGCAGCAATATTCTTTCCATTCGTCGTGTTTCATAAAGTATTATCATTCTTTAAATTTGCCAGTTAGGGACAAATATGGCATTATTAATTTATTTGCTCTTTTAATATTAGTAATGAATTTAATCATCCACGTTGATTAGGTATTTATATAACTTTTTTGCCTCTTTTAATTGACCTGTTTATGTGTTGTGCTGCGCTAAGTCACTTCAGTCCTGTCTGGCTTGTGCGATCCACCTGTCTGATCCACCTGTGCAATCCTGTGGGCTGGAGCTTACTGAACTCCTCTGTCCCTATAACCTGTTCTTATTTTTGTTTTAGGAGTCTTAGTTATGCTTTTTATTTTCATTCAGATGCTCTCTGTTAAAAATTATTCTCAGGCTTTTCTTCACAATCATTTTATTTACTTATAGGGGACCCTGATCATTCCTTTGAGGGACCGGAGAATCCGGCAGATTTGTGTCCTGGTGGGATTTCCAGCAAGTTGAAGGATTCTGCAGCCTAGCCCTCAGTGCCAGCCTGCGACAGATGTTTCTCCATCTCAAACAAACAAACAAAACCCTGCTTTGGAGTCACTAGTTTCCTATTCAGTTCTTTTATTTCAAATTGCATGTTTCCCACTAGTGCAATTATAAAGACGGTATCCTTTGTCGCTATTACTTAGGGAGAGCATTTCACACTGATTCAGTGAGCCCCGTGATGCTGAGATGAGCGCCCTGACCTTGCGTTTGTGCTAGGTCCAGCCACAATCTCTCCGCTTACGGATGCTTATTCTCCAGGCCACAAAAGGACAGTGTGGGACTCTGGGCCTGAGGAGCCCCTCCGCGGATGGAGAGGGTGAAAGGGGTTTGTGAGACTCAAGCTGGTGTCTGGCTTTATCTTCCCGTCTAGGTCAGATCCGCGCATAAATATCACTCAGGTTCCCAAGAATCAGTCCGCCCTGCCGGCCCCACCCGGGGGGAGTCTGGCGAAACAGAATCAGCCTGCAGGCTGCTAGAGGATTGCCCGCTTTCCCACCTGAATTCCCCTCCCGCGGCTGGTGGGGCTTTGCGGTGGGTGTGTATTTCAGTTAGTCAAAGAGAGATCAGTTCCTGTGCTGAAAGGCAACCTGGGGCAATGTTTGACAGAGCCCAGACCCGGGGAGGGACAATTGCCGCCTAAGTGGTTCTCACGCTGGGTCTGGCGTTGGGTGCCAGCTCGCACATTAACTCCTTTGACGGTATTTTCGCCAGTTTACTCAGCGTTCTCAAGGGACGGCTTTGTCGATTGTTTCTCCGGCTGCTGTTTGGACAGTCGATAGCCTCTCGATGCCAGCTTGGGCTGTCTGCTAAGAAAGGGGCCAACGTGAAATTTTAAACCCAGCAACTGCTGGTCATGGTACGGGGTGGCTCCAGCTCTCTCCTCTCCATTTCCCCCCCTCTCCTAAATGGTAATGGGCTTTTTATCAAATGCCCGACTTTCCTTATTCTCCCAGGCTTTGGGGAAGAAGGATTGTGTCCTAGCGTGGGTAGGTCAGAATTAGGGAAGTGTTGAAACTTCCAGCAGAGACTGGGGATGATGCTAAGCCAGAGTGTAGGCAGATACAATTTACATGGCAAGGTGATTCCAGAAAGATGCCTTTATTTGGGACATTTTCCTGTGTCAATTTCCAGTGAGCAGTAGTGGTAGACTGGCTTAGACACGGGCTGTAACCTAAAAGAAGAGGTTTCTGAGGGCAGGCTTGGATTTATGAACAGTCTGGGCCATCAGCCACGTCAGTAAGACCCACAACCGTCACAGCTCCATGCTGTTTGTAAACAGTTGCAATAGAAGGGAACAGAACTAGGAATCACGTCCTTCTCTCAGTGCCCGCCTTAGGCGTGGACCTTAGCATTCCAACGTAGCGCCTTCCTGGGACCACCTGGTGTCCACCTGCCAAGTAGGAGTCACATGCTCTTTTTGAGGACAAATCTATAGTCTGAAATTTGCTCCCTCTATATTGCCATGAGCTTTCTAGCTTGCTCATGTTGCAAGTTCTCACTCCAATTTAAAATCCTAACTTATTAAATCTATTCCCATTTTAGCTTCCATGCTAAGCATTGTTTGAATTTTACCAATTGAAAAAATAAGATGTTCATTTTTTTACTATTTTTAAAGTAAAATTTTATTCCACTTTTTGTACTTTCGTTTGAGATAAATTTTTTACTTTTAAAAAAGTTTTTTGCTGTTTCAGAATCAAATAGGGGTGATTGTCTATGCCTTTATTTAATAACACAATTTCTTGAAAGATTTCTAACTTGGTTCTACAGAACTGTTAGTTTAGAAAGCTAATACAAATTGACGTAGACATTTTTGTATATGATTATAAAATATTTCAGGGCTTAGCATAGTCTTCTATTTCAGTTAATAGAGTAAAAATTTATACATAATTTTCGTTAGCTCAGAAATCCCAAGGTGTTAATTTATGTTTTTAATAAATACAAACACAAAAGAAAAATGGGAGTGAGGAAGCGACTCATCCCAGGAATTAAAATGGCCCTCCTAGTCGGTCTCCTTAATTGCCCTGACCACACCCTCTTATGGTGTGGAAGGGTGAGAAGAATACCCCACAAACTGGAGATTAAGTTATAGTCATATGATATTAAAGGGGAAGAACATTTTAAAAATGCATTTGCTGATCACTGCCACTTGCTTTGCAGAACCTAATGCATCCCTCCCTGATAACATCAAAGGAATTAAGGCCCTCTTTATGTAGCAAATGCTTTTCACAGTTCAATAACCATTCCTGTTGCTGATATAATATTTCACCCACATTTCCCAGTGCTCAGAGCAGGCCTCAGAACTAGAGCTGTTTCATTTCTTTTGAGAGCATCTTCATCTCTCTTGGCTACGGTTGACCACCCCTCTCCAATTGTTTGCAGGTCATAAACATTATATTACTCAGCAAGGTAGAAAAATCATTTCTCTGCTTTGGAGTCTAGTGTCTAAGACATGGAGAATACAAACGCCCTGCCCTGGCATTATCTCTTGTTTCCCCTGGCTGTATAAAGACCTGACCAAGAGCAGTGAGTGAAT
The DNA here is from genome assembly GCF_023699985.2 of Odocoileus virginianus. NCBI lineage: Eukaryota > Metazoa > Chordata > Mammalia > Artiodactyla > Cervidae > Odocoileus > Odocoileus virginianus. The sequence goes on from NC_069682.1 coordinate 3,861,520, forward strand.
GGCTTGACACATGAACCAGAAACAACGAGCAAAAGACAGGAATCTAATGTGCCTGCAATAGAAACCATTGTGCAAGGCACTTCCTGGGAATTATTTAGGGATTATACTGTCAAAATTGCTTAATCTGTAGGAAATACCCCAGGCCTTAGATTCACATCAGCAAATATGTATTAAGTGCTTACTTTGTGCTCAGGACTGAGTTAAGCACTTTGGGGAACAAAAAGAAAATACAAGTACATGGTCATCTAAGCAAAAGCACAAGTGGATTCCAGGGAAAGAGGGCAAAAGTGGGGTGCCTGGCTCTCTGCATATATTATTCTCTTCCTATCTTAAATACACTGCAGGTGGGTCTTCTTGGCTCCTGTCTAGCTTGCTCTTAAAGAAAACAAACAGAAAAACCAAAAAAGGTTTTATTCCAGATTCATTGTTTCAAATTTTAGTTTTAGAAACAAACACCCTGATGGTTTTGAAACCTAAGAAGAAGGAATCATTAAAAATCAACATCTGTCAGGGAGCAAATGGGAGGAGGCAAGACTTTAAAAGACTCTCAGATCCTTAAAAGGACTGCTCTGAAGACATGAGGGGGGAAAAAAAGGAGAATGGGAAAGGAAACGGAATGGGAGCAATTCTGTACGATTTATTTTAGCAACACTAGAGGAAAAAAACGAGGGAGACCCACGAGGCTCCAACGTTCAGGAATGTTTTGCCCCTGTTTTGTTTTACTTTTTTTATTCTAGAAACCAATGGACTCCAATCTAAATTTTTTTTTTTTTTTTCATTAAGTCACCTAGAGAGCTCTCTGGTTTCTCGACCAACTCCCATCCCTCTTTTAAGGAAAGATTCAGCCATGCTTGTTGTTTTAAAAGGTTTCTAATCACAGGAGAACCACAGTCAACTTTGCTCATTTCCTGTGCCAATTAACAGACAGGAGCGGTGTCTCCCCACTGTTACCACAAGGCATTCCAGAGACTGACCCTTTCAAACTTGACTCCCAGTGCCTGGGAAAGTGGCATGGGTTTTGGAAAAAGGCAGGAAGTTAGAAATCCTGAGAGTTACAGCCGGAGAGCCTGAGAACCAGGAGGGCAGGGCAGCTTGTCGACAGAGAGAATGGAAGCCCCAGGAGTGATGGAGAGCTTTATTTTTATTTCTAAATTTTATTTTGTAATGAAAGTCTGGGGCCTGGGAATAAAACAACAGCAAAAAATACCTTGTTTTATTGGGCACTCAAGAAGATTCCTGGGCCTGGCGTGCTCTATAGAAGTCTGCCAAAGGCCCCAAGTGTTCTCCTCTCCAGAATTTAGCTGAGGGAAAAGAAAGCTCCCAAAAGGTTGGCCCGGTAGGACTGGTGCAGAAATCAAACGGGAAGACTAGGTTTTCATGGAAGCTGGGAACCCCTGTGTCCTTACAGATGCTCTGACCTCCAGAGGGAGGCTGGGCAATGCCTAGGAGGAAAGAGAGACTTGTCTAAGAGAGCTGAGATTCTGATTTGTACTTTGGAAAGGCTCAAACCAAGTCAAGGAAAGCTCTGGAACGACTACCCGCTCCTCCCTTCTTGACTAAATCTTTGAAGCTCCTCCTTCCTCAAGAACCTAATTGTCATCTATTCCAGCATATAAATTATATATTGATACAGAGATCCTGTGTAACAAATTGCCGCAGAATGTAGTGCTTTTGCAAAGCACCATTTATATTTTCCCCCAAGCCTATGGTGGCCCGGGAAGTTCTACTGATTCGGGCCATGGCTTTGATGATTACATCAGGGCTTCCACAAATGATTACGGGCAGCAGGCAGCAGACTGGGTGCTGGCTGGTCTGGGACGGCTGAACAGAGAAGGGTCAACTCTGCTACTCCGCACGCGCTCATCCTCCATGGGCCTAGCTTGGGCTTGTTCTCAAGGTCATGGTGCAGTTTCAAGAGCGAGAGTGCAGGTGGACGGGGCCTCTTGAAGATATCCTCTCCACATATCTGGTTCAGGAACTGAGTTCTACTCAACTCCCAGGGAACCCCTGGACTTGAATCATGACAAAACAGAGCCCAAGACCTTTCTTCTAGTTTCCACTGATATGTGAATTTCCCACAAGAGGTGACCAGAACCCCAATAATGGCTGTGAATGAATTTCAACAGCTCAGCAGAGTAGAGACTGTTTTTTAGAATTATAAAGAGAAGTATTATTGAGTTTAACCTAACACCAAAATGTCTTTCTAATTTCATGGTTTCTTAAGTCCAAGGATCCAGGCCGCATGTTTCTTAAGCCCAATTACCAGGCAGCAAATAATAATAATAATAATGAGGGTAATTCTAGAAAAATAGTGTCTCTAAGTGCATAATGTTCTAGGTTTATGGGTGTCACTTTTCCACCGCTAATCAAATGAGAAAGAATTACAAGAAAATGGCTAGTATGATGTTAGGTTTTGCAAAAGGTGTAGAATTAAAACAGAAAGAAGCTCTTGTCTTCCAGGTGTTGGTGTTTAACTTGGAGATACAGTACTCTTGTTGTTTAGTGGCTAAGCCACGTCCGATCCTTGCGACCCCATGGACTGTAGCCCAGCATGCGCCTCTGTCCATAGGTTTTCCTAGGCAAGAATAGTAGAGTGGTTAGCCATTTCCTCCTCTGGGGGACTTTCTCAATCCAGGGATCGAACCCACATCTCATGCATTTCAGACAGATTCTCTACTGCTGGGTCATTGGGGAAGCCCCATACAGTACTCTTGTTAGTAACAATTATTTAGGATGTAGCTCAAAGTGAGGAGTATCTGTAGTCAGTCTGACACAGGAGTGTGGCCTCAACAAAATCGCAGACAGGATGCAGTAGACTGATTACAAAAATGGTTCAGTCTTTCAAACCACTGTTGGGAAGCCTGCCATTTGCAATGTGGCTTTGTAGGTGCTCCCAGCATGAGGCAGGGTGTATTTCAGTACCTGTTGGAGCTGGGCTAGCTTCGTGACTCGTTTTAACAAAACAAATGCAGTCAGCGTGGCACGCTGTGCCAGTTCTGGGCCTTGTCTTCACAGGCCTGAATCCCCAGCTGCCCCCTTTACCCAGGACACCAAGCTCAAAGACAGGAAGAACCGTGATCGACCTGTAGATTCTGCTTTCAGCCTCCAGAACCTTTCCCGGCAACTAACTATACAGTGTAGCTACTTGCTTAAACTGTGGAAAGGAAGAAATACAGGAAGAAAACTTTCTATCCCAAATTACCCTGCCACGGCTTTTATTTTTCAAAGAAACTTTGGGTGTCCTTCAAAGTGTGCCCCACATGGGGATCTCGTTCACATCTCCCCGGCATCCTCCTGGCCTCAGTCCTGCTCAGAAAGGAGCAGATGAGCACCAGTCGGTGCTGGCCGCTTCCAAAGGGAAGGTCACACGCAGTCACACACAGGCAGTCCTCTAACAAGATGTTTGAAGTGTGCCCCAGAGCTCTTAGATGAAGTAGTGGATACCAAAACGTATTCCTAAGCCCAGCTCTTTGTGTAACTTCAAGTACAACCCAGCTGTTCATCAGCCTTAGGACACAAATGCAGGAGTAGCTAATTAAAGGAATATGTTTCAAGGCCAGGCAAGAGGGGAATGGTGTTTTGATGCATGAATTGTTGGCCTCCTTTATAAAATCTTTCTTCCTCTGTGGCCATAATCATTTCAAACAGCTTCAACCTGGTGGAATATCTGTAGCCACTCAGAAAGTAATAAGGGGTGGCTGTGACTCAGTCTCAGTCGTGCGGGGCCCTCGAAGCGGCCCTGGGTGGGAACCTGCTCTGCTGGGAGAGCTCACACACGATGCCCCTGGGACTTCCATTCCCCCACAGGCCTGCTTACAGAAGGTCTCCCAGGGGCCATGGGCACACCACTGGGCAAACCATAGCTTTACCACCAGTCCCAGTGAGTGGCAGGAAAGGTAAACCGTCCCTGAGGTGCAGATGTCCCAAAGCCAAAAATCTTGTCTTGCCCTTACCCTGCCTATAATGACTTTAATTGAAGGCTTTGGGTTTGCCCTCAAGAGCTTATAGTCTGTGGGGGTCATGGGTGGCTGAAGCTGTGTTTGAAACTTTCTTTGGCAAAATAGCTTGAAAATCCTCTATTAAGAAACCTAGCTCCTTCTCTTTTTTTCAGCATTCTTTTACTTTCTCAGTTTATTTACTTTTTGGTTGGGCATATGGGCTTCTCTCTAGTTGTGGCGAATGGGCTTAGTAGTCCCTGAGCATATGGGATCCTAGTTCCCCGACCAACGATCAAGCTTCTCCCCTACGTTGGAAGGAGGATTCTTAACCACTGGACCACCAGGGAAGGCCCCCATCTCCTTCTTTTAGATGCTCAAATATTGAGAAAGCCCCACCTATGCTGTCTTCTAGAATAGTTTGTTTCCTTATCTAAGACCCGCACAATCTTATATTTTCTCCCATGAGTGGCTAATTGCTTTCACACAGTCATCATTTTATTTTTATGGTATCATCATTCCATCCAATGACAGTGTTAGGATGAGGAACAAGTGAAGCATTTGCTCACTTTCAATGTAAGGTACCAGATTGTAGTGGCCATACGATGTATGTGACAGACTGTTGTCATCCCCTCTGCCATTTGCAATGTCAGGGGAAAGGAGCTGGAAGACAAGAATGAGATCAAGGATGAAAGGAGGACTCATAAGAACCAATGCCTACAGAGGCCAAGAAGGAAACAAAACTAAGTGATGTGTGCGAGCAGGTGAGGTAAAAAATAGGGAGTGGTGAGAATTGGGGTGCAATAGAGAGCATGTGCCCCATGTGATGAAATCAGCCCTTAAGTTCTAGCCAATTATTGCCATAAGGGGTTGTGGTCTGTTACAGCTGGAGCTTTTTCAAGAGCGTGCAGAAATGCAGACTTGATGTGAGTTCCCTCAATTTTATAATCATGAAGGGTAAGTTTTTTTCCTTTTAAATAATGTGTGGACCACACACGACATGACACTGGGCACAGAGTGGATGTGGGGCAAGCAGGTGGGTCTTTAGAACAAGAGAAATAAAGTTGTATTGAGAGGATGCTTCTTCCTCTTCCCCTGTAATGAGGATGCAGGCAGTTTTAGTCCAATGTGACACGTAAGGTTCCTCCTCCAAAGTTTAAATCCAAAAAAGACTACCCCTTCCTCGCATAGGCTTTACCACCAGACAAAATGAATCCATGCAGGAACAGGCAAACCATCCCTGAGGTGCAGAGGTTCAAAAGCCAAAAATCTTGTTTTGCCCTTGCCTTGTATATAATGACTTTAATTGAACCCTTTGGGTTTGATGAGATAATACATCACTGCGTCCACCTGGCTGGCCTACTTGTGCCCTGGGGTTGAACCACACTAGACTGCCTCTGGAAATAGCATGTTCCTGGGTCCACCTTCAGTAAGGAAAGCAAATAGAGTCTCCCCAGAGGTGAGCTGGGGAGGTTGGCTATACCCCAAGGAGCCAGGCCTGCAAGCTGGCTTTTAATGCAGTTTCCCAAAGCAATAGATCTATTCAGAGATTCCTTCTGGTTCAGTTTAATGAAACCACAGAAAATTTGCAAGCTAAACTCACCAAGACGACACATTAATAGAAAGCAGATTTTTCTGCTTTTGGATGTCTTGGCTAATGAGCGCATCTTCAGGAAGGCACTGGAGTAAACCCATTCTCTGTGTCCTCAAGGTTGGGAGAATGTGGAGCTGGCAGCGCTCTGCCGGCGGGGCACTCACCACGGCTGCTCCAGAGCTTTGTACTTTATATGGAAAATGCTCTTTGCTCTCATAATCATAAAAACTTGTGCCGTCACGTTTTTCAGATCTCTGCGTCATTTCCACACAGAGTGCTCCTTTTACTAACTCATCTTCAAGCAGTCACCATTTTTCTTCTTTCTTCTAAGGACTCTAGGTTTCTTTGTGAAAACTTCTCCCTACCTTTCATTAACGCTATACATTTGTTTACTATTTGTCTTCTCTACGAGAATATAGGCTCATTGAAGACAGGAGTTTGTCAATAGTCTCCCTGCTGTTGTCAAATGCCTAGGACAGTGTGTAGAACAATACAGATGCTCCAAATATGTGCTAGCTGAGTATAACTAATGACCTATGATTTATGCACTAAGGCGCGATAGTCTCTGAGCTGAATAGATCCTGGCTGGGTCTTTCCAAGCATCCTTTATTTTGGCCTCACATTAGATGTCAATAATGAGCACAGGCTCTTTCCTAAATCTGTATTCCACTGGAAATCTTGTAGCTATACCGTTTTTAAAAATATCTAATTTCATCATTTTGTTTCAACTGCTTTTGGCAAAATAATGCTTCCCACATATAAAAAGAAAGACAAAATATTTTTCTCTAAAAAAATGCTCAAAATAACCCAACCAAAAAGTGGGCAGAAAACCCAAACAGTCGTTTCTCCAAAGAAGACACACAGATGGCTAATAAACAAATGAAAATATGCTCAACATTGTTCATTATTAGAGAAATGCAAATCAGAATTACAATGAGTTATCACTTCACACCAGTTAGAATGCATCATCAAAAAAATCT